>NC_134711.1:274669104-275294104 GCF_049634645.1 Pelodiscus sinensis
ACTATACATTCAAGAGAGATTGTCTTTTTGTGTGTCTGTCCCCCAGCTGGGGACGCACATCCATCCCCCTGACTGTGCTCACTGCAGCTGCAGCTGCCATGGACAGGCACTTCTCACTTGGTCTCAAGTGGCTGTGATGATAGCTTGTTGTCCTCTCTCCCCAGGCCAGACTGCATACTGTACTCCTCATCCCGAGCCCCACCCCAGAACAACAATTTAAATGAAGAAAAACAAAACTTATTTGAATTAAGGACCCAAGCCTTACCAGGTAAATCTTCTATTACAGAATAAATAGAGGATTATATCTTTTCTGTCTGATGTTTCTATGGTGGACTGTGATGGTTTTAGCACGTGCTAATTTAGGAAAACTGTATCTTGGCTGGGTTATTGTAGTGTTTACTATATGCATATATTGAATTAATTAACTAGCAGATGTGTCAGGAAATGCACCTAGGAAATGAGGGTGGAGCCTGACATTCAGTTCTCTGCAAATGATTAATTTGCAATGCAAGAGACTTTTGATTTTAAATCTACTTCCACTACCCTGATGAACTTCTCAAACTGGTTTTAACAGGCTCTGTAAAGACCAGAGAGCAAATAACTGGTTTTAAAGGAAAGCCTTTTAAGGACAGGGGTAGGAAGCAGTGACTTTTGGGATCTTTAGTCTAGATCAGGGGTCCCCAAATGTTTTATTTTCCCCACTTATCTCTCATATAACCCCCTCTCCCAAGCTATGGTAAACAGCCAGGACCAGAACTGCAGTTGAGGCCACAGCAGGAAGCAGGAGCCTGGGGCTGTGGCCAAGAGTGGGGCTGGGCTGTAGCTGGGAGCTGGAATGTGCAGCCAGGAGTGGGAGCTTGAATTGTTCAAGTTCTGGGAGGTAGGGAAAGGAGCAGTGACTGGGTACAATCAACTGATTCACAGGAATCCAGAAGAGCTGGGAGGAAGCAGGAGGAGATAGGACAAGGCATGGTGCAGGGGATAGAGGGAAGAGGCTGAGCGGGGTTTGAGGTAAGGGATGAGGTCGGAACAGGGACTGCAATGGAGGGGATGGTCAAGCAGGTCCTGGCAAAATTAGAAATGACACTTAAAGTAAGGGCGTGTGTAAGGCGCATGCTGATTCAACGCAACATTTTGAGAGCCATGCTCTCCCTCTGCTTTTTTATGTTACTTTTGCCGGCAATTTAATTCGTCCCTAATAATGGATCACTTTGTGTTGAAAAAAGGCATGATAAAGGAGGAGAATCAAGAGCAATGTATTTAATCATATTCTTGGGGTCATGATTAGTGCACATGCCCAATCTTGCAGCCCACTGAGATGGAGGGCCACTCATGTGGCCTACTCACTAGCCTTGTTCAAAAGTCTCAGAGGGGTAGCCATGTTAGTCTGGAACTGAAAAAAAAGAACAGTTTTGCAGCTCCTTAGGGTACGTCTATACTGCAGGGCTATTTCAAGATACTGGAGGTATCCTGAATTAGCTACCCTGTGTCTATACAATAAATATTATTCAAAATAATAGGCATTCCATTTCGCCATCCTGGTAAACCTCATTGCACAAGGATTAAGGGATGACTTGAAATAGTATGTTATTTCAAAAAGTGGCACTATGTAGATGTGCCATTTCAAAATAAGCTACTTTGAAATAGATTTGAAATAAGATACGCAATTAGCATAGCGCAAATTGTGTATCTTATTTCACGTTTAGGGTGCTGTGTAGATGCACCTTTAGGAAGTTCTATACTACAAGCTGCTTTCGAAACAGGCTTTTTCAAAAGAGCTCTTTCGAAAAAATCCTCTTTTGATAGAGATCGTCTAGACAGCCACAAGGGTTTCAAAAAAGTGATCTGATTTTTGAAAGAGAGCACCCAGGCAATCTGCATGCTCTCTTTCAAAAAAGTCCTGTTTGCATTCAAGAATGCCTTTTTACGAAAGAGCTCTTTTGAAAAAAGGCATTCTTCCTGGTAAAAGTAGGTTTACCAATTTTGAAAAAAACCTGCCATGTTCTTTTGATTTAATTTTGAAAGAGCGCGACGGTAGTCTAGATGCAGGTGACGTTTTTTTTTAAAAAAGGACACTTTTTTGAAAAAAACTCAGTAGTCTAGACACACCCTTAGGGTATGTCTACACTACAAAGTTAATTCGAACTAACAGATGTTAGTTCGAATTAACTTTGATAGGCGCTACACATGCAAACCGCTAGTTCGAACTTAATTCGAACTAGCGGAGCGCTTAATTCGAAATAGGTAAACCTCATTCTACGAGGACTAATGCCTAGTTCAAATTAACTAGTTCGAAATAAGGGCTGTGTAGCCACTTAATTCGAACTAGTGGGAGGCTAGCCCTCCCCAGCTTTCCCTGGTGGCCACTCTGGACACCACCAGGGAAACTCGTCTGCCCCCCTCCGGGCCCCTAACCCCTTAAAGGGGCACAGGCTGGCTACAGTGCCCATGCCAGGTGCAAGCCTGCCAGCACCCAGCCAGCAGACCCTGCACCTGGCACGGCTCGAGCTGGCCACCCGCTGCCACCCGCTGCCACCCAGCCCTCCGCCTTTTCTCGTTACCAGGCTGGCGGCTCCTGGGAGCCTGCCCAGCTTCGCAAGAGGCGGGCGCCCGCCTGGTCTAGTACGGACATCGTGGACCTCATCCACGACCTCCGCACTAGGCACAGGAAAGTGGCCGGCTAGGGCAGAAGAGCTGCCAGCCTGGCCACCCAGGAGCAGGTTTGCATGAAAATCAAGGTGGTCCACTGAGACCCCCGACCCTGAGTCCTGAGCTTAGAATGTCCGTACTGGGTCAGACCAAAGGTCCATCTAGCCCAGTAGCCTGTCTGCCAACAGCGGCCAACACTAGATACCCTGAAGGGGATGGACCGAAGACAATGACCAAGCCATTTGTCTCATGCCGTCCATCTCCAGACTTCCACAGAGGCCAGGGACACCATTTCTACCCCCTGGCTAATACCGCTCCATGGACCCAACCTCCATGAATTTATCTCACTTCTCTTTAAACTCTGTGAGGGTATGTCTACACTACCCTCCTAGTTCGAACTAGGAGGGTAATGTATGCATACCGCACTTGCTAATGAAGCCCGGGATTTGAATTTCCCGGGCTTCCTTAGCATAAGCGGGGAGCCGCCATTTTTAAATCCCCGCTGCTTCGAACCCCGTGTAGCGCGGCTACACGGGGCTCGAACTAGGTAGTTCGGACTAGGTGCCTATTCCGAACTACCGTTACTCCTCGTGAAACGAGGTGTACCGGTAGTTCGGAATAGGCACCCTAGTCCGAACTACCTAGTTCGAGCCCCGTGTAGCCGCGCTATACAGGGTTCGAAGCAGCGGGGATTTAAAAATGGCGGCTCCCCGCTTATGCTAATGAAGCCCGGGAAATTCAAATCCCGGGCTTCATTAGCAAGTGCGGTATGCATACATTACCCTCCTAGTCCAAACTAGGAGGGTAGTGTAGACATACCCTTATAGTTCTAGCCTTCACAGCCTCCTGCAGCAAGGAGTTCCACCGGTTGACTATTTGCTTTGTGAAGAAGAACTTTCTGTTATTAGTTTGAAGCCTGCTACCCATTCATTTCATTTGGTGTCCTCTAGTCCTTCTATTATGGGAACTAATGAAGAACTTTTCTTTATGCACCCGCTCCACACCACTCATGCTTTTATAGACCTCTATCATATCCCCCCTCCATCTCCTCTTTTCTAAGCTGAAAAGTCCCAGTCTCTTTAGCTGCTCTTCATATGGGATCTGTTCGAAACCTCTGATCATTTTAGTTGCCCTCCCCTCTCCCACCCTCTCTCTTCCCCTCTCCCACCTCCTTTTCCCAGTTTCCCCGAGTTTTGTTCAATAAAGAGAGTTTCTATTTTTGAACACACGTGTCCTTTATTTTGTACATCAGGAAGGGAGGCTAGGGAGGGGTAAGTGGAAGGAGGTGAGGGAGGAATGGGGTACGAGCCCCCAATGGGGAGGACTAGGCTGGCTCTGTGGGCTCCTCGGGGTGGAAGCTCTCCTGAAGCCCCTTGATTGACCCCCCCGCCCCGGATGGCAGCCTGCGGCAAATGCAGCCGGGCTGATGGCCGAGTGCTGTGATGTGCCGAGTGTGGGCACTCAGGGCACTCCAAGCCAGGACTGCTTTGCTAGTGGGGAACCCCTGAGAACTGTCTGTCCGGGGTCGGGGTCAGGTCTCTTTAAGCACGGCCCTCGGCTAGCCTGAGACAGCAGTTCCACACTCTAAGTCCTAATCTGATGCCCTGCCGGCACTGCTTCTGGCCATCCTTAACCTCAGTTCAGGGTCCACTCAGTGTGGACATGCTAGTTCGAATTAGCAAAACGCTAATTTGAACTAGTTTTTAAGTCTAGATGCACTAATTCGAATTAGCTTAGTTCGAATTAACTAATTTGAACTAAGTTAGTTCGAATTAGTGCTGTAGTGTAGACATACCCTTAGAGACTAACAAAACAAATGTAGATGGTATCATGTGCCCAAAAAGCTCATGATGTCATCTACATTTTTGTTAGTCTCTAAGGTGCTGCAAGACTATTTATTATTTTTTAATTTTTTTTTCACTAGCCTTGGTTGCCTTATTGCTGCTTTAAATCATGTAGTTTGATATCTTGTATAATACAAGCCCTTAAATTTCACCCACTTATTCTTCTATTGAACCCAAAAATTTGTGTTTGGCTAATGCATACCTTCTAGAAAAGCATCCAGTCTTGATTTGAAGACAGCAAGTGATGGAGAATAGATCACTGTTTTGGCAATTTGTTTCAGAGGTTAAGCTACCCTCATTGTTAAAAATGTGTGCCTTATTTTGTAATTTGAAATTGTCTAGTTTCAGCTTCTAGCCATTGATTTTGTTATGCCTTTCTCCTCTAGATTAAAAAAGTTCTTTAGTACTTAGTAATTTTTTTCCAGTTTTTCAACATCCTTTTACAATTATAAACTTAGGAACTGAACACAGTATTTTATTATCAGTTTCGCCAGTAGCATATACAGAAATAAAATCAGCTCCTTTCTCATGTTCACTATCTCCTGTTTGTAAATCCAAGGATCACTTTAGCCCTTCTTTCCATAGCATTGTACTGAGAATGCTTGTTGTTTTGCTTGTGCTTTATAATTCTCAAATCCTATTCAGAGACCTTGCTTTCTGTGATATACTGCATCATCAAGGTATTGACTGCATTCCTTGTTCCTAGATGTATAGCTTTGCATTTGGCTGTATTAATGGGCTCAATTTACCAATCAATTCAGATAGCTCTGTATGACTGCCATATCATTATTTACCACTCTGCCAATATTTGTGTTATCCTTTAATTTATCAATGATTTTGTTTTCTTTCAGATCTTTGATAAACATGTTGACTAGTGTCAGCTGAGCACTGATCTCTGTGGAATCCTAGTGGAAACACTCCCATTCTTCATTGATTTCCCATTTTTTTAGATCTTTCAGTTAGACGGTGCTTAATTTTGTTAACATGGGCTTTATTGATATTCTTTGGTTCTAAACTTTTAACCAGATTGTTGTGTGGTACTCAACCTCATAAATGTCTAAGTATATAGTATCTTCACAGTAACACCATCAACCAAAACTGAATTTCATCAAAGGATAAATCTGGTTGCTCTGACAACCTTCTGTAATTTTCCCAGCATTCCAAGATTTATTTATTGAAAATTGAATAGCTGCAGGCCAGAGATCTCCTCAGTCAACTCCTTTAGGACTTTTGGGTACAAGTTATCCATGTTTGTCGATTTAAAAAAAAAAATCCAAGTACTTGTTTAACCTCCACTCACCTTTGCTCCCTTACACTACCTCCAGACTGCATCTGTCTGTCGGCAAAGGGATACAAATAAAGCCCTTGAAAAGTGCAAATGTACCCGGGATTTAAATATCCCGGGCTTCATTTGCATACTCACGTTCCGGGGCTGTGCTGATCACACTACATTTCGAAAGTCAAAGTGCTGTGTATCCGTGGTTCTGCCGACAACAGGGAGCTTTTTCAACTGATCCTGTAATCCTCATTTTTTGTATTCCTCATTTTGTCAAAAAAGCTCCTTGCTGTCGGCAGAACCGCGGCTACACAGCACTTTCTCTTTCGAAATGGTGCGTGATCAGCACAGCGCCAGAACGTGAGTATGCAAATGAAGCCCGGGATATTTAAATCACAGGCTCATTTGCACTTTCGAGGTGCTTTATTTGCATCCCTCTGCCAACAGAGGGATGCAGTCTGGAGGTAGCCTTAGTTAATAATGGATGGAAAGTAGTTTATTACACTAATGTACAGTAATATGAGTACATCATTCTGATCCTACCCAAATATGTAAATGAAGTATTCATTGCTCAGCAGAAATCATTGATTAGCTGGGTGTATTAATACAGAATCTTGATTTTATATATATTTGTGTGTGTGTGTCACTTGTTTGGTGAGCAGGCCAACTGCAAATTGCCTCTTTAGATCCACTGAGAATGATTTTCCCTCTTATCCCATGACAACTTAATTTACATAAGAGCCTTTGGTGAGGGACCTTGTCAAAGGCTTTCTGGAAATCTAAGTACACTATATCTACTTTATCCCCTTTGTCCACATGTTTGTTGACTCCTTCAAAGAACTCTGATAGATTAGTAAGACATGATTTCCCTTTACAGAAACCATGTTGACTTTTGCCCAGCAAATTACGTTCTTCTATGTGTCTGACAATTTTAGACTTTAGTATTGTTTCAACTAATTTGCCCGGTACTGACATGAGACTTACTGGTCTAAAATTACTGGGATCGCCTCTAGATCCCTTTTTAAATACTGGCGTTACATTAGCTATCTTCCAGTAGTTGGATACAGAAGCTGATTTAAAGGATAGGTTACAAACCATCGTTGTTAGTGCCGCAATTCACATTTGAGTTCTTTCGGAAGTCTTCGGTGAATGCCATCTGGTCCCGATGACATGTTACTGGTAAGTATATCAATTAATTCCAAAATCTCCTCCAATGACAGGGTTTCTAGTTAAATCAGGAAGTTTTGATTAAAATCTTTAAACTAAACTATAAAGAATGGCAAATGTACCTTGGCCCCTTCCCATACCCCTTCCCAACTCCCTCTCAAAACTCCCTGTTTGCAAAGCTCCCTGATAGCTGACTCTACTTTATAAAGCTCTGGCCTTCCTGATAGCCCCGCCTCCTGACTAAGGCTCAGCCAATTAACAGAGGCATCTAGATTTCAAACGTTTAGAAGATCACAGCTTCCAACTGCCGGCCACAGCACACGCTCCTTCAAAGAAACAAACAAAACAAACAGAGAAACACAAGCTCAGCATAAAGCAAGTAACCCCCAAACACACACTACAGATAGCCACTTACCTCAAGGGTCCCCTATTTGCTCCTCCTTTACCTGGAGAACTCCCTCTCAAAATTCCCTGTTTGCTGCTCCTGTTCGCAAAGCTTATTGCTGTATTCAGTGCTTTCACCAATTTCACCTTTTTAGACACTGGAGGATGGCATAGAGTGACTAGCAAGGCTATTATAATAGGATCAAAGGATAAGGAGAGCTCCTGGACCAAATATGCTCTCATTTGCACTGATGTAAGCCCAGGGTTATTCCATTGGTTCTAGTGACTGGACTCAAAACATAGTTAACAGAGTCAAAAGAGGACAAAATTCCCTTTGGGAGCTGTTCTATTCCTGATCAAGACCCTAACTCAGCAAAGCTTTAGGCATGTGCTTAATTTTAAGCAAATGCTTAAATGCTTAACTTTGTCAGTGCAATTTACATAAGTGCTTTTGTAAATAAATGGAGTTAATCATGTGCTTAAAGTCAAGCACAAATGCCTCACTGAATGGGCCACTTCAGTCTTACCTGTATTTTCAAACTCAAGTATTATGTGTGGTTGTGACCACATTTGCGTCTGTGATATTCTCATGTCCCAATCACTTTCAGCTAGGAGAACCAATGGAATCACTGTAACTATTTTTACTGTGGTAGGGCTAGGGGCTTCTTATAATAATTAATAATCCTTCATTTCTAAGAAGAAAAATATAAAGATGGCAAACATTTAACATGTCATCTGGCTCCATCTTCTTGTTCAGCAGAGATTTTTACTGTGAAGTGTCATATATGGTAGAAAAAACTACTTCAGCTTCTTTGAATTGGTACGCAGTTCAGGCCAGTGGCAGTTTAGTCTGTATATGATTGAAACTCTTCTGCCTTAAATAGCTTCAGTGGAAGGTGGTGGGAAGGAAGAATTGCTTGAACAAATTTATCTCCCAACTGTTCCTCAAATGGTACAAAGTGACATTGCCAGTGTATAGAGGGTGCTGCCTGTTATCTGTGCTTAATAACATCGCTCACTGGCACCCATTCAGCTGCCACTTAGCACAAAGCCATGTCTGCATGACATTTAGAGGGTCTGCATTAATACACCCAGCCAATCAATGATTTCTGCTCCTTCCACAAGGACATTGGTCTGTTACCATTACTAGATGCTGTCAGCAGAAAATGACACAGGAGTCACAAAAGGTAAAAAGATGTCAATTTAATCAGCAAGCAGACAAAAAGGCAAACAATGCTGCTCTGGATAGAAGTGTAATAAGGAGACTCAGAGGCTGGCATAAGCCACATTCGGTAGGTCCCAGTGAAACCAGATTGAAATTCAACTATACGAAATCTAGCAATGTGACACAGAGGATGAGGATGACTGTTTCCATTCAATTAAAATCAGTGAGTTTGTTGGCATAAAGTTTGACAAAACCTGACAGAACTTTAACTGAAGGTCAAACTATTTCCCTTCTAAATTACAAGAAAACAGAAGCAAATAGGTTTGTATAATGATCACCTAGCAAAAACTTTACAATTTCCTTTCCTGTACTAAGTTAAATAAAACCTACAAGGAATGGAGGCCATCTCATTACTCTGAAAGCACACAGTTGAAAGAATGTCTATACTTCTAAAAATGTGTTGTAACATGTTTGTGATTCTTATTTTTGCTATCCAGTCTCTCGTGAATTTTATCACATAAAGACTTGTTGATTTTCACTTGTATAAACACAAATAAATAAGATATTGTATCAGTACAGTATAGAATATATGGGTCAGATTATCTGCTACTGCAAATAAGTGAAGTTAATCTGGTTTTATATGTATATGATTATGTGATTGCTGTTTTGCTGTAGCTGATTGGTGCTAGCATATGAGACATAAGGTGGGTGAGGTAATATCTTTTATTAGACCAACGGATGTATTACCTCACCCCCTTAGTCCTTATAATAGATGTGAATTGAAGGCACTCTCTGCTAGAGGGTGTGTGTGTCTCTGAACTTAATGAGGAACATTCCAGTTGGGAAGATTCAGGGGCTATGTCTACACTGCGGCAATTTTTCGGAAGAGGAAATGCAAATGGAGTGCTCATTCGCAAATCTCACACTCTCATTTGCATATTCTCTTCTGAGCCTTTTTGTGGAAAAGGTTTTTGCGATAAAAAGCCCTGTGTAGACGGGGCCATGTGTCGGAAACTCCCCGTTTTGTGCAAGATGCTGTAAACACCACCTCTTCCGCAAAAAGGATCGGAAGAGAATATGAAAATGAGAATACGAGATTTGCAAATGAGCGCCCCATTTGCATTTCCTCTTCCAAAAAACTGCCGCAGTGTAGATGTAACCTGAGTGCTGAAGTCCAGCCTTAAGGTGTGTCTACACAGCAGGGCTTAACTCAAAGTAACTCAAAGGGCTTAACTCAAACTCAATTGAGCTGCATCAATTGCATAGCTTATTTCAAAATAGCTTATTTTGAAATGGGGAGTGTCTACACAACACTTATTTTGAAATAGAGTACTCTTCCTCCAACTTCCCTTACTCCTCGTATAATGAAGGTTACACAAGTCAGAGTAAGGGTACATCTACACAGCAATATTATTTTGAAATAACTTGGTCTGCCTCTACACAGCAGGCAGTTATTTTGAAATAATGTCAAAATACTGTCAAGCTGGAGGACTTCTTACTCCAACTTCTGTAACCCTCATTGTAGAAGGAGTAAGGGAAGTTGGAGGGAGACTGCTTTATTTCGATATAAGTGCTGGGTTGATGCTCCCAATTTCAAAATAAGCTATGCAATTGACATAGCTCAAATTGTGTAGCTTATTTTGAATTAAACCCTGCTGTGTAAATGCACCCTAAGAAGTCCTTCAGCTTGATAGTATTTCAACATTATTTTGAAATAACTGTCAGCTGTGTAGATGCTGAATAAGTAATTTTGAAATAATGATAGTTGTTTTGAAATAATGTTGTTGTGTCGAAGTACCATTAGGGTATGTCTACACTACCCCGCTAGTTCGAACTAGCGGGGTAATGTAGGCATACCGCAATTACAAACGAAGCCCGGGATTTGAATTTCCCGGGCTTCATTTGCATAAGCGGGGCGCCGCCATTTTAAAATCCCCGCTCGTTCGAACCCCGTGCCGCATGTAGCCATTCCACGAGGAGTAACGGTAGTTCAAACTAGGAAGCCACACGGCACGGGGTTCGAACGAGCGGGGATTTTAAAATGGCGGCGCCTCGCTTATGCAAATGAAGCCCGGGAAATTCAAATCCCGGGCTTCATTTGCAATTGCGGTATGCCTACATTACCCCGCTAGTTCGAACTAGCGGGGTAGTGTAGACATACCCTTAGAGACTACAAGTCCTATAATGCTTTGGGGAAGAGAGTGAGAAATTTCTACCTCCAGAGACTGAGAGAGAGCATACAGGGAGGTTCATCTCATGTCTGTGGAGCTAGGATCCTATTCAGG
This sequence comes from Pelodiscus sinensis, assembly GCF_049634645.1. Classification (NCBI taxonomy): domain Eukaryota; kingdom Metazoa; phylum Chordata; order Testudines; family Trionychidae; genus Pelodiscus; species Pelodiscus sinensis. The sequence continues at coordinate 274,679,875 of NC_134711.1, forward strand.
TGTGTGGAGATTGCTTTGAGGAGCTCTGTAGAAAACAGGGGCTGCTGCTAAGAGTCTGCTGGGGTTTTGACTCAGCAGGGAGTTTCAGAGTCTATTGGTGAACTTCCTGAGAGTTAGCTTGCCTTACCGGCCCTATGAGTAACCACAACTTCTGTTTGCAAAAGTGCTTGAAAGGATGCAAAAACTCTTTAAGGGCACATCTACACTATAGCATTATTTCAAAATAATTCATGTTATTTTGAAATAACAAGGTGAGCATCCATACAGCAAGCCTGTGATTTCAAAATTATTTTGAAATCACAGGCTTCTTATTCCCAAATACTAAACCCTCAATTCACAAGGAATAACGCATATTCCAAAAGAGCTATTTCGAAACAGGGTGATTATGGATGTTGCACCTGTGCTTATTGCGAAATAATTGGCCTCCAGGGCTTCTCACAGAAATCTATAGTTTCACTTCCCCTGCTGCCTTTAAAGGTGCAGTCACAGGGGAAACAGCTTGTGGCACAAAACAGGTCCTGTCAGCCCTATGTCACACTGCAGGACCCAATTGTGCTGCCATGAGCGACCCCAGCACTCCCACTGAGCCTCCTATGGCTGCTAGTGAGACGGCAGCCAGCTCCCAAGCTCCTGCTCAGGGGCAGAAGAAGGCTCTTTCCTGATCGGGTCCTGGAGATCCTGAATCTCATTGAGGTCTGGGGAGGGAGGTTAACCTACAGGATCTCTGTACCAGGCACAGGAAAGCTGATGTGTATGTCTGGATGGCCACAAGCCTAGGCTAGAAGGGCCACATGCACATCCAGGAGCAAATGAGCATGAAAATAAAAGAACTGAGGCAGACCTACACCAAGGCCAGGGAATGCAGTTCCTGCTCAGGAGCTGCATCCAAGACTTGCTTCTTTTATGAGCAGCTGCACCTCATCCTGGGAGGGGGGTTGGCTCCTTGTCCCCTGGTCATGGACTCCAGCCTGGAGACACTTCTTCAAGGGTGAGGCAGTGCAGGAGGAGGAGATGGTGGAGGAGGAAGATGAGGCCTACCAGGATATGATGCCCATCAACCAGGAGGTAATTCTGTCCCTGGAGCCAGTACCCCCCTCCCAGGATGTCGCTCAGTATTCAGACGAACCCAGAAAAGGCCCATTACTTTCCCTAGACACAGAGGGGGGCAGGATGCTGCCACTGCCAGACCTGGCATTTGCATGGCACAGAGGGGAGGAGAGCCACCATGTCACCCCTCCTCCCACCCACAGACTCCTGGCTTGGTTGGCACCTTCCCATGTCTGCTTTTCTCTGGGGCGTGAGGGTAGCAAGGCTTCCCTGGGACAATTGTGCCCCTGTAGAACAGTGTCCTCTGTCTAGGCCACAGATGGCCTTGCTCGAAGCACGTTGCCTTTGTCTGAACTGAGACCTTTCGGTGTCGGCTCAGAAATGAGGTGTCGGCTCAGACTTCATGCACTGTGTTTCCTGGGATGACTGCCCTTTTCTTTATTCTACTCAGCTGTGAATGAGGCATGTCCATGACCTCCCACAGCATCCTCCTGACCCTGTGAGAGCCACTGCTGCAGACAACTGTGCAAGGACCTGGAATGGGAACACATCACCTGTCTGTGTGCCCTGCAGTGGTGTCTTGAGTGGCAGGAGCAGAGGTGGGACACTGACTTGGAGCTGCTCCAGACCGTCTGGCAGGAGCTGTTCCAGCAGACCAGGAGCATGTGAGTGGCATACACTGCTGCTGTTGATCACCTGCTTGCTGCAATTCAGCAGTCCAGCAGCCAGCTCCTGCACCCACTCATTCTCATGTCCCCCCACACCTGCCCCTGCTCCTGCCTCTGTCCTCAAATCTGTTACAGTTGCTCTGTTCCTGGTTGTGTGGTGTTTGGAGTGGAGCAGGAGGGATTTGGGCCCACCCACTGCTGCATTTCTCAGCTCAGGGACCCAGTAAATGACTGCTGATTGTGGAGCCCTCTTCAATTCCTCTGTAGATCTCCCTGGTCAGTTCCTCATGGCCCCAGCACTCTCTTTTCCCTTGCTTAAGGACCTCAGTCTGCAGATTCCAGTAGCATGCAAGGAAATGTCTTTATCTCTCCAAGTCTCTACTTGCAGCAGTACTCTGTCCAGGGTGTTTGCTGCCTTCAGTCTGCTAAGCAGTCAGTCCACCTCCCTCCTCCAGCTCCAGGAAATGATGGAAGCTGCTCTGCTATACCACCCTTCTTATATCGGCCAGTCCAGTCCTGACTGGATGCTCCTTGCAGCCACTCTCTAACTGGCTCCGTTCTGCTCAGTCTCCATAGGACCCTATTAACCTCTTACAGCCTGAGATGGGACACATGCCCATCACACATTGTCCGGACTTTTTTACTGGTCCAATAAGTGCTGTCCCCTCTTCTGAGATCTTTATATGCACCCATGCAAGCAAATGTTTACAGTTCTGATGGTCAGAGGATGTACACTCAGAGGTGCAGTAAATGATGACAATGTAAATGTAAGTTGGTTGAGTTTCATTTATTATTGTAAACTGTATTTATCAACTGATTTATTGAAGTACACATAGTTGATTTAAATTAGTTTGGACATTTTAATTAATCTCAATCTGCTCTATTATGATTTTTAAAGTTATTAAGTGAAAGTGTGTTAACTCAAACCCAAGTGTGTATACTTCCCTTGTATGTTGTTTATAACTGGTGTTTTTGAATTAGATCCATTGCCTAGATTAGTTTAAATTTATTCCTGGACTATCCCAAGGCACTAAGGTTTGGTCTAAACTAAAGGGGAAAGTCAACTTAAGATACACAACTCCAGCTATGTTAATTATGTAGCTGGAGTCAAAGTATGTTACATAGTGTTTTCAGTCCATCTACACAGCAAGAGGTCAAAGGGAGCAAACACTCCCATTGACTTCCCTTATTCCTTGCAAGGAGCAGAAGTTTTAGTGCAGAAAGTGGTGCCTTCTCAGTTCAAATTGGCAGGTCTTCACTAGACGTGCTAATTCAAACCCTGGAAGATTGACTATGGCAGTGTCCCTGAGGGAAGGGATCTGATAGAGATCCCATTGACCAGAGGCGTGGGATGCATAATCCTAGGGATGGAGGTTCCACAACCACTACCCACAACAGAAGGAGACAGGTGCAGTGGTTAGGGACTCCCTCCTAAGAGTCATTCATCTGCCATCCAACCAGGAATCTAGAGAAGTGTGCTCTTTTCTAGTGGAGCTAGAATTCAGGATATGACTGAGAGTCTTTTGAGACTGATCAAACCTTTGGATCACTACCCCTTCTTATTTCTCCACGTAAGAACAAACAATACTGCCAAGAATGATTTGAGCAGGTCACTGCAGATTATGTAGCACTGGGAAGAAGGATTAAGGAATCTGAGGTGCAAGTGGTGTTCTCGTCCAGCCTCCCTGTTGAAGGAAAAGGTCCCTGTAGGGATTGTCAAACTTTGGAAGTAAATGCATGGTTGCATAGATGGTGTCTGAGAGAGTCCTTTGAATTCTTTGACCATGGGATGCTCTTTTGAGCATAAGGATTTCTAGGAAGAGATGGGATCCACCTAATGAACAAAGGAAGGACGAGGGCATTAGACTAACTATGTCAGGGGGCGGTGACCTAAGCCCTAAGGTAAGTAGGGAAGTGGGATATTGGGAAGAAGCACAAGATGGAAGGTGCAACAGAGGAGGACCTCGATTCATATGGAGAAGGTACAGAAATCAGCTAGTTATCTAAGGTTTTTGTATATGAACAAAAGCAGCCTGGGAAACAAGCAGGAAGAATTAGATGTCCAGGCACAGACAAAGAACTGTGATTTGATTGGAATAATGGAGACTTGGTGGCATGACTCACTTGATTGAAGCACTGTCGTGAAAGGAATAAACTGTTTAGGAAGGACAAGCGGGGGAGAAAAAGTGGAAGAGTTTCACTGTATGTAAGAGAGTGGTTTGATTGCTTAGTGCTCCCGTATAAAGTGTGAGAAAAGTCTGTTGAGTGTCTTTGGGTTAAGTTTAGAGGCAGGAGCAACAGGGATGATGTCACGGTCTGTGTCTGCTATAGACCACCAGATTAGGTGGATGAGGTAACTTGTTTATACAAACAACTAAAAGAAGCTTCCAGATCACAGGCCCTGGTTCTTATGGGGGATTTTAATCACCCTGACATCTGTTGGAAGACCTGTATTATCTGTGTACTGTTGGGAGACAGCAATACACAGACAATCCAGGAAGTTTTTGGAGAATGTTGGGGACAACTTCCTGGTACAAGAGCTGAAGGAACCAATTAGGAGCCATGTGCAGCTTGACCTGCTGCTCACAAATAGGGAGGAATTAGTAGGGGAAGTAGATGTGGTGGCAACCTGGGAAGCAGTGATCATGAGAAGGTTGATTTTGGGATCATGACCAAAGGAAGAAAGGAGAGCAGCAAAATACACACCCTGGATTTCAGAAAAGCAGACTTTGTCTCCCTCAAGGTAGGATCCCCTGGGATGCTAACATGAGGGGGAAAGGAATCCAGGTGAGCTGGCAGTATTTTAAAGAAGCCTTATTGAATGCACAGGAATAAACCATCCCAATGTGTATTAAGAAAAGAAAACATGGCAGGCAACCTGCTTAGCTTAACAGTGAAATCCTTGACAAGCTTAAACACAAAAAGAAAGCTTACAAGAAACATGGACAGAGGAGTGGAAACATGGACAGACTAGGGAGGAGTATAAATATATTGATTGAGCATGCAGGGGAGTAATGAGGAAGGTGAAAGCGCAATTGGAATTGCAGCTAGCAAGGAATGTGAAAGCTATCAAGAAAGGTTTCTACAGGCATGTTAGCAATAAGAGGGTGGTCAGGGAAGGTTTGGGACCCTTACTAGTTGGGGGAGGTAACCCAGTGACAGACGATGTGGAAAAAGCTGAAGTATTCAATGCTTTTTTTGCTTCTATCTTGACAGACAAGGTCAGCTCCCAGACGACTGCACTAGGCAATAGAGTATGGGAAGGAGGTGGAAAAAGAATAGGTTGAGAACTAATTAGAAAAGGTGGACATAAACAAATCCAGGGGGCTGGATCTAATGCATCTAACAGTGCTGAGGGAGTTGGCCATTATCTTTGAAAACCTGTGGCAATTGTGGAAGGCCCAGGACGAGTGGAAAAATGCAAACCTAGTGCCCATCTTTAAAAAAGGGAAGGAGGACAATCCAGGGAATTACAGACTGGTCAGTCTCACAACAGTCCCAAGAAAAATCACGGAGAGGATCCTCAAGGAATCTATTTTCATGCACTTGAAAGAAAGGAGAGTGATCAGGAATAGTCAACATGGATTCACCAAGGGCAAGTCATTCCTAACCAACCTGATTGTCTACTATGGCAAGGTAATTGGCAATGTGGACATGGGAAAGATGGCGGATGTGATATACCTTGATTTTAGCAAAGCTTTTGGTATGGTTTCCTTCAGTATTCTTGCCAGCAAATTAAGGAAGTATGTACTGGACAGTAAGGTTGATAGAAAGCTGGCTAGTGATCAATGGCTCGATGTCTGTCTGGTGGTCAGTTCTTGGATAGTTCAACATCTTTATTAAAGACCTGGATGAGGGGATGGATTGCACCCTCAGGAAGTTTGCAGATGCCACTAAGCTGGGAAAGGTAGATAAGTTGGAGGGTAGGCTTAGGGTTCAGAGAGACCTTGACAAATTGGAGGATTATGCCAATAGAAATCTGATGAGGTTCAACAAGGACAAGTGCAGAGTCCTGCACTTAGGATGGAAGAATCCCAAACATTGTTACAGGCTGGGGACCAATTTGCAAAGCAGCAGTTCGGTAGAAAAGAACTTGGGGATTATAGTGGATGAGAAGCTGGATATGAGTCAACAGTGTACCCTTGTAGCCAAGAAGGCTGATGGCATATTAGGGTGCATTAGAAGGAGCATTGACAGCAGATCTAGAGAAGTGATTATTCCCCTTTATTCAGTACTGGTGAGGCTGCATCTGGAATATTGAGTCCAATTCTGGGCCCCTCATTACAGAAAGGATATGGACACATTGGAGAAAGTCCAGCAGAGGGCAACCAAAATGATTAGGGGGCTGGAGCACATGACTTACAAGGAGAGACTGAAAGTTTTGGACTTGTTTAGTCTACAGAAAAGACGAATGAGTTGGAATTTCATATCAGTCTTCAACTACTTGTATTGTTAGAGCAAGTGCAACCTCACAAGCCTAGTCCCAAAATCTAGTTCACCCCTACTAGGGTAAATACGGACACTTTGGCCTAGGTAGCAGGCAAGCGTCCCAAATGCCTGTGAGCAGCATTACAGTGGTAGGGGGACCCGGGCCCTCCCTCTGCACCAGGTCCCAGCCCAGGGCCCTGTTGGCAGTGGAAGATTCCACAGGTGGCTCAGTGGGGTTTCCAGCCACAGCGCGCTGAGCTCCTGGAGGACAATTCTCCGCCCAGGGCTACTTACTACCATTCCTCATGGCCATGCAGACCTCATGGGTTTGGTCAGTGAGTTAGTGTCCTGTGGATGCCCTCACTGCCTGGGGTTACTGTGGAGGTTGGGGTGGCTGCTCCTGAGACAGCTATGGCTGCAACTGCTCAGGAGCTTGGTCCTGAGCTCCTTCTCCCCTGGCCACCCCCCTGCCCCAACTGACCTGAGTAGCTCTCTTTTATCCAGAGCAGCCAGAGCATGCCCAATAAGCTACAGGGGGTGTGGCCTCCCCTGCCCTCCGGGGACATGTTAAAGGGGACATGCTAAGCCCCTCCTGAACAGTGCAGGGAGCATACACTCTGTCACCAGGAGTTAAAGAATATTTTGGGTGCATATATAAAAATACATACCAAAAAATTACAAAATAAATATAAATTATGATGATTATGGTGCTATCAGAATTTGATGTGAAAATGATGAACAAATGAACTATTAATGATCCCTGTAATACATCAGTAATGCATACAGATTTATATTAATAAATTCTATGGGTGATTTTTCTTATGAAATCCTCTTTTCAGCTTCCCCACCTGTGAATTGGAAATTTGTATATCCACCTACTTTACTGGGATTTTTGTCAGGACTAGTGAATGTTTGCAACATTTTTTTTGCATATATATATATATATATATATATATAGTGCTTTCACCCTATAAATTACTATATAACTGTTACATATTGTGAAGATCTTTTTGCTCAACTCCATAGCACTTGTTTACAAAGGTTGCTTCAAAAATCAACTAGAACAACTTCAATCAAAATAGTTTTGAAAAGATACAAAGTGATATTTTTCATGAGGTCAGGTGCCACTTAGTAATAAGTCTCCAATAGTCTGGTGCCCTGCTGAGGAAAAACAGCTGTGCCCACGAAAGCTCATGATACCATCTACATGTTTTGTTAGTCTATAAAGTGCTACCAGACCAGTATTCTGCAAAGTCAGTCTCTTTATTTAGCTATTTAGTTTACTCATGAACACGTTCATTTTAATTCATTTATGAACAATAATAATTAATACTAAACAAGTACTAGGATTTTAAAATTTCATGGTGAAAATCTCAAACATTAAAGTAGGTTGGAAAAATTTCCACAGAAAGTACTTTCATTGGAAAATGCAGATTCGAACAAAAGGTTTTATGGAAATGTGTTGATTTTTATTACATTTTGGACTGGAATTTTGTTTAATATAGTTCAATAATACATTTTTTAATATAAAAAAGGGTTGTGGCCTGCTATCATATAGGAAGAAACTGAGAAAGAGTGAAAGAAAAAAAATCTAAATATTTGTTGTTGCCATAAATCAATTTAAATAAATGGTGCTACAATAGGGATTAATTTTGCTCTATAATTATGCATGCAGTATATAAGCATAATATACAGTTACAACTGTAGAATTAAAATATGAGAGCTATATATAATGTGTTGAGTTAATCTATTTTGATCTTTCTGATTAATATTCTCTTTTATGTAGATGTTGCTGCTGCAAGTCATACCCCTGCAAGGAAACAAAAATTGTATGATGTCATATATTACAGTGCATATGTTTTAGCGAGTTTTTATCATTTACATTTATTCAGCCTTTTGTTGTCCTTTTACTTAGATTACAGCATTTTAAATTATACTGCAATGTTTCATAAGGGCTTTTTCCCCTTATCACTAATTTCTTTACTGGTACTGAAAATTCCCACAAATCTGACTTTTATTGGACAGGCTCATTTATCCTTGGATAACTGATGCCTCATTTCCAAACCACACATTAACGTATTGAAATTAATATGGATGTATCATTGAAGCAGTAGATGCTGAATAAAAATTAACAACCTCAAGGGCGATCATCAGCCATGTAACCCATGTTATACATCTCTGTGTACATGGGTGATGGGAAATGGATTCTGACGGACAACATTACTCAGGTGCATTCTACACACACACACACAGAGTTCTTTTTCAAAATATGTAATGGAAGTATCTATATAATTTGCACGTGTTTTCAGTGTTTGGGAAATAAAAGCAATTTGATCCCCTTGATAAAAGCAGAGTATTCATACTGTTTCAATATGAGAAAAACATTGGCACTAGACTTGTAAGGAACTGGTTGCCAGAGATTTCAGACACATGAAGAAGCTTCTTTAGGTTTGTGAGCTCATTCCTATTTTCATCCCAGATATACAAGGATAGTGAGCTTGAAAATCGTGCCATTAAGTTACCACAACTTTAGAACCCAAGTGCTAATGCAGCTGCTGAAAACCAGAGATAACATTCAGAGGAGTCGGATCACAAAAGATCACATCCCAGTATGATTTTGTTTATAGGTGTGACTTGATGCCTGAGTCTCAAAGAGCTGAGCAGAGGAGGTAGGAGAGGTTGAGTTAATCTGTATACCTGTTTGCAAATTCCTGTAAGTCAGTGATGGGCAACCTCCTGACAACACGAAGCCTGTCAGGATAAGCTGCTTCTAGGCCACTAGACAGGTTGTTTACATTGCTTCCATGGCTCCATAGGTATGGCTGTCCACATTTCCCATTAGCTGCGGTTCAGTATTCCTGGTAAATGAAAGCTGTAGGAAGTGATACAGGCTGCACGGACATGAAAGGCCTAGGATACCAGACTAACCAGTGTTGAGGGGCGAAGTTTTGGATCATTGTCATGTTCCATTCAATTTTGCTTTAAGGCTATGTTTACACTATAAGGTTTTTGTGCTAAAACGGCCATTTTTGTGCAAAAACCCACGGAGCGTCCACTCCTCCAGTGCATTTTTGTGCAAGAAATTCTACAGAACAGAGACAGAACAGAGGGCTTTTTGTGGTGTAGGTATACCTCCTTCTACGAGGCATAACTCCCTTTTGAGCTACAGCTCTTGCGCAAAGAGGTATGTGTGGATGCTCCGCAGTGGTTTCTTGTGCAAAAAGAGCCTACTCGAAAAAGCACAGGGGCTCTGCAGGCCATTCTGTGAATGGCCAGCAGAGCTTTCTTGCACAATAACATCCATTCAGTGTGGATGCTCTCTTGCGCAAGACGTTTTTGCGCAAGAACTCTTCCGCAAAAGACTTCTTGCACAAAAACCCTGCGGTATAGATATAGCCTCAGAGATATAGCGACCCCATGGAGGCAGCTCTCTGCTTACTATGCCAGTAATAAACAGAAAAGGCGTAAGGGAGGTCATTATGTTCCCTTTATGCTGCTGTGCAAGCTGATCCACTCTTTGGCCTTACAGTGTGAAAAAATGGGTTTTTAGTTTTGCTTGGTGCAAATGTCAACAGAACCTTAACAATAGTATTGCAACAGATATCCCTGTACTACTGTAACTTACTGAAAGCACATTTCAGTTGTGCCTCCAAGCATATCATTCAAAAGTTTAGTCTGTGGTTTTCTGTGCTGAAATCTGTCGAATGATTTTTTTACTTCATTTTCAGAGCAGAACATTCAATGGCCCATCCGTTAAGATAACATGGAGATACGTTTAAAAAAATAGTTTCTGATCTGATCTCTTTCTTTACTTTTTTTTGACAGATCCTGATGTTTCTACATAGAAAAACATTTTTAAATGTAGGGAAATAAAAAGACATTTCAAAACCTCTAATTCAATAAATTAATTATTTTTATCGCTTTTCAAATGAAAAATTGATGCAGGCTGTGGGTTACTTTTCCTCAGCCAACGGCATTTCTCCTGAAAATAGGAGCACAAGAAGGAATGCTATAGTAAGATAAGTAAGAAAGAATGAAATATGCAATTATCTCTCTGATAATTATCTTTCAGGCATCCATGTGGAACCCTAATGACTTCAGTGTTGCTTTGTGGGTGCACATACAGGTTGAGAGCTATGATACAGCTGGTTAACTGGTATTTTTGATAATGGCACTCTTCAGGCACAAAGAAAGCATGAGGCAAAGTCAGGTGTTTCCAGCGCACCCAAATTGTGACTTAACCCAACACAACTGCATGACTAATTCATACTTCTATTGTAAAAATATAGTTAATGTATTTTATGTCATGAAACGTAGAGGCAAGGGGATGTTTTGAAATGGCTGTGTCAGTGTTAACAAATATGTCTATGCAATTATATTTAATGAGACAGCTTCTCTGCTTCTAGGGCATTAGGAGATAGGGATCTGGACTTTAATACAACTTGTATAACCTGATCAAACTCTATCAAGGACAATAGGCATTTCTGGTTTTATACCCTCCCTCAACAATAAACTGTTCTATATTATACATAAATCCTGTACTACATTCTGTGACAGGATCTACCAAGCCTTCCCTGTCTCCTTTAGACACACTGACACTCTGATACTGCACCGCTTCCCCAACCCCCACACCTAGACATGTCTACCAATAAGACTTAATCTTCGAGTAGCCTAAAAGGACCAAGAGGAGACACTGACCAGTTGGGAGTGAGCTGACTGATTAGGAAGTGTGAGGCACTGTACCAGGACTTTACAGATCTCTGCTGGAAGCTCCATTTCCCTACTGCACCCCTTCCCAAAAAGGAATGAGATGAAGATAGTGAAGGTATGCAATCCAAGCTTGTCTAGAAAGGACTCTCTGGAGTAGCTATTTTAGGAAACCATAGAAATCTGGTCCTGCAAGGGCTAACGGGGCGAGCAACAGTCAATCAGGGCCCTGCTGCCCCATATCAAAGGAGCTGCAGAGACTTAGGCCATCAATTTGTGGCTGGGACCAGAGGTGTAAAGAAGGGTACTTTCTGTAAGATCCTGGCAACCAGAGAGCATTTGTGGATGAATGAACTAACTCTAAGCTGCAGAAGGAGAACCTCAGGACACTGGATCTGCAATTAGGATGGAGATAAAAGGGCAGTAGGAAGAGGCCCAAGGAACTATTGGCAAAGGACTGAAGCAAGGAGTATTTGGCTGCTGTATATAGGATATCTGGATTGGAACCTGGAGTATTGGAGGGTGTGTGTGCCCCCATTGTCACAAATAAAGTGGTATAAACACCAAGGAAGGAAACAGGGCTTATTTTGAACAAAGAGCTGAGGCTACGTCTACACTGGCTCCATAAAACGGAATAGTCATGCAAAGCAGGTAAGTCAGAATAGGGAAATCCGTGGGGGATTTAAATATCCCCCGCGGATTTAAATAAGCATGTCTGCCGCTTTTTTTCTGGCTTGGGGAAAAGCCGGAAAAAAGCGTCTAGACTGGCGCGATCCTCCGGAATAAAGCCCTTTTCCGGAGGATCTCTTATTCCTACTTGAATAGGAAAGTAGGAATAAGAGATCCTCCGGAAAAGGGCTTTATTCCGGAGGATCGCGCCAGTCTAGAAGCTTTTTTCCGGCTTTTCCCCAAGCCGGAAAAAAAGTGGCAGACATGCTTATTTAAATCCGCGGGGGATATTTAAATCCCCCACGGATTTCCCTATTCTGACTTACCTGCTTTGCATGACTATTCTGTTTTATGGGGCCAGTGTAGACGTAGCCTGAGTGTAAAGGGCTGAGAGTTGAACTAAAGACCCTAACAAGGGAAAATACGGTATTTATTGAACTCTTTAATTTCTCAGAAGAGGTTCATTTGTCTTTGTGACTTGGCAAAATGGACAAGATGCTGAAGACCTGCCCATGTAAGCATAGTCTGAGTGGGGTGCAAAAGTGAGGAAAGGAGTATAATACATCACCCACAACTCAAACACTCAAGAAATAGATGCCCCTTAACAAGAAGTCTTGGCTGCTTATTCTCCAGGGCAGAGCTGGGTGAGACTAGAATGGAAGAAGAGCTCTTCAGTGCTAGCCGAGAATTCCAGGGCCAGGTCAGGGCCTTGCCTTTAAGAGCTACAACTGAGCACTTCACTTTTAGGAAACAGTCAAATTATGAGTTTGTTATTTTTATTTCTCATGTAGAGCAGAGGCCACTGTGTCCCAAGTAGATGGCATAAGCATGCGGACTAAGGCAGGCAATGCCTGGCGTAACACAGTTAGCCCTGCAGTTGGCACTAGGAAGCAGCTCCATCTATGACATTCTGACATTTCTATGGCACACCCTACAATTGCCCCAGAGAAGACAAAATATTGAGATTTGGGAGGGTAGAAGGGAGGTAAGATATTATACACAATATGAATATACTGGAGAATGTCTAGGGGAAGAGGCATATGAAAAATTAGAGAGAGTATAGATTCAGGAAGAGGTTGGGAATACTGATCATCAGTGAAAGAATGGGAAATCTTTATAAGTACCATGGATAAACAGGTCCCTATTGTGTTGTACTGATGTTCTCATATACTGTAACAGGAGGTGAGGAATCTCTAATGAATCTTTTCATCTCCTATCACAAGGAAAATATCAGTCAGGCTAGGAGAATAAAGAGAATGAAGAACTAAGCATATATTTACTTTCACAAGAGGCTATATGGTTCCTTTGCTGTAGACTTATAGGTAAAATGGAGTTTTCATCAAATCATGTGTAAAGAACTATTGATCCAGAAGAAAAGAAAAATCAAAGTCAGCAAAATATGTTTTATTCCTTAAAATAAAGGGTATAAAATCAGTGTGTATATATAAAGTATATGTTGCTCTAAAGAAGAAAAGTTTGGCAGTTTTAAAGGGCCTGAACTTGTTCTGTGTTATCTTAAAGCTAAAGTCCCTGGATGCTAGTTAGCCCAGGAATTGCTCAGTACCATAGCAAATGCCATGATTTTTTGTTCGCTTTTTATTTATATATTTACCTACTTACAAAAACTTCTGCATGTTCTAGTGTTAGTTAAGCGTATTAACATCTTTCAGGTAATCATAACAGCTAACGGACAAGTCTATGGAGAATTAAGATCTGAGCTTGTATTAGATTAAATACCTTATCTATCTGTTGCAGTATATTTTATTTGCTGTGATCTTTCTAACTGCCAAGATAACATGTCTCAGTTTATTATGCTGTGCTTACAAACCTATGTGTTATCCACTTAATATAATGTCAGTGGTTAAGGCAAGAGGAAATGAAGGAATGGAAAAATCTAGGACTTCCTGATACCGTATGAAGGTATTAGGAACTCTGTATAAGATTATACTGAAGCTTAGTGACACACATTAGGAATAAGCAGGAGAATATTGGAAGAATTTGTATTAGCCAGTGCTTATCTAATGTTAGCATTAGGTGCAGGGTGGGCAAACTGAATTTCAATATCAGCACATGGTCCACTGGTCAGAACACCTGAAATGGCACTACTGCTGCAGTTAGATAAGAGAAGAACACCCAGTAAAAGATGCAATGGAGAGTGGGTGGTGCAAAATAACACTCATCTTTCTCTTCTACTACTCACTTCCTTATCTGAATTTTTTGTTCAACATGAAGCATACCCCAGCTTTTAGAGCCACTTGAACTATGTAGGTTTCGAAACCCTTTGAATTAATCTTTTTTTTTCTTTAGCATATCAAAGAGGGATGATGACACATTTCTATTCTGTTAAACAACCGTACAGGAGCTATTACAATATGTATTTGTCATACAGTCTAGCTAATTGAAACATAAAGTGGAGATTATGCACATCAAAAATGCCTCTCCAGTGACTAAATTAATCCATGTTTTTCAGAGTACAAACAAAATGCTAGTGGTTCCTTTAAGAAAGCTGACTTTCTAGATCAGTTAAACATCAAACACAACCAGTTTGCACACCAAGTGCCTTCATAACAACCAAAATATGCAAGTCACACTTCATGTCTCTTGTTATGGAAACTTTATTTATAGACTTTGCTGATGCCTTGTGGAACACTTTGAAAAACCCCCTATTTCAAAACAATTCTGCAATTTTCACCATAATGAAACTTTTCTTTATTCTTTTCCCATTACTATAATGCATAGAAATAGAAAAACTGCTTCTGGAGTATCCATCTACTAACTTGCACTGCCAGAAGTCATAATCATAATTTATTACTTTACAGATTGTGACAATTTACACTTTACAGATTGTGACAATTTAGAGAGTATGTCTATCTAGGTACAGTTTGAGAATGTTGTTGATTTTTATGAAATTGCTGCATCATATAGTGCCTCAGAGCAAGTGAGTCAGCCATGAGTTAACATGGTCTGTGTCATCTGTCTTAGACCAGGAACAGAGGTCAGTTGTGTTAAACCCTAATGGTCACATATTTAGTGATACCTTGGGGCAATGGATTGGTGGAAGTTAAAGGAACCAGTTTTCTCCAACTTTTCTACAGGATGCTATGGACTGAAAAGTGGAAAATCTTTTAGTCAATTTGCAAGAGATGGCACCTCTACATTCCCATAGCTTCTTGGAAGAGACTCTCTTACCCCACCACTAACCTCTGGCTGGAAGAGCTGCAATTCTATCTCCTCCATCTCTCAGCCACATCCAAAAAACCTTCTTCAATTCCTATGCAATCTCTAAATCTGTTTCTTGTCCCCACCCCCCAATTTTTCCCATATCCATGCTTTCTGTCTCTGTTGCTCCTCATACTCCCTGTGTCCTGTTCATCCCCTTGAACAAGTGGCAGCCATATTACCTGGGAAAATGTCTTCAATTTCACTGAAAACAGTAGCAGGTGGCAGCCAGCTTTATTAAGGGCAGTCTCATGTCCATATGTAGATAGACTGTAAGGAAATGTCAGCCATTTTGTTGGTTTCTCCCTGAGACAGTGGTAATTTGGAACAGGGGACTATTTCTGAATAGGCATCTTTTATCAAGTTTTCATGAGATGGGTTAACACATCCCAAAGTTGCTAGAGTTGTATGTAATTTTGGAATGCAGCTTTTGTGACAGAGGGTTCCTGTTCAGTTACAGAACAAACTGAGGAAAGAAAAAGCTAGCTGACCTAGCGAGATGAGACTCCATGATTCAGAAGAGAAGCTATGTGGAGGAGAGGTGGAACCTAGTCTCTTTAAAGGCCTCTGCTCTAAATCAAAAGAACTCTGCAGAATAGCAAGGAAACTGACTCAGGAAAATGTAGGTATGTTTATTGCGTTGTCTAGATCTATGTCTGTCCTGTGTAGCTAAGTAAAGAGTAATGATGTTCATAATCCTGTGCCAAGTCTGTCTCTGCACCTGTTTGTTTCATTTCTCATATCCACGAAAGTTTAAACTGTAAACCCAGAGGCTATGTCTGGACTACAGGTTTTTTTTAAAAAAAGTGGCCTTTTTCAAAAAAACTTCACCTGCGTCTAGACTGCTGCCACATCCTTTCGAGCCTAGGGGCACCTACACAGCAGAGCTAAACTTGAAATATGCTATGCAACTTGAGATACGCTAATTGCATAACAACTTGAAATAGCTTATTTCGACTTTTGGCATTGTCTACACAGCAGTTACTTCAAGATAGAGCACTCTTCTACTGCGTTCCCTTACTCTTCAGTATTTGGCTCGATATGATGTGTAATATGCTCCTGTTTTATTTCATTGCTTATATTAAATTTATAAAATACAATATGTACGATCTGCAATGAGGCCTTATTAATACTGTAGAAACCTTAATTTATGGTGGAATTTTATTGTTTTTGACAAGATTGGTCCACTCATCAGCAAGTAGCAGTACAGGACAAGTAGTAAAAATCAAACATTTAAAAGATAGCCAAAGATATCCAAAAAGAGGTATCAAAGTAATTTCTCCTTTAACCAGACACTAAAGGATCTCAACATGGGTGGGGAGTGGACAAAAGTGAGAACTCTAAATGATTATGAAACCATAAGAGACAATATTAATTGTTATTAATATATGTATATGTATATGTATATGTTTATGTATATGTATATGTATGTATAAAATGATTTACAAATATGATTGTGGCTTCAAGTTAAGGCAAAATTTTGCATTTAAAACAGGGATCTGTATGTGCAGTAAAATATAGCGCTCCCCAAAATTATAGCAGTTATCGTTTAAGTTTAGAATGAATGTTCTGAGAATTTACAAGTAAATGCATTTGTTAGTTTATGAGCTGTAATCCGTTTAAAATAGGTGTCATGTTTCAGATCATTATATACATACTCACATCTATGTGAGTCTCAAAGATCACAGGAACAGAAAAGTAAGGCTTGTCTATACTGTGAGAATTTGAATTGCAAAGCTTTGAAGTATTGCTCTCTAAATACCACCTTGTGAATGCTGTTCCTATGACCTAAACAGGACCTAATTTACATTAACAAAGTTCTTTTTCAAAATCTTGGGAGTACTCTGTAGTTCATAACACCACAGTCTGTAGTGTGGCATAATGTACAGACACAACCTTAAATCCTTAATACTTGCTACATAGTTAAAACTCTCTGAAATCTTGCACGTGGCATGTATTTGAAGATGCTTTTTATAGTGTAAAGGCATTTTCTTCATAAGTGAAAGTTTCTCCTTCAGCAGAGGCTGGAGAAAGAATCTCTACTTCAGAGAAATTAATGAAAAATGGATACCAGGGGATAGCATCTCTATAAATTACTATTTATGTTAAAACCACATAATCTTCTTATAAATATTTCTGAAAGTTTGTTTGTTTGCTTGTGCCAAGAGATCTCCTAAAAGATAAGAGTTAGAAACACCAAATTTTGCATGGACACTACTGATTTCCTAACTTAAATAACTGGATTGGTTATATCTCGAAATCGGTTCCCCCAGTTCTCCCAGAGAACTCACTTGGGCCCACTGATAATTCTAAAAGATCTCCGAAACAGTAAGAGCTAGAAACACCAAATTTTGCACAGATACTATTGATTTCCTAACTTAAATAACTGGATTGGTTATATCTCAAAATCTGTTCCCTGGGTTCTCCCAGAGCCCCAATTGTGCCCACTGATAATTAGCTTTTAGTAGCGCTTGATCATAGAAACACAACATTTTCCACGGATACGCCTGATTTCCTAACTTAAATATCTCAAAATGGGTTCCCCCAGAGCCCCAATTGGGCCCACTGATAATTAGCTTTTAGTAGCCTGGTCATGGGCATTTGCTGGACTCTTCTGTTAAGCGTGCCACATAAACTGCAATTACGAGATCCTAGAGGATAAAGCCTGTGGGCACCAGCATCATCATCGAGGGAAAGCCCATGGGGGAGAGGCTGAAGTGGGGCAGAGAATCAGCAACCTCCCCTCTACTAGGTCACCAGCAGGTCTCCAGGACAGACCCAAATGTGGCTGATGCTGGCTGGGGTCTAGCCTTGCTAATTGTGGCTGGGAGAAGCCTCTTAACATCTCTTAACATCACAACCTCTTAACATCTTCACGCAGCCGGGCTCTGACTGAACCCCTTCTGGAAATTAAAGTTGCTTCCCTCCCCCCACACGCAAACGAGCCATCCCACCACTCGCCCTCCTTTGGGCTGTGTGCGTTCTCCCGGCAGGGCTGTGTGCGTTATCAGCAAGTGCCACAGGCATTATGCACTTTGCAGGATTTAGCTCACAATACAAAGAGCAGGTGGGTAGGAGGACAAGGTTTTGAGCACCGTGGAGCCTGAGGAGGACACGGTACGCTCAGAACAGCCTATTCTCATTACAACAGGTACGTTCAGGTGTTGCATTTTCTGATCATCTAGATATCACTCATTGCACCTGGTCTGAAGGTCTTTCACTTTGTCTGATCAATGCAACTGGTCCAGCTGCCACTAGGAAGTCCATTCAGGTTGCCCCATGGAGTGTGCACTGAAGTCATTCGGGGAGTGGTTACTTGGAGAGTAGTGATTTGCTGCTGCTGCAGACCCCAGAAAACATCCCCTCCATTTCTCAGGACTTCTGGTAAGGAGGCTGCAGGTATTGGTTTGCATAGAGTCCTTAAGGGAAGATGGGCCTTCCTGATTTGTGGGGATTGAGAAAAGAGATCTTATGGGATTTGTGATTTTGTAAGCACATCACTAGCTATGTTAATTTCTTAAAGTAATATATCAGAGAAAAGTATTTCCAATATAATATGCTATGTTAATGTCATTGACATAGTTCATTCATCACACTTTTTACTATATTTTCCCTGGGCGACACTGGGTATTTCTGCTAGTAATTACTATTACATTAAAAGTAGTATAACTTTTGTCTGAGAATGGCAATTAAATACTAAATAGGCACGTGGTCTATCAGGGTACGCAACTCCCAGTGGCCCTGGTTTGTCCTACCTGTCCAATGGGAGCTATGGGAAGCAGAGTGGGCCACAGGGATGTGCTAGCTTCTGTTTCCTGCAGCTACTATTGTCTGGGAAAGGTGAAGTAGGGTCTCTGTGGCCGTGACTGTGGATAGCCAAAGTAAACAAAATGCCTCGTGACGGCCAGCAGATGAGCCATGTGCTGAAGGTTGCTGACACCCAAACTGATTCAACACCTATTTGTGTCAGCAGAATTTCTGTTTTTCCTTCACTGGAAAGTTGGATCAGTCCATAAAGGATAGAGTGATATATGGATGTGAAAGGAAAAGGGAGAGAAAAAGAGAAAGACTTGTTTGTGCTTTCTACATTCAAGGTTTGGAAGGGTGAGATACAACATATTTCTGAGCTGTAGGTTTTCTGCCTTAGATCTATTTAGACAGAAGTTGGCATAAGCACATGAAACATCAGATCCTATTTCATTTCTATATTTCTTTTGTACTGTCTGAATGTTTGTGAATATCAATATACAGCTTCTTATCTGATTTCAAAGAGAAAGCAGGAGTCTTTCACGCTGTAAAAAATATAGATTACACAAGTCCATAAGCCCCATTTGATTGGGGCTAGGGGAGCTTCTGAGCTAAATATCAGAGAAACAGTACAATCGTTCAACTCACATTTGTGAATTTGGACAATAAGAAAGGAAATTTAATAAATATAAATTGCTGCTTTCTGCTGAAAACTTCTTGTGTATAAGTTATTGTAGTCAGCAAGAGTAAGTCTCAGATCCAACACAGGGCTCTCAAGGTACAAAATATGCCACACAGGTATCTGTCAAACACAAGTAGTTTATTTCCTGACAGCTAACAGCTGTGCCCCATAACTGGAAGAACAATATAACAAAGAAGCGGCATATCTTAAGTCCCTTCCTGCAAGCCTGGGACCCCGGGTAGGCTGCGGACGAAGTGGGAGGTTGTCTCAGCTTCCGAGGTGCCGGTACCCAAAGCCCATCGGTGAAGTCTGATTTGCAAGGCTCTGAGGCAGCCTTAAATACAGTTTTCCTGCCTTGTTTGGCAGTTTGGAAATTTCTAGGACTTACTCATTACAGGTATGTCTACACTACAATGTTAGTTCGAACTAACGGACGCTAGTTCGAACTAACATTCATAGCCGCTACACTAGTGCTCCGCTAGTTCGAATTTGAATCGAACTAGTGGAGCGCTTAGTTCGAACTAGGAAAACCTCATTTTACGAGGATTAAGCCTAGTTCGAACTTACTAGTTCGAATTAAGGGCTGTGTAGCCCCTTAATTCGAACTAGTGGGAGGCTAGCCCTCCCCAGGTTTCCCTGGTGGCCACTCTGGCCAACACCAGGGAAACTCGTCTGCCCCCCTCCCGGGCCCCGGACTCCTTAAAGGGGCACAGGCTGGCTACGGTGACCGTGCCAGGTGCAAGCCTGCCAGCACCCAGCCAGCAGACCCTGCACCTGGCACGGCACAGAGCCACCCACCCGATGTCCCCCAGCCCACCCCCTCTTCCCGGGACCAGGCTGGCGGCTCCCGGGAGCTTGCCCTGGACCGCAACAGGCGGGCACCTTCCTGGGCTAGTGCGGACATCGTGGACCTTGTCCACGATCTCCGCACTAGGCACAGGAAAGTGGCCGTCTAGGGCAGGAGAGCTGCCAGCCTGGCCACCCAGGAGCAGGTGTGCATGAAAATCAAGGGGGTCCACTGAGACCCCCCGACCCTGAGCCCTGAGCTTACAATGGCCGTCCTGGGTCAGACCAAAGGTCCATCTAGCCCAGTAGCCTGTCTGCCGACAGCGGCCAACCCTAGGGACCCTGGAGGGGATGGACCGAAGACAGTGACCAAGCCATTTGTCTCATGCCATCCCTCTCCAGCCTTCCACAAACTTTGGGCAGGGACACCACTCCTACCCCCTGGCTAAGACTACTCCATGGACCCAACCTCCATGACTTGATCTCACTTCCCTTTAAACTCTGTTCTAGTTGTAGCCTTCACAACCTCCAGCAGCAAGGAGTTCCACAGGTTAACTATTTGCTTTGTGAAGAACAACTTTCTCTTACTAGTTTCAAGCCTGCTACCCATTCCTTTCCTTTGGTGTCCTCTAGTCCTTCTTTATGGGAACTCATGAAGAACTTTTATGAATGCACCCTCTCCACCCAACCCCTGCTTTTAGAGACCTCTATCCTGTCCCCCCTCCGTCTCCTCTTTTCTAAGCTGAACAGTCCCAGTCTCTGTAGCCTTTCTTCATCTGGGACCTGTTCCCAACCCCTGATCATGTTAGTTGCCCTCCCCTCTCCCACCTCCTTTTCCCAGTCTCCCCCAGTTTTGTTCAATAAAGACAGAGTCAATGTTGGAAGAAACGTTATCTTTATTTTGTACATCAATAAGAAGGGGGGCTAGGGAAGGGAAAGTGGAAGGAGGTGAGGGAGGAATGGGGTACGAGCCCCCGATGGGGAGGACTGGGCTGGCTCTGTGGGCTTCTGGGGGTGGAAGCTCTCCTGCAGCCCCCCGATTGCCCCCTCTCCCCAGATGGCAGCCTGCGGCAAGTGCAGCCGGGCTGATGGCCGAGTGGTGTGATGTCCCAGTGTGGGTACTCCGGGCAATCCAAGCCAGGACTTCTTTGCAAGCGGGTCACCCCTTAGAACTGTCTGTCCGGGGTGGGGGTCGGGACCCTTTAAGCACAGCCCTCGGCTAGCCTGAGACAGCATCTCCACGCTCTAAGTCCTCCTCTGATGCCCTGCCGGCACTGCTTCCAGCCATCCTTAAGCCTGGTTCAGGGTCCACTTAATGTGGACATGCTAGTTCGAATTAGCAAAACGCTAATTCGAACTAGTTTTTTAGTCTAGACGCGTTAGTTCGAATTAGCTTAGTTCGAATTAACTAATTCGAACTAAGTTAGTTCGAATTAGCGCTGTAGTGTAGACATACCCTCCATGTTGAGGTAGGGCTTAGCTGTTAGTTATCGATCTGGTTCTGATCTGGATCTTCTTGTTCTTTGGCCCTGTTTACGTGATCAGTATGTTAGGGTAAACAGAATTGTTTATGTGTTCTTGCCCTTTACCGTTATCTTTATTTGTTCTTGCTATACTGGCAACAATGCTTACCTTAAGTGGCGTATGTTCCCAAAGCTTTGCTTCTGGCTCATCAGATATAGGGAAAAGGGAAAGGAGGGAAAGAATGCAGGCCTCACCACCCTTAAACTAGCACATACAAAGTTCTTCCGCAATTGACCAGTACAGTTATGTATTAGAAGAAACCTGGATAAATACCACATTCATTTAGAATTATATGGCTTTTTCACGGATAGACAATTTGGACTCTAGAAAGTGTACTTCTTTAACAATAATTTGTTTATAATTTGGTATATAAACAGTACAACCCAACTAGTATGGAAACAGCAAAATGTCCTGTGGCAACTTATAGATTAACAGATTTATTGGAGCACACGCTTTCGTGAGCAAAGACCCATTTTGTCTATAAGGTGCCATAGGACTGCTCAATGTTTATGCAGATTCAGACTAACACGGCTACCCTTCTGATCCTTGTGTGGAAGTTGTTCTACCAATATACAGATGCTTTACACTAGGATAGCTGATGATTTTTGGGAAAGAGAATAAGCTATATTAGTCTGAGGCCCTGTCTACATGTTACATTTAGATTGACATATCTCTGTCACAAAAGGCAAGTCTACATTTAAAACACTGCATCAGCACAGTCACACTGTTGCAGCTGGTCTGCTGTAGCATATTAATGAAGATGCTGTAAACCAAGGGGGGAGAGCTCTCTCATCAGCATAGTTAATTCAGCTCCTCAAGATGTGGTAGCTATGTTGGCGGGAGAAGCTCTCCCACCAATATCATGCTGTCTAGACAGGGGATTTTGTTGGTATAGCTATGCCATTCAGCAGTGTGGATTTTTCACACCCCTATTGACCATATAGGAATGTGGTACAAAGCACACCTTATAAAAATCTGTATCCATGAGCAAGTATGGCTCATGGCTATGCCAACCTAACCTACCCGGCAGATGCATATAAGTCAATGGAAGAGTGCTTTTTATCATCTTAGCCACTGACCTCTGAGGAGGTAGGGTCCCAGCAGAGATGAGGAAGAACTCCTGTCACTGTAAGATGTAATCTGCAGTATGGAGTTATATTGCCGTAGCTATTGTGCTGACATAGCTCTATCTTGTAGTTCTCATATGTTAGACGTGGCCTGGGTTATCCTTATACCCAAGTAACTGCATCCCCAGTATGGGCTAGACTAGTATAACTATATTGGTTTAAAAAAACCACACACACACGTAACCAAAATAAATATATCAACACAATTTTGAAGCAGAGATCAAGTGTGAGATTAGGAGATCAGACATAACTTGAACATGCATTTTTAAAATGCAACCTATACTATACTATACACTGAATACTATACACTGTATAGTAGTCCAGGTGCACTTTGGGTCTTCTTTGCTTAAATCATTTTGTCTATCTAGAACAACAAGTCTGTTCCATAATTAAAATCATACTTTCAAACATAACATAAAATGCAATTGCAAATCCCCTTGCTGTTTGGATGCTGATTAGTTTGTTTAATCATGTTAACTCTTAAATGGCTACTAGGCTCTGCAGTAGGGCTCATTAAGCTGTTTTGACAAAATTGACACCTTCACTGGTATTGTGGCAGTGTCTAGTGGCAGGCTTGACGGGGTAGCTTTCATTATGCACATCAACACGTTGCTATCTCCAAATCTGTCGGGTCCACTGCATTAGAGTATCAGACAATAAGATATGTTCACCTTACTTATGGAATTACAATAGTCTCACACTGAGGCTTGGGCTTCAGTCACCTGTTTAACAACTGTGACTTCTCAGCAGTTGTGACATCATAAAGCCCTTTTGATGTTCTTTCTTCAGATAGTTGTGGCTGCTTCCAGTGAAGTATGGTTTGTTTAGAATCACGGCAAAAAAAAGACCGTGGGCATCTCCGACTAGATCCTTACCTAACATCCCGCACTCCAGAGTCAGCACGGGAGACAAACCCGGTACTTAAGGCACTGAGAAACCATGTTCAAAGACTCCGGTTCAAACACTTTCAGTATGAAAGCCGAAGAAACCGGCACAAGTGGCACCACCGGCAGCACCGGGAGTGCTCCATCCCCGACCAAACCTCCGTCACCAACAGACATCTCGGTACTGAGAGCATCATCAGCACCGACACTAACATCGTTGGCATTGGCAGATACTCCCGCCCCATATCGCCATGTGGCACCGGCATTGGTGGCACCAACTTTGCACACCGGTGGCACCAGCACGGATTCCTCAGCACCGAGCACTCCCCTGTGCCGAAGCCTTTCCCCATCTATGATATTCTCACTGGCAGCATCTCCATTTCCACCGCCACTGCGATCCCCAAGACCGTACTGCGATCACTGGCACTGATCGTCATATTCCCCATAATAATGACTACCATCTCCCTTCCCAGCATCCTACAGGGACCACCGACATCATCATCACTACTGACATTTTTCCACTTCTCCAGCTTCCTCCAGACTCTCATACACCCATTCACGATCTCCACGTTCTCCCCATATTCATCTCGTGGTGCACCACACACACCGAAATCCCAGAATCGGTCCCTCTACACATTGTCTTCAATTATTTACTCCACCTAAAACACATAGCGTTGTCACTGGCATCCTTCTGGGTCCACCTAGCAGCAATCTCAGCCTTCAGACAGCCTATTGAGGGTACCTTCCTCTTCACTCATCCAACCACGAAAAGATTAATTAAAGGTCTTACGAACTTAAGCCCTCCCCGCAAGCCTCATTATATGGAGCTTAGATATCCCCCCCATGGAGCTTAGATATCGTACTCGAGGCTTTAACTACTCCGCCATTTGAACCACTTGCTACTGTACCTTTTCAAACATTGACTATGAAGGTGGTCTTTCTTCTTTCAATTACATCGGCACGGAGAGTTCGTGAATTATAAGCTCTTATGGCAACACCCCCGTATACTATCTTCAATAGACACAGTATAGTTAAGGCTTCATCCAGCCTTTATCCCGAAGGTATCATCAAGCTTTCATGTGAATGAACCAGTTGTCCTCCCATCTTTTCACCTGAAACTGCACACCTCCCCATGAGAAGCAGCTCTACATATGCTCGACGTTTGGAGAGCTCTGGCTTTTTACATAGATTGCACAAAATCTTTCAGAAAAACTGACCGACTAATTGTGTCCCTGGCCGAGAGATCGAAAGGACATCCAGTATCATCCCAGCGAATTTCCAAACTCATAACCACCTGTATAACTGAGGCCTGCTCCTCAAGACATATTCCACTCCCAATACAACCTTGAGCCCATTCTACAAGGGCAATGGCAACTTCTACAGCCTTTCTCAAGGGTGTTCGCTTGAAGGACATATGCAGAGCCACAATGTGGTCCTTGCACAACACCTTTATAAAACATTACGCTATACAACATGGGAGCCACTCAGATATCGCGGTGGCATCAGCAGTGCTCTCTTCAGCAGACAAATAGGGACTCCATTTTTTTCCTTCCCTTCCTTCCTTCCTACTCCATGAATTACTGCTGTTCAGTCACTTACAGTGGAGGACCCACAGAGACATCACTCAAAAAAGAAAGCGAAGTTACTCACCTTGATGCAGTAACGGTCATTCTTTGAGATGTGTGTCCCCGTAAGTGCTCCACTACCCGCCCTCCTCCCCACTTTGGAGTCCATTCTTTCCTTATGTTTTTCAGATTCCGAGGTGGCCTCAAGGAACTGGCGGGGGCCGGACCGCGCACACACTCAAAATGGTGTGAACACCACAAGATGCCACCGCACATGCGCGGTCCAGCCGGGTACTGCTACTGCAAAAAAAGTCTCCATTCTGCAGGAACGGGGGAAGCGCAGCACCTACCGTGAAGCACCCTTGGGGACACACATCTTAAAGAAAGATAGTTACTGCATTGAGGTGAGTAACTTCGCTTTCCGTCCCTCCCTCCCTCCAGAGAGTCTTTCCAAACATTTAGCATTCTTTTGCTTTCTAGGCTCCCAGTCATGGTAAAATAGTTGTATGATTTCAGCAGAAGCTTAGGAGTAGCATCTTCATTGCTAATATCTTGGTTTTTATCTTGTAACTATCCCCAAATGTTTGTTGGTGGTCTGCTTATCTAGAGCTATTGTTGCTATTCTACTTGAGAGAGCCCTGGAGCCTGAGGCTCTAAAATGTTGGGAGCTTGTTACTTTCTGTGGGTGAACGGGGAGAAGAATGGCCCAGGATTGCTTCTCTGGAGGCCAGGCCTCATTTGCTGCTGACTACACCTGGAAAATCACCTTGATTGATTGATCCCTCAGCCCTTGTATAGATTGTGATGATCACAACACGTCCTCCAGTCTTCTCACATTCTGGCCTCCCTTGTCTATGTGCAGCCATGTCTTTTCTTGAAGGTCAACTGAGGGGTTATTTTTAATTTCTGAGGATACCACTGAGTGACAGCTGCAGGCCATGGACTGTCAGTGAGCCTTTCTATATAGCCAGTGTATCACATTTTACTCTACCTGTTTTCAACATTGACATCCTGGACTATGCTATCTGATCATTTCACTGGGGACTCAGTCATGGAATGAAATTCCTGGAATTTTATTTCCATCACAAACAGTTGCTGCTCCTCTATTTTTCTCAGCATCCATGTTTCACTTCCATGTATTTCTTGCAGTGCTGTTTATTTCATTCTAATGGACACTCAGGTAAACAGGACATCTGGTAGCCTGCCAGCAGCTAACCCTGACAAACTGCATGTGGCCTGAAGACCAGACATTCTCAAACCCTGGTTTAGTCCAAGCGGTTTGTGTGTGTTTCTTGTTCATTTTTCCTTGGAAGACATCCTTGTTAGAACTGACTGAGCACCAACCTTCTTTCTTCGGCACCAAAGTTCACCTTCCTGATTGTGGCACATGTTAATTTCTTGACCCAAATAGACATATTCAGTTTCTCCTATTTGTTCTCCTTTGGTTGTTATTTGGGCTTTTAGCCAGGTATCAGACCACATACATTTCATTTTGGAGCAGTTAATTTTCAGTTTGACTTGGCTACTTTTTAGACTGATGTCACACAGCACTTTCTGTAATTTGACAATATTTTTAATGATCAACACAATATTGTTCACAAATCTGAGATGCTACAATTCTATCCTTTCAATTCATCTGTCTTCTTACCATTTTGAGGCAGGCTCTGAAGAATTTTAGTGAAATCAAGTATTCTTGTTTCACGTCTTTCTTAATGTAAGCAGGGGAATGATCCCGCTATTGTGGGGAACTTTCCTGGCTTCTATACCACCCCGGTGAAATGAACCAGTGAAAGGATCTGAGTCCCCGCTCCCACTTCCTTTACCCCACGGCTCCCTGATCCTGAGGGCTCCCCCTCCACTCTCCTGAGTAGCAGAGCCCTTGAAACCCCAACAAGGCTGGGCCCAGGTTTCCTGGGGCTTAATCCCTGACCTTGTAGTCACTAGGGGCAGGAGTTAGGATGTCCCCACTCCGAGGTGCTCTCTTTACACTGCAGGCCTTCTTGGCCCAGTGATCACTTCATAAGGTTCAAAGCAAATACAATTTATTAAACAACAACTAATTAAAGAGAAAAGAATAAGAAAAAATGAGAATGGTTAAATGAGAACACACAGCCCTGCTCTGTAGCACGGGGACATCAAAACAGCAGTCTGCAGAGTGTAAGGACAGTCCACAGTTTCTTTCTTAGAGGCCCTGGATATGCTGCAGGGGGAGCTACAGGCTGGATACGCTAGCTCTGGTAGTGACCACACAGTCTCAAGCTCGAAGTGGCCAGACCCCTCTCCCAGTCCAGAGCCTTTCCCCACACTTTGCTGGTCCCAGGTGCTCACCACATCAAGCTGCAGGCTGTGCTGCTTGGCCAGTTCCAGCTCCTTGTGTTGCTTCTCTGTTCCTTTTGGCTCTCTGAGCACTGCCAGTCTGCTGCTCAACACAGGATCTGTACTCCTTGAGCTGTGTATGCCTGGCTCTGCTGCTGCAAAAACTGCCCCTCAGCACAGCTTGCTCCTCTTAGCAATCTCTCAGCTCTCTGTTCCTTTGGCAGGACTTCTTCTGCACACAGCTCGCTCTGCTCTCTCAGCTCTCTCCTTGCTCAGAGAGACCCAGAACAATCCCTGCTCACAGGGAGGACGGGACCTGGCCTCTCACTGTCCTCACTGGCCTGTCCAACCTGTCAATCAGGCTGAGCTGGAGTGTTGGCTGCTTTCCATTGTCTCTGGGGTCAGTCAGTCTCATGAACTCTTCCCCTTCAGATACTGCGAGCTGGCAAACCAAAAGAGTTTTAGTAAGGGGTAACAGTCCCCTTACATTAATCGGGATGTGAAAGGAAGTATACAATGAAGTTATACCAGTACTGAAGTCAGAATTTGCTTCCTTTAATAATTTGATATAATTTATATTGATGCCCTGCTCTTGAAGAGCTTTCAACACTGTGTTGATCACTATGCCATTGAATGTTTTTTCATAGTTGATGAAGGTGCTGCATTAAAGGAATTTGTAGTCCATTGAGCATTCCAGTAGCTGCTCTATAGTGAATATATGTAACTTTCACCGTCTGAATGAGGAGCAGCCAAGAGAGCAGTCTCTGAGAGTCAGTTTATGATTTTGATGAACAGCTTCGAGACATGAGAGGAGACATATTGAAGGATAGCTCTTTAGATCTTCAAGATCACCCTTCTTGTATAGAAGAATGGTGTTGGACTATTTCCAGCTAGATGGTATCTTCTTCATATCCAAGTAGCAGCTAAACCTATGAGCAAGGAATTTTCAAAGATCTTGGCCTCCAGCTCTTATCATCTCGGTTGTCCATCCATCTTTACCTGGGGCATTTCTTTCATCTATTTGGTGAACTGAATGTCAAACTTTGGTGACCAGGACCGGAAGCATGTGTTCATTTATCTGTTAACATGTCGGTACTGGGACATTTATTTTAGATGAGAATTGTTCAGTGTAGAAATCTTTGCAGACTGTTTCTATCCCTGTTCTTCAGTTACTGGTTTTCTGTCCCTGCTCTTCAGTGCCACTGTTTTTGACTTTTACAGTGTCAAATCCCTTTTGCATCACTGATGAAGTTAGTGTGGTAAGCATAGCAGTGAAGCTGAGGAAGCATACTCAGTTGTTAGGCTAACCACTTGAGTACATATCTGGCCCAGACTCCATGAATATGTACTTGTGTAGTTAGCATAAGCTTTGCTGCTATTTTCAGGGCACTATTCAAGCAGATCTAGTGCCTGTCTGTCTACTTGAGCTGGGAATCATGTTCCTAGCTGCAGAAAAGAAATGCCTGGAAAAAAATCTATAGTATTTGCTTTTGTAGATGTATTTAGGTTATCCAAATCTTGCCTGATAGCCAAATTTGATAAGAGTAATTTTATTTATTAGAGCATTGCAGGAAAAACTCTTACACAAATACACTAAAACAACACTGCAGATTAATTTTTAGATAATCACCGAGAAAAGAAAAGTAACCACTTTTTTTTCAAATATAGAGAAGAAATTTAAGAAGCTGATATTACATCTCATAAGACCTATTTACATAGGATAGTGAGAGTTGTATGGCTTAGAATGTCACCTTCAGTTCTAAAGTGAATGGAAGTGTTTCAGTATTCTCACTGATGATATTGTATGAAAACATATCGAGATGACTAATTATATATGGCAATGTTATATCAGGGGTCTTCCAAATGCCATTGTTCAAATTTCCTAAATCATCTCTATACCAAAGTGATCTACACTCTAAAGAGTATACTTGCAATCAGCACTGGGAAATAGATGAGGCAACCTTATTGATTCTGGAAAATTAGTATCAACAGCAGCTGAAGAAATAGATGGAATCCAATCAGAATTAATAATAGAGGATAAAATCTTTATACTGAGTGAGGGAATATGGTCCTGAATTCTATCAGATGCAGTACTTAAGTTTCCAACAACAGGAATCTGAAAACCTACTGATTAATTCTGAAAATTCTGGGAATAGTAGTGTGTCTTTCTTTACCCCAGAAATAAAAGTGTGAACTTTGCTATGCCAAGATACTGAAGGATATCCTGCAAGAGTCATCCTTTGCTGTACATTTCCCTGCTTTATGAGTTTGAATCACAGTTCCTTCATTGGAATTTGTTGCCCTTGGCAATCAGTAACAAATAATAATAATAATAATAATGCAACCAGATGTTCAGCTCTCTAAGGGTACGTGTACACTACAACGTTAATTCGAACTAACTTAGTTCGAATTAGTTAATTCGAACTAAGCTAATTCGAACTAACGGATCTAGACTAAAAAACTAGTTCGAATTAGCGTTTTGCTAATTCGAACTAGCATGTCCACATTAAGTGGACCCTGAACCAGGCTTAAGGATGGCTGGAAGCAGTGCCGGCAGGGCATCAGAGGAGGACTTAGAGCGTGGAGCTGCTGTCTCAGGCTAGCCAAGGGCTGTGCTTAAAGGGTCTCGACCCCCACACCGGACAGACAGTTCTCAGGGGTGCCCCGCTTGCAAAGCAGTCCTGGCTTGGAGTGCCCTGAATGCCCACACTCGGCACATCACAGCACTTGGCCATCAGCCAGGCTGCACTTGCCGCAGGCTGCCATCTGGGGAGAGGGGGCAATCAGGGGGCTGCAGGAGAGCTTCCACCCCCAGAAGCCCGCAGAGCCAGCCCAGTCCTCCCCATTGGGGGCTCGTACCCCATTCCTCCTTCACCTCCTTCCACTTACCCTTCCCTAGCCTCCCTTCTTATTGATGTACAAAATAAAGATAACATTTCTTCCACCATTGACTCTGTCTTTATTGAACAAAACTGGGGGAGACTGGGAAAAGGAGGTGGGAGAGGGGAAGAGAGAGGTTGGGAGAGGGGTGGGCAACTAAAATGATAAGGGGTTGGGAACAGGTCCCATATGAAGAGAGGCTACAGAGACTGGGACTGTTCAGCTTAGAAAAGAGGAGATGGAGCGGGGGACAGGATAGAGGTCTCTAAAAGTAGGAGTTGGGTGGAGAGGGTGCATACAGAAAAGTTCTTCATTAGTTCCCATAAAGAAGGACTAGAGGACACCAAAGGAAAGGAATGGGTAACAGGCTTCAAACTAGTAACAGAAAGTTCTTCTTCACAAAGCAAAGAGTCAACCTGTGGAACTCCTTGCTGCAGGAGGCTGTGAAGGCTAGAACTAGAACAGAGTTTAAAGGGAAGTGAGATCAAGTCATGGAGGTTTGGTCCATGGAGTGCTATTAGCCAGGGGGTAGGAGTGGTGTCCCTGCCCAAGGTTTGTGGAAGGCTGGAGAGGGATGGCACGAGACAAATGGCTTGGTCACTGTCTTCGGTCCATCCCCTCCAGGGTCCCTAGGGTTGGCCGCTGTCAGCAGACAGGCTACTGGGCTAGATGGACCTTTGGTCTGACCCAGGACGGCCATTGTAAGCTCAGGGCTCAGGGTCGGGGGTCTCAGTGGACCCCCTTGATTTTCATGCACACCTGCTCCTGGGTGGCCAGGCTGGCAGCTCTCCTGCCCTAGACGGCCACTTTCCTGTGCCTAGTGCGGAGATCATGGACGAGGTCCACGATGTCTGCACTAGCCCAGGCGGGTGCCCACCTCTTGCGGTCCCGGGCAAGCTCCCGGGAGCCTCCAGCCTGGTCCCGGGAAGAGGCGGAGGGCTGGGGGGCATCGGGCGAGTGGCTCGATCCATGCCAGGTGCAGGGTCTGCTGGCTGGGTGCTGGCAGGCTTGCACCTGGCACGGGCACCGTAGCCAGCCCGTGCCCCTTTAAGGGTTCCGGGGCCGGGAAGGGGGCAATAGAGTTTCCCTGGTGTTGGCCAGAGTGGCCACCAGGGAAAGCTGGGGAGGGCTAGCCTCCCACTAGTTCGAATTAAGGGGCTACACACCCCTTAATTGGAACTAGTAAATTCGAACTAGGCTTAATCCTCGTGGAATGAGGATTACCTCGTTCGAACTAAGCGCTCCGTTAGTTCGAATTAAATTCGAACTAACGGAGCGCTAGTGTAGTGCCTATGAAAGTTAGTTCGAACTACCATTACTCCTCATAGAAAGCCTAATTCGAACTACCTACTCCGTGCCGCGTGTAGCCGCAGACACGGAAGCCACACTAGCGGGGATTTTAAAATGGCGGCGCCCGGCAAGATGCAAATGACGCCCGGGATATTTAAATTCCGGGCGTCATTTGCAACTTCGAATGCCTACATTAGCCACCCTAGTTCGAACTAGGGTGGCAGTGTAGACATACCCTGAGTTTCTCACAAACACTACTGAACACAAATAGGGAGGTATTCTTCCCATTTTACACTTGAGGAATTGAGGCACAAAAATTATTTGTTATTTGTTTTGATCCAGGTCACAAAGGCAATCTGTCACAGAACTAGGAATAGACCTCATCTTTACTGAATCCCAAGTGAGGATCATAATCACAAGGCTGCCTTTCTTTTACGTGATATGTATCTGCCTATAATTCTAGTATTATTTCTGATGACTGTACTCATTATTTTTAGGGTATTTTTTCTAGAACTATACAGGCATGTGAAAAAGTATTATTTATTAGATACCACCAGTGTGTTATGTGCTTAACATATAGCTCTGAAGACAAAGTCCTCAAGAGTTTATGGTCTAGTGGGATGTAATAGGCAGCCAGGGAGAATAAGTGGTAAAGTTCCTTGTTTACTTTTTTCCGAGCAGAGTTATATGTCCCTCCTAAAGTCATTTTCAGTTTTAAAATAAGACACTGATATATCATAGGCACAATAAACAAGAACTCTATTCATGGCAGAAATAACAAGACTTTTGTTACATGTAGGAAATTTTCATGAAGTAAATGAAATGGCTAGTGTTTATCTGTCTGCTTTTGAATTGCAATGAATAATTCTAGTGGCAATATTTTAAAGTATTCAAAATGGATTTATTATCATTCTATAATGGTTATACATTTCTAAAAAATTTAGAAAACCAGTAAGCAAAACAAAAATGATTCCTTAACAGTTGAAAGTAACGACATGTATCCAGGTAGGATCTAGGCAGTCTACTATATTCTTAGACTAATTTACTTAGGGTTCATCTACACAGCACACTAAACTCAAAATAAGATATACAATTTGCGCTATGCAGATTGTGTATCTTATTTTGAATCTATTTCAAAATAGCTTATTTTGAAATTTGGCGCATCTACATAGCACCAAATTTAGAAGTAACATGCAATTTCAAGCCATCCCTTATCCCTCATGCAACAAGGTTTACCGGGATGGCAAAATAGCACGCCCGTTATTTAAAAAAATACTTCAAAATACCAGGTGGCTTGTGTAGATGTGGCGTAGCTATTTTGGGATACTGCTGGTATCTCGTAATAGCCGTGCAGTGTAGAGGTACCCTTACAGGATCCTAAGAACCTAATAGTAACTCCTACAGTACTGACAAAGTCACTACACATAGCACACCACTTTCCTGGTATTTATACATAAACTAGACAATTAGCTGGTCATAAAATGGGATTTTCAGGTCTCTCCTCCATGTCGGTCTTCTCTCCTGAGCCTCCGGTCTCTTGCTCCGTTTCTCTCTCTCTTTCTCGCTCTCTCTTTCTCCTTCTCCTATTGCCTCCCTCCCTCTCTCTCAGCTCTCCTCCATCTCCTGCCTCTCTCTTTGTCTTTGTCTTTCTCTTCTCCTCCCCCTCCTGCCTCTCACTCGGGGGAGCGCGGAGCCCAAACCGTCACTTGCACCACTTGCTCCCACGTGGCAGCCTTGCTGAACGGCGCAGAAGTCAGCCGAGTGCCATGGTGGAAGGTGAAGGCGGGCAGGGCGGTAACGTTCACGGTGAGGGGGTGGGGCCTGGAGCTGCTGTCACACCGCTCAATAGCGCCACCCAGAGGGAACAGCCAGCATTTCAGCGCTACAGACTCACAGACACTGGGCTACTATATATATGATAATGGCATGTAATATCTTACGTCAAAGCCAGATCATTAATATAATTGTGAAATACATTTTGATTGGTTATAATATATGACATACAAAGTTATATTTGTATATCAAATAAATTTTTTTTCTAAACATCTGAATTAAGGCAGACAGAAGCCAGGTTTCTAGAGAAACAATGTGCAAGTACCTTTCCCAAATCTGAAGAAGAGCTCTTTGTGTCTCAAAAGCTCATCTCTCTCACCAACATACGTTGGTCTAATAAAAAAATTAACATACTCTTCTTGTCACTCTGATATCCTGGGTCCCACAAAGCTAAACTTTACTGCATAAAACAAATTTTTGCCAAACAAGGGATGGATATTCACCCCTTTACCTTGGTACATATGTAAATTAAGTATGGTAAGCAAACAAAATGAAGCCCCATAAGCATATGAAGTAAATGTGAAGAAATGAAGTCAAAATGAAACCAGCACTTCCGGGCACAAATTTCAAGGGGTCATCCAGATGCTGGAGACAAACACTTGATGTGGGTGGATATATAGAGAAAATTCACCTCTTTGTCTTGCACCTGAGGAAATAATCTGACAGTGTGAATACATTAATGAAAACAAAATCCCAACCTGCTTTAAAGGATGTTTAGGTCAGGTAAGAATGCTCTTATACAGATAGTTGGCCTTACAAAGTTAAGTTTAGTCTAATAGAAAATGTTAATTGAATAGATAGATAGATATAACCTTTCTGTTTCCATTATCCTTAAACGATAGTGAATAAATCCTAATATTTGATAATAAACTTGTGATGGTTATCACTATAAATATGCTTTAGTGTGTGATGGTCTATAGGACTCAAACCTTAGTTGAATCAAGTCAGCTGGTGTGTGCACTGTGCCTAGGAGATAGCCACCTGGTTTGTGAGTCGCCAGTGATGGGGGCCGGATATAATGCAGAAATGCTTCAAAGCAGCTTGGGACTGGGATGTACCTATTGCTAACATGCAAAGCAAAATGAGAGCTAGCACTGATTTTATCTAAAAGCAGGTCTACACAGCAGGGCTAAAGTTGGAATAAGCTATACAACTTCAGCTACGTCAATTGTGTAGCTTAAGTTGAAATAGCTTAATTTGGCTTTTGGTGCTGTCTACAAAGCAGGAAATCAAAGGAAGAACACTCTTCCTTCGACTTCCCTTACTCCTCATGAAATGAGGGTTCCCATGAGTCAGCATAAGAAGTCCTCCAGCTCGACATTATTTTGAAATAAAGGCTGGTAGTGTAGACATGCACTTTGTTATTTGGAATAACTGATTTTATTCCAAAATAATGCTGCTGTGTAGACATACCCAAATAGACTAAAGGTGTCAGTGAGCTGACATCCAGGTAACTGCTATCAACTTTCCCTGTCTCTCCCATGGGACTTTGGGGTGGGAGGATGCCACATATTATTTGGAAATGGGTTTAAGGTAAACCAAAATAAAGTACTCTTTTTTCAGCTAAGAGTATCCACATGTAGGCTACGTCTACATTGGCCCCTATTCTGTAATAGGGATGCTAATGTAGCACTTTGGAATAGGCAAATCTGCAGGGGATTTAAATATCCCCCGCGGGATTTGCATTTTCATGGCTGCTGCTTTTTTCCGGCTTGTAGATAAGCCGGAGAAAAGCGCCAGTCTGGACGCGATCCTCCGGAAAATAAGCTCTTTTCCGGAGGATCTCTTATTCCTACTTTCAAGTAAGAATAAGAGATCCTCCGGAAAAGAGCTTATTCCTTTCAAGTAGGAATAAGAGATCCTCTGGAAAAGAGCTTATTTTCCGGAGGATCGCGTCCAGACTGGCGCTTTTCTCCGGCTTATCTACAAGCTGGAAAAAAGCGGCAGCCATGAAAATGCAAATCCCGCGGGGGATATTTAAATCCCCTGCGGATTTGCCTATTCCAAAGTGCTACATTAGCATCCCTATTACGGAATAGGGGCCAATGTAGACACAGCCGTATAGTTATATATATTTAATTATTCTGATTTAACTATACTGATAGTTATACTACTTAACTGGTTTAAAACCTTCTTATATATACAAACCATCATAACATTTCTAGACATCTTAGTTGAACCACTGACATTGTCCATAGTGGACCTTACACCAGTGGAGCAGAAGCACACAATGACACACCTTTTCCACCCAACAAACTTTACCAGGAAATTTTCAGCTAGGCACTCGTGAGCAGATTATGGTCTCTTTATAGATTATGTCCTCAGTGATCCAAAGGGACCAAACTCAGCAGAAAATCTGGCCGAAGGTCTCAAATGTCTCCTTGTAAAACCCCAACCAGTTCAAAGATGCCTATCGGTTTTCTAATTACCTCTATCCCAGACTGAATGTGGTATGTCTGCATTTGCTATTAAGACTTTTCTCGGTTCCCTTTTAAGGTACTTTTAAAATAAAATTGGTACAGGCAGTCCCCGAGTTACGCGGATCCGACTTACGTCGGATCCGCAGTTACGAACGGGGCACTTCCTCTCCCTGGTCTCCAGCAGACCAGGGAGAGGAAGCAAAGCGGCGGAACGCGCGGCCAGCTGACAGCACAGATGCGTCTGGGCTGTCAGCTGGC
This sequence comes from Pelodiscus sinensis, assembly GCF_049634645.1. NCBI lineage: Eukaryota > Metazoa > Chordata > Testudines > Trionychidae > Pelodiscus > Pelodiscus sinensis. Next base: position 274,715,925 of record NC_134711.1, read on the forward strand.
CGCGTGCTCCGCTCTGCTCCCCCCCCCCCCCCGGTCTGCAGACCAGGGGGAGGGGGAGCAGAGTGGAGCAGAGCAGAGCGGCGGAACGCGCAGCCAGCTGACAGCCCAGACGCATCTGTGCTGTCAGCTGGCCGCGCGTTCTGCCGCTCTGATCTGCTCCGCTCTGATCTGCTCCGCTCTGCTCTGCTCCCCCTTCCCCTGGTCTGCAGACCAGGGGGACGGGGAGCAAAGCAGAGCAAAGCCACAGAGCCCGAGGGCAGCAGGATAGCCACGGCGCGTCTGGGCTGTCCCGCAGCCCCTGTGCTCTGCGGCTTTGCTCCGGACGCCTGTGGTACAGCAGCTGGGGCACTGCCGGTTGGTCCCGTAGCGCCGCTCTGGGCGCCACTGGACCAACCCAGCAGCACCCCAGCTGCTCTGCCCCAGGTGTTCCCAAGTCAGCAGCTGCTGAAAATGACCAGTGGCTGACTACAGGAAGCCCCTGCCCCGGGCTTCCTGGAATCAGCCGCTGATCAGTTTCAGCAGCAGCTGACTTGGGGATGCCTGGGGTTCTTAAGTTGAATCTGTATGTAAGTCAGAACTGGCGTCCAGATTCAGCCACTGTTGAAACTGATCAATTTCAGCAGCGGCTGAATCTGGACGCCAGTTCCGACTTACATACAGATTCAACTTAAGAACAAACCTACAGTCCCTATCTTGTACGTAACCCGGGGACTGCCTGTAGTTTCATATTCTTGCCCCTTTTCTGAGAAATAGTAGATTTTGAGACCTTACAGATTACTTTCCTGTTGGAGGAAAATATCAGTGGCATGGGGTCAAGGTATTTTCTCTTTGTAATTTGTTTTCTTAGAAAAGATACCAGAGTCCTGTTTCCTTGAACTCAGGTGATAGCACATTGCACAGGTGACTTCATTTTGCCAAAACCACAGCTCGAACCCAAGAAGCAGCTTCTGTCTCCTTTTAGAATTTTACACAAATCTAAATTATTTAACTGAAGCCATTTTTTTTCTTCCTGCCCAGTCCCTGACCCTTTTAACTTGGGAAATCCTTCCAATTCAAAGCTTCTTTTTTTGGGACTAGGTAGCTTTCAGAGGTGAGCCTGCCTGTCATCTTCCCTTTTGTGCAGCAGCTTTTCAGTACAAGGAACCCCAGAGCTTTAGCTGCCAGACAAAAGAAAAGAGCTTTTCCCAACAGTCTGTATAATAAGGGCTTCAGTGATGATGCAAACCACTAGCATTTCTTCACATATTTTTACCACTTCTGCCACAATACCTAACTGTTGTTCCTTTCAGATGTTCATGACCTATTTCAGCACTCATATAGTGAGTCAAAAAACAAACATAGCATTTTTTTCTTATTCAGTGGACGTGGAAAAATTAAGAATATTACACTCAGAAGAATAAAAGATGGCACACAACATGTGTATGGAAGAGAGATGGAAATAGAAAACATTGGTTGTCAGCTATCCCTTGAACATCCCCAGGGCATAAATATGCAGTCAGGAGGATTTCACAAAATTGTTAGTTTAACCATAAATATCACAAAGCATAGAAATCTCATTGGGTGATTTCTAAAAACTTCTGTGCAGGCCCAAACAAGAACTAATGCTTACTTAGAAGGATAGGGTGATGTGAGTATCATGGGATGAGAACTTCAAATGTTCATGGATTTTTTTGGTGAGAATATCTGATGACTTGTTGCTAGTAACTGGACGACATTCTTTATTTAGACTATTCAAATATATTAAAATTTTTGTTTGATTATTAAGAAAGCTATACTCTTTCACAATGCATGCTAAAATGCCACAGTGTTTTCTTCTAGTTCTGTACGAAACTAGGATTCCTGTGGTAATAAGAATGGACTGTAGTTAATATTTTGACTGCATTATTTTGTTCTTTGCTATCTCTGCATGTGCTCATGATATTTGTAAATACTAAAAGAACTTTCAAAGAAATCTGTTATACTATAGAGATGGTATCAGAGATTAATAATATGGATATTGCGTTGTGACACTCGTTCTTCATATTTGTTTATTTAATTATGCTAATTCAGTAATATACAATTTTCCTGTGGTCTTATGTTCTTATGGTCACTTTTTATTGTCTACAGGAAAGGTAAGGTTTGTGTGTGTGTGTGTATGTGTGTGTGTGTTTGATAATTTGGCAGAGAGATAGAGAAAATGCATACATATCACAGTTAATACCATACTTGTGAGAAAATTTCAAAATAGCACAACTTCTGTCAACTGAAAGGACTGCTGGGTAAAACATTTCTGTACTCACCAGAGATATATTTATCTTCTGAAAATTTCTCACTAATTATTTCTTGTGTTGTAGCTGTGTAGTATATTAAAATCATATATAATAAAGTCCAAAACTAGTCTTCTTGCATATAATTAATTATGCCTGTACATATCCCTAAGTCTTTTCAGTACTTTTAACCATAAAATATCTAGTACAGTACTCTACACTTTAAATATTCTTACAAGAAATGCTAGGTTCCCAACTCCATTAAAAGTTTAACAACTTTTTCTTGGTCAGCAAAAACAGTTTTTGTTTTGTTTTGTTTTGTTTTGTTTTGTTAAAAGTGTTTCGTGATGAAAATAAAAGATAAAGTTGAAGTCTGCAGACGTTAGATTCCAAATCAACAAATTCACTTTGTCAAGATATCATAGTGTATGCAGACTTAAAAACAAAACTTTTATCTTGTGCAAGATGTGTGGGTGACCAACAGATAGTAATGTAACAGTTATGATTACAATACACTGCATTGCCTGGAATAGATGGTTTGATGGTTGGGCTTTTTTTTTTTCATTTGTTCATTGTTTTATTCATTTGAAATTTGAAAAAAATTCTTCGACACAAAATCTGAGTAATTTAGGATGATTTAATAAATTATTATTTATTTGATCCATAGAGATCGCCAGTTGCAGTAAGACATCATTGTGTTAGGTGCTTAGTATGTAATAGGCCTTACTCTAAAGAGCTTCCAGTCTAAATTAAGTCTAGGTACAACAAGTAGTTACAGGAGATATGTTGAAGGAGCAAAGGAGACAAGTCAAAAGGTAACATTGATAGGAAAGCATGGTTAGACTGATTAGTGTGAGAACACAGAGGAACTGCTCTCTGGCACAGTGGGGATCAAAGAAAACTTTAAATTCAGCTAGCCCCGCTCAGCTATTCTTGCAGCCAATGCCAGGATTGCAGAAGGGAGAACAGAAAGGAACCTGGCTCAGTTGGGAGTTGATTGGTCAGGAGGCAGGAGTTCTCTGTGTGCCCATAGGTGACTCGTGATAACACTCGGGAGATACACCCCTCCCATGTCCCTTCCAAAATGCTAATTGCTAACTGGAGTGCCCTCGCATGCCCCTCCCTGTTCCTGTGGGTGATCTTCCTGGCACCCCCTGTCCCTGCAGGCCCCAATCATCTGTGTGTGTGCCTGCCTGAAGGGATGGATCAGTGACCTGCCAGCCAGTGCTGCTACTATAGCAAGTAAAGGCTCCCCTACCATGGGGATACTGTAAATAAGCCTCAGACCCAGGGACAATTGACTAGGCAAGCTCCAGTAAACTGGGTCTAGGAGGGCACTGGAGCACAGTATCTCAACCAAGCATGCTCCAGTGCAGTCCATCCTCAACTACTTGCTGCAGTTCAGGAACCAAAGGCTGGTGCATGCCTCCATTAGAGTGCATATTACAGCCATCTCCAATTTTCATGATCCAATCAAGGGGTAGACAGGCTTCTCTCGTGACATTACTGTTGGACCTCAACCTGGTCCTCTTCTGACTTACAGGGCCGCTGTTCAAACCTCTTGGTTCCTACTCCATTTCCCACCTTTCCTGGAAGGTAGCATTCCTGGTGGCAGTGATATTGACAAAATATATATCAAGGATTAGACCTCTGGTGTCAGAATCCCGATACACCACAGTCTATGAGTACAAGGTCCGTCTGCAACTTCACCTGTCCTTTCTGTCAAAGATAATTTCTGCCCTCCATGTCAACAATGACATATTCCTGTCAATATTCTGCCCCAAACCTCACAAACTGGCAGAAGAAAGGCATCGCCACATGCTGGATAGTTGGAGGGCCACAACTTTTTATCTGGAATGGACCAAGTATTTCTGCAGATCAGTGCAGTTCTTTTTCACTATGCCCTATAGAATACTACTGTTGTCTGCACAGCAACTTTCAAACTTGATCACCTTGTATATTTGGACATTCTATGAGCTGGCAATGGTCCCTCCACCAGCTATAGTCTGAACCGATTCAACCAGGCCTTAGGCTACATCGTCGGGCTTTCTGGTGTACATGCCTAGCCAAGATATCTGTAGAGCTGCAACACATTCCTTAGTTCTATGCCATTACTCAACAAGCCAGAGATGACACTGTGTTTGGCTGAGCTTGCTGCAATCAACACAGACTTCATCTTCTGCTGGTAGGAGTCACCTAATATGGAATGGATATTAGCAACACTCAAAGAAGAAAAGACTGCTACATTTTTCTAACTGGTGTTCTTTGAGATGTGTTGCTCATGTCCATTGCACAATCTGCTCATTCCCCACTGTTAGAGTTCCTGTAAACAAGGAGCTCAGGGCAGGTAGAGTATGCAGCGCCCCTTTTAAAATGTCATGGATTTTCCATTCCCGGGGTTGCGAGGGCTGCTCCCTTACGGCTATTGCTGAGGGAAAATCTTTTGGCACTAGCACCTGTGGCAAGCACACATACCTAATGGGGAATGGACATAAGCAATACACCTGGAAGAATACCAGTTACAAAAAGGTCTTTTTTACTTTATATTACAATGAACTGAATTGTAATCGCTGCTTGCTGACGAATAACTAACATCATCCAAATATTTCTGATTTTGGTTGCATTGTTCAATGCTCTTTAGTCTGCAACAGGAATATTGCCAGTTATTTCTGTGGAAGCAGGAGTAAGCCCATTATGTGCTACCTCTAATGTTCATATCATTTTAAAACATTAAAAATTATTTTCAACTGTAATTGGTTTTGCATATATTTTGTACCAAAAAAAGGCAAAAAGTTGAGGTTACAAAATTTAATATTTAAAAATGAATGGCCTTGGCTCTGGTCTACACTAGGGGTTATTTCAAAATAACTTATTTAGAAATAAGAAGCGGAGCTTCCACATGACCAAGTCCATTATTTCAAAATAAGGGACTGGTTATTTCAAAAATAATAACTCCTGCTTTCCACAAGGAATAACGCTTATTTCAAAATAGTTATTTTGAAATAGTGGTAGTCTGGATGCACCACTGCTGCTATTTTGAAATAACTGCTCCCCAGATTCATTCAAAATAATTACTCCCCAGTGCTTCCTGGGGCTCAAAGATGAGGTAGTATGTCCATATTAAGGGTGCTTATCTCAGACTAATTTGGAGGCTTTCTTGTAAGGTGGATATGCTATTTCAAAATAGTTTTTTTGGGGATTATTATTTTGGGAATAAGTTATTTTGAAATAATTTCCTGGTATAGACATGCCCTTAATGTAGTGGTTTTTTCATGATATTATCAAGTTTTTATAAAATGAACAGGAAATGAATCAAAATGTGCCTTTTCCACATGCCTAGAACATTCTGGCTGGCAGTATCAGGATGCTGCATGGTAAAACAAAATGGGTACATCATCATAATGAAAATACTATGCACAGAATACTCCCTGGCTGTGTCTACATTGGGACCCTTTTCCGGAAAAGGGATGCTAATGAGACCAGTCGGAATTGCAAATGCCACGGGGGATTTAAATATCCCCCGCGGCATTTGCATGAACATGGCTGCCGCTTTTTTCCGGCTCGGGGCTTTGCTGGAGAAAAGCGCCAGTCTAGACAGGATCTTTCGGAAAATAAAGCCTTTTCCGGAAGATCCCTTATTCCTCTTAAAATTCTGACTTGTCTCATTAGCATCCCTTTTCCGGTAAAGGGTGCCAATGTAGACACAGCCCCTATGTTAATCTGTGCAATCACCTGCACTTTTTCCTCTTCCAAATCTTTCCTTTAAAAATTGAGTTGAATAATTTCTCCCCTGTTTTGTCAAAAATAGTAATCCTTGCTCCTTGGAATGGTTGTTGTATGTCTAATACTTATTCACTATGGTTTTGATTTAGATTATAAGATTTTAGGAGATAGACGGGACAACCTTTCTGTTTGTAAATCACAACTCTTTCCTACAGCTCTATTTAAATGACTTAGCAATGATATAGTTACTATGGTTATATTTTTTCATTAGTACTGATAACTACTGAAGGTTAAATTCATGCCTTTTTCCTCACAAATGCCTTCAGAAATAACTTTTTTGTAAAACACATCAGAATAAAATTGGGTTGTAACTCACATGTATATGAAAGAGCCAAACAGCTATTAAAAATCTGTTTTGAATTTTATTGTGAATCAGTTAATGGTAGTGATAAATTTATTTTTCTCATCTTCACCCCGAGTACCAAGTTTTCTTAATAAATGATGCATTTTTTCCTTGACATTTAGCAGGGAGATACTGCGTCAGTAAAAACTATTGTCCTTTGCTGTCCTTCAAATCCTGAAAGTCCATAGTTGTGGGGAATCTCATAAGAACAATGTGTGTGTACAAGGGCATAAAGTCTTGTTACAAAAGGTGATAGAAATTGGCATAAAAAACATGACAGTCCTTGAGGACAGTAGAGAGATCATAACAGAAATAATGTTGTACTTGACAATATTTGATTCCTGTGCCTTGAGCTGAATAATTTTGTGATGATGTGTTCAGTGAAAGAGACAATAAGATCCTTTCAAGATGTTTTATTTGTAACATGAGAGCACTAGTTACCAGTTTTTTCCAAATTACCCATATATAGCAAAATGTTACAGTAATAGCTCCACTTTAAATAGAGTTCAGACAAATAGGCATCCTGCTTTCCTCCTCTGTAAGAAACTGTCTTAGGCTATCACTATGCATCTACAGTCAAACTCTAAGGCTACGTCTACACTGCAGAGTTTTTGCACAAAAAAGGCCATTTTTGCACAAAAACCCACACTACAAGTGCATTTTTGTTCAAGAAAAAGTGCAGTAGATCGTCAGAAGACTGGGCTTTTTGTGCAAGAGTTATTCCTCTTTCTATGACGAATAAGCTTTCGTGCACAGGAGCTCTTGTGCAAAAAGGCATGTGGACAGACAACAGGGGTTTCTTGTGCTAGAAACCCCTATCAGAAAAAGCAAATGGCAGTGTGGACATGCTCTTGTGCAAGAACGTTTGGCAGAAAAGAAAAACTTTTTGCAGAAAAGAAAAACCCTCTTGCACAATACCGTTATTCCTGAAAATAATTGGGGTAGCGGCATTGCACAAGAGGGTTTTTCTTGCGCAAGAAGGGGCAGTGTAGACAGCTCCTTCTGGTGCAAGAGCCTCTTCTGCAAAAATGGTGGCTCGTTAGGTATGCAAATGAGGCTCGGTGATATTCCACGCTTAGCCTCATTTGCATATTTTTTGCGCAAGAAGCCGTGAGTGTGGATATAGCAATAGTATGTGGCTGTCAAAATGAAGGATATCTACTTTCAGTTTGACATTAACTTCCCTTGTAGATATTCTCTCAGATTTAAGATGGGCTCCATCCACCTTTAATACAGAGTACTCTCATTAGGCATTGCTGTTACCCCCAGGATATTTAGCAAGGTGTTTTCTGTAGCAGCAGTCTCTAAGAGATGCTAGGGTTTAATAATATCCCCTTATCTTGACGGTTCATTCCTTGTGGCAAGGTCGTGCCTAGAGATACATGCATCGACTTCAGCAATGCTGCAACTCCTCTTCTCTTTGAGGTTCAGAGTAAATGCTGCAAAATCCATCCTTACCTCTACACAGATTTTAGAATTCATCAAAGCATCCTTAAATTCAATCATGGCAAAGCCTTACCCGCTGTGAGACAGGTTTCATGCTATGGACAGATTATAAGCAACCCTTTAGTGCTTGACAACTCCCTCTCTCTCTCTCCTAGGCTATAAGGCCTCATGCACTATGTTGTTCAGTTTGCAAGACTCTACTTTCATTGCCTACTAGTGTGCCTGCAAACCGCTTTTGACAAACTAACAGTTCATGAATGGAAGAATGCCCACAAGGTACGCATCAAAGTTACCTTCATAACTTCTTCATTGGGTAGTAATAGAGATGTAGCCGTGTTAGTCTGATCTTGCTGAAACAAAATAAAGGACTATGCAGCCCTTTAAAGACTAAAAAGAAAGCTCATCACCTAATAAACCATCTTGTTAGTCTTTAAAGTACTGAAGCAAAATGCAGGACAACGTAGCACTTTAAAGACTAACAAGATGGTTTATTAGGTGATGAGCTTTCATGGGCCAGACCCACTTCCTCAGATCAAATAGTGGAAGAAAATAGTCACAACCATGTATACCAAAGGATACAATTTAAAAAAATGAACACATTTTTTTAATTGTATCCTTTGGTATATATGGTTGTGACTATTTTCTTCCACTATTTGATCTGAGGAAGTGGGTCTGGCCCACGAAAGCTCATCATTTAATAAACTATCTTGTTAGTCTTTAAAGTGCTACATTGTCCTGCATTTTGCTTCAGCTACCCCAGACTAACACGGCTACATTTCTATCACTATTTAAAGTACTGCATAGTCCTTTCTTTTGTTCCATTGGGTAGGAGAGCCCTCATTCCTTCCATAAAGTCAGCAGAATTCTTCATCAGATCCTTATGAGCCACTTGGCAACAACCAGTTCATACTGTTCATCTTCTCAGGCTACTCAAACTTTGTATGCCCATTGACTAGCAGATTCTGGAAAGAACTAATCAAAACCTTTACAGCTATATAAAAAAAGTCCTCCTTCTCAATGGCTATGTCTAGACTGCAGGCTTCTTTCGAAAGAGGCTCTTTCGAAAGCATCTTTCGAAAGAACCCCTTTCGAAAGATTGCGTCTAGACTGCAGGCGGATCTTTTGAAAGAGAAATCCGCTTTTTCGAAAGAGAGCACCCAGCGAGTCTGGATGCTCTCTTTCGAAGACGGCCTCTTTACATTGAAGAATGCCTTCTTTCGAAAGAGGAACTTTCTAAAGAAGGCGTTCTTCCTCGTAAATTGAGGTTTACCGCAATCGAAAGAAAAGCCGCGTTCTTTCGAAATAATTTCGAAAGAACGCGGCTTGAGTCTGGACGCAGGGGAAGTTCTTTCGAAAAAAGGCTACTTTTTTCAAAAGAACCACTGAGTCTGGACACGGCCACAGGGACTGGAACCTTGTTCACTCAGTACTCACTATGAATACTTTTGAAGACTCAGCTTCTTGATCTATGTATTCCACATCCAAAAAGACCACCTTGGTTGCCATCACCTCATCCTGAAGGTTTGGTGAATAGCTGGCAGAACCTCCTTACACTATATTTCATAAGAACAATACTTAATTACATTTACACCCTAAACTCATACCCCATACAAGTTATCTCAGTTTCATCCGAACAAGTCAGTGCACATTCTTTTCAAAAGTCCACATATCCTCAGAAAATAGAAAGCTTCATTTCTTTGACTTTAGATGACTTCGTTCCTTTGACTTTTACCTGAAGGAAAGAAAACCAGTTAGGAAGTTTTCTAGAAAAATAATTCTTAAAGTTTAGCAATCCTAGGACCCCCATTTTGATTTTTTTTTCAGGGACTCACTATCCACCCCTGCACTGCCCCCCACTCATTTCATCTCTCTCCCTCTGTCATTCACTCTCCCCTACCTTCACTCACTTTCTCTGGACTGTGTCAGGGTGTTGGAGTATGGGAGTTGAGGGCCCTGGTTGGGCACGTGGGCTCTGGGATGGGGCCAAGTATGAGGGGTTTGGGATAAAAAAGGAGACTCCAGGCTGAGGCAGGGAGTTGGGAACATGTAGGGTGTGGGATCCTGGAGGGAGGAAAGAGAAAAATTATTCTCCTTAAACTCTGAGGATAGGACAAGAAGCAAGGGGCTTTTAACCTGCAGCAAAGATGGTTTAGGTTGATCATTAGGAAAATCTTCCTGTCAGAGTGGTTTAACACTGGATTAAATTGCATAGGGAGGTTGTGGAATCTCTGTCACCAGAGAGTTTTAAGAGCATATTAGACAGCCACTTGTCAGGGATGGTCTGTATAATACTTAGTACTGCCATGAGTTCAAGGGACTGGATTAGATGACCTCTTGATGTTCCTTCCAGTCCCATGATTCTATGAATCTAGCTCCTAAGTGCTACTGTAACACAAATAAATAATCATTTTTAATATTTTTATTAGTTTAATACACTTCAAAAATTAATGAGAGCTCTTGGGACTCATTTGTGAAGTGAAAGACTTAACAGCAAAGATTATAGCTCATGTAAACTACAGAAGTGCCTCAGTGTCAAAAAAGAGGATATTACATTGCAGCAGTCATCTGTGGAAGGGATTAATCCATTTTATTGCATGTGTATGTGTAAACATACTATCTATCTATCTATCTATCTATCTATCTATCTATCTATCTATCTATCTATCTATCTATCTATGGATTCACTATGAGCTGTGGTTCTACATCAACAACCTGCTGACACAAATAAGGATTTTATAGTTCTGCTGTTGAGAAGATCAACTGAAAGAGCATGTGATTAATGATTCTCACATCGTCAGTGCACATATCCCACCAACTGATAGTGATCTAGTTGAAACTACCCCCTGGGAATTCTCAGTTTCACAATGTATGGTACAGAGAACTCAGCACATTTATTTAATTCTTATATAACAGTTTCAGAGAGCAGCTTTAACTGAGGCTCTGACAGTGTTTCCACAAAAAAATATCTTTTCTTTTCCCAGGGGCTTATAGTACTAAAATAAGACACCATGGTTTAGAATTTGGCATAACGAGTCTATATTGAGAGTATATTAAATATATTACATTAATTTAAAATATTTTAGTTTTAAATTATCTGCTGCTTTAAACTATAAAAAGAAGGAAGGAAGAGCTTTATTGTTTCTCTAGACACTTTCCCGCATCTACTTTTTAAATGACTGTTTTTTAATTAGCAGGTATTTAATTATGTTGTTAATATGTGAAAATTGGCTTCTGTCTGCATTCGTTAATTTTAAGAAAATATGTAGATGCATACTAATATCACAACTCCATTTTCTGCTATACAGATACTTCATAATGTTTTACGGTAAAAAGAAATCTAATGCAAAATTGCATGATATTTTAATGACCCTTAAGGAGGTTTAGGGAATTAGATCCATAATTAAGTATTTCAAATTGGAGTATAATGCTGTGTTTTCTGAATTAGAATATGTATCAAAATAGGTATTTAGTAGTGATTCTCCAATTCCTGTAATACTCCCTATCAGCCATGACACCTTGTTCTGTCATCCACGGAAATGACATAAACAGAGCTTGGGTGATTTTAGTTCTTCATATCTTTGTTTCTGTCCTACCTCTGGGTTTTCTTTTTCTGAATACAGAGAAATTATTACTTAGAACCTCATCTTTGATTCTCCTGAAACCTGTATACAAAAATTCTATTCGCATTGATGGGAAAAGTGGTTGCAAAAAATGTGGGTGATTTACTTATTTTAATTAATGTGCCTTTGGCAGGTTTTTGGAACTATATAATCCAAACTGGGAATGCAAAAGCCAGCCCTTCTTACTTTCCCCTTTTACCTGTCTTCCACCATTTAGTAAGGGTACTATCTTTTTCTTCTGTCTTCCAGCCATCTATTTATATATATATAAATTAAGTGTCCTTTTACATAATGGGTGAAATGATTACGCTATACTTTATACACTTCTCACAAACAAAAAGCTAAAAATTACTGCAAACCATAACTGTAAATTGTCAAAGGGACACACCAAATAGGCCTCTTCCTCCTGTAATTTGTGATCCTATGATTTCCCCCCTGTAATTCTCAACCACTCTCATGCATTTCCCATTTATATTATTTCCTTTTTAAAAAACATCTAATCACTAGTTAATTGCTTTGCCCGCTCCCTTTAAGCTTGGAGAGTTCAGTGTACAAATCTTTTAAATATCAATTAACACACAAATTCAGAGAGACATAAATGACCAAATATCATTTTCTTAAGGGTCTTTTTTCTTTTTAATCAGTTAACCTGCTGTATGCTGCAGACATTTCAGGGTCACATACAGGAACATTAGCACTGGTGAGCAATTGCTCTGTGGACAATATGAGCCATCTTCAGCTATTCATCTGCATTTTTCAATAACAGTGACAGAACAGATTTAAATAAAGGTAGAAACACAATTATTTATTACTTAGATTACTTTTAACTGGATAACACAGAACATGAAACATAATCAGTTCCAGCTGGAAATGCTCCCTCAGTACATCAAGGACAATAGGTTCACAAATTGAGTTTACCTGCCATTCATGCAGTATATGTAATGAATCAGGTAAAGGGAATTTAATTAGCTCTCTTCATTGTAAAAATAAATAGGGAAATAAAATTAAAATGTTGATTGTGATGAAAATTATTTTTGCATTGAATTGTCACTAACTGCACAGAAGGGGCTTTCTTGCTATTTTGGCACTCTCATTTGGAACACCATATGTGAAATATAAGTTCTGAATTTTTTAAGTGTCAGCATAAGAAATGAGACTTTATTCTAGTCACCAAAATGTCTAGTGTGATAAACAGGTGCAAAGAGAAAGAGACTGCAATGCCTACTGCCAGAGCCAAATGCAAGGTCAGACTCTGACACTATTACATTGAGTAGTGCCTTGTTCTTTTAGGGTATATTTACACAGCAGGGCTAAAGTAAAATTAAGCTACGCAACTTCAGCTACGTCAATTGTGTCGAAATAGCTTAACTAGGCTTTTGGTGCTGTCTACCCAGCAGGAAATCAAAGGAAGAACACTCTTCCTTCGACTTCCCTTACTCTTTGTGAAATGAGGGTAGGAAGTCCTCCAGCTCGACATTATTTCAAAATAAAGGCTTGTAGTGTAGATTCACACTATGTTATTCTGAAATAACACTGCTGTGTAGATGTACCCTTAGTGATCCCAGAGATAGAACTCAAGAGCACTGGGCTGGAAGTCAGACCTGGATATTATGCCCATTTCTGCCTGAATTACTATAGATTGTAGCAACACAGGTCACCTTTCTGTGCTTATTTTCTTCCTCATGGTTTGTCTATTCTGTTTTGGACTATAAGATTTTTAGATTAGAAGCAGTTATGTAATGTGTTTGCTGATTCCTAGAATAATGGGGCCTCAATCTCTGTATGTTACCATAGTATAAAGATTAATAGTTTCATTGATTTCAATATCATAGATCTCACAGCTATGCACTCTCTGTCCTACACACCATAATGGGAACTTTGGATGTTTGCCAATGGTGATGGGCCTGTTCCAGCTAGTATGAATTAGATCAGACCTGAGGTTGCACTAACTTGAGCTGAAGGCCAAATTGACCCCGGCTCTTCTGACTCCCCTCCACTCTAAGATTTGGTACAGAAGGATAATGAAAAGTTACCTATGCTTCCATCCACTCAGTTTCACTGAATGAAGGTCAGATGAACTTGAGGATCTGACCTAATGTCTGTGAAGTTTAAATTAATAATCATTCAGTGTGTCAGTGTTAAAGAATATCTCCCTAAATCAATTTGGAGATTATTTGCATTGTGCACATGCTCTCTCTCCATTTTCAAAATGAAAAGTTTCATTTTCATGTTGGAGATGATTTTTCATTATGAAATGTCAATTATTTCATACTAAAAAGTTAGTGTCAAAATTAAAATGAAACATTTCAAAATTATTGAAATTAAGCATTTTGATGGACCTGATTTTTGGGTCACTTGTTTATGAAAATGTAAAGTTTTGATTTAGTGTCCCAAATCAGGGTGTGGGGTTTTTTTTTTGTTTTTTTTTTTGGTGTGACAAAACTTCTTTTATGATGGAAAAACTGTTTGTTACTCAACTCTACTTCTGTCCTCCCAAAACCAATGAACTGCTCATAATCACATAAATGTAGCTTAGAGAATGTCATTCTATGAGAAAAAAATTCTCCCATTACATCTCCTAGACAAAGTTGTAAGGCTGTTAACATAAAAAAAGAGAGACATTGCATAATTCCCTAATACCATACTCAATTTGTTTCACTAAAGAAACTGAATAGTTCAATGCAGTAGTTACCTTGAAAATAAATAACTGCATTGAAAAGAGAATAAATTAATTCAGATGAACTAAATAAACTGTGTGAACTTACTAATGCAGTAGAAATTAGTGTTTACTGATACTGCCATTTTAATTATAAAGTTCACATTAATTAATTTCATAGTTATATTTTAAAAATCCATAGCTTGACTAACATTCACAATATAACACATGCCAAGAGCTAAATTTTTCTTAGTTATACTTGTGTTTCTGAGGCCAGAATTAAGTTCCATGCAGCTAGATAATATAATATTAAAAAAGAGTGACTGTCTCAACAAACAGCCGAAATAAGTGTGTATCGTCAGGCAAATGATGGGCTACAGTAGTTGCAGCAAGCACCTTACTTTTTTCCACAGGAAGGACTGTCATGTTATTTTTTGTTGAGTGATTAATTCAATGGGGCCTTAACCCCTATTTGAGATCTTAAGTCACTACTTAAATAATAACAATATAATAATTAACTAATGAATTTGAACTACTCTTGGACTAAAAAAAGAGTCACATTTGACCCACCCAGCCTTCTCTACTCTCACTGAGCTTGGCTTCATAGCCATTCCTCTATTCTTCCTCTCCTCCCTCCTCCACACTCTCTCCCCCTTGCAGAAGTGAACCTGCTTGATTATGGGACTTCCACAAATTCCTGGACTTCACCAAGAGTAATTATAAAATAGGTAAGTTTCCTAACAGATGATGATGGTGATAAGGATGATTGATTTCTATTGTTATTTTGCTGCTTAATGAGCCCAAATATGTGAGTACAGATGTTTGTCTACTTAGGCTACATATTTCATGCATGATTTGCATTGATGTTAATGAAACTTATGCATGTGGGCAAAGGGTGGTATGTAATCTCTTATCTACTCCACATGTTGTACTGGAAGATCTTTTGACTAACAAACTACAATTATGTAACATTAACAGTAAACAGATTAAAACCTGGTTGATAAATCTCAAAGTGTAATTGTAAATAGGGAACTGTCATAAAGTTCCCTGGGATCCCACAGGGATAACCTGTTGGCCTTATGCTGTTTATCATGTTTATCTATTGCCTGTAAGTAAGCAACATAAAAGCATATAACTGATACAATCTTCAATGACACTCTGGTCCTAACAAGAAAAGAAAGAAAAGAACTCATTGGTATCTTGTTAATGAGTTTCAGCTGGCCTGTTAAAGTAGCATGTACTCCAGCTCACTTATATAACTTGTATCTAAAGTTTGTTCTGTAGAATACCAATACAAAGCTAATAACATACTGATAATTAATATTCTTACTTGGAGGATAAATTCAAAACTACAAATTTATTGGAAATTGTTATCAAAGTGT
Source organism: Pelodiscus sinensis (assembly GCF_049634645.1). Taxonomy (NCBI): domain Eukaryota; kingdom Metazoa; phylum Chordata; order Testudines; family Trionychidae; genus Pelodiscus; species Pelodiscus sinensis. Next base: position 274,731,401 of record NC_134711.1, read on the forward strand.
GCCTGTTAGACAGGTGTTACTCCTCCCTAGACAAAGGAATACTGTTTGGACTTCTGGAAGGCATTTCCAAAGTGTATTAACAGACAATAATAATGTATAGAATGTGACTAGGACAATCAACACAAATAAGAAGGAGACTGTTGGAAACAGATCTTTATGCATTTTAACAAACATCAGTGGTAGAAAAAAATAGATGCATCTTCCTTCACCAGGAAACTCCATTTCACTTTCACAGCTTGAATGAACTTTACTTTGGATGGGGTAGGAGTAAGCTTCAGAGGAATTAATTTCAAATGTTCAGTGGCATACTGAAGAGAGGGGAAGATAACCACCAGTTATCTTTGACAGGGCTGGCTTTAGACCAATTCGACCGATTCCCCCAAATCGGGCCCAGTGCCTAAGAGAGCCCCACGTTGGCTGCTCTGCTCCCACAGTTCTGTGGCGTGCTGCTGCAGGAGGGGGCATTGGCCCTGGAAGAGGAGCATGGCGTCTTCCCTGGATTTAAAGGGGCTGTGACTCTTTTTTTTGTGGTGGGTTTTTTTGCTCAATAAAACTCCTGGCTGCTGGGGCCCCATCGAAACTGTTCGAATTGGGCCCCGCACTTCCTAAAGCCGGCCCTGATCTTTGACCTAACAAGAGAATGGACCTAAGCACTTCGTACTTTGGGAAAGATCCTGATCAGCGGGATGGTCAGCAATCTTGTTAGAAAAAGACATGGGCAATCAGTGCAGCTAGGGTGGAAGAGGCAGGCCCCAAGCCCCACCTATAGCCCTACTCCCACCATGGGGAGGGGAGGAGATGGAGCAGTGTACTCAGCATGCACATACCCTCCCACTATGAGGAGGGGAAGAGAGGAGAGAGGGAGAATGTGCATGCATGCCCCAGCATCCTTGACCCTGAGAAATGGGGAGGGAGGAGAGCCTCCCCAGCCTGGAGTATCTGAAAGGGAGGAGGCTGTGTGGCTCCATCTTCCCCAACCCCTTGAACACAGAGAAGGCAGTTGTGTGTGTGGGGGGGGCAGCAACACTCTGCCCCCAGAATGCCCACAGCAGGCGTTCTGGCGGCAGAGTGTGGTTGGGGCCATGCCTGGCAGTTTGGGAAGGCTGTGCCTTCCCCTACCTAGGTTACTGGATGCCCTTGAAGATAGATTGACAAGGGAACACCTTGAACAAAGGGTCTCAGAGCTCATGATACTATTTTTATATTTTTGTTAGTTGCTAAGGTGATACTGGTTTGTTCTGTTAAATCTTAGCTTCTAGAAAGGGTTTTTCCTTTGTATTTGCTTGTAACCATTTCTAACTCTAGCCTTTATACTGGAACTCACTTAAAATCCTAGCTCTTTTTGTAAATAAATTGTTTTACTTTTTATCTAACCTAGAGATGTTAGTAAGTAGTCAACTGGAGTATTGACTGGAGTATCGACTACTCGCTTTCTTGGGGGTTAACAGCCATTTCCCCACAGCACTATCACTGTGGTGCTGTCCTGACCATTCCCTCCTCCCCAGCCACTACTGTGACAGATTTTTGTTTGGGAGGAGATGATGGAACACACCAAGTATCTAAATTTTAAAGCTTTATTGACAAAATAATAAAATAACTGTGGAGCGTGATGGGTGATTTCCACATCACTCAGAGGAAGGAAGAAAACGTTAGCATTCCAAGCTCTAACTCACTTTCATATTCATACAGTCACTACCCGAGGCTGGCCAGGCCTGGGTGTAACGAAAGAAGAAGAGGGGAAGAGTGGACGAGAGTTTGGCCCTGTGTGCACAGGTTGTCCAGGGTCCACTGTGATCTCTCCGAATTGCTCCAGCTCTCAGGAGGGTTTTAAGTCCTGGGCTCCTTTGGGGGTGTTCCATTCCATGACCTCTGATCCTGGTGCTCTTTTAGACAATCCAAACCAGCTTTCTGTGGTCTCCTTGACTTTTCCAAAACACACCAGCTAGACTTTGTTGTTCTCTTTGCTTTCCTCCATGCTGGCCTTTGCTTTTCTTGCTTGTTATGGGCTGGCTCTGTAGATTTGTTCTATTGAATCTGTCTTTCTTATGGCTTGTTTGTGGATTCCAGGCCCCTCTCCCCTCTTCCTTGGCCGGCAGCCTAGAGTCAAATGTGTGCTGTGGCCTTGAGCTGTCTGGAGCCAAGTCTTATCTTCGGGCCTAGCAGAAGTGTGGAGTTACCAGTTCTCTGCTCTCTTCGTTCCCCCCTGCCCCGGCCTCTCACAACCTGCAAAGGAATTCTTCATTCACTCCACACTCACACCTTTGACCCTTCCCGAAAATGCCCTGCGATGCTTGCAACAGGGGGACCCCTTAAGAGAGAGGGCCATTGGGGTGTAACACTACCTCTATCAGAGGCACTGGGGCAGCTGATAGGGGAAGCTGCTGAGAAGCAGCCCATCTGTAGGAGTCCCAGAAGGGAGCTGTCCCCCCCACCTCATTAACAGGGGTTGCTGCCACCAAGCAGCCCCTGTTTATGGCAGCCCGGGCTGGCCGTGTGCAGGGACTGCTCTGGTAGCAGCCTGCAACAGTCCCTGTTTGGGGCAGACGGGGTGGCCATGGACAGGGGCTGTTACTGAAGCATTCCCTGCCAATGGCGAGCCCTGGTCACCATGAACAGAGGCTGCTGAACTCAGCACAAGCTGGGCCTGAACAGTCTTGACTCATGCTGGTCTGGGATGCTTCGCCTCCGCATTTTAAATGTAGTAAGAGCCCAGTGGTGGCTCTGCACAGCGGTCCTTATCAATTTATCATGTAGTCAATACAAATTGTATCGATTACACAATTAGCCAAATAACCACAGTTTAACATCCTTAATCTAAACCAATTCATTGATCATTTTCATTTAAAGGGAATATTTACTCAAGCTAATGTGGCAAGTTGCTGAGTATTGTATCTTTAAAGGAAGAAATATCTTACTTTCTTCCTGAATGGTTGAGGAAAGGTCTGGACACCACAGAACATACAGTTTAGGGAAAACGCAGCACTGGAGGGAAGGGGGGGAGAGGGGACAGGGGTGTTGTGTTGTGGTCATCTTGTCTGATGTAACCAGTGTGGCTCGGGTGTAACTCACAGGCTTCTGGAATCTGAATTAGGGTGCGTCTACACTGTGGCACTAGCTTGAAATAAGCTATGTAATTTGAGCTACACAAATAGTGTACCTTATTTTGAGTTTATTTTGAAATAGTCCACTATTCTGACAAGTCCCTTAATCCTTATGGAACAAGGTTTACCTGGATGTTGGACTAGCACACCTGCTATATTGATTACATTTTGTAAGAACATGAGAGCAGCCATGGGTCAGACCAAATGTCCATCTAGCCTAGTATCCTATCTGCCAACAGTGGCCAATGTCACATGCCCTAGAGGGAGTGAATCAAACATGTAATGATCAAGCGATCTCTCTCCTGCCATTCATCTCTACCCTCTAACAAACAGAGGCTACGGACACCATTCTTTACCCATCCTGGCTTATAGCCATTAATGGACTTAACCTCCATGAATTTATCTAGTTCTCCTTCACAACCTCCTCTGGCAAGTAGTTCAACAGATTGATTATGCGCTGTGTGAAGAAGAACTTCCTTTTATTTGTATTAAACCAGCTGCCCAAACATTTCATTCAGTGGCCTCTAGTTCCTATATTATGGAAACAAATAAATAATTTTTCCTTATTCACTTTTTCCACACCACTCATAATTTTATAGACCTCTATCACATCCCCCCTTAGTCTCCTCTTTTCCAAGTTGAAAAGCTCTAGTTTCTTTAATCTCTCCTCATATGAGACCTGTTCCAAACCCCTAATCATTTTAGTTACCCTTCTCTGAACCTTTTCTAATGCCAGTATATCTTTTTTGAGATGAGACCACATCTGTATGCGGTATTCAAGATGTGGGAGTAGCATGGATTTATATGAGGGCAATAAGATATTCTCCATCTTATTCTCTATCCTTTTTTAATGATTCCAAACATCCTGTTTGCTTTTTTGACTGACACTGCACACTGTGTGGATCAGAAATCTGTCCTCATCATTATTTACCATTCCTCCCAACTTGTGAAACAACAGGTGCTCTGTCAAGACATGGAAAACACTATTTTGGGATACCAGAAGTATACCGAAATAGCACCACAGAGTAGACATGCCCTTAGATATATTGAATACACAGATACTCAGTGCAGGCTTGTATGTTGACTGGGAGCACCCAGACAAAAGTCGCCACATCAGCAGAGCAATTTGAGGCTCTTGGGGTAATACAGCAGGCAGTGCCAGTATTATTTCCCAGAATGTAAGAGAGACATACATTGGGAGGAGTGGTAAATAATGATGAGGTCAGATTTCTGATCCAGAGTGGTCTGGATCATTTGGTAAAACAAGTGCAAGGAAATAGTATGAATTTTAATACGGGTAAATGTACACATCAAGGAGAAAGAAATACGAGATCAAATATTTAATAATGGGTTTCTCAATCTAAGGAAGAAAGGTGAATGATACAATGGCTGAAAGTTGAAGCTAGACATATTCAGACTGGAAATAAAGCATTTTAAAAGTGAAAGTAATTAACCACTGTTACAATTTACCAAGTGATGTGATAGATTCTGCATCGCTAACAATTTTAAAACCAAGTCAAATATATTTTTAAAAGATCTGATCTGGGAATTATTTGGGGGAAGTTCTAGGTCCTGTTGTAGCCACAGATCAGGCTAAATGGTCAAAGTGGACCTTTCTGCCTTAAAATCTATGAGTCTATAATATCTACAGATACAAATACGTATAAAAGCTTATTTTACTATAAATCCCTGTTGCATATATAATGTTGAAATAAGTGAACCACATTGTATATGTTCTTTAATTCATTATTTTAAAGTCTTTTAACCTTTATGTAACTTACTGTAAAATGATGGAGATAAATTCCCTAAGCATTAAGTCTGCTGGTGGATAGAGATTAGTTCTACCACTTTGTAAGGAGGGGTAAGCCAGCAAATGTGTCTGTCATGCATCTCATAACAGACAATAGTAGCTTCAGTACAGTAACTAAAAGGATACATTCCCACAAGGATTTGTAGCTCTAATCCTTCATCTTCTTACTTCATTCTTATAATGAAAACACCTGTAGCAATAATTTATCCTGCCAAGCTGAAAGACAGAGAATGGAGAACAAGTTTAATAAAAACACTTTAATTAACATCTTTAGTATATCTTCACCATGTATCAACACCTCTTATGAACAGCTTAATCAAACTTGCTTTTTCTTGTTTTCACTTGAAACAGATTTACATTTCTTGGAGAACTCTACATGCAAATTCAAGCAGCACGGAAGAAATGTTTTCATGAGAAAACCACAACACAAACAGCTACAACAAAAACCCTTATCAACACTTCATATGGTATACTTGAATTAAAGAGACATTTGCAATATAAAAGAGGGCAGAATAAACTTCCACAAAAAAACTTACAAAAGGCTCTTTTTCATCTCCTAGGAAAAAAAGTTGCTCTTTACAGCCTGCATAGCGCAGTTTTTTATAGCCCCGCTTTCTTGTGAGATTATAATTCAACCATAAAAGTTCTATGTAGGCCAAATCTCAGCTCATTTTAAAAAAGTCACAAAATACTGTGTGTATGTGTCTTTCCACAATAAAAGCAGAATCATCTATAACTGACATTTTAGAGCCTACTGCAATATAATATATTGTCATGGGGAAATAGAGGTCTTGATCCTGCACTTTGATTCAGAAGTGAGCTATAGTGCAAATATAAACTCCCTGTGGGCCTGCAGATAAGTGTAAGTATTAAGCATAGTTTTAAGCCTTAAGCAGTCCTCTCCATTACTAAAATGTGTGCAGGATACAGAAGAGATTGGACATAAGCAGAGATTTTTTTTAAAAATTATTTTTGTATGTATGAGGAGATACAGATTCAAACAATTTTCCTGCCATGCTTCCGAAGTGCTCAGCTCTGTGCTATTTCTCAAGACTTGATCCTGCACCACAGACCTCAATGGGAGTTTTGCCACTAACTTCAATGAGGGCAATATCAGGTCTTAGGCCTCATTCTTGCTATGAGGCAGGAATAAGCTGGTGTCCACTTGCCCTTATTGTCTACTCTATGGAGAAGATAGAGCCTCCGGAGGTTGATCTTCTAGCCTTTGACTTAGTGGGTCTACAATGCAGCATTCTGCATCCATACTGTCAAGAGCCAAGACCAGAGTAAATGTGTATATGTAATCTTAGATTCCAGAATGACCTAAGAGAGTAATGTGCTCAACACCCATTGAAACTGGGAGTTTGAGTTCCTAAATCCCCTAAATTGTTTGAAAAACCTATTCTCTGTGTTCAAAAATAAGCCACAATTTTAGCACTGATGATCTAACTTGGACCAGAATATAAATTCACATTTACATGCGTTTAATTTGTTTTGCATAAATATTCTCTAATGTTGGCAGTTTAGTTAATGCTGCTTCAAGGAAACTTATTTGCAAACTTATTGACAGAAAGGTGCAGAAAAGTATACCTGATCCTACAAAGCTAAACCAATTCAAGCCTGGCTCACTTGGGAGAAATGTCTACTGTGTGGAGACATGCCCCAGCTTATGCATTTGATGGGGGCAAACCCAAGTATATATAGAGAGAAACAGAAAGAGTGCAAAAGTGTTTGGGAGTAACTGCTCTTTGCTAAATGAACTGGCACCAAGCTGCTCTGAGGAAACTTTGAACCGCATGGAAGGAAGGGAGTTGGAGATTGAAGCCCTGAGGGGCATTTATGGTTATGGACTCTGCCTTTTATTATTTTGATTTAAGCAACTGCTGTTAGGGAGTGATGCAGGCTGTTCAGACAAGCGGTTTGCACAAGGCAGCGTCCATCAGTGCTGACAGGAATGATTATGCTATATCCTAATAAAATGTTAGCCCTGAAAGAGCATGGATAAGAGATAAAAGATTTTCATGTTTTTAGGGCTAACAATATAGACAGACGTGTTTTTGTAACTAAGACCTATTACCCTTTCTAGTCCAGTGTCCCTCCATTTCACTGTGGCACTTCAAGCTGCAGTTGCAAAAAGCTCTTCTCCTGGACATTGGACCATAGCAACTTGCAATTTCCCAGATGGAAACTCTGAACAGCTGAGTATCTGCCATTTGCTTCCTGGTACAAGAAAAGGCATTTGTAGATCAAGCAAGCAGCAGATGGAGAACAATTGGAGTATGTAATTATTCAGCATGGGCTCCTTTTAAATGGATAGGCTGGATTCTGTTTCCTTGGCTGGGAGGACAAAGAAATGGAGTGGCGATGGCGGGGGGGACCTTCCAAAGAGTCTTTTAAATAGAACTTCTAGCAAAACATGTGAAATAATTCCATCAGTTAACAGGGTCAGTTTTCCTTGGAACACAAAAATTTGGCCAGTCACCATGAGATTGATTGTGAAGTTTTGAGATTAATGCAGAGCCTGCTCAAACACTTCTGTATTAATAACTATAGCATATTACCTAAGGACTCCATCTGGTGATGCTCCTTCATTTTGCCAGGTTTTTAAGAGCTGTTGCTTTAATGTTCTCTACTGATAAAATGTAAAATCTACTATGGGAATGTGTTCATATGTGATTTGCTCTGTGGTGCTGAATAATGAGTGACTTTTTAAATTCCCCTCATAGGAGCATTGTATATTTGAAGCTGACAGACTTCAGTAAGACCACATGCCAAAATAAATAGCTAGAGTCCTGGGCTTATTTTTTGCTAATTATTCAAGATTAAAAGGACCTGTGAAGGAATGTACACCGGACAGCAGGCTCTGGAACAATAGTATGTTACAAACAAATTAAAGTCTGCAAGGTACCATAAAGAAAAAGATAGAAACTGAAATAAATGTAAGATATATAGTAGACCTTAATCCATCCCATGCTTTTCTGGACATTGGGCTAACCACATTTGCCACCCTTGTCTGTCAACTGCCCTCCTCTCCAAATCTTCCCATTTTATGTTGAGGTACTCGATGTTTGTCAGTGCTGGTCCCAAACCCATATCAAAAAGGGAACAGAGTTGGTTGATGGGGTGGCTTCCAATCACCTTAAAAACATTTCTTAGCTACAAAACTACTCACAGGCATAGTATATATAGACACACGCCATGTACACAAGACTAATGGCAAATACTTGTCATTTGTTATCATGTCTACATTGCAAACTGAATCCGCATATTCAAAACCCACAAATAACTAGATGGTTGTCCACAGACAATTGGATTACAAATGCAGATTAGAAACACAGGGAAAGAGGAATGGAGAAATTGGTTGCTAAACAGGAAAATAAAGAATTCTACTCTGTAGGCTTAAATAATGAGTCTACAATATCTGGAAAAATATTACTTTTGTTTTAAAAATTGATATATTCCTGTTTTACACTGAAAAATAACAGTTATTTAAAGACTAAAGGGAGGTTTAGTATTCACTGTGATCTGTAGTGTGTTAAAGTCTCAGAATAAACAAAGATAAATGCCAGTAAATTAAACCGATGAAAACAAGGAACAAAAAAAGCAGTTGTGTACTTTCAGGAATTGGATAATCATGCACATGTCATATAATTGCTCATTGTTCATGCTTTCTCTCTTTTGCTACCCTCCGAGATTCAAAAGTGCAGTAGTGGATGTGAAACATGACATGTAAAGTACTGCAACCCCCCATTTTCTTAATTTAAAGCATTTCTATGGTAAAACTCCATTGACTTTAATGGAAGCAAAGGTATGCTATTGTAACTCACTTACGTAAATTCTAACCAGAATAAATTATCATTAAATAAACATTTTAATTGTGTGAAAATACTCATTTTGGCTTGAATTACAAATTTTCCACTGCATAATCAAAAACTGTAAAGAATGTTCATACAATTGGTAGAAAGTTCCATATCTCCATTATTTTTAAGGCCCACATAAAACAGGTTAAATTCTGAACCCTTATTCAAGAAACATTCTTAATGGGTAACAAAAGGAGAGAATAGAGACTACTCAGGAGCTGGATAACTAAGTAATCCCTAAATTGAGAGAAATATCATAAAATTCTTATCAGTTTAATATAATTTGACAAGATTTAATAATTTAGTTGAGATTTCACTAGCATGCCTTGCTCCTAATTTCACTGGTGAAAACAGTCATCATATCTTTAATCACGCTGATGCAGAACGCTTGTAAAAATGGATTTTCTTTTCAGAAAAACTGAGAATTTGAAGATGAAAGCACCAAAATCTTGGCTATTTCTAAATCTGCTGAAAATATGATTTATATACTGTACCAACTTAGGTTTGCAAAATACAATATGAATGACTACATCAAAAGGAAAATACACATTATAAAACTGATATGTCTCATAAATGCAGCACATTCCTAATCTGGTTATCATCCCTCTTCTTAACAAGAAAGATCAACTGCTTTGTGTTTTTTTTTTCATACTATTTTATCGCTGGCACTTCTTTGCCTAGCCAAAGCAACATATGTGAGTATACACACACTGTCTCAATCTCTTTCACTCTCACACATGCATCAAAGAAGTTCAAGGAATAACAGACTGTACTTTTTTTTCAAGTCAAAATCCCTGCAAATAGTGTTTGGTGTACCCTCAACAAAATTATTGCATTTGCTACATAGTTAACCGTCCTTAATACCATTCATGGAACCTGAGTTCATAACCCTGGTGCATTAGTCATAAATAGAATTTTGAAAGAACTGTACTGCCATTGTAAGTTTCCATTAATAGGACTTCAGTGTGTTAAATGTAATGTTCGTTTGGTAAAATACGTGCAATGGAACTATATTCTATTTTTAATACATATATTTAATACAATAAAGAAAAAGGAAGAATGTTATACTTATGTACTGACAGGAAATCAGAGAACAAGTGCCTCTCAAGCAAACATCTGATCAGTTTATTACCAAGGCTATGTTTTATTTACAGGTATTTGTAGTTAAAAGTTATGGAAAGTCATAGGCAGTAAACAAAAATTCATGGCTCATGACCTGTCCATGAATTGTACTGTATACCCTTGACTAAATCTTGGATGCTCTAGGTTAGGGGGTGGCCTGGGAGCACTGCAGTTGCTCTGGTGGTGGGTGGGATGACAGCATATGGCCTGGAACCTTTGTTGTGCTGGGAACAGGGTTGATGACATATAGCCTGGAACCGCTGATTCTGTTGGAGAGTTGCAGCAGCAAAGCAGCATGAGACCCCTTCTGCAGCTAGGAGGGTGGGGCAGGGTGGTGGCTGGAGACTGTCTCATCAGTGGCCAATGCAGAATACTAAAGAAGTCATAAATATCCTGGACATTCACAAAATGCATGATTTCAGTGGCAGATGCCTAGTCTTATCTATAACTGAGTGAAAATTGTACTTTGTTTATACATACAGTGTTTCTTTGACTGTGTCCTTGCAGTTACAGTTAATTGAAAGTAGCAGCTCATTCAGTAGCTGAATTAAATTCCAAATACATAAACGTTTCCTAACTTGACTGGTCAGGAGCATTCACAACCTACACATAGAAAGTTTTGCTCTATTATTCCAATTGCATTAACAAAAACAATCTGATGCAGTCCTCTTTCTGCAGACTTTGTTATTGTGCCCATTACAGCCTCTTGTCTATTTGTAGTAGGAAGAATGACTGCAGTAAACCCAACATTATTCTGTCCTATTATAACCTGTTCTCATTTTTCTTGCATTCCTAGAGTGTTATGGATCCTTTATTTTTTGTTTAGAATTCAAAGGAGTATAAAACATCCTTTAAAAAACACCAGGCCAAATTTATCCTACATTTTGCATGATTGAAATCAGTTCTGTGCTTAGCCCACAGCTAGCATATAATCAGAGATTTAGAAGAGAGGTCTTACATGTCATACAAATGCCAGAAGTATGGGTAATAAGCAGGAAGAACTTGAAGTGCTAATAAATAAACATAACTATGGTATTATTGTTATTATATTGTTATTATTTTATTGGTATTATAAACATAACTATGGTATTATTGATATCACAGAGACTTGGTGGGATAATACTACGATTGGAATATTGGTATAGAAGGGTACAGATTATTCAGGAAGGATTGGTAGAGAAAATAGGGAGGAGGTGTTGCCTTATATATTAAAAATGTACACACTTGGATTGAGGTAGAGATGGACGTAGGAAACAGATGTGTTGAGAAGCTCTGGGTTAGGCTAAAAGGGGTAAAAAACAAGGATGATGTCATCCTGAGGTCTACTACAGGCCACCTACCCAGGAGGAAGAGGAGGATGAGGCTATTTTAAACAACTAACAAAATCATCCAAAGCGCAGGATTTGGTGGTGATGGGGGACTTCAACTACCCAGACATATTTTGGGAACCTAACACAGCGGGCGGGGCACAGACTATCCAATAAGTTCTTGGACTGCATTGAAGACAACTTTTTATTTCAGAAGGTTGAAAAAGCTACTGGGGGAAGCTGTTCTAGATTTGATTTTAACAAATAGGGAGGAGAATTTGAAAGTGGAAGGCAGCTTGGGTGAAAGTGATCATGAAATCATAAAGTTCATGATTCTAAGGAATGGTAGAAGGGAGAGCAGCAAAATAGAGACAATGGATTTCAGGAAGGAAGATTTTGGTAAGCTCAGAGAGCTGGTAGGTAAGGTCCCATGGGAAGCAAGACTAATGGGAAAAACAACTGAAGAGAGTTGGCAGTTTTTCAAAGAGACATTATTAAGGGCCCAAAAGCAAGCTATTCTGCTGCATAGGAAAGATAGAAAGTATGGCAAAAGACCACCTTGGCTTAACCAGGAGATCTTGCATGATCTAAAAATCAAAAAGGAGTCATATAAAAAGTGGAAATTAGGACAAATTACAAAGGATGAATATAAGCAAATAATGCAGGTATGCAGGGGCAAGATTAGAAAGGCAAAGGCACAAAATGAGCTCAAACTAGCTACAGACATAAAAGGAAACAAGAAAACTTTCTATAAATATATTAGAAGCAAGAGGAAAGGGTAGACAGGGTAGGTCCACTGCTTTTGAGGAGGGAGAAACAGTAACAGGACACTTGGAAATGGCAGAAATGCTTGATGACTTCTTTGTTTTGGTCTTCACCAAGAAGTCTGATGATGAAGAAATACCTAACATAATGAATGCTAGTCGGAAGGGGGTAGGTTTAGAAGATAAAATAAAAAAAAAGAACAAGCTAAAAATCACATAATGTTAGATGTCTGCAATTCACCAGGGCCTGATGAAATGCATCCTAGCATACTAAAAGAGTTGATAGAGGAGATATCTGAGCCTTTAGCTATCATCTTTGAAAAATCATGGAAGTTGGGCGAGATTCCAGAAGACTAGAAAAGGGCAAATATAGTTCCCATCTATAAAAATGGAAATAAAACCACCCAGGAAACCATAGACGAGTCAGTTTAACTCCTGTGCCAGGAAAGATAATGGAGCAAGTAATAAAGGAATGTATCTGCAAACACCTGGAAAATAATAGAGAGACAGGTACTAACCAGCATGGATTTGTAAAGAAAAAAATGATGTCAAACCAATCTGATAGCTTTCTTTGATAGGTTGATGAGTCTTGTGGATGAGGGAGAAGTGGTGGATGTGGTATACTTGGACTTTAGTAAGGCATTTGATACAGTCTTGCATGATATTCTTATCAATAAACAAGAGAAATACAACTTTTCTGGGAATCCTAAAAGGTGGGTGCATAACTGTCTGGATAACTGTTCTCAGAGAGAAATTATTAACTGTGCACAATCCTGCTAGAACGGCATAACAAGTGGGGTTCCATAGGGATCTGTTTTGGGACCAGTTCTGTTCCATATCTTCATCAATGATTTAAATATTGGCACAGATAGTACACTTTTAAAGTTTGCAGATGATACAAATCTGGAAGGGGTTGCAACTACCTTGGATGATAGGGTCCCAATTTTAAGTGATCTGGACAAAGTGGTGTGAGGTAAATAGGATGAAGTTTAATCAGGACAAATGCAAAGTACTCCACTTAGGAAGGAACAATCAGTTTCAAACATACAGAATAGGAAGCGACTGTCTAGGAAGGAATATTCCAGAAAGGAATGTAGACTCTTAGTGGACCACAGGCTAAATATGACTCAACAGGGTGATGCTGTTGCAAAAAAAAGCAAACATAATTCTGGGATGCATTAACAGGAGTGTTGTAATCAAGGTTTGAGAAGTCATTCTTCCGTTCTACTCTGCGCTGATTAGGCCTCAATTGGAGTATTGTGTCCAATTCTGGGCACCACATTTCAAGGAAGATGTGGAGAAATTGGAGAAGGTCCAGAAAAGAGAAACAAGAATGATTAAAGGTCTAGATAACATGATCTATGAAGGAAGACTGAAAGAATTGGGCTTGTTTAGTTTGGAAAGGAGAAGACCTTGAGGGGACATCATAGCAGTTTTCAGGTATCTAAAAGGGTGCCACAAGGAGGAGGGAAAAAAATTGTTCTTCCTGGCCTCTGAGGATAGGTCAAAAAGCAATGAGCTTAAACTGCAGCAGGGGAGGTTTAGGTTGGACATTAGGAAAAACTTCCTGTCAAGATGGTTAAACACTGGAATAATTTGCCTAGGGAGGTTGTGGAATCTCCATCTCAGGAGCTATTTAAGAGCAGGTTAGATAGATATCTATCAGAGATGGTCTAGATGGTACTGCCATGAGGGCAGGGGACTGGATTCGATAACCTCTTGAGGTCCCTTCCAGTCCTAGGCTACGTCTATACTGGCAGCTTCTTGCACAAGAACTGTTTTGCAGAAGAGCAAGTCTACGCTGGCATGTGCTTTTGCGCAAGAGATGTGCTTTTGCGCAAGAGCATCCACAGCAGTGTGGACGCTCTCTTGTGCAAGAAAGCTCCGATGGCCATTTTAATCATAGGGACTTCTTGCACTAAAATGCAGGACAATGTAGCACTTTAAAGACTAACAAGATGGTTTATTAGATGATGAGCTTTCGTGGGCCAGACCCACTTCCTCAGATCAAATAGTGGAAGAAAGTAGTCACAACCATATATACCAAAGGATACAATTTAAAAAAATGAACAAATATGAAAAGGACAAATCACATTGCAGAACAGAAGGAGGATGCGGGGGGGTGGGAAGGGGGAGGAAGGAAGGTAAGTGTCTGTGAATTGCTGATATTAAAGGTAGGGAGAGTGGGATGTTTGTGAGTTAATGGTATTACAGGTGATAATTGGGGAAACTGTCTTGATAATGGGTGAGAAAGTTCAAAGACTTGTTAAGTCCTTGTCGGTAAGTGTCGAATTTTAACATGAATGACAGTTCAGAGGATTCCCTTTCAAGTGCAGATGTAAAAGGTCTTTGTAGCAGAATGCAGGTGGTCAAGTCATTGAGAGAGTGTCCTTTCTGGTTAAAGTGGCAAGAAACTGTTTTCTCTTTGTGATCTTGTCTAATATCTGTTTTGTGGGCATTAATCCTTTGGCGAAGTGTCTGAGATGTTTGTCCAATGTACATAGCAGACGGACACTTTCGGCACATGATAGCGTAGATTATATTTCTGGATGCGCAGGAATATGTGTTCTTGATCTTATAACTCACTTGGTTAGGTCCAATAATGGTATCAGCAGAATGAATATGTGGACAAAGCTGGCAACGGGGTTTGTTGCAAGGGAAGGTACCAGGGTTGGTATTAGTGTGGTATGTCCTGTGGTGGTTGGTAAGGATCATCTTGAGGTTAGGTGGTTGTCTATAGGAGACTATGGGTCTGTCTCCCAGAGCCTCTTTGAGTATGGTATCCTGTTCCAATATAGGCTGTAGTTTCTTGATAATGTGTTGGACAGGTTTAAGTTGGGGGTTGTAGGTGATGACAAGTGGTGTTCTATTGTTGGTTTTCTTGGGTCTGTCTTGAAGTAGATGGTTTCTAGGTATTCGTCTGGCTCTTTCAATTTGCTTTTTTGTTTCTCTGGGTGGGTAGTTGAGATTTATAAATGCTTGGTAGAGATCCTGAAGCTTCTGGTCTCTGTCAGTGGGGTTAGAGCAGATGCGGTTATATCGAAGGGCTTGGCTATAGACGATGGATCGTGTGGTGTGTTCTGGATGGGAGCTGGATGCATGTAGGTAACTGTATGAGTCAGTGGGTTTTCTGTAGAGAGTGGTGTCTAATTTTCCATTGTTGATTTGTACGGTGGTGTCCAGGAAGTGGATCTCTCGTGTAGAATGGTCCAGGCTGAGGTTGATGGTGGGGTGTAGGTTGTTGAAATCTCTGTGGAATATCTCCAGTGTTTCTTGGCCATGTGTCCAGATCATAAAGATGTCATCGATGTACCGTAGGTAGAGGAGGGGTGAAAGGGGACGGGAGTTGAGGAAACGTTGTTCTAGGTCAGCCATAAAGATGTTAGCATACTGTGGGGCCATGCGTGTACCCATGGCTGTGCCGCTGATCTGGAGGTATAAGTTGTTCTCAAACCGGAAATAATTGTGGGTGAGAACAAAGTTACATAGGTCTGCTATCAGGTTGGCAGTAGTGTCCTCTGGGATAGTGTTTCTAATTGCTTGTAATCCGTCTTCATGTGGGATGTTGGTATATAGAGCTTCTACATCCATGGTGGCAAGGATGGTATTATTGGGGAGGTTATCGATGTTTTGTAATTTCCTTAGGAAGTCAGTAGTGTCTCGGAGATAGCTGGGGGTATTGGTTACGAAGGGTTTGAGAAGAGTGTCTACATAGCTGGATAGACCAGTAGTGAGCGTGCCAATACCAGAGATGATGGGACGTCCGGGGTGCCCAGGTTTATGGATCTTGGGAAGTAGATAGAACAATCCTGGTCGGGGGTCAGAAGGTGATTCTGTGAGGATTTGTTCCCGAGTAGCTGTGGGGAGGCTTTTAAGGAGACAGTGTAGTTTCTTTTGGTAGTCCAAGGTGGGATCAGAGGGGAGAGGTTTCTTGCACTAGAAATTCATGTTGCCTGTCTATACTGCCCTCTTGTGGAAGAGCTCTTGCACGAGAGGGCTTATTCCTCATGGGGAGAGGAATAACTCTTCTGGAAGAAGCCCTGTTTTAAAATACTATACTGTAAATTTACTTGCGCAAGAACATGCATGCAGTGTAGACAGCAGGCAAGTTTTTCCGCAAGAACACCTGTTCTTGCGCAAGAAGCTGCCAGTGTAGGCATAGCCCTAGTGTTCTATGATTCTATGTTAGCAAACTCCAGAGAGAAAAATCAATGATAGCACAAGCTAGTCAGCAATCTTTGTTCTTTCTGTCCTGTTCCATGCCTCCCCTCTAGAAGATGGACTGTCCCATGTAGGAACATGAGCTAGTGTGTAATGGCTACTTTACTATGAGAAGACAGAGGCTGCCACATAGGACTTACGGTCACATTGGACTGGCGATCCTTAAGTATGCTACTAGAAAGAAATAGGAAGATTTGCCTATTGCCCATATCTGGTGGCTGCACAGCTAGGAAACTGATAATCTCAATATCTTTCTTAACCATTGTTTCCTTTCTCAAAGTATTTTCCAATGTAAAAAAAGTGTAAGTTATTGCTGCATTCAAACTGATTAATACATTTCTCTGAACAGTTGATTATATGAGCAGCCCTGGAACAATTTTTGTAGTGGGCACCTGTGATGTTATTAGATTGAAATATTAGCCATCTAATTAAAATTTGACATATGGCAAGAAAAGAGATACCAGCTCATAGGCAGATTGACCCAGGGTCAACCTTCAAAAACTTGCTAGGAAGATGTGTAAATGTTGTGCTGTTACATTACATTAGAGTAGAGATGTGTGAAATGCAAACTTGCGTTGTTAGAGAACTAAAATGGTAGATGTATTCTCAGGACTTGAGTTGCAAACGATAGCTTTGATTCCAGATCAGAAGATAATATTAACATTTATGATGAAACTTGATTGAAGATGTATAATTGTTTATGTGTCACTTTGAAGGTTGTGGTAAACAGTACGTGAACTGTTTAATTGATCAATTACCTTGTGCTAATTGCCATGATGTTTGGGAGAAAGGAGGTTATGTAAAAAAAGCCTATTATATTCTCACGGGACAAGAAGCTGCTTCATAGTTATAAAGAGGCTTTGGACAGGATCCTTTTTTATCTCATATCTGCTTGGATGTTTTTGGAGAAAGCTGCAACCCATAAAAGATGAGATTCCAGGAGATCTTGGTTCCCTTATAATAATCATTGACTTAATAACTCTCGATTGATCTTAAACTACAAGATCATCAATCCTCTTATGTATCAGAACTTCGAGAACTAAACTTACATCTGTGTGTGTGTGTGTATATCTTTAACCAATAGCCTCTCTCTTTTAATAAGTTTGAATGCAGTTAATAAGAATTGGCTATTCTTAATAAGGAATAAGGAAACTGTGTTGTTTGGGCTACTTTTAACCAATAAGGTAATACAGAACCTGTTTTGTGCTGACTTGGGCTACATCTAGACTGCACTGCTTTTCTGGGATACCATCACCATCCTTGTAAACCTCGTTTTATGAGGAATAAAGGATGTGTCAAAAGAGCACTTTTTTCTGAAATTTGGCACCGTGTAGATGCACCAAATTTCAGAAAAGCCTCTTTCAACAGTAAAGCGGAAAAAGATAAGCAATTTGCATACCACAAATTGCGTTTCTTTTTCCGACTTACCATTGCAGTGTAGACCAGCCTTGGTAAATATAAATAATGGATTAACCACCAGCTTTGGGGATTGGCCACCTCATTTCTTGCAGTACAGGCTAATTGAGTGGCCTCAGCTGGCTGCCTGTGAGCACAGGTATCACAGGGCATTCACAGCCATTGAACCAAGCTGTAACCCTGTATATAATGATAACCACTTCAAGCCAGAGGATGTGGCTGTGCTTTCCAGTTCCAGCACCTATGGACTGTACTATTTAATAACAACAAGACATACACAATATACTATCTGTTAGGAGGGAAAGCTGTTTCTCCTCTGAAACCTGAAGAATATGATTAGT
Organism: Pelodiscus sinensis; assembly: GCF_049634645.1. Taxonomy (NCBI): domain Eukaryota; kingdom Metazoa; phylum Chordata; order Testudines; family Trionychidae; genus Pelodiscus; species Pelodiscus sinensis. The sequence goes on from NC_134711.1 coordinate 274,749,343, forward strand.
ACTTGCTAGTTTGGCAAGTTCTGTGTGTGAGGCTCATATTCAAATGTGGGGAGACTGAATAAACTATTGTTCCAGGAACCTAGTAAAAAGTGAATATGCAAACCAATTTTCTGTTAGTATTTGTTTATTCCAGAGTATCACAAAGGGCCATAGCAGCCAGGAGCCTGTCTCAGATGCATTTGGCACTTACCTGTTTCATTTTGATCACTCCAAAATATTCATAGACTGAAAGGAAATAGAGAGAATCAAATTCAAATTGAATTTCACACACATGTTCATTGGTATAGAAAGTCCAGAGACTCAATTAAGTATCAAATCATAGAAATGTAGGAGTGGAAAGGAGCAGGACAGTCCCCTGCACTGGTTACAGTCCACTGCAGTGAGACAGGACAAAGTATTATGTAGACCATACCTGACAGATATTTGTCTAATCCAGGGGTTCTTTCAAACTATTGGGCATGTCTCCCAAGGGAAGCATGGGAATGTGTCAAGGGAGGCATGAGCTGTCTGGTTTTCTTAAAAGAGCTCTGCCTGTCAGTCCCTGGCAGTGCATCAAATGAAGGGCTGTGTGCACCCGGGAGGCAGGGATGGGGGAGAGGGGAGGGGAGAGGAGCCAAAGCCCCCTATCTGGGTCTGACAGCTGGAGTCCTGCTATCCAGGGTCATGCTCTCCTCCTCCTCTTCCCCCCCCCCCAGTCCCTCATGAGAGATGGTGATGACATCAGCTGCACAAAAGTAAGAATGGCAATGGGACACTAAATCAGCTGTGACAAGTAATACTTTTGTTTCTGCACGGCAGCTGCTGCAGTGCTGTCTTCAGAGCTGGGTTTCTGGCCAGCAGCAGCAGCAGTACACCCTCTCTGTTTCAATGACTGTCTATGTACTTGGGAGTTGGGGACGGGATCACAAATGACTGCAGGGGACCCAATGAAATAAGTTTGAGAACCACTAATCTGTTCCTAAAACCCTCCAATGATGGAGATTCCTCAGTCCCCCCGGTCAGGGATTGGAATCTCCAGAGCAATGGCCACACATGATTTGTTAGGGTTAGCTGCTGGCAGGCAGCCAGATGCTGTGTTTATCTGGGCATTCATAGGCAAGGAGCCCTGCAGCACCTACCCATCACAGTTCAACGTTCCTGGCCAATGGGAGCAGCGGGAAGTAGAGCGTGCCGGGCCACTGTTTCCTGCAGCTCCCATGTGCTGGGAATAGTGAACCATGATCAACAGGAGCTGTGCCTGTGGATGGTCAGATAAACAAAATGACTGTCAGCCTGCCAATGGGTAACCCTGATGAACCATGTATGGCACCCTTCCCCTAGGTAATTTGATCCAGTGCTTAACAAATTTACAATGAGCAAATTTTTCATAAGGTCTAACCTAAATCTCACTTACTGCAATTTAAAATTGTTAGTTCTTGTCCTGTCTCCAGTGCTTAAGGAGAACAAGTCCTCCCCTGTGTCTTAGTGCTCAACCCTCCCCCATTTCCTATCAGTCCTGAAGGCTCCCACAGCAGGTTGTGGCACCTGGAAGACTGGAACTCCTCCTGAGAAGTGGATCTGTTAACTTAAAAGTGAAAAGCCTTCCTGCTTGCCAGACCTATTAGCATAACACTGAACCGGTGAAAGAGCCATTAAGTGGCAAAGAAGCCATTTAACAGGCAAATGCAATCCCTGAATTTACTGACAAAATGAGTTGTGTATTACTATGTCTACAGAACCTTAGTTGAATTTTGCTTTAAATGTTTCATTAGTTTGTGGCTGAAGATTATAAAATCATATCTCTAAAAAATCCTTGCATAGATATCAGGAGGCACATTCTGCATATTCAGCTTTAGCCTTAAATGCTTTCATCATCAAACATATAGTTTTTTAAATACATTCTTCGCAAGACTACCATTATCTAAAATACACATTGTAAGTACTATAGTTCAAAGCTTGCTTCCAAAGTCTTCCTTTCTTTCTATCTCTCCCTACTCTCCTTTCACTCCTGTGGGGTACGTCTACATTACAGAGGAAGATAAAAGCTGCCGCTCTTGATCTTCCAGGGATTGAATTTGTGATCTAGTTAAGACAGCTAAATCAAAGTGAGAGGCACAGCCTGGTCGATGCTGGTAACCTTGCTTTCATGAGGAGTAAGGGAAGTCGAAGGAAGAGTGTTCTTTCTTGAATTTCCTGCAGTGTAGACAGTGCCAAAAGCCGAGTTAAACAACTTTGACTTCAGCTGTGCAATTGACGTAGCTGAAGTTGTGTATCATAGTTCAACTTTGTCCTGTAGTGTAGAGGTACCCCTGTTCAAGAGAGCCCTTAAAGGGGCAACATTTCTTTTCTTCCAGCTAGCTGGGCAAATGAGTTTCCCATTCTTTACTTCTGCTTATTTGATGAACTAGTTTTAAGGAATCCTCCACCAAAATCAGTACCTTAATAAGATATAAAATGCTTTGTTATGCCTAACATTTTTGGAAACATAATTTTAATATAAACATATGGTGACATTTCATAAACATGTCTTTTGTTATGGAAATCATACACATTAAATTAGTGTTCCCTTTTTTCTAAAAGCAATGAACTTTGTCATGAACACACTAAATGGCTCTGATTGATTAATTTAAAATAATATCTTTATTTCAGTCCACTAAATATGTAGTTAATATGGAATGATTGTCTTATGGAGTCTTAAGAGTACATTTCGAATATAAAATCATCTTCGAAATACTGATGAAGAAAATGTAAAACAGAGAAGGGTTGCATCATGTGATCCATAATATTTAGTGTTCTGTTCAGAAGGGAAGCTGACTTGACCTTACTACAAAGTTTATTCAACTCTATCTCTGACAAACTTCAGGGTATATAAAAAACCTGTAACTCACATTTTATTCCAAAATTTACTGCTTTTAATTAGGTATCTTCTGCATGTCCAGTCTTCTCAACTGGGCATGCAGTGGAAATCATGCTCCATGTTCTCGGAAAAGAAATTTTACAAGAAGGTGGGTTTTTTTAACATTTGGGTTCAGGGATTTGGCTGTAAGGGTGAGCAGAAAGTGGGAGGGAAGAGAAGAGGGAAACAGTGGTGAGGGTGGGACCTGAACAGAATGGGAAGATGGCTTTATCCAAAAGATTTATGAAGTTATTGATTAGAACCAGATTTAAGACAGATCCCTGTGAGACCCCATGAAATATGCCCTTTCAACTCAATTGTGAACCACTGATGGCTACTTTCTTAATAATGGCTTTACAGTCACATGTGCGCCAATCTTCTAGTAGATCCATTTAGGCTAGTTTGTCTTTCAGAAGTTCATGTCAGACAGCTTTACTAAATTTGAGATACATGATATCTACTGCATCTCCCTGTCTACCAGGTTTGTTACTCTGTCAAAGGAGGATATTAGGATTGTTTGACATGATTTCTTCTTGGCAAATCCCATGCTGACTGTTACTTGTTTCCTTATTTTTTCTAGGCATTTACAGCTAACTGACAATTTGCTAGATTAGTTTTTCAGGTACCAAAGGTAAGCTCAATGGTCTATAGTTCTTTGAGTTATCTTTATTTCCTTTGTTATAGATAGGTACAGTATTTTCCCTTTTCCAGTGCTCATGTATCTCTCCAGCCCTGCACAACTTCTCAGAAATAACCACTAATGTCCCTGAAATCTCTTTAGCCATTAAGTATTATAGGATATATTTCTTTAGGTCTTGTCATATGTTGACAAAATCTATTTTGATTAAATAGTTCTTAACATGTCATTTTCCTCTTGTGGTATCTGATTCTATTCAGCTTATACTTATTTTTCTGTGAGTCAAACGATCACTGCAAATTTTGTTTGGTAAAAGTGAGTGGTCTGTCTTGTAAAGACTGTGAGTTTGTGTGCAGATTGAGGTTGTAGGCAGGAGGGCTGACAGACATGCCAGGGCCCTGGGAAAGGTGGAGAGTGGCCCGATCTGCATTCTCAGAATGGGCGGTGCCTCAGGCAGAAGAGGCAGGCCTGGGAGCAGTCAATTTTCAGTGCCACCCAGAGAGTGCTGTCCCCTCCCAAACTCTCCAGCAGCTCTCACAGCCATCCAGGATGCCACATCATGCTCCGGTGATGATTTAAAGAACTTGTGGCTCCAGCTGTCACCGGTCTTGTGGTAGTGGCAGTGGTGGCCAGAAGCCTCAAGCTTTTTTGAATCAGTGGGTCCTGGGGCAATTGCCCCCTTTGCCTCACCACTGGTGGGCCTGGCTGAAGTTAGTATCAGTCCAAATCCATAGTAATAATGTCTGTAGAGGCTTGTAGTTGTATTTGTGTTTCAAATGTTTCCGTTGATTTTTTTTATTTGGTTTTTATGTTCCTTCCTTTCTTTTGTTTGTTTGTTTGTTTGTTTGTTTTTTTGATACCCCAGATAAATAATCATGGGACTGAAGAATGAGATCTGGTCTTTTCAAGGGATTTCAGCTGCTGGATACTGAAAATTCTACAAGGAGAGCTGAACTTAAATTAATGTAGTCACCCAACCCCATGAAAATGTATTGAAAAATGCAAATACCAAGGTACTCAAGGTTATCCTGTTATCCCAATATTTGTTTTTTTTTCTGGAACCCAAATACACAGCCCTGTTAGGCATATTGTCTAGAGATTATTAGTATGCTAGGGCAGCTAATGGAACTCTTTTAGCATCACTTTAAGCTACATTTGTCCTTTAACAATGTTGTATTACATTAAATCACCTGTTCACATATCTCCAAAGACAAATTAGCTACTCTTAGGTGTTTACTAAACCCTGATAAGGCAGTCACATGCTCCTAACAGTACAGACATCTCCTGAAAGCAGACATGAAAAGGGTGAGGGGAGCCAGGAAGAAAGTGACAAGTACAATTCTCATGTTCCTCATGTGATTCCTGTTGTTGCTATGGTTACAGCTGTGCCTGTCACCAGTAAAGATAGGGACTTGACTTCTGCTTGACCTAAGACTTTTGTGATGTGGTTATGTGCTTGAGAGTGACTTCTCTTATCTCCTCTTGATGATTAGTCCAACTTAGAATTTACATTAATGTCTGGGGCTTGCACTTTCAAAGAATAGTAATGCCTGACTGATAAGTAAGGGCTTGTGTTGATGGCCCTTTTAGGAAACAGGAAAAAAAGCCTTCCAAGTAATGTGTTTTAAATATGTTTTTGGGTAGCATTCTTATTTCTCACTTAACCCCAAATAATTTGCTTTTTTTTTCTTTTTAGTTAAAAAATGTCCCCTCGGTTGTCTCTAACTCCTCCATATCCCTTTTTTACCTCTCTACTCTTTTAATTGTGGAAATATTGTTGTCTCTAAGATCTTGTTTCCACTTCATATGGATAGAATTTGCAAGTCTGCCTACTAGACAGACACATTTGGGGATGAAAAGGTATTTTTACAGTGTTTGAGTGAGCCCTAGCTATTTATGTGTATCCTTTGTACTTGAAGAGATCCAGAAGAACAGGAGGGCTTTGAGAGAAGCACAGGGACTAGTTGTTGGAAAAATGAGTTTACCTCTTCAACATTTAGAAAACCATAACAAAAGCAAAACTCTTTTTCTGTACCATGTGCCTTGTGGCTGTTTAACTTTACAACTCTTTTTGCCTGTCTAGCAGTATAGTAGTTAGGCAAAAACACCTGTTCACTGGTTTCACTGTTGCAACATGACTATCCCCACTTTTGACATTCTGCTAATTTGCTCATTCATGCGTTTGCCACTTCATGCCATATTTCTGTACTTTTGTGCTTCTCTGTTCATGCACTATCTCTGAGAGGGCTGTTTCAACATTCTGAACACACTGGAGCTTGAGTTTGTGTCATATCAAAACATGTCTATGTGACTCCTAGATCTGCACTTACTTATCCAGCCTAAGACATTTCTAAGATGATGATCACTGTTCTAGCTGGGCAACAGACTATAATTAGAAATAGTACCATGTGCTCCTCAAAATTTGCTGTGTTCTCAGATTCTTCCTTTTATGCTTTTACTTTGCCAAAGGATTTATTTTCCCTTTTTTATTTCTTCTCCTTTTCCTCTTTTAATGATGTTTCTTTTTTCCTTCTGCTCCTTCCTACCATATGTAAAGTCATATCAGACTTTACCACATCCACCTTCACATCTGTTACTAACATTGTGGTTGATTGAAACCTTTCTTACGGTGCATGTAGACTGCATCTAAACTTTGCCACATCCAGGGAACGCGTTTGCTCTTCCACTTTTTTTTGCGGAAGGTCCAATGCACTCTTTCGCAGAGCCCTGTATATATTGTTCTATGAGGAATAAGGGCTCCTTTAAAGAGTAGGATTTTTTGCCCTTTGGCCCCATCTAGGCTATGTCTAGACTGCAAGCCTCTTTCGAAAGAGGCTCTTTCGAAAGATACTTTCGAAAGAGCCTCTTTCGAAAGAGAGCGTCTAGACTGCACGTTGAACTTTCGAAAAAGCGGCTTGCTTTTTCGAAAGAAAGCATCCAGTGAGTCTGGATGCTCTCTTTTGAAGAAGCCCTATTTACATTGAAGAACGCCTTCTTTCGAAAGAGGAACTTTCGAAAGAAGGCGTTCTTCCTCGTGAAATGAGGTTTACTGCCATCGAAAGAAAAGCCGCGTTCTTTCGATTTAATTTCGAAAGAACGCGGCTTGAGTCTGGACGCAGGGGAAGTTTTTTCGGAAAAAGGCTACTTTTCCTGAAAAAACCCCTGAGTCTGGACACAGCCCTAGATGGGGCCAAAGGGCAGAAAAGCCACTTCTGGAAAAGCAATCAGAAAAAAAGGCTATAGTGTAGACCTAGCCTTAACCATGCCTTTATGCACCTCCATTTCTCCATATGCTCTCCAGTTTTCATTATCTCTTTCACTCTGCCAGTTTAAGCCTCCTCTCCTCCATTGGATAATGATCTTTCCTAAAACAGATCTGAACATTTCCCATATATTTTTTGCCTAGAGTAAGTAAGTTCTGAGCCTGCTTTCCACATAGATGCTTGCAATTACCAACTCTTCACACTTCTTCTCATTTATTGTGCTCACCTTCATATTGCCACCTTTGACAACATCCTCTGCTGTTGTAACCACTGTGCTTTGTGAAATATGTATGAACTAAAACACTGTTCAATTAAATTGTATTGTGCATTCACAACCTGCTTTAGCAAATTTACATTTTCAGGAATTGCTAAAAGCTGACAAAACAAACAAAGATACAAGCAAAACAAGGTAATGGTCATGAGCTAGGCTCTGAAAAAAGAGATTTGTAATTGAACAGAAACTGGCAAAATGGGATTTTCTCACTTGTTTTTGCAATGAGATGAAAGGAGCCCTCTTACCCCTTCTCCAATATAAACCACAGTTACAAGCAAAAATTTGTCATACATAGCTACAACAAAAATAACCCTTTTGTATTTAAGTGTAATATGGGAGCTGAAGGTCAAAATATACTGTAAACTCACCATGTTATTTACATACTAAATATGATATTTAGAGTTAGATTTGGGAAAATTAAAGGGGAAAATGGAGAACCTTTTATTTCTTGATATTCAGACTATGCTATAAAAAGGGTGGGGGAGCTTTTGTGGAAGATTTATGTTATGGGGTCTGGTTATATGCTGATATATCTAGTTTCAGGATGGCATGCTCTCCGGGTACCTTGATTTTGTGTATGACTGTTGTTTTTACACAGATTTTGAATTTGACTTGCTAAGTGCATGTCACTTTTGAAGTGATCCATAGAAATAAGTAAAACATTTACAAAATAAGCTACCTCATTTATAGATACATTGTTTCTATATGAAAACGTTTCTGAGCATTTCTCAGTTGGGCCGCTAGGGAGAAAAAAGTTCAGAGGGTAGTTACTTGTGTGGGTGTGAGTTTATGTAAAGAAGCTTGAAAATTAACAAACAAAATAGAATGAAGGCCCAAATCCACAAAGGGCCTCAAGTTTTCAGATACTGAGTATCACAAGGCCTAACTTTTAAGCCCATAAACAATCATATGAACAACACTGTGATCTATAAAACATTCCCACAATGAATGGGAAGGGACTTTAGAGTGCAATTCACAAAGTCAGCACACTAGCAGAGAGCTACTGCCAATGGGAAATCTTCTAAGCCTAGGAGGCAAAGAGGCACCCATCTCTGCTTATGATCCATGAACTGACTGAGGAAGACTGACTCTCATCTGCCTAATGTGCCTGCAGACCCTCTTTTTGGTAGGCCTGCTCAGAGGCTGCATAACTCCACACAAACCCACTGAGAGGGCAATAAGTTCCTCCCTTATAACTTTTAAATCAGTGATTCGTGTATTCACCTGTGATGTAGACGGCCGCTGGTTCAAGTGTCCCTTCTGTTGGATGAGGAAAAGGGATTTGAACAGGTGTCTGGTATCTCAGTTAACTGTTCTTACTGGACTGTAGAGCAACTCTCACTCTTTTTTTCTGGCTCAATTCATCTTCAATTATTTAATTAACATGGAACAACTTCAATGGGAGAAACTGAGGGAGACCCCTAACAGAATATCCCTAACTACTTGGTTAAATGTTATATGGAAAGGCTTCCTCTTCTTCTTCTCTTCCTGTTCCTCTCGCTGTTTTAATTGGACATAAGTGACCTCTGAGTACACCTACCAGATTGGGATTTGCACATGAATTAGGTGGAAGAACACTCTGGGATTAGGTTGCAGATAGGTGTCTGGAGCACTTAGAGTGATACAGCAGTGCATCTGGTCACATGCAAGAACTTAGGTTCCTAAAGATCATTTACTGCAAAAACTTAGATGCAGATTAAGTTTAGGCACTTACCTTCAAGGTAAGGTACAGCTGAATAATTGTTTTGAGGTGCTCAGTAGTACCTAAAAATAGGACTTAGGCACCTAAATCCCTTCACCAGAGTACAAGAGAAAGGTAGGATATGTTTATAACCATCTATTTAAAGCAAAACTGGAGAGAAACTAAAAAGTCAAAGCCCTTCACTCTTAAGTCCTGCTTAGTCTCTTCCTAAATAAAGAAAAGCAGTACACAGTGAAGATGGAACTAAGCCACGATGCATCCAAAATATAGTATGAGAAGCCATATTATATACATTTCAAAGGCACTAGAAATATGACTTTAACTTGACTAGAAATTCAGAAGCAGCACTAACAACCTACAGCAACAGACATAACCACATATATTTCTTGCATTTCTTAAGGTCACAGTGGTCCCAAATCTCCATTGCTCAGGCCTGAGTTGTCCTATATTTGTAAAAAAAGAAATTAACAAAGGTCAGTTTGTCTGGGCATATCAAATATTCTGAAAAATCATCAGCATTTTGAAACAGACCAGTACAAATTATATGTGATTAAACTAAAAAAGGGGGCTGGAGCACATGATCAACAAGGAGAGGCTGAGGGATTTGGGCTTATTTAGTCTGCAGAAGAGAAGAGAGAGGGGGGATTTGAGCAGCCTTTAACTTCCTGAAGGGAGGTTCCAGAATGGATGAAGAAAGGCTGTTCTCAGTAGTGATGGATGGCAGAGCAAGGAGCAATTGTCTCAAGTTAGAGTAGGGAAGACCTAGGTTAGGGTATGTCTACACTACCACCCTAGTTCGAACTAGGGTGGTAATGTAGTCAACCGGAGTTGCAAAGGAAGCCCGGGATTTGAATTTCCCGGGCTTCATTTGCAAGTTGCCGGGCGCCGCCATTTTTAAATGTCCACTAATTCGGATTCCATGCCCCGTGGCTACACGCGGCATGAACTAGGTAGTTTGGACTAGGCTTCCTATTTCGAACTACCGTTACTCCTTGTGGAATGTGGAACGAGGAGTAACGGTAGTTCGGAATAGGAAGCCTAGTCCGAACTACCTAGTTCATGTCGCGTGTAGAAGCAGGGCACGGAGTCCGAACTAGCAGACATTTAAAAATGGCGGCGCCTGGCAACATGCAAATGAAGCCCGGGAAATTCAAATCCCAGGCTTCATTTGCAACTCCGGTTGACTACATTACCATCCTAGTTCGAACAAGGGTGGTAGTGTAGACATACCTTTAGATATTAGGAAAAACTATTTCACTAGGAGGGTGGTGAAGCACTGGAATGGGTTACCTAGGGATGTGGTGGAATCTCAATCCCTAGAGGTTTTTAAGTCTCGGCTTGACAAAGCCCTGGCTGGGATGATTTAGGTGGGATTGCTCCTGTTTTGAGCAGGGGACTGGACTCAATGACCTCCTGAGGTCTCTTCCATCCTTAGGATTCTCTGATTCTATAATAATCCCCTTTCTGTTTCATCTATGGGATGCAATCCCATTGGTATGGCCAGAGTACAACTAACATGTTACTTACCAGGTTCACACCAAGAGAGCCAAAGGCCGGCCAGCCAACAGTGGGAGGAGCAACAGAATACCTACACCAAGATCAGCAAAGGCACAGGGAAATAGAACAAGTTCATGCAGGAGAGAGATAATTTTGATGCTAAATTAGGAACTTCCTAGGCATCTATGCCTGGCCAGCAGTTTAACTCTAGGAGATTTACAGTTGAGGGGCCTGAATGGAGGGAGGCATCCATTTCTACCTCATCAACTAGATGCACCAAGTCAGTTGCTTAGGCCTCTAAGGCTCTCTCCACTCTTCATCCCTTTTTTGAGCATTTGACTCCTGGCTAGCTTAGGTGGCTCCCATCTCAGCTTCCTGGCTTCTATCTAGGAGCTAGGTATTGTAATGCTGATCAGAGAGATATTAATTTTGTAGCCCAGTGATTAAAGCACTTATGTGGAAGGTAGCAGGTGTGACATTAAGTTCCTGTTCCAAATCAGAGTCTGTCTCTGACATCCCAAGTTAATTCCGTGCTATTGGGCATATTAGGACACATCAGGGGAGTGGAAGCAGGAGAGACATTGTTTTAGCTGCTAGGATATGCACTACCTAGTCTAATACACCAAGTCAGCTGCTTGTGCATAGCACCCACCTGGCAGCAAAAAGTCTTATCCTGGTCTGTCTTTTGAGTGTTTTAGGTATGCTTTAAGCCAGCAGAGTCAACAGTCTTTTAGCAGGTGTTGCATCTTATTGAATCATAGAATCATAGAATACTAGGACTGGAAGGGATCTCGAGAGGTCATTGAGTCCAGTCCCCTGCCTTCATGGCAGGACCAAATACTGTCTAGACCATCCCTGATAGACATTTATCTAACCTACTCTTAAATATCTCCACAGATGGAGACTCCACAACCTCCCTGGGCAATTTATTCCAGTGTTTGACTACCCTGACAGTTAGGAACTTTTTCCTAATGTCCAACCTAACCCTCCCTTGCTGCAGTTTAAGCCCATTGCTTCTTGTTCTATCCCCAGAGGCCAAGATGAACAAGTTTTCTCCCTCCTCTTTATGACACCCTTTTAGATATCTGAAAACTGCTATCATGTCTCCCCTAAATCTTCTCTTTTTTTAAACTAAACAAAAAGTCTGTCTTCAATACCATCCTGGTTTGTACACCTAAACACACTGATACTGACGGAGGCAAACTGACTACTGCTGCTGCAATCATGTTACTGATCTTGGGGTATTTATGGTCCCCTGATATCCTCCTAGGGCTTGGCTATATGAACAAGACAAGCCATATAGCAACATGTCCCCTTTTTTGATGGGGAGCAAGGTGTAGAGGGAAAGGAGGTGTAGAGGGAATTTCAGATTATTTCACAGATGGGCAATGCTGTCCAGGCTATATTACTGTTCTGATAATATAATGTATACATATAGGGTGTGTCTAGACTACATGCCTCCGTCGACGGAGGCATGTAGATTAGCCAGATCGGCAGAGGGAAATGAAGCCGCGATTAAAATAATCGCGGCTTCATTTAAATTTAAATGGCTGCCCCGCTCTGCCGATCAGCTGTTTGTCGGCAGATCGGGGCAGTCTGGACGCGACGCGCTGACAAAGAAGCCTTTCTTGATCGGCACAGGTATGCCTCGTGAAACCAGGTTTACCTGTGCCAATCAAGAAAGGCTTCTTTGTCGGCGCGTCGCGTCCAGACTGCCCCGATCTGCCGACAAACAGCTGATCGGCAGAGCGGGGCAGCCATTTAAATTTAAATGAAGCCGCGATTATTTTAATCGTGGCTTCATTTCCCTCTGCCAATCTGGCTAATCTACATGCCTCCGTCGACGGAGGCATGTAGTTTAGACGTACCCATACTGATCACATTAGTTGAAAATGAACAAAGCACATCAGGCATGTTTTGAAATTGACGGAAAAAGGTGAGGGGAGACAGATTTTTTTCCATCTTTTTAAAGCAGCTGTGGAAATGAATACACTTAAAATGCTTATTTACAGATTTTGCTATGTGCTGATTATTTTATGGATTATTTAAATCCATTTCACAACTAAATTATAAAACCTGTTCATAAGCACCAAGACTAAAAGGATTTTACGGATACAAGTGTTCAAAATAACAGTATTTGTATGCACATGTTTTGATAGAGTAATCAAATTTCACACTTCAAGGTATCATGTAATGGCCTCAGGTATTGGGAAGGAATATTGTCTCCCCTCTGCACATCCATCCAGCTCCCAGTGAAGCATTAGGCAACTGGTTGGTTCACCATAGGTTTTCCCTATCTTCATTTCCTGTCGTCATTGCCAGAGACAAAATACTGGACTTGATGTGTAATTTAGTACATAGCAAATTATGTCTTTAATAGATCATGATTCTATTTGTTATAACATGGATTTTTCTCTAGATTCTACATTCCTGTTTTGGCTTTTTACATTCTACTCCCTGATTTCCTACATCAGTTACATCCCCTAAATCATGGCATTTGGATACTTTAAGGTTATGTCTACACTACAAGGTTTTTGCGCAAAAATGTTTGCGAAAAACCCACAGAGTCCACACCTCAAGCACATTTTTGCACAAGTAAATCGACAGTAAAATGGCAGAACAGAGGGCTTTTTGCGGTGCAAGTAAACCTCTTTCTATAAGGCATAAGTCCTTTTTGTGCTACAGCTGTTGTGCAAAAAGACATGTGTGGATGCTCCACAGGAGTTTCTTGTGCAAATAGAGCCTATCCGAAAAAGCACAGGTGCTCTGATGGCCATTCTATGAATGGCCATCAGAGCTCTCTTGCACAGGAGCGTCCATGTAGTGTGGATGCTCTCTTGCCAAAAGTGAATCGCAAAAGCGATGCACTTTGAGGTGTGAACACGCTTTTGCACAAGAAGTTTTTGCACAAGAACTCTTCTTCAAAAGACTTCTTGTGCAAAAATCCTGCAGTGTAGAGAAGCCTAAGACATCAAGGGTCACATCCACATGTGGCATAGTCCAGGTAGCCTTTTTGACACAATGAAATTATGCTGAAATAGCCATCTGTTACTGACATGTGATTAGCTTTTAATTAGCCAAAAATGGTCCAGATTCTTCTTTCATTTACATCATTCTCACACTTGTGTAAATCCATTGACATCAAATTTGTTTTTTCATTTAGATCACCATAAATGAGTGGAGAAAGAGACCTTATTTGTATATTTTAGCTCCTCTGTATATGGACATATTTTTCCCTATTAAAAAAAAAGCCTTTCCATATTATGTGGAAGACATGGCAGCAAAAAGTATATTTAACTGTGGTCTTCCCTAAAAAAAGATTTATTATACTTAAGCATTGTTGTTGCTGTCAAACTGCTAATATATCTTGGACATGTTGGCCAGATTCACTCTTTTTAACTTGATCCACATTTACAGCTGATCAGCATCACCAGGATGGCATAAAGGAGTCAGAGATAACTGGTAATCATTTCTTTTAAATCTGGACATCTGAACCAGATCCTCAGCTGGTGTAAACCTGCATAGCTGCACTGAAATCAGGAGCGGGAGATCTGAGCCATTTGTATTAGGAAGCATGAAAAATGTTTGAGAGTCTGTCTAACAATACTGTTGGGTGTCAAAGCATGAAAATTTAATTTCAATATAATTATTTATGTGATTTTTACTTATGAACTGAGTATCCCCAAGTGATTCCAGTATCGCTTCATTCACTCTGCTAACAAACCTATCAAAATAGTTTACAAGGTTGGTAGCCTTTATCAACAGGATCTGAAACGAATATTGCAATAAAGTCCATAAAAAATAAATTCCCTGTAGTTTTTCAGGAAAAAAATACATGAATTTTAATTTGTCTGATTCATCCTCCGTTGACAGGATTTCCCTGTAATATTAATATTTACAAGAATTCAAATATTACAGTTGCACATGTGATGAATGAAGAATCCAAATAAATATAAATTTATGTGCAAAACAAATGTAAAATCTGTTCTTCCTTCCTAGCAAAGCAACAGATTGTCTTTATATATTTATTGTATTCTAAATGAGTAAAACTTGTGTTAATGTTAATAGCAGTACGACATCATTTTAAGGGGTCCTAAAACATATTATATTTGTGCATGAGTGTGCAAGTGTGATGAAAAGAAATAGAGTGAGCATGGCTATCATATTGGGGAAGACAATTTTGATTTTAATTTATTTACTTGGAAACAAATACTTCTGAATTACTTTTGGTTGAATTGTCTCTGACAGCCTCCTAACTTTTGATTGACATATAAAGTTTCACTGGCAAATTAATTAGGACCTTTATTTAGGAGCCAGAATTCCAGCATCCACAGTAAAAGAATTTGAATAAGTTTACCACTTCTGGTGAAGACTTTGTTTTATTATGATTTAATCTTCTTAGATTTCTTCACAACTTTTAACATCCTTCGTTAAATTCATGCATTTATACTTTGCAAATTCCATCATGCCCACCTTTATTTTACTTGTAAGTTAATTATATTTGATTTGTAAAACTTAATAATAATAGTATTAGAAATTTCAGGCATAGCATGTTGTCTCATTAGAGACATAGTACATTTTTTTACTAATGAGGGTAAAAATGACAGCATGAAAATCAATGGGAATGAAAAGTTTTCTATTGGCTTCACTGAGGTCAGGATTCCAGCTACTGTTTTTAGCTTTTCTTTTTTGTTATTGCAGTGTTGAAAAAGGATAGATTGTCTTGGTGACTAAACCAGACATTTATTTGACAAAAAACAAAGAGAAAAGTTATAATAGAAGAAGTACAAATGATATACAACTGAGGGAAGAGTAGTATGAACCTCCAGATCACACCTATGTGTTTCTCTGCATTTCATAGCATCATAGAATCATAGAGCTGGAAGAGACCTCAGGAGGTCATTGAGTCCAGCCCCCTGCCCAAAGCAGGACAATCCCAACTAAATCATCCCACACAGGGCTTTGTCAAGCTGAGACTTAAAACCTCTCGGGATGGAGATTCCATCACCTCCCTAGGTAACCCATTCCAGTACTTCACCACCCTTCTAGTGAAATAGGTTTCCCTAATATCTAGCCTAGGTCTTCCCTACTCTAACTTGAGACAATTGCTCCTTGCTCTGCCATCCATCACTACTGAGAACAGCCTTTCTTCATCCATTCTGGAACCTCCCTTCAGGAAGTTAAAGGCTGCTCAAATCCCTCCTCTCTCTTCTCTTCTGCAGACTAAATAAGCCCAAATCCCTCAGCCTCTCCTTGTTGGTCATGTGCTCCAGCCCCCTTATCATTTTGGTTGCCCTCCGCTGGACCCTTTCCAATGTGTTCACATCCTTTCTATAGTGGAGGGCCCAGAACTGGACTCAATACTTCAGATATGGCCTCACCACTGCCAAATAAAGGGGAATAATAACTTTTCTAGATCTGCTGACAGTGCTCCTTCTAATGCACCCTAAGATGTCATTAGCCTTCTTGGCTACAAGGGCGCACTGTTGACTCATATCCAGCTTCTTATCCACTGTAATCCTCAGGTCTTTTTCTGCTGAACTGCTACTTAGTCAGTCAGTCACCAGTCTATAATTGTGTATCTACACAGCAAATGTATTTCAGAATAACGGCTGTTATTCCAAAATAACTATGTGAGCATCTACACAGCAATTCTGTTATTGTGAAATAATTTTGAAATAATGGACGGCTTATTCCGACCTCTGTAAATCTCATTCTACAAAGAATAATGCCTATTACGAAATAGCTACACATACTCCACTTCTGCTATTTTGAAATAGCCTCTTACCAGGGCCATTCTATGCTATTCTTCCTGGGGTTCTAAATCGAGATAGCATATTTACATTATGGAAGCATGCCTCGGACTAATGTTGAGGCTTTCCTGCAGTGTAGATGTGCTATTTCAGAATAAGCTATTTCAGAATAATTATTCCAGAATATCTTATTCCGAAATAACTGTGCAGTATAGACATACCCTAACAGTGCTTGGGTTTTTTTTGTCCTAGGTACAGGACTCTGCAATTGTCCCTGATGAATCTCATCAGATTTCTTTTGGCCCAATGCTCCAATTTGTCTAAGTCACTGTGAACCCTATCCCTACCCTCCAATATATCTACTTCTCCCCCTAGCTTAGTGTTATCCGCAAACTTGCTGAGTGCGCAATCCATTCTCTCAAACAGGTAATTAATAAAGATGTTGAACAAAACCAATCTTTGAACCAATCCTCCGCTTGAAACTGACCACCAGACAGCAAGCCATTGATCACTACCTGTTGAGCCTGACAATCTAGCCAGCTTTCCAGCCACCTTACAGTCCATTTATCCAATCCATACTTCCTTAACTTGCTGGCAAGAATATTGTGGGAGACCATATCAAAAGCTTTGCTAAAGTTAAGGTATATCACATCCACTGACTTCCCCATGTCCACTCAGCCAGTTACCTCATCATAGAAGCTAATCAGGTTAGTCAGGTATGACTTGCCCTTCTTGAATCCGTGTTGACTATTCCTGATCACTTTCCCCTCTTCAAAGTGCTTCAAAATGGATTCTTTGAGGATCCCCCTCCATGATTTTTCTGGGGACTGAGGTGAGGCAGACCAGTCTATAGTTCCCTGGATTGTTCTTCTTCCTTTTCTAAAGATAGGCACTACATTTGCCTTTTTCCAGACATCTGGGACCTCTTCCAATCTCCACCAGTTTTCAAAGATTATCTATTTGAGACTGCAACTCTAGAGCTTCAACATCAGTTTATCCTCTGAGCGGCTAACTAGATGTCATGTGGCATTACCACTGAAGTGGCTTTCTGGATGCTGATTCTTGAAGATGTATGTGCTATGGTAGGACCTATATACCCTGGGCGGGGGAGGGGAGGGTCTAGCTGAGCAGAACATTTGAAAATGTCAGTGATGCTTAATAGACGTAGGTGCCTCTTAAAGAGGTTGATGGGAGCTTAAATGCCTTTAAAGATTTGGGTCTAGGTACTTTTATACATCACACTCAGTGCCTACCTGCATTTTTAGGTGTCTAGATACTTTTTAAAATCTGCCCCCAAGTGTTTACTTCCCTGCTTTGGAACTGATCCCAGATGATAGCCAGCTTTTGCCACAGATCTCTGTAGCTTTCATTGCCAGTTTCTTAGGGTGTGTCTAGACTACCTAGTTTTGTCGACAAAAGTGTACTTTTGTCGACAAAACTATACCAGCGTCTACACTACCGCTGAGTTCTGTCGACATAACGTCGACAGAACTCAGCAGTTTTGTCGACGCTGGTATACCTCATTTTACGAGGCATAACACCTTCTGTCGACAGAACTCTGTCGACAGAAGGTGTTATTGCCTGTAACACTGCGTCCAGACTACGGAGTTCTGTCGACAAAGCAGCTTGCTTTGTCGACAGAACTCAATGTGTCTGGAAGCTCTTTGTCAACAGAAGTTTTGTCGACAGTATCTGTCGACAAAACTTCCGTCGACAAAATGCGGTAGTCTAGACGTACCCTTAGATAGCGAGGGATTCCTTTCCAGCCCCATAGATGGACACACACTACTTCTTAAGCAGGCTATGGCGACTGGGAATTGTACTAATGCCATAGCTGCACACTCTGTTCACATTTTCAAGGCTATTTTTGTAAGGAAAAGGGCTAGAAATTTATCTTTATGTATGATCTGAGATTCTCAGCTCTGTTTTTAGATCTCCCAAATTAGGAGAGACAGAGGCCACATTCTCTGTGGACATCAGGCCATAGATGCACATCAACATTTACTGAGTGATACTCTGTGTTCTCCAAGCTAATTATAAATTTAAAAGAGAGGTTATCTCAACCTAAAAGAGAGGTTATCTCAACTTCTATGCTTATATGTTTGAACTCCCACCTGCTTTTCTATTGTAAGGGGATTCTGATCTCCTCCAGATGTGTAGACAATTGTATCAGGGTCTGATGAGGTGTCAGTCTTTGTCAACCCAGACATACGGTGGTTCTTGACACTGGGATTTTCTCACTGATTAAATTGTCATAGAATGTTCGCAGCCTAAATGCTGCCTTTTGGACACTGTTCTTTCCTTCTGTGGAAAGTGACCTTTGTGAATAATTGCATGCCCCAGATATGTCAAAATAAGGAGAAAGGAGCAATTCCAAGCAATAACACTTTAAGAACTATTTGTCTCTTATGTAGACTTCATGAAAATAAAAATGTCTGCAATATTTTTGCCAATTTATCCTTAAAATGAATTTAAGGAGCATTATTTCATAGGCACTTTGTATTCCGCCTCAGAATATTTTATTGGGTATCTTGAACTACTCCAGCTCATTGCAGGAATAAATAGAGATTGAGGTCCAGATTTTCAGTTAATCTACACTCCCACTTGCTACTGATAGAGAGTTGGTTTTCAGCTACTTTTGCACTCCTACCCCTGAGGTTGTCAGGGGTTAGATCATTTGCAGTAACTCAGAAGAGCCTTGGCACCATTCTGAAATTTACCAACTTGGAAAGGAACCCTAGAAGCAATTATAGTGGCTGGGGATTGCCATAGTGCATCATGCTCTGACTATAGCCTGTCACTCTGCACCCCTGATGTCTCCCTATGCTTGTGGGATATTAGAGGTGATGACATTAAACCAATTCTTCCTTAAGCTGATGGAATTTTCAGCTGCCTGCTTAGGGATTCTTTGTATTCCCTTTGCATTGTGGGAGAAACACAAAATTGTTGAAGCAACTATCTGCCAGTATCCAAAACTTCAATTGGTATTAAAATCTAAGTTTGGGTTTATACCTGTCTCAATGTACGTATATAGTATGTCACCATGTGGGACATATCTTGTGCTGTTAGTCTATAAAGAATTGTGTCAATGCATATAAAACATCTTCCCGTCCACACACACTTTAATCCTAGAGTAGAACTTGTCAAAAAATTTCTAATACATTAGTTTTTCCAGTTGTGAAACAAATTGAAACATTTCACAAGAATGTGCTGAACAGAACCAGGTAGGCAAGCATGGGCAGCAGGTGAAGCTTTCCCTGGGGATGGTTAGCTTCCTGTCCTGCCTCTTCCAACTAAAGCCAGGCTTCTCAGCCTCTCCTATGGCTTCTCAGCCACACTCCACCTGGCTGGGGGCCACAGCAGCAGAGCTCCAAATCCCTTCCCCATTCCTCTCCTTTCCCTGTGGCCCTGCCCCTATTCTGCCCACAGTCCCACCTCTTTCCCCAAAGTCTCTCCCATTCACTTTCTCTCTCCCCTCCCACCCCCCACCCTGAGACCAAAAATCTCTGTGTCTGCAGTGGGGAGCAAAAGTTCCTCCAGCTGAGCCTCCCCTGGCCTCTATTATATGCCATCCATATAGGCAGACAGACTGTCCTGCCAGCCAGCCTGCCTGATAGCTGTCAGTGACTGGAATGTGGGCAGTTGTTCCTAGTGTTTAGCATTGGGAGTCAGGCCTAATAATTGGAGCTGGAGTCAGAAGTCAGGAATCGGAGCTCAGGGTCAGGTTTGGGTAACCTGGAGTTAGATAAGGTAAGGTCAAGGCTGAGTCCAAAGCAGAAGCAGGGTTGTAAACAAGCAGCAGCTCTTACAGCCCTGGGCAAATATTTTGAGCGGCCCCCAAATGGCAGTTGCCGCAGCTGTGTTTAAGAGACGATCTTCTGATTTTTCTAGCCAATCAGCTGATCAACACAACGGGATAATCTACTAGAGCCCAGCTGCACTCATTAGAGTGCCCAGAAATTTATCATGCTGTTGCTCACCTAATTGGCTGCTGGGTTACCCAAACTTCCCGAGAACCCTAGCTTCCCCACAGCACACCAGGAGCTAAAGCTCCTGAGACTGGCTGATGCTTTGTTCTCGAGAGAATCTGCTCCACCGTCGGTTGGCAGCTTGCTCAGCTCCCCCTCTCACTGAACCAGCAGTCATTTTCCCCCCAAAAATGTCTGTTCTTCAGAAAAAAATATATCATCTCTGTTTTGTTCATGAGGAAAAAAGTATTGTGCAATGCAGGATTGTCCGCAGGTCAAAAATTCTGGTTCTCACACATTTTAAAAGATTCACATGCACCCTTCAAACATAAAAGCCTCACGTTAGCCACCATGACAATGCAGCCACCTTTGGGATGAAATGTATTACCTATTTGAAGTGCATATCATCCAATATTCTAATTTTTCCCTCCATATGCAAGAATACATTTTGTGATGTGCACTAAGGCATGTGTGGAAGTGCACCATGAGTAGAAATACACGCTGCCAACTGTAGGCACACTCCTAATCAGCTGGGAGGCATTTGAATCATTCCTGAGTGGCTGCCCAAGACCACAGCTTATGGGAAACACTGATACCAATGCTTCACAAAAGGGCAAGAGGAGAAGAAACAGCCCATGAAAGTGTAGAAGTTTTAATAAACAGACCACAGCTACTCACATGGGATTTTTGACCAGAACATTACATCTAATACCCTTATTAGTGGGGGGTAAAAGTGCTATGGGATCCCTAATAAGACACAAGTGCTCAAAGCATCCACTTTATGTGTCACCCAAAAGACACATCCAGAATTATTCAGCACCATGCCAGGACATTCATGAAGTAAATACTAAACGTTACAGACTAAATCTTATCCCCACTTCTTAGAGTCCCTCTATGTCCTTGAATGCATCATAGCCAAGAGATAGGTGAGATCTGACTTCTAGACTACCCAGACCAAAGTTGTATGACTGCAGGCTTGGTGATCATAGAATAATAGAAAACTAGAACTGGAAGGGACCGCAAGAGGTCTTCGAGTCCAGTCCCCTGCCCTCATGGTAGAACCCAGAACCATCTAGATCATCCCTGATAGATGTATATATAATCTGCTCTTAATTATCTCCAGATATGGATATTCTACAACTTCCCTAGGCAACTTATTCCAGTGTTTAACCACCCTGACAGTTAGGAAGTTTTTTCCTAATGTCCAACCTAAACCTCCCTTGCTGCAATTTAAGCCCATTGCTTCTTGACCTAAATGTATGTAGCAGCAGTTGTATATAGTTCTGGAACCTTCACTGTCCTGTCTTTTAGGGCAATGTCTGTTATTCAGGATGAAGTCACTGAGTAACATTAAGGTCTTTTCTTTTCTGAAGGACAAGTAGAATTTTAAGACTCCATCCCTGTATGTATTGATCAAGAAGAGTAAAGCCATTTCAACTTTTATATACAGCATTCTCACTCCTTAGATATATTGTTGCTCCTTTGCTGCTCAGTAGGAGATGTTCAGAGCCTTGCAGCTCGACTTTCAAGGAGGAGAAATCAGTGGCATGGTATCTGGGTGTATTCTTAGCATACATTATTTTATTTACACACATGAACTAGTCATGGGACAGAAATGGATAAACAACATTCCAAGCAATCCATTCTTCCAGACATCTCAGCCAAATATGAAAGCTCTCAGGGTATGTCTACACTACAGTGTTATTTCGAAATAGCTTATTTCAAAATAACGTGTCTACACGCAAAATGCATTTTAAAATAGCATTTTGCTATTTTGAAATAGCGCATCCATACTGAGTGGACTCTGAATCGCATTTAAGGCTGGCCGGAACCAGGTCCAGCAGGGCACCAGGTCAGGACTTACTGCGTGGGGCTGCTGTCTGAGGCTATCTGAGGTCTGTCCTTAAAGGGACCCCCCTGGACAGCCTGTTCTCAGGTTTCCCTGCTTGCATGTCTACCTCAACGAGGGACAGCAAAGCATTTTGTCTCGGCGTGTTCTGGTTGCCCTCACTTGGGACCCTACAGCACTCTGCAACATGGAGCCAGAGCTTCCCCTGGGCACTCTGGTGCTTCTTGTGGACATGTTGCTGCGAGCCTGGCTGCACTTTCTGCAGGCTGCCATCCAGGATGTCCATTGGGGGGCTGTCAGTATCCGGGAGGCCCTGCAGGAGAAATTCCACCCTGAGGAGCACTAAGAAACCTCCCAGGTCAGCGCCACTGGGGGCTTGTGCCTCATTCCTCCCTCACGTCCTTCCACTTACTCCACCCTAATCCCCCATCCTGATGTCAAACAAAATACACTTACTTTCATGAACACAAACTGTCTTTATTTAACAAAACTGGGGTAAGGGAATGAAACTCTGGTGAGACTGAGGAAAGGAGGCAGGAGAGGGGAGAAGAGAGGATGGGAGAGGGGAGGGGGAAACCTGGGAGGAGGGAGGTGGAAGGGGGAAGCAAGGGGAAGAAGAGGTAGGGGAAGCTCAGCTTGGTGGCCAGGCTGGCAGCTATTCTACCATAGACAACCACGTTCCTCCATCTAGTGCAGAGATCATAGATGTTGGGGGCATCCCCCCCAAACCTGAATAAGGTCCATGATCTCCACCCTGGACCAGGAAGGCACTCACCTTCTCTGGGCCCTGGCAGGCTCCTGGGAGCTGGCAGACTGCTACTGGTATAACAAACATAGTTGAGTGTGAAACTGTTTTTCTGTTTTGTGAGATTTTTAAGATTGACCCATCTCAAAAAAATTTTAAAAAGGGGAAAAAAAGGTTGAAATCTCACACATTTTCATGAGTCAATAATATCAAAAAATGTTTTGGTTAAAGTGATTCAAAATGTTTTATTTCAACCTTGACCTTTAATTAAATAAAATTACTAAACAAAAAGGAGTTTAAACTGGAAAATCAAACTTGTTATTTAAAAATGCTTTAAAATGGTCATTTTAACAGTGTCAAACATTCCCCCACCCCCCAAAAAAAAATCTAATTGGGAGATTTGTCAAATCAACTCATTTCCAACAATGATTTAAGAATTGACAAATCAGCATCTTCCTACCAAAAATAAAAATAATAATTTGATTTGTAATGTTATTGTCCATAGAAAACTGTTCATGCTATAAAAAATCCCACTTACGTATATTTAATGGAGAAGACAGACAAAATAAATCAAGTAGGAAACATGATTGCAAGCCCACTTGTTAGTCTGAATAGAGATATTTTTTTCATATTTTTGACATAGAACTTCATTCTGAAAAATTTCAAATAAACTAGCTAAAAAACCCTTAGTTTAGAAAGCATAATGAAAAATTGCTAAGCAGCATATTCTGCCTGAATTATTGGGAGATTTCTGAGAAGGTCAAGTTAAATCTAAACTATGAAAATCTTGGTAATCAAATTGCACTCCTTGCCCTGCATTGGGATTCAGGTTGCACATTGTTATTAAAGTATTATTAAATGAAATGGTAGTTTGCAGATTGCAGGGAAAAGCTGTGTAAATATTATTTTGTATTAGGTTTATGCTGCATGGATTTAATGCATGCTACATCTTCTTTGTCAATTGTACATTAGAGCTTAAAATACTGAAGTCAGCTAACATTTCCTCAGTAGTAAATGATGTTGGATGACTGAATTTTTAGCTCTAACTCCTCATTTATTACTTAGTGCTCACAGGAAATGTAAAATTATTAAATCCCATACTCCAAACCTCGGAAAATTAAATGCAACTTTCGTACCAGCCATTTGGTGCTAGAAGTCATTTATGGGAGTCTTAAAAGACTAAAAGCTTTTCTTACTGATTATCTATGTATGCTGCAAATAGAATATTTATACATGAAACAGTACTTCAAATACATTTGATGATGTTCTTGCAGAAAAAAATATTATATTGACATTCTGTTTCTGTGGAAGGCTCAAAAATCTTTGTCCTTCGTTAGTGCTGCTGTAGTTTGGCAGTTGCTGCAGCAGTAACGCTTTGAAAATTACATACAACTAATTCATTGCTTCCTCTTCCTGTGCACCAACTTTAATATATTTTGCAGGTTCTAATTCATCTTCATGCATAGTAATAAATATTTCACTAGAAGCCAGTCCTGCATTGGTAAGAGTGTAGTGTTACTTCATCTGCACACTGAGTACAGAGGAGCTGAACAGTTTTGATGAAATTCAGTTTGGGCGCTGGATGTGTGCTGTTTGAGAGCTGGGCATCAGACATTTCCTGCTTTACAGGGAGTCCATTTTATTTTTAATCACTGAAACATCTGCTTGTGTGCTAATCTCTCTTTATTTTAATGTTAACTCATCCCCCTGATTTCTGCAGTTAGAGACAACACATAGGCTTAAATCTAAGCAGAAATGGACTCTCAGAACATAAACTCCATGAGGCAAACTGTCTTCTTGCTTTTGTTTATAACATTCCTAGCACTACGGCATTCAAAGGCATAATAATAGTGATTATTATTGGGGATGCTGGAACAATTTGTCTAACAGAGATGCTGAGAGACACTAAATCAAACTGAAAACCTTGTATATGATGGAAACCAGTTCAATGAGCGGGAGCAGCAGCATCACCAGCACTCCTAGTTTCAGAACATAAGATGATGCTGATTATTTAAAGACATAGCTCCTTTCTTGTTAAGGAGATGCTCAATCTTCTGAAAGGAACAACCTGAAAAGGAAAGAAAGGAAGACGTAAGAATAGCCATAGTGGGTCAGATCAAAGAGTCATCTACCTCAGTATCCTGTCTTCTATCAGTGGCCAGTGTCAGATGCCCTAGAGGGAGTGAACAGGTAATTATCAAATGATTCCTCCCCTGTCATCCATTTCCAGACTTTGACAAATGGATACTAGGGACATCATTCCCAAGTCTTCATATGCACTTATCCTGGCTAATAGGTATTGATGGACCTAACTTCCATTAATTTATCTAGTTCTTTTTTGAACCCTGTTAAAGTCCTGATCTTCACAACATCCTCTGGCAAGGAGTTCCACAGGTTGACTGTGCGTTTATATAAACAATATTTTAAAAAGAGAGACTACATAGTACTGCTTTGGGGGAAACATCTTGAACTGAAGCTAAAATCCTTCCAGGGATTTGGTCTAACATAGACCAACATGGAAAAAATAAAGTATCCTTCCTAAAGGAAGGAAAGAATCTTGATTTGATCTAGGAACTACTCCTTTTCAGAGCTGATAGATGGAATTGCTAATGAAAAGGTCTCTGGTATTGTCTGGGAAGATTTCATGCTTTGCAGAGAGAGTGGCTTGTGAAGGAAGTCTAGATAGTAAAGTCATGTGGTTTTTGTTTTGTTTTTCCTCTTTATTTTAATGTTAACTCATCCCCCTGATTTCTGAAGGTATGAGACAACAGAGGACACCATCCCCCTTGAGCAGTGAAAATCTTTCAGATCACCCTAGGAATGAGAGAACCTTCTGAGATCAGGAAGACAGGTTGTGATTTGCTTGTAAGACTAACTTCAGGTGACAAGCTTAGTCACAACAAATGGTATAAGTCCTTTCCTTGTGTTACTTTTGAGTTTTCTTGCTTGTGGGGCTATACTATTCCCACTACAACAGGCAGCTTTTGTGACATGTGTTCCCTCTTCTTATCACCAGGCTGACAGTTATCATTGCTGAAAGTCATGTACTGCAGTATCTGGTTCTAAGAAAAAGCTGATAACACAGGAAACACTAAGGAAAAGAAAGTGTTTTCTCACTGTACAGGAAAAGCAGGAGTGTTTAGCTGAAATGACAGTTATAGTTTTCATCTAACGCAATACCTCAAGAGGCTCAACAAGGTACTAAAAAGTAGCACAACATTGTTTTGCATGTCCATGAAAAATAACTCTCTGCTTCCACGGTGTAATTGTTTAATAAAGTCATTTAATAAACTCAGGCAAATGTTTTAAAAAAGCCATAGGAGTAGATGGAGCAATTACTGACAAATGAGGATTTTCTAAAAATAAAAATTAGGACTGGCTGAGATGGAAAATGAGAATGCCATGCTGTGTTAACAGTTTTCAAAGGCAGAAAGGAAATCTGTAGTGGCTAAGCTATGAGCCCTCTGGCTTCTAACTGGGACTGTTAAAAGAGAAGAGGTGAACCTTCCGTTATCACTGTCAGGCATTGGCACAAAAGTAAGAATGGCTGATTTTAAGGCTCTGCTGGATGTTCAACAATTCGCACCACTGATAATATCCTAGAGGCAAGATCTTTGGAACAACTTAGTGCAACTCATAAAACATCAGTGCATGGCATATCTGGAAGGCATAGTCCTGTAAGCTGCAGTGCAGAGGGATATTTATTGATCCCTAATTTGTTTTACTCTTTGTAATTACTTTAGTTGTTCTATTATACCATTCAATCTTAAGAGACAAGTTCTAGGGCCTGATTCCCATTTACACTGAGCTCTCTTTGCACCACTCTGACTGCAGAAAGTGATCTCAGACAGGGAGCAAATGTTATTTAGTGTAAAGGAGAATCATGCCCTTAACATCTGAAACACAGAGCAACAGTGATATCATATTTCTGGAAGGACTAATACAGTGAGATATAATAGTGCAGGCTGTATTTGCTTGTTTCTCACAATAAGATGAGATGTCAGACTTCAGTGGACTGAGGTCTTGTGCGAATGATGTACTATTTGGAATGGCAATAGTGGCTTGGTAGATTGTGGCTTATCCCTATATAATTTATAACTTGTTTTATTCACAGTAAGCTATAATTTGTGAACAAAACACTTATACAAAGCTGGTTGATTGATATTCATGATATATACTGTAACAATGTAAAATATTCATAAGTGGCAAATAGCTCGCTTCTGCCATAACATGCATCAAAACTATGTAATTAACAGTGTTATACAATATTTAATAGAAGCATTATGTTTAAAGGATAGCTCATGAGAACAGAAAAACCATTAATCTTTCATTCTGACTCATCAAGGATGAAAGCTAATGTCTATTTTTATAGCACAAGATTAAAAAAAGCAATTAAAAGTAAAGTAAAGATCTCTTAGAAAGGTTTTGATTATCATACGTATTGGATTGCATAATTAACAGAATAACTTGAAACCATAAAATTGAAAAATGATCAATAAAGCATAATTTTTTTTTCCATTGGCCATCTCCCCTTAATTTTAAATTCAGTGTTGCCCTTGTGTTTGGGACATATTCAATTAATAACTGCACATTTTGAGCCTACTGTAAAACTATACCATATTAAAGAAAAGCTCTCTTTCTCTCTCTCTCTCTCTTGCCTGAGCACCTAAGATCTGACAATACAACTCAACTTTGTAATCTAAAAAATTGGAAAAGATATATATTCCAACATCAACATTTTAAAAGATAGTTTGAACTCAGCTGTTTACAGTTTTTCAGGTAAATTCTGATCAGATAAGTAGGATGAGTCTTCTTTGGTTTTACTAAGCTGTGCAAATATTTATAAACTGTTTGTGGCATTTAAATGACCTGTGGGTATCAAAAATTAAAATATAACCTGTAAATAACAGATAAAACATCAAAACACCCCAAATTCTTATGTTCTAGCCTAATGGCAGATAGTGCTAGGTAAGTTCACACAAATGAAGATAAGACAGAATGAAATGAATATAAATTAATTTTATGATGCTGAAAAGCTGCTTGATTACTAGAATTGTGAAACTCATTTTTGTCCAGAAGCTATGTAATGAAGATTAATAAAAGTGGCAGCCCTGACTCCTGCTTTTTGAAGTTTAAAACACAAGGCGACACTTGACAGCTGAACTGCAAAAAATTAATTTGGAGCAAGAAGAAATACAATTTAAATCTGCTGTTTCATATTCAAGATTTCAGAATAGAATCTGAGAAATTGCTGCTTATGCGACATTAAAGAATTATTTTATGCCTCTTTTTTTATCTGATGGGAACTACTGGCAAGAATCCTGGGCACATGACTTGTACGATGATCAGAACACTAAATCATCTCTGTGGACTGTGTGGTTTAGATTGAGAGATTGAGCATTCATAGTGCTGCGATTACACATGGCACCAAATCAAGTTCAGCAAAGGCTTGGGGGCAGATCAGATCAGTAAGACCATAATGCTGAAGGCATCTGATGGTATTTGCAGATGTTTCTTGAGTGACTTGATATGTCCTGATAATTTGAATGGAGGGTTTGTTGTCAATGGGGAAGTTTATAGTTGCCTATGGCTAAATGCTACAATGTGGCTTCTTTTTATGAAATTAAAGTGGTTGGTTTAAAATGTCAGGTCTTTTGCAGACTGGCAGGAAGAAAATCTCTATATTGTTGTAGCACCCCCTCTCCACCTGGTTACCTTCTTTAAGGCCAATCTGCTTTCAGGTTTTGACGGATAGGTTTGGGTTCTTCTGGATCCCGCCACCCACTCAACTTTATTTTTTTCCAATGGATTTATTTGGCAGTGCCTCCACCCCCCTCACTCCATCCTGGCAGGGTCACCAGGGCAGCATGGGAGGAAAATTCTAGCCCAGGGGAATCCCCACTTATTGCCAGATAGTTGGGAGACTCCCAGAAAATAACACAAACACATACACTATATTAAGCACAATTATATTAACCCGGAGACAAATATAACATAACAGGGTAAAACACTATTTTTAGGTTCACCGGTGCCCAGCAACTGTAAGATTAGTGTCCCGTTGGTACGCATACTTTGTTGGGGCCCTTGATGACTTATGACCACAGAATTCTTCTCTGCAGTGGTTTAGCAGTGGGGCTGACTGGGTCCAGTACAGTCCGAAGGACTCACAAGTGGGAGAAGGTGGTCTCTGCTAGCAGGGATCCTCTTCAGGCAGGAATCAGGCTGCTTGGGTCCCAGAATTTCCCCTCACCACAAAGGGGTGCAAGGTTCAAGGTGCAGGATACACAACTGCACTAAAATTCAAACTGTAATCTCCTACCCTTGCATTCAGACACACACACACAGCAGGCAGCAGCCCTGAACTAGCAGACAGAGTAGAGCTGACCATGTGGTGGCTGGTCTCACCCAGGGAGCCAAAGAGCCAACTCAGTCTGGCTGGGGAATTTCCCAGCAAACTCTACAAACTGGGAATCAACAGTGGAGACATAAAACCCAGCTGAGGGATCCTGCTTTCAGGTCCCTAGAGGCTAGTTCTAAGGGGGAACCCTGCATGCAGGCCTGGGGCTTACTAGCTCCCACACAGCCAGCCCTGCCCTTGCCCTGGCTGGCTCCAGACTCCTCAAACAATGGCTTCTCCTCCCCCTCCTGAACTCCCTAGGTGGGGCATCTCACTCCCTATGGGTTGCCAGGCAGACTCTGACCCTGGTAGGGAGGGGGAGCAAAGGCAAACTCAGTGTGCCTGTCCCTGAGCTGCCAGCAGATAGAGCCCTGGGAATCTAGGTAATCTCCTTGGGGGGTTACATTGTGATGCCTTTAACATATCAAGAGGATAAGATGAAAACAACCTAATGTGAGTTTTATAGAAACCAAGGAGAATACTTTTGGTCAATTTCTGCTTTCACTTGCATTGATGTAAATTTGGAGTGACTCTGTGGAAATTGATGATGATTAATAAAATCAGTGACAATGAAGACAGGATATGACCCTTCTTCATTAGCATTACAAAGCAAGTATTCGGCACAAGATTTTCTTATTCTCAGTTCTCTTATAAATAATGGATGTGGCCCAGAGCACCCTCTACGGTGGAAATACCTAGTAATCTGCACTGGGCTAATGCAAAGGAAGATGAGTCCCCCTTCTTTCCCCTTCTCCCATCTAACCATCACCCATCACTGTGATGTTCTGTCCCTCTGATTGGTTGGGCTCTGACACCTCACTTGCCTTTGTTCCTGTTTGTTGCCAAAACAATAAAGTTACCACAGGAGACAGCAGTGTTTTAAATCAACTCTCCTTGGGTCTCTTTTCTTCACTCTTGGGTCCAGATACAATATTGGTGACAAGAAGCATTTCTCCTATATGTGTCTGGTGCTCCCTTTGCCCTACGGAGAAGAAACAGTAAGCAAATTAAAATTAAAATAGAAAGGAAGTTCGCCAAGTTATAGGGGCAGTGTGGACCAGCTGACCAGAAGAGGGTAAAGTAGGCAAATATAAATAAAGCAAAGTAGAAGGCATCTGCAGTTGCTGCCAGAGCTGCTGCAAACAGAGCAATGGGAGGTTGGGGGAGGAGCAGCCATCTTGATCTAATATACCCAGGAACTGACAGCCTATAGTCAGCAGCAGGAGCCCAGGTACAGCCAAAGGATAAAGTCTGCAGCTTGCTGACGAAGATTAACCTCAGAAAGTGTGCAATGTAAAAAAAGGAGGAAGGAGCGTAATCTTCAGATAAAAGCTACGATAACCCACAGAAGAAAAAATAAATTTTCCAGGTGGAAGAGAGATGTCCAGGAACACATGAAGTTCAACAGGAGAGAAGTGACATAGCAACTTATGTGGTGATGTTGGAGAATTCACAACAAACCCATGAATCCTGGGAGGTGTACATGGAGCATTTTGAGCAATCTGTAACCTGCAACTCCCTTGCAGATGGACAATGTGTTTCAACCTTGCTGATTGCGCTAAAGGCATACAGACTGCTGCATAACTTGCTGCCTCCAATTGTGCCTGGAATTGTCATTTATGAAGTTAGCGCAGTACTGAAATTACATTTCTCTTCTACCCCATCAAAAATAGCAGAATGATATTGATTCCTTCAGCAATGCCATGCAAGTGGAGAGTCAGAAGCAGTTTGTTGCTGCTCTGAGAAAGTTGTCAATTCATTGTCACTTTGGACACATGTCGAGTGATGTCCTACATGATCCATTTGGCTCTGGGTTCCACAGTGACTAGATTTGAAAGAAGTCACAGGATGTATGAGCCCTCGTATTCAAGAACATAAGAACATAAGAATGGCCGTACTGGGTCAGACCAGAGGTCCATTTAGCCCAGTAGCCTGTCTGCCAACAGTGGCCAGCACCAGGTGCCCCAGAGAGGGTGGAGCAAAGACAATGATCAAGCGATTTGTCTCCTGCCATCCTTCTTCAGCCTCTGACAAACAGAGGCTAGGGACACCAAGAAGGCTTCTTGGAAACCACAGAGAAGGATTCACTTGAATTAGTGTGAACTGAGATGTTCACTTCTTAAATTGGCGACACTAAGAACCACAGGAACATAAAGAATTTCTGTGTGGCTATTCTGCACAAGCTGTGCACACTGAGGAGGATTACTGGGTATGCCAGAAAGTGCCAGAAGAAGGGATGCATTGACATGACTTACCACATATTTCAACAACCAGCAACACAAATTAACACATTTTTTTCTTAATCTCTAAGGTGCTGCAGGACTATTTTCTGGTTTTAAAGTTACAGACTAACATGGCTACTCCTCTGAAACACTTATAAAGACTGAACCTAAGAATGAATGGAAAACAGGAATTCATCATGTGGAAAAAGAATTTCAGTGATACTGATGAAGATCTAGTACTGAACATGTTATCAGAAGCTGGAGTAAGAGATAGAATCTGGGTAACCCCCTTGATTGAAGGAGTTCCTAGAAGAATTATATCTGATACTGAAGCTGCCATCTCACTGATTCCTGCATCTGTCTATAACCAGACTTTGTCACAAGTTCCTCTGGAAGAAAATTGTGTAATTTTGAAGACATATATATATATAAGAGGAGTAACATGTCAGTGAGGCTTCTTGTTAAGTCTAACAGCCAGCCAAAATATTGCAAACCAAGAATTTTGCCTCATGTTCTGGAAATTCTTGAGAAGTATACCGATGAAGACCATTTCCTGGACTCATGTCTGGTGGCTGGGAATTGACAATTCATAGGAACGCAAAGTGTTTTCCTAGTAGCTAGAAAATTCAGCATGATTCTGGACCAGCTCATCTACACCCTTAGGATACGTCTGTACAGCAGTGTTATTTTGCAATAATGCCTGTTATTCTGGTATAAGAATGCAAGCATCTACACAGCAAGTCTGTTATTTTGAAATAAATTTCGAAATAATGGACAGCTTATTCCGACTTCTGTAAACCTAATTCCACGAGGAATAATGCCAATTCCAAAATAGCTATTTTGAAATAGATGTACTGTGGATGCTCTACTGCTGCTATTTCAAAATAGTTCCCCCCCCCCAGGGCCATTCAAACTAATTATTCCCCAGTGCCTCCAGGTGCTCTAAGTTGAGGTAGCACATCCACATTAGGGAAGCCTGCCTTGGACTAATTTTGAGGCTTCCCAATAGTGTAGATGTGCTATTTTGAAATAAGCCATTTTGGAGTATTTTTCCCAGAATAGCTTATTTTGAAATAAGCATGCAGTGTAGATGTACCCTTAGTTGTAGCCTGAGATTCCTCAGACAGGGTATGTCTACACTACCACCCTAGTTCGAACTAGGGTGGTAATGTAGGCAACCGGAGTTGCAAATGAAGCCCGGGATTTGAATTTCCCGGGCTTCATTTGCATAAAGCCGGGCGCCGCCATTTTTAAATGTCCGCTAGTGCGGACTCCGTGCCACGCGGCTATACGCGGCACGGACTAGGTAGTTTGGACTAGGCTTCCTAGTCTGAACTACCGTTACTCCTCATGAACTACCTAGTCCATGTCGCGTGTAGCCGCGCGGCACGGAGTCCGCACTAGCAGACATTTAAAAATGGCGGCGCCCGGCTTTATGCAAATGAAGCCTGGGAAATTCAAATCCCGGGCTTCATTTGCAACTCCAGTTGCCTACATTACCACCCTAGTTCGAACGAGGGTGGTAGTGTAGACATACCCACAGCTATTTACATGGGCTTTACTGGACTATTACAAAGTAACAGAATGGTTTTTGTCAGAATCAGCATCCATTCAAAGTCAGTTGAAATTTTTACAATAACTTCTACAGAAGCTACCAAGGATATTTCACATCTTTATACCTTAATTAGCCAATTTGGTCTACCATTACAGTTGGAAAGAGACAATGGACTTCAATTCTATTCAGAAGAATTTTAGAGGTTCCTACCTGCAAATAGAATTCAGCATATATATTTTCTGCCTACCATTCCGCTACAAACAAAGCAGCAGAATGCATTGTACAGACACTTAAACATGGCTGAAGAACTAACAAGTCTATCTGGAGTCCTCAACAGAAATTTCATTCTTTTCTACAGGAAGTATTCACATGATACTTCCCAAGTCACCTGCAACTTTTGTTTGGAAGTGATCTTTGCATACCTCTCTGAACCTGCTGTGTCTTGATATTGCATCACATATAGCGAAATACCAAGCTACTTAAATCATAGCTTGGTATTTAGCTACATGTGAGGAAATATGTGAAATTGTGAGACTTGTCACCATCCTCTTTAAGTATGAGCCTTAATATGGACATGAAACTGTGGTTGTAAAGTGAAATGGATACCTGGAGAACTTGTGAAAAGCACAGGCTGTGTGTCATTCATGTTAAAACTATTTAATTTTACTTTATTGAATGACATATGGACCAGCTGTAATCACAACAAGTATCAGCATCTGGGAATGTTCCAGAATGGTTTTCGGTTCCTTCAGTCAAATTTCCTCCTTGTACAACTCCTAATCTTAAAGACTTGTTGGCAGTGCTTAGGATTTGTATCATATCCGCAGGAGTCCACAACAAATCCAGTTGATTTCTTAGTACTGACTGTTCCTGTTGTGCAGGATAATGCCACACCACCATCACCACATTATCCAAAGAGAATGAGAAAACAAGTGGGCTACGTCTACACTGGCCCCTTTTTCGAAAGGGGCATGCTAATTTTAAACTTTGGAATAGGGAAATCCGCGGGGGATTTAAATATCCCCCGCGGGATTTAAATAAAGATGTCCGCCGCTTTTTTCCAGCTTGGGGAAAAGCCGGAAAAAAGCGTCTAGACTGGCCCGATCCTCCGGAATAAAGCCCTATTCTGGAGGATCTCTTATTCCTACTGCAAAGTAGGAATAGGGCTTTATTCCGGAGGATCGGGCCAGTCTAGACGCTTTTTTCCGGCTTTTCCCCAAGCCGGAAAAAACGGCGGACATCTTTATTTAAATCCCACGGGGGATATTTAAATCCCCCGTGGATTTCCCTGTTCCGAAGTTTAAAATTAGCATGCCCCTTTCAAAAAAGGGGCCAGTGTAGACGTAGCCATGGTGTGCCTGAATTTATTAATTGTTCAGCTAGTGAGTTACTGGGGGAGACCACACACAAGTGAGAAGCAAAACGACACCTGACTCCTCAATTATTTGGCCACCAAGAAGAAAAAGAAAGCAAACCTTTCACATGTTTCCCCCAACTGAGAAACAGGGAAAATTGACATTCCCCTCAAGTTCCAATGCCATGGGGGCAGAGGAAGGTGACGAGGGTCAGGACTGACTCCCAGGGCCAGATTAACTCTTCTGGCCCAGGACTAGTAGATTTTGTTGCCTCCCCCCAGCTCTGGGATGGAGTTAAAAAATGAGGGATTCAGAATACAGCCAGGGACTTCCAGGAAGTGGGCCTGGGGTTAGGGGTACAGAGTCTGGGCAGGAGGCAGGGTACAGGAACAGGCTGGAAATGAGGCTGCAGCATGCAGAGCCAGTCCCTCCACCCTCCAGGCAGAGACCACACAACTTGCGTTGATTTGGCCAGCAAGGCTCAGGGCTCCACCTCCTCTCTCCCTCCCCCCCCTCAGTGGGGAGCAGGTATTGACACTCCAGGCATGGCATCCCCCACATGTTTGGAGTGCCATTGCTGGCTAATGCCCTGAGCCTTGTTGGCTGGATCAATGCCAGGCACAGGCTGGATTAACCCAAGCGTGGCCTGTAGTTCCCCACCCCTGCATGGTTGGGCATGCTGTACTCACAGCAGAGCCTCACTTCCATTTGTTCTTGATCGAGGCCAGAAATATACAGTAACAGATAAACACAGGACGAGGAGATTTATACACAGCTATCTCCTTCACTGCTGAGCCCAAATAACATGGCCACCCACACTTCAATCCTATGGATTGCTCTTTGTGAGCTCTTAAGAAGGGAATAATTGCTACTGGACAGTGCTGCAGTTAGCTGAAACACTCCCTGTCCCCAGGCTGGGTGTCTTTTCTCTGTGGATTTATAGAAAAGGCATGGTCTTACTGTTGTTTTTACCCTATTCATACAATTCTCAAAGAATACTAACCACTTTTCAGAATACATAAAAACCACAATCTCTTTCCCAAGCAGCATGCAATCTCATTTTAGATAGTATACAATAAGATGAAGAATAAAAAGTAATGTGAAAAACAGGGCATTGGGAAAAATTGGGAAAAGAGAGGTTACGCTAATAAGAGTACATAGTTAGTCAGAGCTCTATATGGAAGTCAGTTCAATAGTGGTTAAGCTAATTCTACTGGGTTAGTCAGGGTAGCTTCTAATATCTTATAATGAGATAATTTAAAAGATTCCTGCCTGGCCAAGAGATTGTGGATGCACATTAAGGGACACAAAAGGAGACTACAGCAGGATACCAATGAGAAATACAACTTGTCAGCACTATTAGATCACTTTAATTGCTGTATAAGACATGATACAGCTGCAATTTTAGCTGCATTGCATTAGGGTGATCTCTAATTTAAGAGACACAGCAAAATATCTGAAAAGGCTTTCCAAGTCAATACTATGCAATGAATAGAGTGACATTAAAGCTGAGTTGTTGGGGGTCAGTGGGAATTTTTATAGGTTGCACAGAGATGCTTCATATAATGGCCACTGTTGACTGGCAGAATTGCAGTGAGCATAATTTTTTGATAAAGAAAGAGAAATAGAACTATGCTTCAGATAGTTTACTTAGAAACTAATAAAGCTAACTAGGGCCAGTAAGTAAAAAGTTTTAATTAATATAAAGCACCATGTAAGTGCTGCTAAGAATTAATACAGTGCACTCCACACGAATGACATGTGCCAAGACCTTGATTTTTCAATCTGACTGAGGAGTGCTCTTCACAAGTCTCCAAGGCAAAGTCACCTTTGTGGCCAACTGATTCTGGGGCTATCTGGACATTGGTTTGGACTCCTGTTATTATAGCACCTTCAGGGCCAACAACATTCAAAAGGTGATATAGCAGTAGAGAGCAAAGAGGCCCTGACCATACCATCATTCTCCCATTCACTTCATCTACATAGACAGCCTGGAATGGACTAGGATGTCCATCATGGCTCTGTGCTATTGATGGATTCCTCTACACTTGAGACACTTAAGATTTGGAATTTTGTGAAGTTTCATTAATGTACCAGTGCATTAGACTCAGAACTGGGAAATCTTGTTATTAATTATGCCTATTTCAAACAACCTAGAATAGGAACAATTTCAGTCATCTTTAAAACAAAACAAAAAGTATTTTTTCAGGCATTCTCCTTCTCCTTTTCCTGTAAAGCTGAAAAAGAAAATGTTTTAGAATAGTTTTTTTTTAAAGGGCTCAAATAAAAAAATTCCCCTCACAATGTTTAGTCATCATAATGACGAGGGTGATAAACTATAGTTTTTTACTATTTAGGAAACATCCTGGATTTTTTGCAGAGCAGATGCTGCAGCTTAGAAAGGGCATGACGATACTAGGAAATTAGTTCAAAATAATTTATTTTGAAATAAGTGTAATTCCTCATGGAAAGCAGGACATACTATTTCAAAATAACCAACCCGTTATTTTGAAATAATGGGCTTGATGGTGTGGATGCTCTGCTTGTTGTTTTGAAATAAGGTGAGTTATTTCAAAATAAATTCCTGTGTAGACCAGGGCAAAGAGCCCTGATTGATCTGCTTCTTGGTTTGTCCTTCCTTTTCAATGGATTGATCCATTCCCTTGTCACCATTGCTACTGGATCCCACCTACAAAGTCTCTGGTTCCCAGCCTTGGAAAGAGGGTCCCACAGGGAGGTCACTGGGTCCTGGGCTTGTGCTAGCCATCTTATTACCATGACATTGCTTCCCACCTCCAGTGAATGACCTCACCTGTCCCCTCTCCAGTCCTTGTCCCCAGGGAGGCTGACAGACTTTCCAGGTCCCTGGGCAAGGTTGGGGAGGGAGGCTGACTATGTGGTCCTGGAAGGGGCAGGGCCTCAGGCGACATGGGCAGGACTGAAGGACAAATATGTGGGGCTAGCCTCTGAGGGGCTCTTATGGCATTTTAAAATGCCTGGGGCTCCAGCTGCCATCATTGCTGCAGTAGTAGCTGAGGTAGATGGAAATCTCTGGGCCATGGAGCAGTTCCCTCTTTTCCATATTGCCAGGCCTACCTGTCCTCCCTCTCCCAGTTTCTCAATGTTTTTGTCAGGGTCCTTTTTTAGAGAACCTGAAATTTGGTAACTCTTTCATTTGGATCTCATAAAGCGAATCCTCAGACTTGATTCAAACATGCCCCTCATTTGTGAACCGTTGTGTCTGAATTAGATGATGCATATGGAAATCTGAAGCTAAATCTAAATTAAAGTTGTAAAAACTTAATTTTCTGAAATCTCTGTGAACTTTAATTTGAGTTTTAGGTAGTACATAAATAGCTCTAACTAGCTGCACTTCAGCAGGATAACTACTTATTTATTTATCAGTCTTTCATTTCTGTTGAACTGTTTTTCTAGCATTGGATTTTAAACTACTGTCAACTAGAACAAACAATTATGCAAATGAAAAATTAGATCTTTCAACACTTCAGAAAAGCTGCCACACATTTAATTGATACGAGTAACCACAAAGAATCAGTTAATTCTGGAATAGTTCAGCATCTGCTAACAAATTTAGAGAAGATGTTGAATATATTGTAAATCTGTAAATACTCTAACTTGGCAGGTGGTATTTTTAAGGAGCAGAGAAT
The DNA here is from genome assembly GCF_049634645.1 of Pelodiscus sinensis. NCBI lineage: Eukaryota > Metazoa > Chordata > Testudines > Trionychidae > Pelodiscus > Pelodiscus sinensis. Next base: position 274,787,103 of record NC_134711.1, read on the forward strand.
AAAATATAAATTTTTCATGGGCATTGACATTGTTTTGCAATATGTATTGGAAATCTTATAACCTTCCTGGTTTTATATTTTTGCTTCAGGATTTATCATTTCCTTGGAGCTTATTCAGTTTGATGCTACACAAGGAATCATCCATGCTGCATTTTGTATCACTATGATTCAGAGATCGTATTTTCTGCATATTGTGGGAAACATCAGACAATTTATTTCCAAGGGATATTTTCAAGATGTCACAGCTTTAGAAGAGCCTTAGCAAGGGGGCAAAGTATCTTAGTCAAGATCACTGATCTCTGCAAAGTTCAGGTTGTGTTATAAGGAATAACATGTACAATCTTTGCTAGGAAGTATCTGTATTTGCACAGTTGTCACATGTGATGATGTTGCACAGTGGAAAGTATGCAAATGGTTCAGAGAAGTGACTGTAGAAAGGAATTTTCAGGATCAGCAGATAGCTACTGAGCCAATTTCTAAGAATTTATAAGGTTTAATTTACGGATTCCCAATTTGTGTTCATATTTGATGAAGGGTATTCTATTCTGAATAGGAACCACTATATCTTCCAGTTTCAGATCACATTTCAAAACCTTTGAATATTAATAAAAGTTCCACATTATTAGAATAGCTTTTGAAACAAATATAATCTACCGGATTTTCCAAAGCAATGAAATGTGTATAAACTTAAGCACTTGAATAAACGTATTGGAACTGTGGTGGAACATAATTGCTTTTCAAAATAATATTAATTCATTATGAAATTAGTAACCATAGATAGATGCTTAGCACAAACTCTATGATTAGCAAAAATCATTCAATTGTTATATCCTACAGTGCTGCAGGCACGGGTTGGATTCCCAAATTCAAACCTGTCTCCCTACTCCTCCTATTACTTACTTACTCCACAAGGATGCTCTGTCTTTCTACAGAAATAACTATAGGCTGGTTTCAGTGGGGAGCTGAAGAGATCTGAATAGAGTTAAAGCTATTCCTCCATATTCATATTCAGATTCGTCTATGGAAAGCTTTTAGAAGGAAAACATTTTGGATTTATTCAAGATCCCATAAAAAGTGTTAGCCAGAAAACATGAAGATGCACCTCACTGAAGACAGTCACATACTGGACACTAAACTATTAACTAGTTATCTTGTTACCTTAGTCAGTTCACAGCTTTGGTCTTCCCTTGGCTGTGGCACTTCTTGCATTCACTCCTCATAGCCACTATACTACAAAAAATTGCAAGCCTCTGGCTTTCTTTTGCTAATTAATGCTTTGAGTACATTCATAACTTATTAGATCTCTGCCTATTTAAACACCGATATCAGTGGAAAATGCAGGACTATGTAGCACTTTAAAGACTAACAAGATGGTTTTTTAGATGATGAGCTTTCGTGGGCCAGACCCACTTCCTCAGATCAATTATTTGATCTGAGGAAGTGGGTCTGGCCCACGAAAGCTCATCATCTAATAAACCATCTTGTTAGTCTTTAAAGTGCTACATAGTCCTGCATTTTGCTTCAGCTACACCAGACTAACACAGCTACATTTCTATTAGTAAAATGGAAAGTATCATTAAATAACAATTATTACTGGACAAAGCTCTGTGATTCAACACTTGCTGTACCTTTTCCACACCTCTGGATTCATTTATTATGATGTGTGTGTGTGTGTGTGTGTGCTGAATAATTAATTGTATTCAGTTTTGTCCCCTGTTGAATGTGACAGCATGTATCAAGTGATGGAGCTCAATTTGCATTAGGTATTGAGTGCTGAGGAAACTTCCTAAGAGCAATTGATAGTACTACATTCCATAAAATTATCCTGATGGAAAAGGTATTTGACACCTCTTCAAAGGACTATCCCTGAGAGCCATCTGAGCCTGTGGAAGCCATTTGAGTTAATGGCTACACTGCAATTTTATCAGTAAAATGGTTGTCCCTGGATGGTGTGAAAAAAAAACACCTCCTGACTGACTAAAGTTTTACTGATGAAAAGCACCCTTGAAAGAAACTCCCACTGACAAGGCTACCGCCCCATTGGGAATGGTTTTTGGGTTTTTTTTTTTTTGGTAGATCTCTCTCCCACAGAAAAAAAGCTTTGTCTATATCAGGGCTACTCAACATTGGAAGCCCTGGGGGCCACAATGATACAGCACATGCAGAGGGCTGCAACTTAAGTGTGGTTGCATATACATGCAAATATATATGCAAATATATGCAAAACGCTTCTTTCACACTGATTGGCATGAATACAAAGCACTTCCCACAATGCTCCTAGCACCTCCTCCCTGGGGAGTTGAAATGCCAATACCCTGTGTCCATCTGTTCCAGCCAGCCTGTCTGCTTTTGTCTTTCAGTGCTCACCCTGCTGGGTAGATGCCTCACTGTTGTGGAGCATATTCCCAGTGGAGGCCATGTTCAAAGGATCTCATCCATGGGCCCCACATAAACCCAAAGCTCACTTCAGGCCACAAACAAGCAGGCTGTGGGCTGCATGTGGCCCACAGACCGCGTGTTGAGTAGCCCTGGTCTTCATATTATGCAACTTTTAGTGACACTACTGTGCTGCTACAGCCATATTGCTAAAAGTTGACAAAATAGCCACTGTTTGTCAGCTCTTTAGCTTGAAAAATACTTCCATCCCCAAGGAGCAGGAATAACTTTATGGGCAGCAGGGAGCTCCTGCGGATAACAACCTGTTCACAGTGGCACTTGTCATGGCAAAACTGTTGTCTTTTGAGTGAGAGGGAGATGGCTAATGCCTCTGAAAGACACACTTTTGATCATTCAATTGCATACCTTATAGGGATATGAGAGGTTAACCTTAATGAGTGATGTTTATTTGTTCCAATTAACTGGTAGGGGTTGGAGCAGCTCCCTTACTGTTGTGGAGAAAGTGGTGTCCTCCCTCTACTCTTATCCATAGAACGCTCAGGTAGGACATCAAAGACGTGGGTTCAATCTTTACTCTGATTTAGAGCAGGGACTTGAGCTAAATTTTCATTTCACAGGAGTGTGCCTCAGTCACTTGACTGTAAGGTATTGTGGAATGTTATCAAAAACGCATTTTGAAGTTTTTCCATTTTTCATAAATATCTGAATATTCAGTGGGCTAGAGAAAATGACTGCAGTCTAGAGTCTCATGGTTAATGCAGTTACATGTAATGCAGGGCACCAAAGTTCAAATCCATGCCTGGGCTGAACCAAATAGAATGGGGACAAGAACCTGGGACTCCCATATCCCACCTGAGTGCTGTAGCCATTGATGAGAGAGGGTCTAAGTAAGGAGGCATGCCCTCTTGTAGTGGTTTTATTAATTAACTAAGATCCCTTGCGAATCTACTCTATTAAATCTTTTTATCCAAAACTTACAAGTTGAATTTGTAGCAATTGTTGTTGTTGACCTGATGTGACAGAACCCCTGGAACTGTGGGACCACTGTGACCCCTTATGTCTCTGTCCCAGAGTAGATCTCACAATGCTTTGCCAGTGACAAGGAGCAAACCCCTCCAGGTGGATTCTAACACCAGCATACATCGGAACACCCAGCTAAATTGTATATATACTCTACAAGTCACTTTTCAATCAAAATATACTGTATTGCACAGCTCACAACCTGCTCTTGAACAGTGCAAACTTAATTAATTCATAGAATCCAGTGCAAGAACCAGAATATGCACTCATGCATATGCACACACATACAGACCAGTGCAGTTAATGTTGGATTGGCTGGAGTTACCAATCCGTAACTCCAGTCAACCCAATGATCAGTTAGTTTGGGCATGAGTGGAGGAGCTGGGTACTGTCAGTCACAATCTGATGCTTGAAGACAGTGTAGGATGATTCCAGAGTCGCATGGAAGAGCAACCCATCTTTATAATAGTTCTTTCCCATTTGAGTCAATGGATTTTGCTTCGTTATGTTGTAATCAGTTACTCCTTAATGAGTATTTATCCTAAGATTGCTTACATCATCATCCTTCATTAGCACTTTAGACGTCTTGGGGTATTTCACAGGGAAATTACCCCTTTCTGGTTTTCTTTGGATCTGTCATTTTGTCTTTACAGATGCATGCCTCAGTCTGCTCTTTGTCAGGCAATGATACAATGGATGTATTTTGAAAACCTATCTTGAATCCTTAAGTCTCATATTCTTCCTTCGACTATCTGGGTCTAGCAATGACCATCGTGTGTCTGCTTGCATTCCTCAGACTACACTGCAAAATTCCTTAAAATCCCCATGACTATTTATGCTAAAAGACACATTATTATGCAATTACTAAAAGAACATAACCCAATGATTTGTAAAAGGAAAAAAAACCCACCAGAATATCCTAGAAAGTAATATAGAGTGGCCATAGTACATGGGTCGCCATTACATTTCAAAAGGGTTGCCAATTGTCTCCCCAGGTGGCTCTGTCCTCTCTCCTCCCCCCATTTTTGAATTGCCCTGGGTCACCAAGTATTCCTGAATTGTCAAAATGGGTCCTCATCTGGAAAAGGTTGGAAACCACTGCCATAGTAAGACACGAGGATTTTTCAGCTGTGTCTAGATTACATGCCTCTGTCGGCAGAGGCATGTAGATTAGACATATAGGCAAAGTCAAATGAAGCCGCGATTCAAATGATCGCAGCTTCATTTAAATTTACATGGTTGCCGCGCTGAGCCGACAAACAGCTGATCAGCTGTTTGTCGGCTCAGCACGCTAGTCTGGACGCTCCCCTGCCGACATCAAAGCCCTTTGTTGGCAGCCCTGTTATTCCTCGTGGGATGAGGTTTACCGGGGCTGCCGACAAAGGGCTTTGATGTTGGCAGGGGAGCGTCCAGACTAGCGCGCTGAGCAGACAAACAGCTGATCAGCTGTTTGTTGGCTCAGCGCGGCAGCCATGTAAATTTAAATGAAGCCGTGATCATTTAAATCGTGGCTTCATTTGACTTTGCCAAACAAACAAATCTACATGGCTCCATCGATGGAGCTATGTAGTTTAGACGTACCCTTCTAGTCTTTTCCTGCCTCAACAACAGGGGAAGCACCAACAACTTTTCTGTTGCATTGCACGAGGCCATTGTTCTCTGGTGATCTGAAAGGGTGGCTGGCAGGGTACAGCACAGCACACCATATTATCCTAAACATTTCTATATTATACCTATTATATTGTAATGCAATTATATTATGCAAATGCTATATTTTGGCTATCCTACCCTTACCCTTTGGGGAGCACAAGGGAGTCTGTGTAAATGACTGACAGATTCAAGTGTTCTCAGACACTGATTTGATGGGCCACGCAAAAGTGTCAGACAAGATATCTGAGTTTGGGAATGTACTTTCTAGACCCAGAACTAGAAGTAGTAACCAGACTATGTCAAGGCCCATATGACTTGGAAACATATGAGAATCAACACCTAGATCCATTTACCGCTAGTTACCATACAGCCTGGATTTTAAAACTGAGCTGCTAGCAATTGCTAATGTCGCTAATATAATACTAAGTATAGCCATGCATTTGTGTGTCAAATAAAATTACCTTAATAGAAAAACACAGAGAACAAAAGTAAGAATCCAACATTAAAATGGCCTTAAATTAATCAAAACACTTTTTAATGAGACACTTTTAAAATTAATAATGAAACCATAACCAGGGGGAAAAAAACATTTTCTAGGTCACTGCTCTTAATGCCACACTGTATAACAGGTTACAAGCAAAAGTCATATAAAGATATTGCTCTTTAGTAACCACAACTGAACATGTATACTAGGGTTCACTTCATAATGAAATAGATGTAGAGCTTATGCCCAGAGGTGCTGGGTCTATGAACTGCCAATCCTAGATGTGCTGGGGATCAGTCCCCACAAGCATCAGCACAAATTAAGCATTCATGCATACTAATGTTAGAATCTTCACAGAAAACAAAGCCTTTCAGTTCAGAGACGTGTGTTCTGTTGAAACAAAAGTGTGCTAATCATAGACATTTTAAATCCGCAAGCACGTTGGTCAACTCTGCAAATTTGAGTTGGCAAAATAAATGTTAGTTATAAACCAGCTTGGTTTGATATCAGTGGTAAAATTTTAATTGACATCAGTGAGAGCAGGTCAGAGCCCTGCTTGGAACTACATCTCAGATTCTTACATGAGCTTTCTTAGTCTCAAGGCCACAGGCCAAAATATGGATGTGGGCAACTAATGCCACTGTCTGAGGAAATATGGGTTGAAGTTCCCTGTTGAGAAAATAAATGTGGCTTGGGCAAAGCATCCTTGAGGCAAGTGGATGTAGCTGCTGCCCTTCATTTAAGATGGAGGTGAAAGAAAGTTCAACATCTGCCACCTAAACAAAAGCATATGTGAGTCCACTCAGAAATGTGAATCATGTTAGCAGAGTGTTTTATGGGCAATGTGCGTGTGTGTGACAGAGAGAGAGAGAGACAGAGAGAGAGAACGCATATGTAAGCAGGGTCTGAACCACTGCTTTGAATGCAGCCAGCTGAAAGGGGAAAGCAGTCTTGGGTGTGGTTATGCTCATTCAGTTGCTTAGCCAGCAAGATAATCAACGGTTGATGTGTAAATACACTTCATGCTGGAATGGGAAAGAGATCCTAGGTGTTGTTATATAAATCCAGTTCAGCCAGTGCTATTAACCTGATGGGCGGTCAATTGTTAGAATGGAATGTGGTGTATTGTAACTAATTTGGCTGTTGTGGGGTCACAAACCATGTTAATTCTAAATGTAGGAATTGTAAAATATGACCACCAGTGCTTGCAGGAGAGATACTGTCATTGTAAAGAGTCTTGGCTGGACAAGCCTCCCCCTTCCAGACTCAAGTGGACTGGATTGGTGTGGAGGGGCAAGCTTGAACCAGCAGGCTACATCCTCTCTAGGCAAGAGTTGTAAGACTGGTGTAACCTGTCTCCCTCCCCCTCCCTGTTCTAAGGATAGACCTAAAACAGACTCCATACGGAGTCTTTTTGTTATTTTGAAATATTCTAGTGGGAGCTGGAATCTTTTGGACAGTGTAGGTGGTGGGTCAAGAACTGAAATTACTGAGGGTATGTCTACACTACAGCGCTAATTTGAACTAACTTAGTTCGAATTAGTTAATTCGAACTAAGCTAATTCGAACTAATGGATCCAGACTAAAAAACTAGTTCAACTTAGCGTTTTCTAATGCGAACTGGCATGTCCACATTAAGTGGACCCTGAACCGGGGTTAAGGATGGCCGGAAGCAGTGCCAGCAGGGCATCAGATGAGGACTTAGAGCGTGGAGCTGCTTCCTCAGGCTAGCCGAGGGCTGAGCTTAAAGGGACCCGACCCCCACCCCCGACAGACAGTTCTCAGGGGTGCCCCGTTTGCAAAGCAGTCCTGGCTTGGAATGCCCTGAGTGCCCACACTGGGCACATCACAACACTTGGCCATAAGACCGGCTACACTTGCCGCAGGCTGCCATCTGGGGAGAGGGGGCAATTGGGGGGCTGCAGGACAGCTTCCACCCCCAGAAGCCTGCAGAGCCAGCCCAGTCCTCCCCATCGGGGGCTTGTACCCCATTCCTCCCTCACCTCCTTCCACTTACCCTTCCATAGCCCCCCTTCCTGATGTACAAAATAAAGAAAACGTGTGGTCAAAAATAGAATCTCTCTTTATTGAAAAAAACTCGGGGAGACTGGGAAAAGGAAGTGGGAGAGGGCAAGAGAGAGGGTGGGAGAGGGGAGGGCAACTAAAATGATCAGAGGTTTGGAAGAGGTCCCATATGAAGAGAGGCTAAAGAGACTGGGACTTTTCAGTTTAGAAAAGAGGAGAAAGAGGGGGGATAGGATAGAGGTCTATAAAAGCATGAGTGGGGTGGAAAAGGTGCATAAAGAAAAGTTCTTCATTAGTTCCCATAATAGAAGGACTAGAGGACACCAAAGGAAAGGAATGGGTAGCAGGCTTCAAACTAGTAAGAGAAAGTTCTTCTTCACAAAGCAAAGAGTCAACCTGTGGAACTCCTTGCTGCAGGAGGCTGTGAAGGCTACAACTAGAACAGAATTTAAAGAGAAGTGAGATAAAGTGATGGAGGTTGGGTCCATGGAGTGGTATTAGCCAGCGGGTAGGAGTGGTGTCCCTGCCCAAAGTTTGTGGAAGGCTGGAGAGGGATGGCACGAGACAAATGGCTTGGTGATTGTCTTCGGTCCATCCTCTCCAGGATCCCTAGGGTTGGCCGTTGTCGGCAGACAGGCTACTGAACTAGATGGACCTTTGGTCTGACCCAGTACGGCCATTGTAAGCTCAGGGCTCAGGGCCGGGGGTCTCACGGGACCACCTTGATTTTTATGCACACCTGCTCCTGGGAGGCCAGGCTGGCAGCTCTCCTGCCCTAGACGGCCACTTTCCTGTGCATAGTGAGGAGTTTGTGGACGAGGTCCACGATGTCCGCACTAGACCAGGCGGGTGCCTGCCTCTTGCGGTTCCGGGTAAGCTCCCGGGAGCCGCCAGCCTGGTCCCGGGAAGAGGGGGAGGGCTGGGGGGCATCGGGTGGCTGGCTCGAGCCGTGCCAGATGCAGGGTCTGCTAGCTGGGTGCTGGCAGGCTTGCACCTGGCACGAGTATCGTAGCCAGCCCGTGCCCCTTTAAGGGGTCCGGGGCCGGGAGGGGGCCAATAGAGTTTCCCTGGTGTTGGCCAGAGTGGCTATCAGGGAAAGCTGGGGAGGGCTAGCCTCCCATTAGTTCAAATTAAGGGGCTACACACCCCTTAATTCGAATTAGGACGTTTGAACTAGGCTTAGTCCTCTTAGAATGAGGCTTACCTAGTTCGAACTAAGTGCTCCGCTAGTTCGAATTAAGTTCGAACTAGCGGAGCGCTAGTGTAGCGCCTATCAAAGTTAATTCGAACTAACGTCCGTTAGTTCGAATTAACTTTGTAGTGTAGACATACCCTGAGAAACTGACAAGGAGCTGAAATCACTAGGTTTGGCCCAAAGCCAGACCCATCATGGAAGCAGCAGCTGGCAGGAGCAGGTGACCAGCAGGGCAGGTGGTGGGAGCAGCTGGCAGGTGGCCACTAAGAGCAGCAGCAGGTGGCCAGTGGGGAGGCTGGCATGAGCAGACAGCCAGTGGGGTGGCTGGCAGGAGCAATGGTGAGTGGCCAACAGAGTGGGTGAGTCACCTCAATTCTCTCCCTCCCACCACCCAAGGATGGGATGTGAGCTCTGAAAATCATCCCTGAGCTCTGATCTGCCCTGATCGAGGGCAGTAACTGTGAGTGGGGTAAGGAGAACGTTTAAGGATGTGAATGAGATACTTACATTGCTGGACTTGTGTGTCTGAGACATTACTCAATCCATTTGAGCTGAGATATTCAATCGTGGTTTTGTTAGGAACTCAGTTTGTGGTATTTTCCTAAATTAATGCCATGTTACTTTTCTCTCTCTTTCATTAAAAGTTTCTTTTCTATGCTCAGACTCTATGTTCGTGAGTGGGGAAGCATTGCCTCTCAAAGGTGCGCAAGGTTATATGGATTTCCTAAGCTACTGGGTGGGGGCTTGAGCCAGTTCTGTGTGAGATGAATGAAAAGGAACCCCTAGATATTGAACCCAGCTCTGGCTGATGCCTGCACTACTTGGCAGAAGGGGTACACATGTGCTCAAGGGGAAGCAAACAGTAATAGCTAAGTGCAGACAGTAGCAAAACAGACTGGGGCAGTGTGAGACCCAGAAGAAGCCAAGGGAGGGGGCTTCTATGTTTGGTGCTGGCAAAAAGGCTTGGGCTATGAGCAAAGAAACGATCTCCTGTTGTTTGGCCTCCTCCTGTGTTCAGGAAACATGATTTGTACATTCCTTGTAAATAAACAAGTTTAAGTCAAAGAAACATCATCAATTTCTCATCCTGACTGGAACAACCTACGACACCCTGAATTTTGTTAACCACTCAGGTCAAAAGGGGTACTATTAATTATTAGCTACGTGCGCCTCTTTTTGGCTGTGTGCCTGCTTCTAGGCAAGATTAATTTGGTGGCTATGCAGCACTGATCTCATTAATGCAGGATCAAGTTCCTTTTGCTACCTTTTCTGCTCATTCTCATTTTATTGCCTACTGCTTATACACACATAACACTCTGCAGCTGTACTATGCCGCATGTGAGAAAAGTTTGAACAAAAGAATTGTCATTTCAAGGCAAGATATAAATTCCCTACCAATGTTTGCTTTATTCCTTTCAGAGACATTTCTCCTCGGGAGCAAATAAACAAGGCAAAAAGTCAGTTTCCAATTCCATTTTTGAATATTTGGGGGGAAAAGCTCTAGTTTTTAAACCTAGTTTTTAAAATGAAGCACATGAACCCTTCAAGGTCAGTCAAGCAGAATGAGAGGAAGAAATGCACTCAGATTCATACATTGGGGTACATTGTCACAAGAAAGGTCTCCACATTGTAGATGCAACTTATTCCTGTAAAGCTTGTTTCTGAATTGTGCTTTCAACTGAAATGTACTTGCAGATCCAAATTGCATGAAAGTCAGACAGTTGGACAAATGGGCAGTCAGATTTGCTCTGCATTTCATTATGTGGTGGTGAAAATTTGGACACAAATTTTGCTCATGTAAATTGTGCTCTCCCCCCCCCCCCCCACTCAAAAAAGGGTTATCTGGCTTAAAATATATTCCCAAGATTGGAGTCGATTGTAAAAATATAGACATATACTTACATTAATTGGAAACTTAAAAAAAAAAAAGAATGACACACACTGGTCCAGATGTGTCGTTAGTATCAGAAATAAATAAAAGAACTTTCACCAGAAATAAATTCAGACCACTCAGTCTTGGGGAAAATGCTATTTTTCTGAAAGTTTTTTATAAATATTCACAGTACAGCACAATGTACTGAAAACATTGAAAAACACGGTTTCCCCATCCACAGTCATGGTGGGAAAATAAGATGGATAAAGAATTACCAGGATTTGGTGAATAGACTTTCCCCTGCCAGAAGGTTTAACTTTTAGAAATTATACTGAAAATAATTCAGGGAAAAAATAAAGAAATTGGAGTCAGACCAGCATAAGTAGAGAAAATGTTTTGTGTGTTTCTGCATGTGTATTATTGAGATCTATGCTGTTCTGTGCACAATAGTTTTACTGGCATAACTATTTTGGTTAGAAGTGTCATTTTTAAAAAATAGACTAGTTATAGCAGTAAGAGCTTAAGTGGGGATGCAGTTATATCAGAATATAGGGGTATTTAGGCAATATACAAGGAATGTTTTCCAAACTATAAAATTACAGACCCTTCAGACTGCATACAGTAGTCTTCAGAAGTTCAAGAGGTAGATTTGCCTGCTGAACAGTGCTCCATGTAAGCTGAGAGATTGGGTGGCTGTCCAAGAAAGATTTGAATGTCATCCAGCTGATAAGCAGAGCACCCACAAACTGTCACAGAAACCAGTATGTGTTTCTATTGGAAGTGGACATCTTAAAATGCCTTTGTGCACACAACAAAATTTATTCCTCACATGGGTAGAAAAAAATAGAGAGAACCTTATTGCTGAGGCTTTGAGATTTTGCCTTGCCAAGCAGGTGTGCAGGAGCACAGGGCTTCAACCATGCTGGGTGCACCTTCTGGAATTCTGGGCTTCTGCCCCGCAGTGGGATGGCGGGGCTAGTAGCTTCAGCCCTGAAGGGAGGAGGATGTGGGAAATCTCAGGGTTTCATCCCTATGGGAGCCATCTGCTAGGATGTGCCTGATGGGGCTGTGGGCTTTAGCCTCACTCCTGCTGAAGCCCTAAGAACCCCCTTCCTGCTGGGCAGAAACTCTGAGCTCCCACCCCTGAATCTGGTAGGGAGAGAATGGAGGGTGTTTGGGACTGGCTAAGTGGAGCCCTTTTAACTGTAAATGAGCCACAGTTTGGCCACCCATGAAGTCTAAGTGTAAGCAATGGAACAGGTTATGTAGGAAGGGCGTTGAAGGCCTATCATCACTGGATTTTTTTAAAGAAAATCTAAGAGCTCCCTTAGTTATGCTTAGTCCTGCCTCAGTGCAGGTGGTGGACTGGATGACCCTTTGACATCTCTTCCAGTTCTACAATTCGATGATAATACATGCCTTCTGTCAGTATTAGTATTCCCCTCATGCACAGTAACAGCTAGACCTTTTATACTGATATATCTGTTCACACTAGACAAGGCATAAGTCTGCTGGTATGATGAATCAAGGATGAAAAATTAAATGTACTCTTTTCTATCTCTTTGGTCATACATTCCTCTGAGAGTAAAAGTAAATCAGATTTAAAAGTTACAAAATATTGTGTTATCAGTGCAGTTTTTTTTTCTCCACAGAATTGGAAAGTCCTCCTTCCTGCCCCCCCCCCCCCCCCCCAGTAAGTAGCAGCAGCCATTAGCTAAAAGTAGGGGTCTCAAGTCCCATCTAATTTGCCCCTAAACCATATAAAACCATATATCATCAGGTTTTAAGAAAGCATTCCAACTCTAATGAAATATAAGTACCAAGAGTGAGCAGATGAACAGGTAGTTCTTAAGATCGGTAAATTTTTTTTTTCAAAATAGCATTCGCAAAAACCCTCATAAGCAGTTTTGATTGAGAATGCCTATATTTCCTTTGATTAGATTTGTCTACTCTTTAATTGCTTCTCTCAGCTTCACAAATGATTTCACAAAATTTAAATTAATTTACGCATGTTAAAGATGGTGGGCTAGAACTGGTATACCCTGCTATACCCTTTCAGAATACTGTAGTTTAAAATGAATGGTTAAGGCAGAAGGAGAAACCAAGAAGAATCAAATTTTACCTATATCTACTGAGATACAAGAATGAATTCTTTGGAACCTAACTCTGAGATACAGCCCAGAATCAAAACTGCTAGAAAAATAACCTACATGACCATTCCATGCAGAACCCAAAGATGGAGCCCCTAGATATTCCAGTTCTGACTTATTCCAGTGCCTTATTGGGAGTGGTGAGCACAGTATACTTAGTGAGTGTATTCTCTTAATTAATTGTTAATAGATACAAGATAAAGGTATTACTGTGTTAAAACACTTTCAGGGTGAAAAGATCCTGTAGACACATAGAGGAAGAGCCCTTACGCAGTGAGTCCTATGAGGGAGGGAAGATGGGGGAAGAAGCCTTAAAGCATGTAAGTAATGGAGAAACAGTTAACCGGCAAGTATTTAGTAGGCTGATAAAAGAAATTGGCTCAACCAAGACAGATTTGAGCGCATGCAATCTTAGATAAATTCTATGGATTATATACTGACAAAATCCGATGAAATATCTGTAATCCTGAAAGACTTTGAAACTATGATCTCATATCTGATTTTATTACTCACAAGATAAAATGTGCAACTCTGTGTGCTTACTGAATAAGCAAACATGGCCAAAAAAGTTCAAACCACACTGGACAGTTAAATTGTACTGCAGTTAATGGATTACATATTAATTGCTACCTTTAATTGACAGCTATTTATCTTATATACTTATTCATATGCACAAATATATAATATAACAAGAATCTGTACCCAAGAGAGAGTAATAAGCAGTCTGCAACCCAGAGTCAGCTCACCGCTTGCCCATTTCTTATCTATACAGTAGGATATGCACATTGGAATTTCTAGCCAATAATAGTCATTCACAAATAAACAGATAAATAAAAGTTTTTTGTGTTCGTGTGTGACAGTTGAAAAAAACAGCGTGAGAAAAGAGACAGTTTATTTTTCATAATGTGTATAATTAAACTTTTCCAATCAGGGTTCATTAATTTTATTTAAAATGATAGTGCGTTCTAAACTGGTACTGAGAGATTTGGAGTGACTTGTTTCTAAAATGTAAAAATTACAATCTTTTCCTTCTTTCAAGCTCCTATATGCACAGAAATAGGGTGCACCATGAAGATATGCAGATGGAGTTTTGCAAAGGATGGAGTCAGTGTATGAAACTTCTCATGAAGAATACTGAGAAGGATAGAACAGAAGATGAATTTACATTATAAAAGGGCTTGACTATTCCACTCTCTTTAGGCATACAATATTTTTTTTTGCATGTTTAAATGACCACTCGTGCTGTGATCATCTGGGAAGAGCTTAGAAGAAAAACTGATATGGCTGTGTCAAAAAGGGGGGTGGGAAGGTATAAAAGAGAGAGACCTACCCACACATGATTGTTTTAAGAGGCGGGGAGTGTAATACTGTTATATCAGGTTTTTCAGGAAAGGGCACAATTCTTATAAGAGCATAAACGTTCAACTTCTTCTGTGCTTGCTCAGGCTTCTGGCAACCTTTAGTTTGCACTGGCAAGATCAGAGACTTAAAATTGTTATAAGCATAATTACTCTCCTGCCAGTAACATAGAATCCTGGGGATGTAATAATGGAAGGAAGCTCAAGAGGTTAGCTAGTTCATCTTCAGGGGCTGAAGTAAGATCAAGTACATCTAGATCATCCCTGACACTTGTTTGTCCAAACTGTTCTTAAAAACCTTCAGTGATGGCTATTTTACAATCTCCCTTGGTAACCTGTTCCAATGATTAATTATCTATATAGGTAGAAAGCTTTTTTTAATATATAATCTAAATCTACCTTGCTGAATTTTAAGCTCCTTACTTCTTTTCTGCTTTTAGTGAACATGAAAAAAAACTGATTACCATTTTCCTTATTACAGCCCTTAATATATTTGAAGATTGTTCTGGTGTTCTCCCTCAATTTTCCTTTCTCAGTATCTTTACACATGCAATATCTTTTTGCATGTTTAAGTTTCTACTCATGCAATGATGATCTGTCCTATTGTTTGAACCTTTCTTTATAGTTCAGATTTTACCACAATTATCAACTTTCTATCAATTTTGTTGCTCTCCTCTGAATTCTCTCTAGTTTGTCCATATCTTTCTTGATGTGTGAAGCCCAAATGACACAATACTTCAGCCTCATGGGATCTCAGATGAGCAGAGTAGGTTTTGCCCATGAAAGTGCATGGTAGATATATAAGGGTATGTCTACACTAGCTCATTAACTCAAACTAGGTAGGCAAATCAGGCAACCGAAGTTGCAAATGAAACCTGGGATTTAAATATCCCGGGCTTTATTTGCATGTTCCCGTCCGGCCGCCATTTTTAAATCCCCTTAGTTCGAACAAACTGCCTGCGGCTGCACATGGCAGATTAAAGTTAATCTGAACTAAGTCCTTAGTTCGGATTAACTGTTATACCTCATTCCACGACTACTCATTGTTTTTAAAGTTTCATACTAATATGGCTATGCCTCTAAGATCTCAATAACTAAGGATATCTGTAGATTTTCCACTCTTAATGGCTTCAGAAATGTCAGGGCATTTTCCACATTGATTCCAGAGGCTCTGATACAGATCTTCCCATCATTGTAAGTTTGGGGTTATCAGAACCTTTGAAAACCCAACCATTGGCCTAGTGGAGAGAATACTGAACAGGGACTCAGGCAACTTGCAGTGTGTTTTCAGCTGTGCTTCTGGTCTACAGTGTGTCTATGGGCAAATCAACTGTCATTCTTTCCCATTCTGTAAAATTGGGGTGATGGGCTTTACCTCCTTTATAATGTGCTTTAAGGTCTATGGATGAAAAAGACTATGTAGACAAGCATGGGAAGTTAAGATTAAGTAATTCAGTAGGACATCTGCTCTTCACCAAGTGGGAGAGAAGACCAATGACCTAGGTTTTATGATTTTGATGCACTGTCTAAGCCTGAGAGACAGTAAATGGGTTCATAGGGGTCAAACTGGAAAGTGTAAAGCAAAATTATTTAACCCAAACTTCACTTAGAAAGAAATTTCCACACATTTGAGGTGCCAAAGTAAAACACCAAAATGAGATTGTGATGTTTAAAATTAGATTAGATAAAGTTTTCTGGTCATTGGTAGGTTTTTTGGTCTTCTTTCCCTCCTGGGTGAAAGGTAGATGTCCTACCTAACTACTTAGTCTTAACTGCCCATATATTTCCACTGGGCTATGCTAGACTCCTTTGGCTCAGCATCTTCTTGTTTGGGAGTGTGGAGAACAGGGAAGGAAGTAAGTGATAGTATTCTTCTAAGTGACACTCCCTCCTGACCCCAAAACAGAGTTAGCCACTTCCTAAACAATTCTAAAGTAATCTGTGTGGGAAATTAAGTGAAAATTAACAGATTTAGGAAAAGTCAGTGACCATTTATGTGAGATGTTTCTGTTCCATGTGTTTTTCATAGCAAAGAGTTTATATTATATCACCATATTCCCTTTTACTACATCCATTGCTTTTGTTATAGCATAGGCTGGTGGCTATTGCAGAGTCTCTTTATAATGCTTGACTACTCAAGAAAGTAATGGAGTCTGTTATGATAGCAGTTGGCCTCAGTACTTTAAAGTTTTCTGGCAGGTGTTTCACTACATGAATTTCCTTCATGAGGGAGAAGGACTTAGATGACACATTATCAATCTCAAGCAAATGCTTTGTTTTAGTTTTAGTGAATAGCTTGTCTCTTCAAAGAACTGATGTGGTTGATAGAGAATATGATTTCAAGGGAAATAATAATATGACATTCAGTTTTTAAGGATATATCAGCGCAGGTGGAGATTAAGAACCATCTTTTATAGGTCATACATTTTTTCAACTATGAATGAAACTTAAATGAAAATGCTATGGTCCAGATTATGGAAACTTCACTTTCAGCTGCACAGTTAAAGTTGAATAGTAAAAATAATGTGATTTTCCTCAAATATGTCTTAGAGAAGATTACGTTTTGCATGGTATGGCACAGGGGCGTAACATTCCATGAGGTGTAACAGTTAACTCGAACTAAGGACTTAGTTCAAGTTAACATTTGACTGCCGCGTGTAGCCGTGGGCAGTTAGTTCAAACTAAGGGGATTTAAAAATGGCGCCTGGATGGGAACATGCAAATAAAGCCCAGGGTAATTAAATCCCGGGCTTCATTTGCAACTTTGAATGCCTACATTAGCCTCCCTAGTTTGAACTAGGGGGCTAGTGTAGACATACCCTAAGGTGCTGCAGGACTATTCATTCATTCCACAAGGTGTAACAGTTAACTCAAACTAAGGACTTAGTTTGAGTTAATGTTTGACTGCCGTGTGTAGCCGCGGGCAGTTAGTTTGGACTAAGGGGATTTGAAAATGGTGCCCGGATGGGAAGAGCAAATAAAGCCTGGGATATTTAAATCCTGGGCTTCATTTGTAACTTCGAATGCCTATATTAGCCTCCCTAGCTCGAACTAGGGGACTAGTGTAGACATACCCTCGTGGAACGAGGAGTAACGGTAGTTCGGAATAGGAAGCCTAATCTGAACTACCTAGTCCGTGCCGCATGTAGCCGCGGGGCACGGAGTCCGCACTAGCGGACATTTAAAAATGGCGGCGCCCGGCAATATGCAAATGAAGCCTGGGAAATTCAAATCCCGGGCTTCATTTGCAACTCCGGTTGCCTACATTACCACCCTAGTTCGAACTAGGGTGGTAGTATAGACATACCCTCAGAGACTAACAAAAATGTAGACGGTAGCATGAGTTTTTGTGGAAACAACCCACTTCTTCAGTTGAAAGAGGTTTAAGGGGTCCGGGTTCCAAAAAAATAACAGAGAAAGAGGGGGGATGGGGAGGGAAAGAAAAGGAGAAAAAAATGGGAAAAGAATAGTCAATTAGAGTTTCCATGCTAAATGAAGCTGATAGAGAAGATTTTAAGTAACCATAAGTACCTGGTGTTTCGTTTTCTACTTCATTAGGCTATGGAATGTAGTGGGTAATCCAGTTGAGGTCTTTGTTTAAACCTCTGTTGTAGGCATCAAACTTGCAAATGAAATTAAGCTCTGCAGCTTCCCTTTCAAGCTGTTTTTTGATTAATGAGTGCCCAGGAAAGTTAAAATGTTCTCCAAGAGGTTTCTGTGTGCTACGTTTTCTAATATATAATTTGTGTCCATTAATCTTTTGCCATAGAAACCATCCAGTTTGGCCAATTTAAAAAACCAGCTTGAAAACCCTCTCTATCAGCTTCATTTTTTGTTAGTCTCTAACATGCTGCAGGACTATTCATTGCTTTTTAGATTTGTTTCTATTACAGACTTATACAGCTACCCCTCTGAAACTTTCAAAATGGACGAGAGTTTGATACTCTCTTACCTGTATTTTCAACAGATTTTGGAAGTATCTTCCAACATGTAAGCCCACTAGAGCCAGAAGCGATACTTATTACTATTTGTAATTAACTTTGTTTTAGTGTTGGCTTGCTGTACAGCACATTATAGAAGCCACCGGTTTTTCCTTCAGTCTGGGTGTGGTGCTAGTTTAGCTAAATAGGAAAAAAAAAAGAGATATGGAATCTTACTGGTGTCATAACCATGGAATATCATTCTTCCTGTTGGAAAAGTGTCATATCAGATTCATAATTCAATATTAATACAGCCAAATGCATATTTTTGAGAATGTGCTGGACATTAAGACAATTTATTGAATATTGCTTAGAATTATTAATGCCATACATTTGTATTGAAACATTACATTGAAATATCACATTTCCAATAGATCTTAGATGTGGTAAATGTTGAAATGTTCATCTTATTGCAAAGTAAAAAAAAAAAATCCCTTAAAATATGCCAGAATCTTTTTCATATTTAGCCTATCTACTCTTGAAAATGGCAGAAAAAATACCCCAGAATGATCCTTACAGCATCTAACTCTCATTAATATTTATAAAATAGATTAGTTCTCTTTTTAATAGAAACTCCAGTGTGTGAAACCTACTTTGTATAAAATCTACTTTTACATGTAATTCTTACAGCAGACTAACTTTCAGTTAATGTTGTGGAAACTAGTTTAATAAAAAAAGATTGCATTTGGCTCTTTTAATATTTTTGGTAGAAAATTGAATTAGGTCAAAAATACAAATAACTTCCATAAGTACGCAGTGTTGGAGGAACAAGTTTTCATTGTGTTCCAAAGTTGCATGTTACTTTTTCTATAAAAAAGACTAGAAGTAGTTATTGATCCAAACATCAGAAGCTAAACATGTCAAAAAATGCATGTCCATATACAATGCGAGATCTTCCCCAGTATTTTTTCTGGGTCCTTGATGTAAATCGTAAATGTTTTAAATCATATATATTTATATGTAATATCAAATATTTCCCCAAATCCTCACCTTGCTAGTGCAGGTTCTGCTTTGGTAGAACTGGTAGCAGTGAAGACAACTTCTGGGGCCACAGGAAAGTAACGGGGTTGCGGGAGGCAGAAATATCAACTAGGAGCAGCTAAGGCAGAGTTTTACATGCCCCCTCTTCCTTCCTTTCTCCTCTTGGGGGTAGGGGTGGGAGTGGCTGTTATTCCTCCCCTTTTTCTATTCTTTCTCATGCCAAGGACATGGGCATGGGAAAGGGGAGTCACATGCTACATCTAGGTTCAGGGCTCCAATGCCTCTCCCACCTTCTGATCCTGCCATTGGCCAGTGTAAGATGTACTAGGGTCAGGTGATGGCTCTCTTTGTGGATGGAGCACAAGGAGAAGGGATGGGGGTTAATATAAACTGTCTATAGCTGCTGATATGGCCTAGACTTTGTGGGATTCCTTGTTTCAACTCTACCCTTGAACTAGTTACTGGATATCTGGTCGTCCTGGGGACTTGACTCACCACTAGTTCTGGGGGTTGGAATGGATTTTTCTACATGGCAAATTTGGCTAACTGCAGTGTATGTGTGTGTATTTCACCTTCTACCCAGAATCCAACAATTCTGGATTGTGGGTTTAAATTACAATTGTTGCCACTTTGGTAGGTTGTGGTGCAGTTGATGCGTGAACCAGCTGGATGCTGGGGCGTAGGTTTTGGGAACAGTGTAGGACGATGAGGAGATATGCTTCTAAGTCTCATACAACTTGTGGTTCTCCTCATCTTAGTTCTCTCACCTCCAGTATGGAGGAAAGGAGCAAGGTAAGAATTTGGCTTTGAATCAGGGTCCCTGAACAGGCCTGTGGGGGGTAGAGGAGACAGGGTTTTCATATGCACCCTCAGGTTTATAATACATAAAGGCTCTTGGTGCCATCAAGAATTGCACTGTAACAACAATTCAGGGTAGTTTAGAGTAAGCAGTAGTTTACTACATATTTGAGAGAGTTTGTCTGTGTCTGTTCGCTCAAGAACTCTTCCTAAATGGTAAGAGCTAGGACAACCAAATTTGATATATAGCTTCTTCTTATCATAACTTAAAGCAAGCTCAGGGTTTGGTTGTGCCAGGAGAATGGGATGTGCTTGGAATGGGATTGCTTCTCATAAAACCACACAGAAAAGAGATAACATCACCAGATAGGTGAAAGTTTCCCCTCCCCCCCACTGCAATCTGGGACTGTTCCAACCCCAAATGTCCCACTCTCCAGATGCCTTTTATGGAGGGTGGGAGGCTGAAGCTCCCCAAACCTTATTCATAAGGGAACATTGCTGGCTGGTTCTCTTTGTTAGGGAGTGAGAGGAAAGTGCATAGTTTGCTGCAATCCTCACTCTGGATGGGGAGCACAGAGGGAAGAGGAATCTTGACCTACCTGAGCCGGGGGACATGCATCCCTCTTGTGGCTGTGCCCATGGGGGAGGTGCTTCTTACCTGGCACCAAGCAGCTGTGATGAGAGAGGGCTGGGATAACCTTTCTCCACTGGGCAGCCTGCATAATGAACCCCTCATCCGCAGTCCCATCCCTGAGCAATTATTTAAATGAATCATGTACATTTCATTTTATTTTCTAAAAAAAAAACAAAAAATTGCATTAAGGACCCAAACAATACTGGATAAATCTTCTTAGATTAGATAGATAGATAGATAGATAGATAGATAGATAGATAGATAGATAGATAGATAGATAGATAGATAGATAGATAAGTCAGAGTTTGGTTTTGCAAGGAAAATGGGATGGGCCTGGATTCTGATTGCTTTACATAACAGGGAAAGGGAGGGGTCTGATAGGAAGGACATTTATGTTCTGCAATGACCACAGGGGATCAGTGAGTACAGGGGACAGTTATACTGCTGAAAAAACACAGGGCGGAAGCCATGCCAAAAGATAATTGGCCCTCCTACCTGAAGCCCCTCCCCCTGGACATTGGTCACCAGGCCCAGCTAATGCTCCTGGGAGGAGCTGGTGGTTGGGGCCGGGCAGCACAGCCTGACACCACCCTCCCGGGAGGAGCAGTGCAACCTCACCTCTTTCCCACCATGGGAAGAGCTCCCCTGCCCTTTGCCACTGAAGGTTGCTTTATCTAGGGGAAAGTTCCCGAGTATATGAGCATTGACTTTGATATCTGGGTGAAAGGTCCCAGGCATGTTCATGCTAGCTTTACCTTAGCTCAGCATACAGACGTGGTCTATATATACCTTGTGTTACAGCCAAACTGCCAATATAAGCCTACTATCACTTATTATAATAAACATATAATCAATAAACATAAAGAAATAATAAATCAGTATATGTATAGGAAAGCAAGCAGGTTAGTTGTATAGGCTACAACCCCTTACCCCAAGCCCTGAGCCCCCCCTCCAACATCTCCAATCACTTACCCCTATCCCCCTTTCCTATACAATCATTTAAATACAGCATGTACTTTTTAAAAAAAAATTCCAAAAGAAAAACCTTAAACATGACTACAGTTAAAAACCCAAGCAACACTGGGTACATCTGCTAGTTCTAAATAAAACAGAAATCTCATGCTTTACAGAATCAGGGCTACAAAGAGTACCTTGTGTCTGCACTGGAGAACTATCTTGAGTTATCTATACTTAAGCTTAAGTGAGAGGAGCCAAACTGTCTACTGTGCTACACTCATTAGTGTGCATATCCGGTAGTTCTTTGTGCTGCTATTTTTTGTGTTTCCCCAGTAAACCATAGATGCATTGCTCCTCTGGGCCCCCTACCAAAATGTTGATTGCTGAATGGTGTGCCCCTTCACACCCTTCCTTATTTCTCTGGGTGGATCTCTCTGTATTCTCTCCCCTGAGACACCAATCACCTGTGCAGCAAATTATGGGGGGAACTTGTCTGTCCTTTCTAGGCACATGAGGGAAATTGTGGGAAGGCATCAGAAGATACATTAGCAGCTAATGAGTTGTGTTACCTCAAGTTTTAGCTTATATACCAGAGGCAAGACTTCTTGGCTACGTCTACACTGGCATGATTTTCCGAAAATGCTTTTAACAGAAAACTTTTCCGTTAAAAGC
Organism: Pelodiscus sinensis; assembly: GCF_049634645.1. Taxonomy (NCBI): domain Eukaryota; kingdom Metazoa; phylum Chordata; order Testudines; family Trionychidae; genus Pelodiscus; species Pelodiscus sinensis. The sequence goes on from NC_134711.1 coordinate 274,809,277, forward strand.
ATTTTCGGAGACGCGCATCTAGATTGGCAGGATGCTTTTCTGCTTTTTTGCGGAAAAGCGTCCGTGGCCAATCTAGACGCACTTTTCCGCAAAAAAGCCCCAATCGCCATTTTCACGATCGGGGCTTTTTTGCGGAAAACAGTACTATGTTGTCTACACTGGCCCTTTTGCCTGAACGGGAGCAGCATAGTATTTCCAGAAAAGCACTGATGATTTTACATGAGATCATTAGTGCTTTTCCGGAAATTCAAGCGGCCAGTGTAGACAGCTGGCAAATTTTTCTGGAAGCTGCTGATTTTCCGGAAAAACTTCCCAGTCTAGACACAGCCCTTAAGTTAAAAGTACCACCACTCTGGAGTTAAGGATTTTGTACATGGAGAAGACTTCAATTAGGAGCAACAGCTGGGTTATAGCAATGGCAACTTATGTTATAACACCTGGGATATACAAGATCACCTCTGTAGGCCATTATCTGTACACTATATATTGAGTTAAGAACAAACAAGTGCCTAACATAATTGCTGACATCTAAGAGGTCTAAGAAGCCAGTGACTGAAGACACATATTGGTACAATGGGAGATTACACTGAATATGTTCTATTACTATGTTCTACTTCTATGGAAATGACTATGGCAGTCATTGAAGCTGGCTTGAATATCCCTGATTTTCACCTTTTATGTATGAAACTTTATCAGTAAGGCTGTGAGTCTATCATGCAGGTGACAGAAATTATGGATTGTGACTTTCCAGAACCTCCATGACTTCTGCAGGAGCTGGTGTGGCTCGCCTGGGGGATGCCTGAGCAGTCCAGGCAAGCCCTGAGGCAGCTGCACCAGCTGCTGAGGAGATAATCTGGGGCAATAAAACTCTCAGCAGCAAAAGGGGTTTGGGTACGGGTGGGGCTTGTGTCTAATGCAGGGGACAGGAGTGCAGGAGAGGGGTGGCTGTGAGCAGCCCTTACCTCAGGTAGGCTCCCCAGAATTGGCAGCATGTCCCTAGGCTTCTAGACAGAGGGCGGCTGGCCACGTGGCTCTGTTGCTGCTTCCAGGGAGGCATGTAGAGGCCGATTGGGAGCTTGCCAGCACTGCCAACATATTTTCCAGGTTGTCAGCTGACAGAAAGTAATAGAAGAAAGTATAAATTGTAAATTCTAATAGTTTTCTCTAGAAAGATGTTTGTTTAAGATAACATTGTATTGAACTATCATAAGCATCTTTCATTTGCATGTATCTATGCAAATTATGTGGGCAGAAGAAGAAAGTTTGCTTCAGTTGGTCATTTTTAATTGACCTATTTCTTATTCACTAATGGTTATGGGAATAATTGACACTGCCACTTTATATTACCAAAACAAGCCTATAGATCAGGGGTGAGCAAGATGCTGCCAGCAAACAAGATCCAGCCCGCCAAGTCACCAAATCCGGCCTGCTGATGCCTCGATAGGACCTTTAGGAAGAGAGCAGCTCACGCTTTAGACAGTGGGCTGTTCTCCAGTCTGGTTGGCTGGGTAGGGAGGAGGAAGGCTTTGCACACTGCTCCCGACCCCCAGCAAAATCTCTCAGCTCCCACTGGCCAGTTTTCAGCTAATAGGAGCTGAGAAATGTTGCTGGGGGCAGGGCCAGCATGTGAAATCTCCCTTTCCTCATATGCCCAGAGCAGACCCACTGGAACAGCCAGCTGACTGAGACTTCATCAGGGAGTTAGAAATCCTGATTCAGGTTCCTGAAGGGCTGCTGGCTGGGAATCTGTACCCCATTCACTCCTTCTCCCAAGTCACAATTCTCTCCCAGACCCTGCACCTCCTCCTAGAGCCTCTCCTCCAGGCCAGAATTCTCTCCTGCACTCTTGCCCCCTTCTGAATCCTGCACAAACTCCCTTTCAGATCCAACACCTCCTTCTGCACCACAGTCCCCTTCCCCAAGCTCCCTTCTATACCCAACTTCCATCCCAGACCCCACACCTCCTCCACAGATGTGCTGCCTTTGACCACATGCCAAAATATTGGAGTGGCCCCCCATTAAAAATTATTGCCCACTGCTGCTATAGATGATTCTATATTCTGTGGTGAAGCCTTGTTCTCATTTTCTCTTTGGCTCTTCATAGCTGCCATAGAAGTATCTAGGTAAGCAGTTTTATATACATACACAATATGGTATCTTTGGAAAATTTATAAGGTTTGAATATATTAATTTAGCTGGAAAACATTCTAAGTAAATAAATAAAGATGTGTCATATTTGGGACTTTTCAAAGCATGCTGTACACCTGCAGATTGTACAGATGAACTCACTTGGTACTTTAAAGGACATATTTAATTCAATAGACTTTATGCAGCACCAAATACAATGTCAACACATGTTTCATTGTCTTATTCAAATTAGTTTTCACAGTGTGGCACAGTAAGTTATAAGACCTAGAATATATCTGTGGTAAAATGTAGATAAGGCCTAGGTTTTCCTTGGCCCTATCTGCCCATCCCCATTTTCATAGGATAGTTCCTATTTTAATGGAATGTCTTTGTATCCTGCAGAACAATAAAATATTATAAAATATCTTTAGGCAGTGCTATGACATTAAAACCTAATGACATTTTAACACAGCATTCCTAATATGTGATCATTTTTTTCCTGGAGGGCAAACTTTCAACAGAAGCAATGTAAACTCACACTCTTTTTGAGTGCTTAGTATATTTGTAGCTCATCTTTCCCATAATTTCTGAAACTATTAGAGAAAATACTGTGTTAATTGAAAATATGTTTTGCTTCATTGGTTGTGTGATGCTATGTGGAAACTAACTATGTACAATTTATGAATTCTGTGAAGTGACCATTGGTGATGCAAGAAGAGATATTAATTTCTGCTACCTCTTGTGTCTTTACTTTTTCCATGAGAGACTTCTGTAAGTCTGTGAAGAGAAAAAGTTGTATTTGAGAAATGGAGGAGTATTTTTTTAGGGCATGACTACACTACAGAGAAGATTGCCCTCTGAAGGTCGATCTTTTAGTGCTCTAATGTAGACCCATAAATTGAATGCTGAGGACAACCATCGGCATCTAGTACTCCTCATTCTGCGAGGAGTAAGGGAAGTTGCTGGGAAAATGTACTGTTATCAGCCTCCTGCAGTATGGATGATGCAGCAGTTTGGCTTACAGTAAGCTGACTCCAGCTACACATTGTGCATAGCTGGAAGGTGTATGCTAAGCCAACGTGCCTGGTCTAGTATAGACTAAGCCTTAGTTAGGGCACAAGACTGGAATAAGGAAGCAAGTTCTTTTCATATGTCTGCTACTGTTGTTCCCTGTATGGTGGGGAAAGTCACCTGATCTTTCTCTGACTTGATTTCCTAAACTGTACAACTAGATAGTAGTACAACCAAAAACGTCTATTTATTTTAGTTTAATTTCGTAATTTAAAACATGACATGGAAAGAGATAGTCTAGTACCAAATTTTAGCCAATCCATACCTATGCATATTTGCTAGGTTAGAACAATTCCACTAGAAGAATAGAAGGGCAGCAGCAGCTTTTGGCTGCAACTGCTGTGCAGTGGATGGATCAGAAGTTCCCTGGAGAATTCTAGCCTCCCAAACCCCTTTTTAGTTCCAGCAGAAAGTTCATTCACTTGTGATTAACTGGCCATGTTCTGTCAACTATATCTTCCAAAGCCCAAATATTTGCCTCGCCTTTTCTACCCCTTTTTGGTTTCTTAGATAAATTGTGCACATTGATGCCTGTTATTCCAAGCCTTCTTGAACACTTTCCAAGTTAGTTGTTCTTTAAAATGTAATTGCAAAGTTAGAGTTGAAATTTCAGAGAGTATTAAAAATAAATAATAAAATCAGTGTGAGAAGAGTGACACAGTTTTAATTCTGTAAAGTACGCTAGGACTAAATATTAATTAAATAATGCAAAGTACCCACTAAGACTTACAGGACAATTGGATGTTGAAAAGAAACTTGGTTGAAGGTTATATTTAATTAAGTGTATCCAGATGGTGTTACTGAGGTGTTATTTTTATTCATCAAAAACTGTCTGACTAATGACTTAGTTTCACGTGTAACACAGTCTACTATAGTATTGTCAAATCACTTCTTATTAGTAGCATCAAACTAAGCAGGACTTGTTACCTACTGTGTCCAGGAGGGAAATGAATACATGAATACAATGAAGTTCTAGAAAACATTTCTTTGTGCACTCTGAAGTTGCTATAAATTGGACTATTGCTTGTAAATAGGTAGATAGTGTGTATTAAAAAAAAAAGAAACCTCTGAGCAAGTATTTTCTTTAGAGGAAATTAATCATCCTGAGAAATATTTAAATGGTAAAATTTCACCAAATATTAATATGGTATTTACTTTAGAAGGAAAATATCCAGCAAAAAAAAAAAAAAGCTTTGGCTATAGGTTTTCAAAATGGGTCCTGCAGTAGCAGTCCATAAGAGGCAATGCCTCCCACAACAAAGAACCTACTTTCTACATTCAAGAGGAAAAATACCATAAAAGTGACAGTTGGGCTGCTAAATATTACTCTAAAAATATATTTATAGCTCAATTAGAAGCTATGGACTTGATGAAAGTATCATTGGGTGAATGTCTAGGGCTCGTGTTATTCAGAAGGTCAGACCAGTGTATTATAACTGTTCTTTATGGTCTTGAAAACTTTGAATCTGAGAAATATCCATTAATACAACAATCCTGCACATGTATGTAATTTAAGTTTTTCCTGAACATTTTTCAAAAGAATACATATAACCTTGAGTTCCAGTGTTTTGCATAAAACTGAGTTCTATTCCATACAAAATCCCAATTAAAACAACTTTATTTAGATTGCAAACTCATACTTGGAATATAGAAAATACCAGATTTACTGAAACTCTCAACCTTAATTCTGCACTCTTGTGTAAAATACTGTGTTTTGAATGAGGCGAGATGAAAAAATAGCATGTGATAATAGAATTAAATGTTGTATCCTAATAAATACAGACAGGATGAATTGAGGTTGCATGAGTAACTGTTAATATGGCAGTTCATAACTCTTGCATGTTTGACTTTTGAACCTAAAAATTTCATTACAAGAATATTGTTTAAATACGATCTCCTTTTTATATAAAAAAGTAAAAGTAAAAATAAACTGTTTTATATGGGGCTGAAAGAACCCTTCTTCCCTGAATTCTCAGTAGGATTTACTTGATTTGAATAAGTCACTTCTTAAAAGATACTTGGGCTGTTTAGGCATTTATCCCTTCTCCTTACATATTATTTGACAAATGTTTCTAATTAACATTTGCTATTATTTTTTCCCTGTTAATGTAATTTCTGTATCCCATCTTGGAAATGCCACATACCCAGTACAGAGAATTATACTGATACAGGATGCTTTTTCTTATATAGGCACCTATTATTCCACATTCCTCCATCCCATTTTTTTCATATTTGCTGTCTGGTTTCCCTAACCAGGGATGAAGTACTGAAACTAACATAAATATTGTTTTTCTACTTGTTTAGTAACTAAGGCCATAAAGTTATGAATTATTACTATTTAAGAAATGCCCAGGCATTAAGACCTTTTAGAAGGGTTGTACAGAAGGGTTAGAGAATAAAAACATGAGGTCTAGTGGCTAGATTTCTTCAATAATCTGAGGAAAGTCAGAGTTGCTGCAGTCTCTCTTGAAAGAATACCCTGGGACAGCTAAAAATACTTCCTTTTTTTTTTCCTGTTTGTGACTAAGACAGCGGATTACACTTAAATTAATATAAACATTAAACTGTGATGTAATATGCCCAACAAAGTAGTAAAATATGGAGACTGATGGTACCTAATAATATGATTAAAATATGAATATGAAGGAAATCAACAATCAGTGATATAGCTTTGGGCAAAATAATGTAAACTTTAATGTCAGGTTTTACCTCATAGGCCAGAGTATGGAACCTCTGGCCCGCGGCTACACACGATTTGCCAGATACTTTGTTTACTTGAGTGTCAGCAGGCTGGTTGGTCTTAGCTCCAAGTTGGCATGGTATGTTGTTTCTGGCCAATGGGAAGTGCTGGAAGCATTAGCCCAACCCATGCTGCTTCCCTTAGCTTCCATTGGCTGAAAACGGCAAACCATGGCCACCAGGAGCTGTGAGTCTCTACCCGAGCATAAATAAAGTGTCTGACAGCTCACCAGAGGCTGGTACACCAGAGGTTCCTCAGCCCCATCATCATAAATCCTGTTAGGAATGAAGAGAGTTGTTCATATTGATACATCTCAGTTTAAGTGATAAAGCGAAGTAGCTAATTTTTGCTATCAAGCATGCTTATACTATCAGGTTAGTGGAATATACCCATGTTGAAAGAGGCAATAAATAAAAAGGAACTAAAACAAAATACTGTGTGTGTGTGTGGAGACTTGTCCACAGAGTGGTATAACCAGAACTGTAACTGTTTGATAAATACTGCATATAGTCAACTCAACTATACATACAAAGGTTCAACATGTGTTGTGAAAATAAGGAGAAAATTTATGCAGTTGTTCTGGACTCCTGAATAACCACTGGACAGTTCAGCAGCTAACAGAATACTGATAGAGAAATTGTAGTAAATGTGTCCATGGGATGCACTACATGGAAAGCAACTTGCAGAGGTTAGTTGATATCTAGAACAAACCAACTGGTGTTCAAAGTAAGTGCCATTGGTCCATGGCAGCTCCTCCAAGGAGAGCAACCAAATAGGATCTCCCAGCAGAATCAAGCAAATGACCTGTCTCCTTCAGCACATCCATTTCCCAAAGCCAAAAACATCTCGAAGGGAGAAGACTGAGGACCTGGGCTGGCTACGTTGTAGTCCTTACAGGAGTAATCAAATATCTATCTCAGGCTACGTGTAAACTGCAGTCTTCTTGTGCAAGAAACTTTTCTTGGAAGAGATCTTCTGAAAAAACTTCTTGCGCAAGAAAGCATCTACACTGCAAAATTACATCAAAAAAGCAATGAGCTTTTTTGAAAGATAGCATCCAGACTGCCTGGATGCTCTCTCACATGTAAGCAGTGGTTGCTATGGAAAGAATGGCCACCAGGGCACCTGTGCTTTTTCCTCTTCCCTCTTCTTCCAAAAAAACTCCCTCTTCCCCATCCACACACACCTTTCTGCTAAAGAGCTCTTTAGCAAAAATGCTTCTTCCTTGAGGATTACCAATTGTGCAAAAAGCCCTCTGTTCTTTCGATTTACCGTCAAAAGAATGTGCTTGCAGTGTGGACGTAACTCAGGTTGTCGGGAAAACGGCCATTTTTCCAACAAAACTCTGTAATCTAGACATAGCCTCAGACAGGCACCTTTAACTGTCTTTTTCTTTGTTTCAGCAATTTGAGTTACTACTAAGAAAAGGCTAAATTATGTCCTTCATTCTGTGCAATGTCAAGTCCTGCTGTGAACAGCAAGTGAGCTGAAAGCTGACATCTGAATGGAGGTCTGGTGATGAGGGACACGTATACTTTCTCTTGTGTGATGACTAAAATCAGTCAACCAACTCTTCCTGAAATTCGGTACCCAGTTAGTAAGGAAGTCTACATGTTTGTGTATATGATTCAAAGATCATCAGAGTTACAGTGTGTGACCTTGTTTTATAACAGGATCCTACCCAGACTGTGTAAAGTAGCTTTAAAACAGAACAATTAATTTATTGTTATTAACTAAGATTGTGGAACATTGTGGAGGTGTCTATGATAGTTAATTGTTTCATACTGCTTTTCAAGTTCTAAAATGAGGTCAAGTGTGCACGTACACAGTCTATAGAATCTGCCAGAAATGTATGTGAATGTTAAATAGGAATTTTAGATCCTGGGTTGGGAAATAGCTTAAAAGAGTTGACTACTATAAATCCCTTGGGCAGGAGACCTTGGTGAATTGACATGTTATGTAATTGACCAAATTGTCTTGCAGTCTAGTTTTGGATTGTTTTTCTTCTGCTGTATTGGCATCATTGCTGTGTTAGAAACACAATAACACCTGCTGATGCAAATAAGAGCCTATGTTGATGCACTCTTAGTCAAAACTTTAAACAAAGTTACCTTCCCAAGATAGAGATTGTATAAGTATTATTTTCTATTGTTTGGAATCTGTTTTTTGATTCTGAAAACCTGGTATTAACCAATTTTCTAATTTATGCGAACCAAGTCATAGTGCACTGCTGTTTGTTTTCTCCTAACCTATATTATTACTTTCTGCTGCTAAAGATAATTAACAAAACTCTATAAAACTAAATTAATATTTCAAATCTTTTTTCTTTAAATAAGCAACCAAAATTAAAAGAACCCTAAGACAATGGATATGGGCATGTCTAAAGTTTGTTTTATACCCTATCTTTCTTATGCTGTACAAACTGTTCTTAAAACTGGATCAAACTGAAGCATTTGATTATTATTGCCCAAGACTGACTGCTTTTTTTAGCTGACATATGGCTATCTTCCAGCTCTATTAATTTTCAGTGCTGGTGGGACACGGTCATTGAAGGTGAAATGTGGCATGTGTCACAATTACACTGCTGAGATCCAACAGATGTTCCAACAACAATCCTTCATATCTTTGGTGTTTTTCCCTTAATTCCTCAGTTGAGTCATAGAATAATAGAATTATAGGGTTAGAAAGGACCACAAAGGTGATCTAATCTAACCCCTTTCCAAGATGCAGGATTTGTTGGCTATCCAGCCTTTGGCTTAGACTGAAGTGTGTATACGGAAACCTGAGCCTCAAACTGCATCTGAAATTTACTGTAATTTAAGAAAATAGTTGAACTTTAAAAAATCAGAAATAATATATCTATTAAAACTGAGTAATTATTTCTGTTCTTTGTAAGAACTGAAGTTTCAAAAGTGATGAAAACTCACAAATGGAGACAGACTTTAAAAAAAGATTTCAGCTCCTATTAGGTATTTATGTAATTCTTTTAAGAATCCAGTCCCTTAGGTGCCTACATGAATTATAAGAACTATTGGGTCCTAAGATACTTTGAGAATCTGCCCCTAAAGATAGGGGAAATCACAGGTGGCATCCAAATCACAAAAGGGGTATAAGTGAAATATTTGCCCTACGAGTAGATATTTGATATGTAGTGGCCTAAAAATTGCTAGGTAAAACTCATAACCTCTCAAAACTTCCTTCCTATTGATATTTTAACACTAAAATGAAGAACTGTAAAATTTTTGGGGTAGTGATAAATGCTGTCAGTAAGAAAGAACCATCTGTGAATAAAATGCTCCAACTTGTTAACTGGCCATTCCATGTCACTCGCTGACTGATTGCAGGTGTTATATAATCACATCTTCTAAGAAAAGTGCTTTGCTAAAAGACATGATGACACAGCAGCTGAACAATGAGCACTATTGAAGTTGGACAGACTGAGTAGCACATGTAAAAAGTGAAATTTTTGGTACCTGGAGGCAAGGTCAAAACTACTATAATGTGGTTAACCAAAAGAAGCACTCAGCTTGCAGCCTCTGAGCAATGAATGCTTCTCTGAAAGATTTTCTTGTTGAACCCCACGGTTCCAGCTGAACTGCTTTGCCTGCAAGCAGCAAGACAACCTCTGGTTATTAGGTTATGCTGGTCTCAGATCACAAAATACTATATACTCCCCTATCTTTTCTGTAGGACTCACTCTGATTAAATCTATACTATTATGGCTCTTAATTCAAGGTCTGCCATCAATACTCTCAGATAATATATAGATATATAGATTGTAATGATGGCAAAGTCCAGGGTCCTTAAGACTCATCAGAAAGTGTCTGCTTAATCATCATTTTCACAGAAATAAAGCAAAGTGATTGTAGAAATTAGAGATGGAAAATGCATATTGGATTTTCTAGTGCAGTGGTTCCCAACTTTTTTATGCTGCGGACTAGCAAACCCATTCACAAACTTTTGGCGGACTGGTAACATTTCACTTGCATATTCATTATACTACTAATGAATATGAAAATAGGCAAATAAAATGTTACTTGTCCGCCAACCCACTCACCTTCTGATCCTGTCTTGTCACTGCACATCCCTTCCAACCCCGGAACCCCCCGACCCTATCCAGTTAACCCTGGTACTCTGTGTCTCTGTATTATTTTAAACTTGCCAAACCCATAACCCCTATTTCCCTCTAACTCCATTACCTCACAAGTCTGTCTTGCCAAGCCTGTCACCCCAATACCTACCATCTCCCACTTCCCAACACCTCCCTGCTGTGAAATTCCTTTAGTCAACCAACTCTGTCTTGACTGGAGCCTGTCCTGCATCCATTGTCACCTTGGCACGCTGCGTCCCAGTGACCCCAACTTAAATGGGCAACTTCCCATTTCCCTGGATCCTGCCCCACCACTTCCCTGATTATGCCCCATGACCTCCGGTGCCCTTTTCTCCACAAACTCCATGACTGCTTCTTGTGCCAAACCCTGATCCTGCCCCATTGACCCTGCAACTGCTTCTTTCATAAGCTCTGAGCCCCCCGCCCTAACCCAGCTCAGAAACCCTCAGATTTGCTGCCCCCTGAAGCAGAAGCACCTCAGAACCACTGAGCCACTGCAACCCACCCCTCCTGCCCTTTGACCTCTAACCCCTGCCCTGTCCTCCCTCAGCCCCAACCCAGTCCTTTGCTCCCCAGTGCCTAACACCCTTTGATCCCTACCCCTACACCTCATGTCCTTTGACCCTTTAAGCTGGAACCCCTACAACCCATGTCAACACCCTCTTGCCCCATGGCTCTACCATTCCCTCACCCAACATCCTTTTACCCTTTGACCTCACTCCACCCCCGCACTCCCCAGAGTGAGGCTGCCCCTCTAAGGAACGTGGCCATTGGTGCCACGTGGGCAGGGGTAGTGGCCATTGACAACGCACCCCCTTCCTCCTCAAGTGCATTTTGCACCCCCATGGGTAGAGGCGGAGTGGAGCATGGAGCCCTGGCTGGGCTGCAATCTTACCTGGGTGGGAAGGCCATGGAGGGAGGGAGGCACCTCCTACTCCACCTCCTCCTGCTATTACCTCAGTCTCAGTGCCACCACCGGGCAAAATCATCCGCCATGGCCCAGCAGCCAGCAGCCAGCAGTTCATGGCCTGGCACCTCTCCATGGACTGGTGGTTGAGAACTGTTTTTTTAGTCCAACTCTCTATGTACCCTGGGATGTAAATTGGGCTTAAGTGGTGGTTAGGCCTACTATTTTTTATCTATATACTGGTACATTTCAATCGTAATGAATCCTTGGTATTTTCACAATGCAAAAAGACAAATCCACACCCAGAAATATTTTATGAATGTACATTGGTTGAGTTTATTTAAATAGCAAAACTCCCACTGATTTCAGCGGAGCCAGGATTTCACCTGTAATCTTTTGGTCTAGTATGTTCTTGAGATTTCTAAGCTTTTAGTAAATGTTTCAAAGTCAACTGTTTTGGGACAGTTAAAATAATGAATACCCACTATATATGTTTCTATTTTTCCTTCTATTAAATGGAAATCCTTCTCTTACCTAATAAGACAATAGATTTTATATTTTTGTAAATAAGTGACAAATAGTTTAGGATAAAGCTACATGCAGATAAAGACAACAGTATATGCTCTTTTGTTTCGAGTGGTTTTAAAATACTCCATTTAAGCCATAGGGCCTGATCTGCAGCCAGTATAAACTTACTTATCCTCATTGCAGTAACTCCAGCTGACTTGATTAACACCAGCTGGGGATTTGTCCCACAAAGTCTTAAGAAGCAAGAATACGGTTGCCCTATTTTGACTGGCTGGTCAAAGTTAGGGGCACTGTGTATGGTCCAGTTGGCTGTAGAAATTGACGGTGTCCAGTATTTTCCATGATGCAGCCTTATTTATTTACATGGAATCATGTGCAAAAGACGTAAGAGACAAAGAAAAGGCACATTATTTTGAGAACACTGCCAGTGGAAGCGCCCAAGAATTTCAGATGCTACAGGTGCTTGGAACATACCTTTACCTGAGCTCTGCCCCAATGCCCCGCTCTTACCTGTCCTCTTCCTCTGTGGCATTGCCTGTACTGGGGGAAGGGGATGGAGAGGAGCAAGCAGTGGGTAGGGGGCCTCAGGGCAGGGGATGGAGAGGAGCAGGTGGGAGCACTTTGAAAGAAGGAGTGGAAAGAAGCAAGTATTGGGCAAGAGACCTTTGGGGAGAACTGGAGAAGAGCAGGTGGGAACAGGGCTCAAGGGGAGCAAGTGGTTGGTGGGAGAAAGCCTCAGGAGAAGATGTGGAAGGAGGAAATAAAGAAATGGAGTGGGACTGGGAACCAAGGGGAAGAAAGGCACAGGGACAGGGACTCATGGGATGAGGTAGAGCAGGAATGGGGCCTTGTGAGGGTGTTGGGGCAAGGCCATTGTCTGGTGTCCTTAGCCTCTGCTTGTTAAAAGCTAGGAACGAGTGACAGCGAATGGATCACTTGATGATTACCTGGTCTATTCATCCCCACTGGAGTACTTGGCATTGGACACCGTCAGAAGACAGGATACTGGGCTACATGGATCATTGGTTTGACCCAGTATGACCGTTCCTATGTTTTTATGGATGCCAAGGGCCCCTCCTACTTTTAGAGAGCTTCCAGAGCTTGGCCCTAAGTCCCTAAATGCAAAAGTCATGTAACACCTGTGCATGGTATGTCTGAAGTCTTTTGTCTCTGAATGCAAAAAGAACCAAGAATAAAGGAAACAGTTTTTTAACTTACAGTTCTTAAACCTCTTTAGTCGATACCAGATGTAAAACTCTCAGTACGTAATTGTGAATACTGGATGAATTAGATACTAGTCAGAGATGACCCATAAATAGTCATGAACAAGATTCCTAAAAGGGACTTTTTAATGTTCTACATTGCAGTGCATAACTCTGAAGCATCTTGCTACCCAATGGAATTCACAACTCCAAGTTAGGTGACCAGACTACTTATTGTGGGAAAGTTCCAGCTATTTCCTGTGAGTCTACTGGCAGATAATGTTAGTCCCAGAGATTCGCTGTGGCCTTCTATACAGCCTCTTTCTCTTTACTAGAGGCAGGAGCCACAGCCTACTGAGACATACTCATCAGAGGCTAGTTCATAAGTTTGGGGTAAAATCCCCTCTGGAGTCCAGATCTCCCTTCTCGATGCAGAGGTTGAGATGTTGTGGGGAGGTTGGGAGGAACCTGGACCCACCCACTACTCTGGATTCCAGCCCAGGCACCCTAAGGCAGTGGCAACAGGCAGGGTTACTGCCACTCTCACAATTTCCCCAAAGAATCCCTTCCTTCACCTTTCCTTTGGTACCTGCTTGTCAGTCCTCCGCTCACCCACACAGCTACTGCACACAGCACTTCCTCCTTCCAGTCCTTCAGTCTTTTCCTTCCCCCTTCCTTGCTTAGGGGGAGCCCTTTTAAAACCACTACAGGGCTTACTTGGCTGCAGGTGTCTAATCTGCCAGTAGCTTCTAGCAAACTCTATTTGACCTGAGGTGCCTGCCTTATTATGCTGCAGTTAGTTTTTAGGCTCAGAGAAAAGAAAGCGGCTCACCCAAGCCCCGATATGTCTTCCTTTCGTTAGTGTGCAGCAGCCAGATAGTCTGGGTCTGTCACATTATATAATACTTGAGCAGAGTTAGGAGCCTAAAAAGGGATTCACAGAAGCCTTCAAATTGAACAGAAATCCACCTAACCTAGCCAGGGAATGCTGGAAAGGACTGTGTCTTAAGTCCTGTGACTGATTGATGGGTCACAGAGAAACACCTGTCTTCACTTAGCATTCACAGCAGTGAACCCTCTTCTTGACTTAGAACAGACTGGTTTCAGGCATCTTTCTTATCAGTGCCATAACTAGCTAATTTTGCACCTGAGGCAAGAATATAAAATTGCACCCCCTCAGGTGTATATATTCATAGCAGTTATTTTGTAGAAAAGGGAAAATATATAAATAACAATACTAATATTAATAATTACACAATGTTTATTATAGTTATGAGATTTGCATAAACAACCAATTAATACATATATACAAATAAAAATATCACCATGTCAGGTACTATTAGGTATTTGTTTATAATTGTACTTTGTGAGCTTTTAATGAGGCAAACTGATCAATAATTTCTTTGAAATTAATATTATTCACTACCTCGTGTTCTATTGATAAGATGGACATATTTGATAAACTCTCCTGACCCGCGAATGCTCGAAGGTAGTTCTTAATTAATTTTAGTTTACTAAAACGTCTTTCGCAAGAAGCCACAGTCTTCAAAGCACTTGGCACAGGTGGCTCAGCAGCATGGGCTCCAGTTTTTGGAGAGGAAACCATGATTCCAACAGACTAAGGGACTGGACCCTGACCCATAGAACCCAGGGATTGTAGCTCCCGGACCCCCAGCTCATAAAAACATAAGAACGGCTGTACTGGGTCAGACCAAAGGTCCATCTAGCCCAGCATCCCATCTACCGACAGCGGCCAACACCAGGTGCCCCAGAGAGGGTGGACCGAAGACAATGATCAAGTGATTTGTCTCCTGCCATCCCTCTCCAGCCTCTGACAGACAGAGGCCAAGGACACCATTTTATCCCCTGGCTAATAGCCTTTTATGGACCTAACCTCCATGAAATTATCTAGCTTCTCTTTAAACTCTATTATAGTCCTAGCCTTCACAGCCTCCTCTAGCAAGGAGTTCCACAGGTTGACTACACGCTGTGTGAAGAAGAACTTTCTTTTATTAGTTTTAAACCTGCTCCCCATTAATTTCATTTGGTGTCCTCTAGTTCTTCTATTTAGGGAATTAATAACTAACTTTTCTTTATTGGCCCTCTCCACTCCACTCATGATTTTATAGACCTCTATCATATCCCCCCTCAGTCTCCTCTTTTCTAAACTGAGAAGTTCCAGTCTCTTTAACCACTCCTCACATGGGACCCGTTCCAGACCCCTAATCATTTTAGTTGCCCTTTTCTGAACCCTTTCCAAGGCCAAAATATCTTTTTTGAGGTGAGGAGACCACATCTGTACACAGTATTCAAGATGTGGGCGTACCATAATTTTATACAGGGGCAGTAAGATATTCTGGGTCCTATTTTCTATCCCTTTCCTAATAATGCTCTAAGCACATACCCCTAAGACTTAGGGTACGTCTACACTACAACGTTAATTTGAACTAACTTAGTGCGAATTAGTTAATTCGAACTAAGATAATTCGAACTAACGCGTCTAGAACTAAAAACTAGTTCGAATTAGTGTTTTGCTAATTCGAACTAGCAAGTCCACATTGAGTGGACCCTGAACAGGGCTTAAGGATGGCCGGAAGCAGTGCCGGCAGGGCATCAGAGGAGGACTTAGAGCTTGGAGATGCTGTCTCAGGCTAGCCGAGGGCTGCGCTTAAAGGGTCCCGACCCCCACCCCGGACAGACAGTTCTAAGGGGTGCCTTGCTTGCAAAGCAGTCCGGGCTTGGAGTGCCCTGAGAACCCACACTGGGCACATCACACCACTCGGCTATCAGCCCGGCTGCACTTGCCACAGGCTGCGATCTGGGGAGAGGGGGCAATCGGGAGGCTGCAGGAGAGCTTCCACCCCCAGAAGCCCGCAGATTCAGCCCAGTCCTCCCCATCGGGGGCTCGTACCCCATTCCTCCCTCACCTCCTTCCACTTACCCTTCCCTAGCCCCCCTTCTTATTGATGTACAAAATAAAGATAACATTTCTTCCAACATTGACTCTGTCTTTATTGAACAAAACTGGGGGAGACTGGGAAAAGGAGATGGGAGAGGGGAAGAGAAAGGCTGGGAGAGGGGAGGGCAACTAATATGATCAGGGGATGGGAACAGGTCCCAGATGAAGAGAGGCTACAGAGACTGGGACTGTTCAGCTTAGAAAAGAGGAGATGTAGCGGGGACAGGATAGAGGTCTCTAAAAGCAGGGGTTGGGTGGAGAGGGTGCATTCAGAAAAGTTCTTCATGAGTTCCCATAAAGAAGGACTAGAGGACACCAAAGGAAAGGAATGGGTAGCAGGCTTGAAACTAGTAAGAGAAAGTTGTTCTTCTTGACAAAGCAAATAGTCAACCTGTGGAACTCCTTGCTGCAGGAGGCTGTGAAGGCTACAACTAGAACAGAGTTTAAAGAGAAGTGAGATCAAGTCATGGAGGTTGGGTCCATAGAGTAGTCTTAGCCAGGGGGTAGGAGTGGTGTCCCTGCCCAAAGTTTGTGGAAGGCTGGAGAGGGATGGCACGAGACAAATGGCTTGGTCACCGTCTTCAGTCCATCCCCTCCAGGGTCCCTAGGGTTGGCCGCTGTCGGCAGACAGGCTACTGGGCTAGATGGACCTTTGGTCTGACCCAGGACGGCCATTGTATGCTCAGGGCTCAGGGTCGGAGGTCTCAGTGGACCACCTTGATTTTCATGCACACCTGCTCCTGGGTAGCCAGGCTGGCAGCTCTCCTGCCCTAGACGGTCACTTTCCTGTGCCTAGTGCAGAGATCATGGACGAGGTCCACGATGTCCGCACTAGCCCAGGAAGGTGCCCGCCTCTTGCGGTCCAGGGCAAGCTCCCGGGAGCCGCCAGCCTGGTCCCGGGAAGAGGGGGTGGGCTGGGGGACATCGGATGGGTGGCTCTGTGCCGTGCCAGGTGCAGGGTCTGCTGGCTGGGTGCTGGCAGGCTTGCACCTGGCACGGGCACCGTAGCCAGCCCGTGCCCCTTTAAGGGGTCCGGGGCCGGGAGGGGGGCATAGAGTTTCCCTGGTGTTGGCCAGAGTGGCCACCAGGGAAACCTGGGGAGGGCTAGCCTCCCACTAGTTCGAATTAAGGGGCTACACACCCCTTAATTCGAACTAGTAAGTTCGAACTAGGCTTAATCCTCGTAAAATGAGGTTTTGCTAGTTCGAACTAAGCGCTCCGCTAGTTCGATTCAAATTCGAACTAGCGGAGCGCTAGTGTAGCGCCTATGAATGTTAGTTCGAACTAACGTCCGTTAGTTCGAACTAACATTGTAGTGTAGACATACCCTTAGAGACACTCCACTGGCAGGGGTGAGATAAGATCCAGGAGACCTGGCTCCCAGCCTGACACTCCCATTTCACCCACCAAATCTCTGCTCCACTGCAGGGCAATCTGAGCCCCTCCTCCCCTGGCCCTGCACCCCTCATCTAGGAATTGCGTTAGGGCACCTTAAGGTGGCGCTTGGCGCGGCTGAGACAGTGCCCATCCTCCCACGCCACTTGGAAGCAGCTAATGTGCTGGGTGGCCACCAGGGATGGTGACTGTTGGATCGCGGAGCGGCAACATGCAGCCTTACATGTAAACTGTGGGCCGGCTGATGCTAATGGGTGGGGGAGGGAAGCGGCGCTATCTTAAAATAAGTAGCTGTCTTAAAATAATTCGTTTTCTACATTATTTTTCTGTGCCCTCTCAGCTATGCGTCTGAGGCAAGTGCCTCACTCTCTGCACTCTGGTTATGGCCCTGTTTCTTATAAGTAAATGCAGAAGTGTTGGTGTTGCCCATTTGCACCTAATAGCCCTGTGGTAAGTGTACTCACCTGCGATATAGTTAACGAAGTTTGGAATGCCCGGCTTTGGAATAGGGAACCTCTCCTCCCAAGTGGAGTACCCTAATCACTGAGCTACAGAGTTATTTACATTCTGTCTACCCAATACATATTAAGTATTTTATATCCAATAAGCTACTTCTTAGGGCACACACACACACACACACACACACACACACTTTCTTAGGAAAATTTGTTCCTCTTGGTTTCTGAGGACAGGACAAGGAGTAATGGGCTTAAAGTGCAGCAGGGGAGGTTTAGATTGGACATTAGGAAAAAATTCCTAACTGTCAGGGTGGTCAAATATTGGAATAAATTGCCAAGGGAGGTGGTGGAATCTCCCTCTCTGGAGATATTTAAGAACAGGTTAGATAGACATCTGTCAGGGATGGTGTAGGTGGAGCTTGGTCCTGCCTTGAGGGCAGGGGGCTGGACTCGATGACCTCTCGAGGTCCCTTCCAGTCCTATTATTCTATGATTCTATGATTCTAGGAGATGGAATTCAAGCTGCTGCTCCAAATCTGGCAGAGTGGGTACTCCAACCAAAGTCTGCCCACATCCCAGCTGAGTGTTCTAACTACTGGCCTCTTGAATATAAGGATGCCACTACCTCTCTGTTGCCTGTCTTGTGTGGGCTTAGATCTTTGTGTGAGGCAAAGTTGTGAGGTAGCTACTGAATGATTTTATGTTGCCACCAGTGGAAACTTAGGGTATTTCACAAGTGGGAATTTAGGTATGTAAAGTTAGGCAGCAGCTAAGCAGATGTTTTGTGAATATCAGTGGTACCTATATGTTGGACTTAAGTGCATAAAGGGGCAGCTAAGTACTGAAGTCCACCTTGTGAATCTAGTTCAAGTTCATTAAGTAAATAATATGCTGGGAGTTATTATCTCAACTGGGGATGTTAAAATAGTTAACTGATTAAACATAAGTGCTTAACTGGTTAACCATTTAAATTTACAGACCGCTTCCCTGCCCTGCTGAGGCCATGGCCATGGGGTCTGGCCACAGCTGTGAGGTCCCACTGTGACTGTGCTGTCCTGCTGTCTGGCCTCCCAGCTCCTATGCAACTGGGTCTGCTCTGGCCCACTGTAGCCAACCACTGCCAGAGTTCACCAGCGAGGGTCAGTTAACCGATTAACCAGTAAGCATACCAGTAAGCAGCATGCTTACCAGTATACTTACTGGTTAACCATTTAACTTCCCTAATCTCCGCATTACCATGCTAAGAGTCTTAAATGCCAACTTCAGCTTATACAAGGACCAGGTTCAGGCAGGAGTAAGCGATGATTTTCAATTTTAATAGCTTTATGAGCATGGCATGACGTATAGTTGCTACCTAAATTTTTGATTTGACAATGTTCCAATGTCACTTTCCCAAATGGGTTTTGGGGCTAGAAAATGAGAGAGAGTTATGGATCTTCCTTTCTAAATAGGGAAACCAAAAGGAATCTCAAAATACAGAAATCATGTCTGGAAGTTTTATCATGAGACATATTATATCCCAGAGGGTGACATAATGATAATCTACATTACTATTACTCCTGAAACATATTTTATTCAGAGTAGTTAATTGACGGTAATTACAGGCAGGCAAATTAAACCTCAATATGAGACATAGCAGTAAAGTAGGGGTCAGATTTTCAAAGAGTCTTTGTATGTCTGAATGTGTACAAATCACTTGTATGTGCAAAGGAAGCAGACTGTCACATACACAAATATTTAAAATAGAAAGTTGTATTGATGGCCTTTTTATTTTCTATTCAGAACAATGGCTTGATTCTGAACTAACCCAGAATGCATAGGAACATCCTGAATGACAGTGTCAGCCGATGGTCAGGGCAGTGTGTGTGTGGGTGACACCCAAGTCTTTAACTGCTGAGACACAAGGTCCCGTCGCAGCAGGCAGCCAAGGAGGCTGAAGGGCACCCCGAAAGTTTAATGTCCGTGTCTTTACCGCTAGGACCGGGGTCCCGTCGCGGAAGGCAGTCAACAGGCTGACAGACGCCCCAGAATTTATAGGAAGAGCTTATTACATCTCAGATTTCAACTGCTAGGATACAGGATCCCTTCGCAGTGGGCAGCCAGAGAGGCTGAGAGATGCCCCAACGGATCTGTCCTCTGGAAGAGACACGATCCAACGCTAAAGCTCCCCCTATACCTGTCCCTTATGACCGGCTGAAGTTCTTTTAAATTGTGCTTGGTTCTGTTACAGCAACTGAAGGAGTCAGGTTAAAGCTTAAACAGTTACAGGTTTATTAAAGAAACTTATAAATCATATGGTTACAATGGCTATTGCTCTATTTCTTAACTGCTAGCAAATACAGATCTTAAATGGTTACAAAGGAAAAATAAAGATAGAAAATAGAAATAATGGTCCAAGTGACAGCTTAATCTTTAAAGAGCTCTAAGTCTATATGTACATTTAAGACAAAGGACCACATCCAGGTACAATTTTTACCCCCTTCTGTGCCTCTGGACTCCTGCGGGTCAAGCCAGGGCCGGTCCCTCAATTCCTAGGAAAGACGACTACGAGGTGGGCGTCCCCATGGAACCTAGGCAGGTCAAACACTTAACCCGACCAGCAGATTGATGGTAGATTGACACTCAGAGTAAGTGTGCTGCTGGACCCATCTTTATACCCATAGGGCCCGTATCCTCTTTCTTATCTAAGAGGCCAAATTGTACTGGTCCGTTTTTGTGGCGCCAGTTCTTACAAGCAAGTTTCAAGTTAATTTATACTTGCAAGAGAGAGAACTAAATTGTGAGTACTGGACATTTTTTTACTGGGCGAGAGATTCCTCCCCCCGCAGATGGCTCTGTGTTCGTATCAATATGGGTTTCAGTCAAGGGCACTCCTCGTCAGCCTTTTGGTCAGCAATTGGTATTTCTCTGTTTACAGCCATTCAGGGTCACACAGCAGCCAGCATATCCAGGCCTTCTGTTCAAGGCTTGCTGCTCTGTGTGCCCTGTATGCTCCAGGCAAGCAAAAATGGATGTTACAGGGGGGTTCCTTTCTGGCTACAGACAGTTTAAACTAGATTTGTACTACTTTATGAACAAGTAACAATTAAGTTTGATGCTGCTAAAGTTGTTTAAGGAAGGGTTGACACGGTCCCTGGCATAATAAATAACCCACGTTGAGACCTTCTACCAACTCTCCCCCAGAATTGTTGTAGAGGTGGCTGTCATGGTCATACTGCCCCCAGCCCCATCCCTCTCGTGCTCTATTCTGTACTTGTGGCTGTTTTACCAAATATTTGTGCCTCAGGAATTCTCCCTAAACTGTATTTGGGATTTCCTTGGCTGGTGCTGTGCAAGCCACAGCAGCAGAGAGAATCTCTCGAAACCTGTGTGAAAAGTATATGTGCAAAATTTCATGCTACTTTTGAAAACTTGGCCTTTACAGTTTAAATCCCAGTTTAGGCATAAGTTGTTCACCCGTCTGTGGAAATCAAGAATGTAATGTTGTGGCCACAATTTCTACTGCTTTGACTGATAAACCAGAGTTAGCACCATTCTTCATTACAATTAGTAGCCCTAGTCAGTGCTTGCTGAATAACAGAAACTTTTAAAACATGACTTCCAGAAATAGGAAATAGTATCTGCTTTGTAATAGTGCAAGTCAACATTTGTTGCATAAAAAATGATTTAATATTGGTGATAGAGAGGCCTTAAGCCTTTTCCAAAAGATCTCCTAGGGTATGTCTACACTACAGCGCTAGTTCGAACTAACTTAGTTCGAATTAGTTAATTCGAACTAAGCTAGTTCGAACTAACGCATCTAGAACTAAAAACTAGTTCGAACTAGCGTTTTGCTAGTTCGAACTAGCAAGTCCACATTGAGTGGACTCTGAACAGGGCTTAAGGATGGCCGGAAGCAGTGCCGGCAGGGCATAAAAGGAGGACTTAGAGCATGGAGATGCTGTCTCAGGCTAGCCGAGGGCTGCGCTTAAAGGGTCCCGACCCCCACCCCGGACACACAGTTCTAAGGGGTGCCCCGCTTGCAAAGAAGTTCTGGCTTGGAGTGCCCTGAGTGCCCACACTGGGCACATCACACCACTCGGCCATCAGCCCGGCTGCACTTGCCGCAGGCTGCCATCTGGGGAGAAGGAGTAATTGGGGGGCTGCAGGAGAGCTTCCACCCCCAGAAGCCCGCAGAGCCAGCCCAGTCCTCCCCATCGGGGGCTCGTACCCCATTCCTCCCTCACCTCCTTCCACTTACCCTTCCTTAGCCCCCCTTCTTATTGATGTACAAAATAAAGATAACGTTTCTTCCAACATTGACTCTGTCTTTATTGAAAAAAAACTGGGGGAGACTGGGAAAAGGAGGTGGGAGAGGGGAAGAGAAAGGCTGGGAGAGGGGAGGGCAACTAACATGATCAGGGGTTGGGAACAGGTCCCAGATGAAGAAAGGCTACAGAGACTGGGACTGTTCAGCTTAGAAAAGAGGAGACGGAGGGGGGACAGGATAGAGGTCTCTAAAAGCAGGGGTTGGGTGGAGAGGGTGCATTCAGAAAAGTTCTTCCTGAGTTCCCATAAAGAAGGACTAGAGGACACCAAAGGAAAGGAATGGGTAGCAGGCTTGAAACTAGTAAGAGAAAGTTGTTGTTGTTGTTGACAAAGCAAATAGTTAACCTGTGGAACTCCTTGCTGCAGGAGGCTGTGAAGGCTAGAACTAGAACAGAGTTGAAAGGGAAGTGAGATCAAGTCATGGAGGTTGGGTCCATGGAGTCCTATTAGCCAGAGGGTAGGAGTGGTGTCCCTGCCCAAAGTTTGTGGAAGGCTGGAGAGGGATGGCACGAGACAAATGGCTTGGTCATTGTCTTCGGTCCATCCCCTCCAGGGTCCCTAGGGTTGGCCGCTGTTGGCAGACAGGCTACTGGGCTAGATGGACCTTTGGTCTGACCCAGTACGGCCATTGTAAGCTCAGGGCTCAGGGTCGGGGGTCTCAGTGGACCCCCTTGATTTTCATGCACACCTGGTCCTGGGTGGCCAGGCTGGCAGCTCTCCTGCCCTAGACGGCCACTTTCCTGTGCCTAGTGCGGAGATCGTGGACGAGGTCCACGATGTCCGCACTAGCCCAGGAAGGTGCCCGCCTCTTGCGGTCCAGGGCAAGCTCCCGGGAGCCGCCAGCCTGGTCCCGGCAAGAGGGGGTGGGCTGGGGGGCATCGGGTGGGTGGCTCTGTGCCGTGCCAGGTGCAGGGTCTGCTAGCTGGGTGCTGGCAGGCTTGCACCTGGCACGGGCACCGTAGCCAGCCCGTGCCCCTTTAAGGGGTCCGGGGCCGGGAGGGGGGCATAGAGTTTCCCTGGTGTTGGCCAGAGTGGCCACCAGGGAAACCTGGGGAGGGCTAGCCTCCCACTAGTTCGAACTAAAGGGCTACACAGCCCTTAGTTCGAACTAGCTAGTTCGAACTAGGCGTTAGTCCTCGTAAAATGAGGTTTACCTAGTTCGAACTAAGCTCTCCGCTAGTTCGATTCAAATTCGAACTAGCGGAGCGCTAGTGTAGCACCTATTAAAGTTAGTTCGAACTAACGTCCGTTAGTTCGAACTAACTTTGTAGTGTAGACATACCCTTATTCCTTATTTTAAGAGGAATAAGGGATCTTTCGGAAAAGGCTTTATTTTCCGAAAGATCCATGTCTACACTGGCGCTTTTCTCCGGCAAAGCTCCGAGCCGGAAAAAAGCGGCAGCCATGTTTATGCAAATTAAACAGGGGGGATTTAAATCCCCACTTCATTTGCAATTGCGATGTGTCTAATTTGCATCCCTTTTACAGAAAAGGGATGCAGTCTAGACACAGCCTGGCAGTTTTTCGGAAGAGGAAATACAAATGGATCGTTCATTTGCAAATCTTGTGCTCTCATTTTTATATTCTCTTCTGATCCTTTTGTGGAAGAGGTTTTTGTGATAAAAAGCCCTGTGTAGACAGGGCCATTTGTTGGAAAAACCTCATTTTGTGCAAGATCCCTTTTTCCTCAAAAAATGAGGTTTGCAGGACCTTACCTACCAGCAATCTGCCTTCCTGAAATCCATTGTCTCTATTTTGCTATTCACCCTTCTACCATTCCCTAGAATCATGAACTTTATGATTTCATGATCACTTTCACCCAAGCTGCCTTCCACTTTCAAATTCTCCTCCCTATTTGTTAAAATCAAATCTAGAACAGCTTCCCCCAGTAGCTTTTTCAACCTTCTGAAATAAAAAAGAATGTATTGGATAGTCTGTGCCCTGCTGTGTTAGTTTCCCAACATATGTCTGGATAGTTGAAGATCCTTATCACCACCCAGGGCCGGACTGAGGCATGGGCGAGCCGGGCAGTTGCCTGGGCACCAACCGATGCGGGGTGCCTGATGGCAGCTGTAAGGGGTGCATGGCGTCCCTTATAGCTGCTATCAGGCATTGCGCACCCAGCTCCCACAGTGCCGGCCCCGCGGCACTGGCCAGCAGCGCCCTTCCCCCAATGGTCACGGGGCCCTGCACAGCCCGGTACGCACACCAGCAACGCTGGCTGGGCTGGGCTGTGCAGCGCATGTGCCGTGCGCCCTGGGGGGCGGGCCCCAGGCCGTGTGCCCTGTGGGGAGGGTCCAGGCCCGAGGTGCCAAAAGGGCTTGGGCCATCCCTGTCACCACCAAATCCTGTGTTTTGGATGATTTTGTTAGTCTGTTAAAAAATGCCTCATCCACCTCTTCTGCCTGGGTAGGTGGCCTATAGTAGACCCCTAGTATGATGTCACCCTTATTTTTTACCCCTTTTAACCTAACCCAGAGACTCTCAATACATCTGTCTCCTATGTCCACCTCCACCTCAGTCTAAGTGCAAATATTTATAATATATAAGGTAACACCTCCTCCCTTTTTTCCCTGCCTATCCTTCCTGAATAAGCTATACTCTTCTATACCAATATTCCAATCACGTGTATTATTTCACCAAGCCTCTGTGATACCAACAATGTCATAGTTGTGTTTATTTACTAGCACTTCAAGTTCTTCCTGCTTATTACCCATAATTCTTGCATTTGTATATAGGCTTCTAAGATACTGATTTGATCTTGCCTCCCAGTTCTGCCTTGTCTTTCCTTTTACTCTGCTATTATAGCCCACTCTCCCTCCCATATCTGACCCATCTTCCAGGTCTCCATGTTCTTCACTTACCTGTGGGTTTTGGTCACCTGCCTCCATCGAACCTAGTTTAAAGCCCTATAGTTTAGCCAGTTTGCATCCAAATATGGTCTTGGGACCCCATCCCTACTTAGCAGTCCTTCTTGGAATAGCATCCTGTGGTCGAGGAAGCCAAAGCCCTCCTGGCGACACCATCTTCGCAGTCAAACATTCACCTCCAGGATGCACCTGTCTCTGCCTGGGCCCCTACCTTTGACAGGAAGGACTGAAGGACTGCACTCCAACCTCCCAGAGCCTTGTAGTCACTCTTGGTCTGCTCAGTGGCACACCTTCCAGTATCATTAGTGCCCACATGGATGCGTAGCATAGGGTAGTTGTCAGAGGGCTGGATAATCCTTGTGTACATTGGCAAGATAATCTTCAACAATACCTCCATAATGTCTCAGATATGAGCCCCTGGCAGGCAACATACCTCCCAAGATGATATGTCATATGCAATTTACATATTGAAACCATGTTACAAACATTAAGGACCAGACTCTGATACCCTATCATGGCTTAATAACATGGTGTTGCATGAGCCGTTCCATTCCTTCAATTCTTTCTGTGTCACTGTAATATGTGTGCATCTTACACTGGTGCATTAATCAGTGTAACTCCGTGGTCCCCAACACGGTGCCCGCGGGTGCCATGGTGCCCGCGGGGGCATTTCAATGCACCCGCCAGGTGCTCGGGGCTGGCCTGGCCCTGGGCACATGGCGCACGGGCGCTTGCGGGGGGAGTGCGCTTGGCGGGGGGAGCGCCGGGCGCGCGGCACTCGGTGGGAGGGGGCGGGGGGAGCGTCGGCCCCGGGCACACGCGGCGGGGGGGGAGCGCGGACCCCGGGCGCGTGGCGGGGGGAGCGCTGGCCCTGGGCGCGCGGTGCTCAGCGGGGGGGGAGCGCCAGCCCTGGGTGCGCGGCGCTCGGCGGGGGGGGAGCGCCAGCCCTGGGTGCGCGGCGCTCGGCGGGGGGGAGCGCCGGACCCGGGCGCGCAGCGGGGGGGAGCGACGGCCCCGGGCGCACGGCATTCGGCGGGGGGGGAGCGCCGGCCCCAGGCGCGCGGCCCTTGAAGGGGGCCCCGCCCCCGGGCGCGTGGCTAGGTGGGGCCCCACCCCCGGGCGCGCAGCTGGGGTGGGCCTGCCCCCGGGCGCGCAAGTGTCCCCGCCCCCTGGCGCCCGGCGGGCAACGGCCACGCCCCCTGGTGCCCGACAACCTCAAAAGGTTGGGGACCACTGGTGTAACTAATAGCTCTACTGTTCATTGAGTAAGGTGTTACTCAGTGGCTACGTCTACACTGGCCACAATTTCCAGAAAAGGGATGCAAATCAGGTAAGTCAGGATAGGGAAATCCGCGGGGGATTTAAATATCCCCCGCGGATTTAAATAAACATGTCCACCGCTTTTTTTCCGGCTTGGGGAAAAGCCGGAAAAAAAGCGTCTAGACTGGCGCGATCCTCCAGAATAAAGCCCTTTTCTGGAGGATCTCTTATTCCTACCTCAGGGCTTTATTGCGGAGGATTGCGCCAGTCTAGACGCTTTTTTTCCGGTTTTTCCCCAAGCCGGAAAAAAAGCGGCGGACATGTTTATTTAAATCCGCGGGGGATATTTAAATCCCCCGCGGATTTCCCTATCCTGACTTACCTGATTTGCATCCCTTTTCCGGAAATTGTGGCCAGTGTAGACGTAGCCAGTGAGAATAAAGGTATCAGAACTAGGCCTGACTAATTAATCATTAGAACACCTAGGTGAGGTAGCTTAGGTGGGTAGAGGTACGGGTTTGTGAATGGGCTTTCATGCAATCTTATGTATACATGTGACAAATTATATTCTTAAAATTCAAAGTTGGGTCTCTTCAACAATCCCAATGTAATCCCTAAGGACAGGGTGTGGTTCGAGCACTGCAATATACTAATTAGAGCAGTAATGATGATCTGTGCGTGATGATCAAATCATGAAACATTGGAACACAATGTACTGTAAAATAATTTTTGTTTCTTGTGTTTCATTTGTAACTTGTCACACAGTGCATGGCATCAGAATTTAGACATCAACATGATATGCCAACACATATGGCCTGATGCTTGAAGTCAATGAGAATTTCGCCAGGGACTTCAATAGGAACAGGGCATCATTTACTTCTCTATCTATTGAAAAAAAGATTTCCTTAAAATGTCCATTACTTCTTCAGACTCTTAGAACAATTCAAAGAAAGCCTACATATGCTGTCCAAGAAAGCATTTAATCTGAATGAAACACCAGTGCCTAGTCACCTTGGTATTTACTTTAATAAGTGTATTACCCAACGGTGCTGCTGCTGACAGTAGAATTCTCCTCTTCATACTCTTGCAACTTTATATTTTGCCTTTGAGCCTTTACTGCCATGTGCCATGAACAAATAAATGCTTTTTGTTTGTGGCAAGTCTTAATTGAATTACAATATTTCCTCATGTTTTATTAATTACTAAACTTTGGTTTATTCTGTGACTTGCATTTTAAATTCTTCACATCAAAAATCATTACTGTCTGTCCTTGCATAACTTTCTTAGTTTAGTTCTAGGGAATGCATTCAGTTTTATTTATTGAATGCTTGCATACATGCAGCACTAAATTACATATTAATCTTGATCCTACAGCACACAGATCATAGTGCAACACAATCCATTGCACAATGCTGAGTGCACAAATTAGAGCTTGCCGCAGTATGCTTGGTATGCATCTGTGTGGTACACAGTGGGCAGAACACTTCCATATTCCTTGTCCAACGTTGTCTGCTAAACTCCTAAGGCCTCAGTTTAGCAAAGCATTTCAGCACAATCTTCTATCCATTCTTGTTCATCGAAACACTAAAATCCTTGTGATGTCTATGGACCTAAATGTATGATTAAAGTTAATCACCCATTTAAATGCTTTGATGAATATGGATAGATTGCTGAATAGAAGCCCATATCTGTTGCAGACTAGATTTCATATATGCAATTCCCAGTTGTACTTTGGATTTGAGGGGTTTTATACTATCAAAGTCATTGAACAGATCTCACATTCTGATTTGTTATGTCAATTACAACTTCTCTAATGAAGACCTAATTCAAGCTGAAAAAGGATTACAAACTCATGTTTGAGTAGTTTAATGGAAACTGAGTTTCTGGTGGGATGGTATAAGGAATCCCAAGAGGAAACATAATTTATTAAAGTATCTAGAAAACTTGCATCATCTGATAGCATAGAGGTTTTATGTTGGTACAAAAGAAAACCTGGTTTCTACCTCTAATGGTGAAAAGGACATATCTTGTTTCTGGAAAATGAGCTGATATGCTGTAGAATTTTCCTATCGCTGAGGAAGGATAATGCTCTGTGTGTCATTGCAAACGTGGGATGCTAGGATGTCAAGATTAAAAACAGGAGAGTTAGGAGTTTATACAAGAATATATTACTGTTTTGCTACTGTCTTTTATTTATTATTGTATGTCCTTAATTTATCCTATCATTATGAAAATGTCAGAGACAGTATTGAACAAAGGTTAGTGGATTTCAAAACACCAAATTGTCCATTAAGAATATGAATATTATAAGAGATCACATTGGTTCATATGGCTTGTATGCTATGTCATAGCTCATGAAATCATAGTTCTAAGGAGTGATAGAAATGTAGCCGGTTAGTCTGGTGTAGCTGAAACAAAACACAGGACTATGTAGCACTTTAAAGACTAACAAGATGGTTTATTAGGTGATGAGCTTTCGTGGGCCAGACCCACTTCCTCAGATCAAAAAAAAAAAACTTAGGATTGGGCCCATAGAATATATACTATCCGATGCTGATATTAATAGCTTCTGGAAACCATTACCTCATATATACACCACTTATCACAAAACTAACATCCTTGAGACATTAAAATATCTAAGTGTTGTCAAATTGTTTGTAGACTTAAAGATGATAAATGTTTCCACTGATTGAAATACTCAATCTTTCTCAGCTGTCAAAACTGAAAAGCAGTGGAATAATGTATCTATATTTTCCCTGATGACTTCACTCTGTGAAGAGAGTAATTTCAGAGTGTACTTAGCACAGGGGAGCTTCCTTGAAGATATAGGAACTAATTTCCTGTGTTCTCACACCTAACAACTAAATTGAGTCCTTAGATGAGCATGTGAGTAGCTCATATTGCAGTCAAGGGACCATGCACAATTATTATTATTTAATTATTTATAAGTACCTGAAGGGAACAATATGTAAGTATTACATTCCCATAGTATATTGCTGTGGTAGCCAGAGACCCCAATCAAAACTGAAGTCACGTCCCAGTTGGTGCTTTGAAAACACATGGGCAGACATGAGCCACATTCTGAAGATACTAAGCATTTATCCATTCACTTTTGTCAGTTGTTCTAAGAGGAAAGAAAATCTTGGGAACAGTAGCAGTTAGCAGAGAAAGGTGTAACCCAGGTCAATGACTGGAGGTCAATTTAACAAGAGATTTGTTAATACTTAGAAACAATTCATAAGACAGTTTTCATCACAGCAAATTTTAAAATCAGTATTTGATGTCTTTCTAACAGATATGCTCTCAGAAATTACAGTATGTTGTTCCATGCGTCAGAGATGATGATTGCAATGGTCCTTTTTGGCCTTGGACTCTATGAAAATTGGCTTAACGGGGCCTGTTGTCCTAGGCATTTAATTTCTCATAAACTGTTTCACTTCATTTGTGAGTGTATTCCTCCTCCCTTTTTCTTGTGTGTCCATGTGGAATTCATCCCCATTTTGTTGTGATCCCCTTATTTCCTTGTTTCCTCATCATTCTTGCAGCTACAAATCAGTTCCTTATATCCTATATCTCCAAAAATTGAAGTCACAGACCTCAGTGCCCCCATTGCCCAAAATCCCAGCTCCTGAGTCAATGCTCAGTTCAAAACCCTCAAGCAAAATTTCAACCCTTCATCTCATGAAAGACCAAACCCCTGACTACTCAGTAGAAGTAAAGAAGAGGAATTTCAGGGAAGTGAGCAGCTGCTGGTGAAAAGAACAGCCCAGAGATCCCAGGGGAAGCAGATATGAAAATGAAGTATGTGGGAAGTAGAAGAGGAGCACAACTCTTTTCTCTGAAATTCATTTGCCTCACTTCCTGCTAGCCAATAGTTTTACTATGCTGGAAGATGATAATTGCTGACATCAAATGGGTTTCTGATCTAAAGATATTCAAAGCCCAAGTCAATGGGCAGGCTAAGTACCTTTCTTAGGGAACAAAAGAAGCAAGCAAATGACTCTTTATATAGTGATGGTTAGAAATAATAAGATACTATTGCCCAAGGTACTGGGACACATGGCAATATTAAGCAGATATAAGCTTGAGTGGCTTTCCTGGGTCTGAATGAAAATACCGGAGACTGATTGATTACAGCTGCGTGAGAGAGAAAGTGGCAGAAAGTGAGAAAAGCAGAGAACTGAGGGGTTTCTTATATCTTCAAAAGCTTTGGTGACAGAAGTACTGTTGACATGCAAAAGTTGCCAAAAGGAAAGTTGCCAAATCACATTTACACTTTCACTCTCTGTTGGCATATCATGGCCACATTGTTAGCTCCCCTGTCGACAGAAAGAGCAAAGCAATGTAGGTATGAATCCTCCAGTCACATTCAGTTGTGGGAATGTGCAATGTAGTGCAAGGCATTTTGGGAATGTAAAAAACATTCCATCATCCAACTCTTCACTTCCCAGCCCTCCCAGGGCTTGCGGCTTACTTTCACATTATTTGAAACTGATAGTCCTGGCTGAGCACTGCAGCATCTGCTGTGAGAAATCATGGATCCCAGACTTCTCTCTAGTGTTGTGTTCAATGTGCTTAGGACATCACACATTGCAGCAGCGTGCTGAGCTTGCTTTGTGAAAGCTGGTAACTCCCAGTTGCTACAATTCAGTTACAAGTCAGTTTGTAGTAGGGATGTCTACCACTGGGTTTGCACGTCTGCAAGTGTACAGGTCAATAAATTGCATTTTACTGCATGGAACTCTGGGAAATGTGGATGACTTTGCAGAAATGGGCTGTCCAGGTTGTGGTGCAGCAACTGATGGCACATATATTCCAATTACAGCACTACCCCCACCTGGCTACAAAGTACATCAATTTGGAAGGGGTACTTCTCTATGGTGCTTCAGGTGCTTGTGGATCACCATGGGCATTTCACAGACATAAATGTGGGCTGGTCTGGAGAGGTGCACAATGCATGCATCTTCAGGAACAGTGGTCTGTGCAGAAAGCTGCAGACTGGGACTTCCCTTTTATATCTCAAAATTACAGCAGGGATGTGGAAATGTCCATAGTGAGCCTAGGTGACCCAGCTTACCCCTTACAGCCCTGGTTTATGAAGTCTTACACAAGGCACCTGGACTACAGTAAGGCGTGGTTCAACAGCAGGCTAAGCCAATGCTGCATGGTTGTTGAATGTGCAGTAAGATTGAAAGGGAGATGGAGGTGTCTCTATGGCACGATGGACCTTATGGAGAATCATATCACCATAGTTGAGGTCATATGCTATTGCTTACATAATTTGTGTGAGAATAGAGGTGAAGCATTTGCCCAGTGATGGAGTACTGAGGCACAGCACCTGGCAGCACAGTTTGAACAACCAGATACTTGAACTATCAGAGGAACACATAGGTTGGCCACCAACATCAGGAAAGCTCTGAGGAACCAATTTGACAATGAGGGGTACTGATATATTTGTTTTTTGGGGTTGCTCTCTGCCTCTTTCCACTCCTAATCCTGAGCAAGGTATTCCCATGAACCCAAGAGAAGTCATATGCTTTCACAGGGGTTAGAGTGATTGTATGGGTTGGGCAGACAATATAAACTCCTTAAAACCTTTATTAGTTTTGTCTATATTGATCCCTTTCAATCTCAGTCATACACATAGGCTTCGTCTTCACAATGAGTTCTTCTGACAGAAAATATGCTAATGAGGGACTCATTAGCATAAGTCTCAATCTCATTAGCATATTTTCTGACATTTCTTTTGCAAAAAGAAGCAATGTGGATTGAGGTTTCTTGCACAAGACCCCTGTTTTGTGCAAGATCCTTATGCCTGTCCCAGAAAAATTTAGAAAGCATCCTAAGGTTTAATAAATTCACACTGCAAACTGCATGAGCATCTGCAATACAGGGAGGAGAAGAGACAAAAGTCCCTTGTGGAGGTAGAAGTTTTTTGTCACTGAAAATGGGCATTTTGTGGGTTTTTTCACATTGCAATGTGAACTCTCTCTGGGTTTTGTCACCAAAAAGGGGGTTTTGGTGACAAAACTTGCCAATGTATATAAGCCCTTAGAGACTGGGAGGATGGTACAATAATGAACTGGAAAGGCAGGTTTAGATTTCTGAGCAAGGAAACAGCCTGTTTTTTCCTACTGTGCTCAGAGAAACAGGACTTGTGTACATTTTAATAAATAAACACCAAATATCTTATTCATATAATCAGTTCTACCTAGCAGAAATAATCCAGAAAGTCATCAAATACTGGCTAACTACATGGGCCAAACAGGCCCAAATATTTCCAAGTCTACATGCTGCTCCTCCTTTCTTCCATGCCTATTCTACATGACAATTGCTATTTGGTTTTGATGGGTTTTGTCTTGGAAATGTTAGAGGAACTAGCAGATATTGAATCTCTCTCCCCAAAGGACATTATTACATAGAGGGGATAGTGTGGAGTGAAAGATTTGTATGAGCTATTCAAAGTTTAACAATGGTTTCTGTGAGGAAGAACTTCATGGAGCTCACTTTGAAAGTCTTGATTTTCAAATGTTGGGCATGTTCCTGAAGAAACCTGACTGTTGACCTTTCAGGCCTTCAACCATCAAGTACACTAATAAACAGTGAATAAAAATTTTTATTGAAATTTATAGACTTCTGTGTTAGCTGTCAGAATTAAAAATAAGTGGAAAAGGGTTGTGTCTCAGAGTCTTTTAAACAGGAAAATGTGGACAGACAATTCAGAAAATATTATGCCAGATTTAACTTGCAGAGTTATTTGCAGACTCTTTGTGTGCTCCATTTATGATAGTATCAGGATCCACCATTTATAGCTTGTCACTTCCCATTTTCTCATGTCATCTTGATGTACAGCAAAATGTAATGTGAAGTTGGACTTGTCATAATGTAAGTGATATGACACAAAGCTACAGGAAGTACAGATCTAGTGTACATGCACACAGGGTGTTTTTAAAATTTATTCTTACTATTATTTATTTATTTTGGCACCAAAGTGTGTGTTGGACATTTTCCAGAACAGAGAGACCTGGATCCTGAATCTGATTGGGTTGTTTTGTGTTCACTGTTAGTACAGTCTAAATACCCATAGGAGAATCACCCCAGTGTAAAGGGACCCTCCAGAGAAATATAAATGATGTATGGATTACTATATTACACCTCCCAGTGACCTTCATGGGAAAATCAGATGTGGTTGGGGAATCCTTCTTCCCTGCTGTTATGATTGCCATGAAAGCCCACTGGAGAGCATTTGCAGTTAAACCGTCATGTTACTCTAATTTTTGACAGCAGACTGGACCTATGCCCAACCGTCCTAGGATAGAGAGAGCACAAACATGGCTTGAAGTAATCTTTATACACTTCATGTACTTGTGCTTTGTTCCTTGCCAGCAGGCAAAGGATAAAGAAAATGATCCTTGCTCAGAGGGGTTTCCAACTAAATTTGACACGATAAGATAAAGGGTTTCTTAGCCCTTCCTCCAGTACACCAATTAAACTGATTATAGAACTGAATATGGCTTAGGAGTTATGGCAATAGTGTGTCTAAAAGAGAGACCTGAATGAAGAGTGGGTGTAAACTTTGTATATCTCCTCAGAGAGGGAATTCCAGGTGTAGAAGGCAGCATGGCAGAAAGCACATGGTGAGTATGGGAGAAGTAGATCAAGGATTTCAGTGTCACTGGTGAGAGGCAGGCACCATAGTTAATTGATTTATATTTATTTTTAAATCTTGAGCACAGCTCTTCATGTGATATCACATTCTGCAAATCTGGTAATGTAGCTGGCTCTCATGTTATCTCTTCCCTGCACAGCCAAATAATGGAAGTTAAACAATAAGCAGTAGACCCTATCATCCGCATCCCAGCAGGGATCTGAATAAACACACAAACACATGATTGCAGGGGACTGACATTTCTTAAGTTGCACTGCAATAATGCATATTGAAAAGGTAAGGAAATGGTTCCTCTCCATGATTCACATACTTAGCAGGTTTTTATTGCTGTAGTAGCAATCAAGCAAAAAAGGGGCTGATCTTACATGAGCAGATGCTGAAAAGCCACTCATCTATGATGGACATTAATACTAATTACATTTTAACTGACCTGCTATAGTCCCTTAACTGTCTTTTTGGACAACGTTTTGACATATCCCATCCTCCCAATTAAATGTGATGGTCATCTGCATGAATGTACATTTCAGGAAGTAGGGGAAAATGCTCTCCATTGCGTTTTAAATCATTATGGTAACTACATAGTGCTTTAGTCACAAAATACATTGTGGAGTGCATATTTATAATTTAGCCTCAGCTTGGCCTCTTAAATTATGAGCAATAACCACATAAAGATTAGTGAGGTACTAATTTTAGCACTAAGAAAAACAGTATATGGGTGATAAGCCTCGCTGTATTTGAAAAAAAGTCAAATGAAGGAAATTAATTTTGTATTTTTAAAATGTAAGTGAAATATTTTGAGTTCTGGTTGTGCTGGAGATGTGGTTTTCATGGTCTGTTCATCCATAATTGGCAGGTTAGTTATTTCCCAGTACACGTGCGAAGGCTGGACTAGGATCTGTGTTAACTGTTGAGTTCATGCTGGCAAGAAGTTCAACATTATTTGGTGCCAACAATTTGATGCCAACTGAAGATGTTGAAAGTGATGAACAGCACAGGGAGGAGTTCTTCTCTGTGTTACAGGCACTAAGCGGTAATACAGCTGGAATAAAGGGGCCATAAAGAGTCACAGTTTGCTTGCACATTCATTGGACAGATCCACCACCTGCAAAAACTGCCAATGGAAGGAGAGAAAGAGAGAGCGTGACTGGAGTATTTCTATCTATCTCCATCTTTGGCAGGCAATTTAGGAAAGCATATTGCTTCCTTCTTGACCCCTGAATGGAGGTCATCACTTGCACAGTTGTGAATTATGACCTAAGACTGAATTTCCCCAACCTTGAACTTTGTGCTGTCATTTCCTTTTGTAAAATATGAGTATGAGGTGAGTGTAAAATGGTTCCCAATCCAAATGTCAAGATATCACACACACTTATTTTGTAGGTGTAAATTACTATGACTAGTTTGTGCCATCCTCAGGTAGCATCTGTCTCCACTGGTAGCCACATTTGAAATCAATGGAACTACTTGCAGTGTCAACTACAGTCCAGTATGAGGAAAAGTCCCATAATTAGAGATTTGATTAGTTTGGAGACTGTGTGAGTACTATGTCATACCTTAAGGGCCAAGTAGCAGACTTCGCTATGTGGCTGTATGTGCTTGTATATGGGAATAAGATCCTTTCTCCCCTATGTACACCCTCCCTTCACAGCCTTCCTACATATCCACTGTGTGGGGAAGGTTAGCAGAGGTCTTCCTCTCATCATCCTTCCTTTGCACAGGTGTTAGTGACTATTCAAAATATAAGGCAGTGAAGATTCAGTCTCAGACAGTCTAAGCAATCACACACTTCTATCATGCAGCCTCTCTACCATTTGTCTCAGTCTGTTTGTTGTTCATAGAATCATAGAATAATAGGACTGGAAGGGACCTCGAGAGGTCATCGAGTCCAGCCCCCCACCCTCAAGGCAGGACCAAGCTCCGTCTACACCATCCCTGACAGATGTCTATCTAACCTGTTCTTAAATAGCTCCAGAGAGGGAGATTCCACCACCTCCCTTGGCAATTTATTCCAATATTTGACCACCCTGACAGTTAGGAATTTTTTCCTAATGTCCAATCTAAACCTCCTGCTGTACTTTAAGCCCATTACTCCTTGTCCTGTCCTCAGTAACCAAGAGGAACAAATTTTCGCCTTCCTCCTTGTGACACCCTTTTAGATATTTGAAAACCACTATCATGTCCCCCCTTAATCTTCTTTTTTCCAAACTAAACAAGCCCAGTTCATGAAGCCTGGCTTCATAGGTCATGTTCTCTAAACCTTTAATCATTCTTGTCGCTCTTCTCTGTACCCTTTCCAATTTCTCCACATCTTTCTTGAAATGTGGTGCCCAGAACTGGACACAGTACTCCAGCTGAGGCCTAACTAGTGCAGAGTAGAGCGGCAGAATGACTTCACGAGTTTTGCTTACAACACACCTGTTGTTTCCTGCAAAGACATGCAGGGGTAATAGTGATCTGGTCCTTTAGATCCATTAGTGTTTTAATTATTTCTTCATTTTTGGCACAACCCTCTGTTTGCAAATTAAGTAAAAAGCTGCACTCTGCCACCTTTCCTGATGCTGAATGGGATCTAGCCAAGTATTTACCCATGTGTAGGAGAAAAAATAAAAACGTTCTGAACTGTATTCTACTTTCTCTCCCAAATTCGGCATGTCCTGAGAACAGTTCATCAGTGACTTCTCCAAAAACTAATAACTACCTTCAGATTAGATAATAAATGCTTTAGTGCTGCGACTGTCTCTTAATTGGTATCTATATTGTGACTAGTACAACCCTACACATGGCCTCTGGGTGCCACTTAGATATAAATAGGGGTGGAAAACCTCCAGCACACTAGCTGCACATGAAAAAAACAACAAATGGTCTTGTAGCACTTTATAGACTAACAAAACATGTAGATGGTTAGCCCACTTCTTCAGATGACCGGAGTTATGAGTTTAGGACATGTAGACCCAAAATAAATAGGAGAGGGGAAGAGGAAGGGAAAAGGAAAAAAAGGAGGAGTGTGGGAGACAGGGAGCTAGAGGGAATCAGTATGTATCTGAAGATTAGGTAGTTAAAACAAAGCAGGTAAGAATCAAAGTCAATTGATAGTATCCTTCCTGACATGGGAGTCTACACAAAGAGTTGTTTGTACCTTCAATGGCTGTTAAGTTGGTAGTTCCCCAACCGACTTTCATCACAATTGAATCCATTAGCATGTTTGTCAGGGGTAGCTTCTGATGAGTTGCCAGATGGTTTGTTTACACCTGCAGGGATGGAGCCTCGCAGCTCCCAGAGGATGTATGTGGCTCACTATTACTGGCCTATGGGAGGTGAGGGAAGTGGTGGCCTGGCTTACTGCCTACAGCTCCCATTGTCTGGGAATGGTAAACCACAGCCACTGGGAGCTACAGGGCCTGTGCCCGTGGACGCAGGGGCAGATATAGGCCAGGGCGAACGGGGCCGTCCCGGGCACCGCGCTTCAGAAAGTCCTGCACATGCGCTGTGGTGCTGCTGCGCATGCGCATGCGCATGGCATCACTGCTCATGCGCCGTGGCAAGGGGGGGGTCCTGCGGAATTATGCTGCCCGGGGACCCGCAAAACGGTCATCTGCCCCTGCGTGTATGCTCAGCCAAACCAACTATTTGGTGGCCCATCCATGGCTAACCTTAATGAACTGCATCTGGCCCACAGGATGGAGGATTCCCACTCCTGATATAAATCATTAATTTTCACAAACTTCCTAATTACCCTGAAATTAAACTAATTGAATAGGTTACAATAGAGTTAATAGTCAGTCCATAGACACACTTTTTTATTTGTATTTTTTATTTTTTTAAATACATGCAGCTTTTCTCTTTTAATTTCTTTCAAAATAACATCTTGAAACTTTTTCCCACCAGACAGAAAGCCAACAAAAACCAGGAAGAAGATATGGTATTTTCCTATGGATTATAGCCTTTATTTTCTCAAGTATGGCTCCTTATGTTATGAAATCAGTTTTTCTGACTCTTCAAGTTTTCCCTGTTATGTGTGAGTAGTACAGATAACACAGCTATGAGTCAGCTCAAGAATATGTGCTGAATTAAGTGGAATTATTTTTTTGACCTTCATCTCTCCTGCAATGAAGCACACATGTGCTACTATCTCTATACCTATCCCATTGAGCTGGAAAGGACCTTAAAAGGTCATTGAATTGAGTCCCCTACCTTCATAATAGGGCCAAATACCATTGCTGATAAATGTACCCTGATCTTCAAATGGCCCCACTCAAGAATTGAACTCATAACCCTTAGTTTAGGGGGCCAATGCACATACCACTGAGTTATCCCTTCCCCCTCTGTCCATGGAAGTACTTTTTGCAGGCAAATAACAAAGGGCTTTCTGTGATTATTACTCAGGAAAATATGACTGGAAAAGCTAAAGATTTCAGAAGAAACCATTTTTTTCCTCAAACTAATTTAATTGCACTTAGTGAAATTGCAGATGTATATTTTCTCCAAATATCTCTCCTTTTTCAGTTGGACTATGAAAGTAAAATTATGTAATTCAACTTTAAAAATGGCAGTTTTGTCTAAACTGTATTCAAGTCCCATTTATTTGGCTATTTACAAGTAACTATTATCCTGGATGCTTTTAAAAATTGGGTCCATTAATTTGCAAAGCATGACTCAGACTGTTTGCTCAAAATGTCCCAAAAAACAAATGTTAAAAAAACTAGAATTGTTTATTTATGTCCCCGCTGGGGACTCTTGTGCATTTCAAAGCAGGCATGCCTCATGCAGCCGAGAATCAGTGAGACGTCCCGTAGACCCTGGGCTGTGCATGGAGTTCCTCATTCCTTCTTTGAAATGTACAAGAACCCTCACAGGAGCTCTTGTACATTTCAAAGGAGGAATGTGGAAGTGCCTATTGACTAGTTGAGTAGTCAATGGGAATTACATAGACTAGTTGAGTAGTCATTTAACCTCATTTTAACATCCTTAGTACAGAATGCTTTTCTGTATTCCCACAAAATTACAAACATTAGTAACTATATTTCAACTATTCCTACATTTAATACAAACACAAATTAGATTGATTACAATGAGCAAAATACCACTCGGTCTGCTGAATAGCTAACGACTCTAAGCAAAAGAGGAGCAAATTGTATTTACATAGACACACCAGGTTTTCTCCCTCCGTACAGGATGCATGCCTTCAGATCCTGCTTACAGCTCTGATCTGAATTTATTTCCAGTTCAGGAAAGTTAATACTTCCTAGGGGAAATCATACAAATGTAGTGTGAAGCATTTGAGAGACTATATTGTTTGCCACCACAAGATTGGAAGTTGGAGGGAGTCATCAGAACATTTTTGTAATGACTTAACATTATTATTCATATCGTAGTAGCCCATTGGATCCCTGGTCAGAAAATACTAAAGAAATACCACACGGCATATAGATTAAAATAGGGGAACTACCAAAAATGAGGAATCTATGAAATAAAAGGAACAATCACATGAGTGAATAGATTGCAAGCTGCCTGAAATCTTTTTAAAATAATAGAGGCTCAAAGTAGAGGTGTACCCCCAAATTTAAAAAAGTAAGAGAACCCCAAAAATGTCATTATGACTAAACAACAAAGTAAAAGAGACATTAGAGACAAGAGATGCATCATTTGAAAATTGGAAGTCAAATCCCACCGAGGAAAATAGACAAAAGATTTTGAAGAGCATCTATCGACAGGGAAAACTCAATGGTAACCCCCCCTCCCCCGCCCCGAAGAATTATGTACATCAGCAGCAGGAAGAGAGACAAACAATACTGAGGTCATTGGGTGATCAAGGTGCTAAAGGAGCCTGCAAGAAGATAAGGCCATTGTGGAGAAGCTCACTGAATTCTTTCCATCAGTCTTCCATGCAAAAGATGTGAGGGAGACCTGAGCCACCCTTTTGCGGTGTCAAAGCTGAGGAACTGTCTCAGACCGAGATGTCAATGAAGCAGGTGTTGGAATAAATTGATACCGCAATCACTAAAAACACCAGGCCAAATAGTATTCACCAGTGGGTTCAGAAGGAAGTCATATATGAAATTGATGAACTTTTTCAACTGTGGTATATAACTTACCACTTATATCAGCCTTAGTGCAGATGACAGGAGAATAATTTATTTGATGCTGATTACTCAGAGGCTATTCGGGACAATTACAGGCCAGTAGGCCTATCTTCAGTACCAAGAAAATTTCTTGAAAATAAAGAACAGAATTATTACACACAGAGACAAACATTCTATGTTGCAAAAAAGTTAACACTGCTTTTGCAAACTGAATAATGCCTCACCGGTCATTGAGAATTTTTTCAGGTGACAGTGACCATGTGGACAAGCAGAGCTGGCTTTCCACTTAAGCACAGTAGGTATCTACCCACAGATGCTGGTAAAGGCCCCTAAAAGTTAAAAATGGATTAGAAGTTAAAAAAACACATACAATTCCTCCTCTGATGCCTGAGCTCCTAGAGCAAGTTGGTGGCCACCACACATGAGGGTCTGGGGCAGGGTAAGCATCTGAGTCAGCCCACCTGGGGGTTCTTTGGGCTGCGGCTAGGCAGTGTGGTTGCTGAAGAGGTTGGGACCATCTTAGATTCTTCCCAGTCTTAGTCACCCCTCTGCCTCCACTCTGTGCCATGTATTAGTATGGATTAGCACCCTATTCACGTACACAGTTAAAGTCCGAGTGCAGCTTCTATATTGTGCTGAAGGAGGGACAGAATACACCTGAGGACTACTTGTCATGGAGAGAGGTATAGTCTTTTCCTTATGCCTGGGGTGGATAGGCAGGCTGTGTTCATATTTCTTTTCATTTTTTAGGGAAAAGTCAAAGATCAGCCATAGCTGGAGGAGTGCTGAAGTTGATGTGCCTAGCAGTGTGGAAGGCATATCTGGACTTTCAGAAAGCCTTTGACCAGGTCACTTGTTACAGGCTGTTAAATAAAGTAAGGAGGCATGGGATAAGAGAGAAGCTCCTCTCAGGAATTGGTAACTGGTTAAAACATAGGAAACAAGGGGTAGGGATAAATGGTTCATTTTCAGAATGGAGAGGAGTAAACAGTGGTGTTCCTCATGGATCTGAACTGGGATCAGTGATCTTCAACATATTAATAAATGATCAGGGAAAAGAGGTAATCTGTGAGGAGGCAAATTTTGTATATGACACAAAATTATTCAAGATCGTTAAGTCCAAGGCTAGATGCAAAGTTTTACAAAACTACATGACTGGGCAACAAATTGAGAGATGAAATTCAGAGGTAATAAATAGAACAGTGTTATAGATACCATCATGTTGCATGTATCTGGGATTATGTTTTCCATTGTGTATTACATTGCATTCATCAACATAGGAATGCAACCCCATAATCTGGATGTTCCTAAACTTCTGGTTGCCAAAAGCTGGGACATAAGTCACTCAATATATTGCCCTGTTCTATTAGTTGCTCTTGAACTATTGGCTCTGTCCACTCTCAGAAGACAGGATACTAGTCTATATGAACTATTGATCTGACCCAATGCGAACTTTCCTATAAGCAACAAAAGGCTTAGATCAC
Source organism: Pelodiscus sinensis (assembly GCF_049634645.1). NCBI lineage: Eukaryota > Metazoa > Chordata > Testudines > Trionychidae > Pelodiscus > Pelodiscus sinensis. The sequence continues at coordinate 274,850,446 of NC_134711.1, forward strand.
CTGTGGGATGCTTGGTCTGTATCTGTAATCTTAAAAGCCACACTTTGGGAGTTCACAGGTGAGGCATCTCTCAAAAGCCTTTTCCCAGACAAGAGCTTATTTTAGTACAAGCATTCCTAAAAGGGTTTTTTGCGATGGGATTTTCTCTAGAAGAGGTCTTATCCCATAGGCTGAAGTTAGAGGACTGACAAGAAAGAAATATAGACTTGACCTTGCGATTGACTAGAAAGCAATTGAGCTGTAGAAGTGAGGGTTATGGGAATTGAATCAATCTGTGTAAGACTAAGTCTACACTATCGCCGTTTTTCAGAAAAAGCTATGCAAATTGCACTCCACAATGTATGTAGGTTTTTCGATTGCTTTTCCAGAAGAGGCTTTTCTGCCATTTGGCCCTGTATAGATGGGGCCAAAGAACAGAAAAACCTCCTCTTTCGGAGGAGCCCTTATTCCTCATAGAATGAGGTGTATAGAGTTATCAAAAGAGTGCGTGTGCTCTTCCACAAAATAAGTGAAGGAGCAAACGCGTTCCCTGGATGCAGCGGAGTTTTTCCAGGATACTTCCTGCGTGCTGTCATTTAGTTTAGTTTTTGGTTTACACTTTCTAGCTATGTCTTGATAAGCAGCAAGTGTGTTTTCTTCACTCATGCTATGATAACTGAGTTAGCGTAATACAACTGAAAAGTCCCATCCAGATGCATGCTAATATTTTTGATGTTGTGGTAACTGGTTGTAATGTATAAAATTGAATAAGGAATACAATTCTGAAAGTGTTCACTTCTAATGTCCTTATTGTAGAAGTGTGAGTGAAAAGCAGTGAAGAATCAGGCCCAATGTGACTGGAGAAAAACCTACATCCACAGTTACTATAATCTAAGAAATAGCTAACATTATTCACACTCTATGTTTCTCCTAGATTTATAAACCTAGTAGATTTACTCCTGTTTCAGTCTAAACAGATTACTAAAAATAAAACTACTACTACCATGGGCACATAATATCTAAGGAAAATATATATTTTAAACACAAATAAAATGGTGCTAAGAAATGAGAATACAAATAACAAAGAAAAAGATGAGGAAGAATGGCTCTTGTGCAAGAGGCGGTTTTTGTTAAAAAAGGAGCCGTCTACACAGCTCCTTTTTGCGCAAAAGCCTCTTGTGCAAAAGTGTCTGCTCATTAATTAGGCAAATGAAGGACAGTGATGTTCCACACTGAGCTTCATTTGCACAGGCTTTTCCACAAGAAAGCTACAGTGTAGACATAGCCTGAATTTATGACAAAATGTAACAGATGGATGAAAAAGATAAGTTGGAGAATGAGCTGGCAGTAAAACAGACCATGCGTTTGCACAATGAGCAACAGACTTAATTCATCCCCCGTCTAGCCATGGTCAAATGTTTAAGTTCTGCTGGCAGAATGACAAATATGAGTCCAAAAGAGGGCAAGTAGTGGGTTTCCAGATTTTGAGAGGGAATTTTTCCCACGCACAGGGGGCAAGCTGCAAGTAGGTGTGAAGCAGAAGTAGTAGACCAAGTACACATTGCTGGCAGAGTGAAAGGACAATAGAGAAGGGGAGTCCAATGAAGGAAGCAGAGAAGGGATGATACAATCAGAATGCAGCAGTACTTGAATACAATTGAGAAAGAAGAGTTCCCCACACAGACTACCCACAGCCTACAGTGCCTAAAGTCCCACAGTCTAGGTGCCTTGAGACAGTTGGGGCCAGATTCAGAAAGATGCTCAGGCACCATGTGACTTCATCATGTTTGAAAATGATTCAGGTTCTAAGTCATTTAGGCCTTGCAATGCAGAGTGGAGCAACACTCAAATAGCTTTTAAATTGTGACCTTTGCCTCTTAAGTATCTATAAATATAAATGGCAGGGCCCTTCCTTCACTTGTTTTTCTGTGTCTTGTATGGGCAAGATTTTCAAAAATAAGAAATCCCCATCAGATGCCTAAATAAGAACTTACCTGAATTTTTAAAATGTACCAAGCATCTAACAGCTTCTATTAATTCTTTTAGCTTCAAGCTGTTTTGAAAATAGCATTTTGTGGCCAGAAATGACCTGGTCAGGCAAAATCCCTCATCTGTAATCTTTGAAATCCCATCACTCCAAAAAATAGTAAGAATTGAAAATATTGCTACTAATTTCTCATTGATCTCTGTGTCCCCTCCCCTCCCATGTTTCTTTTTTAATTTCCAGAATCTACTTTATCATTCATCCTTTCCCTCTTTCTTTTTTCCCTGCCATTTTAAATCACGTCTATGGAGGTTTTTTTCTTTCTATTTCTCTCACAGACTCTGGTAAGTTTTACTTTACTATATATATCCACTATTGCTAGGGTTAACTACCAATTCAGATAAACTCCCTAGAACATTGTAGGTTTTGATATAAGATGATGGGTTAGCAGTACTTGCACAAATATTTCCATTATAAGTGTTTTCCTCTAGAGATACAAGTGTTTTGCAAAGATGATTATAGTTATCTCTATTTTGTAGATGGTCAAACACAGACTTGGAAAAGCATAGTGACTTACCTAATACCATATGGTGAACCTCAGGAGAGGAGGTTTTTGTTTGTTTGTTTGTTTGTTTGTCAAATGCAGCCTATTCCTCCAGTGGTAGAACTGATGTTATTGAAAGTTGTCACATGGAAACAGCCATATCTTACTGTGAGAGAAAAGGAAATGCAAGTAAGCAGATGCCTTCTAGATGAGGATGAGAAAGGACAACTGAGAGACTGTGGCTGATCACATATAGGCATCCTTAAGACATGGCTGCGTCTAAAAACATATATATCTTTTGTTGGCTTCCCTGAAACTGCATCCTGGTTCTCCAGTTAAATGGAATCAAATGAAACAGAAATCCATATCCAAGGAAATGACCTCATTCTCGTACATACTATTTTATATTTGGTGATAGGATAAAATGGATGTCTTCTTTTGTAAAAAATGTAAAATTATTCACCAAATCTGTGATCCTTTTTCCTGAAACTGCTTGGATATAGAGAGAATTGGATTAAACTGATAGATATTTTTTCAAGAGATCATGTTAATTCTGCCTCAGTATTCACATTATAGTTATAGAATGCAGCTGAATACGATGTTAACTCATGTTTGATTTCAATCTTTTATTTGTACAATTCAATTTTAAAAGTTCAGGGTTCAGCCTTTGACATATATATAGGTTTTCCACTGCTTTGTTGTCTAATGCTGACTCTGTTGGTTTATCTCATGTGCTTTAATCTGGAAGGAAAATAAAAGACTTAAATATCTTCCTTGCTCTAAGTACAGGCACTATTTATAAATATAGGCATTGAACGGGGGTTATTTGTGAATTAAATTAGGAACAAAATTGAATGTTTATTGAAAGAAAATGTTGTACAATATATATTGGTATGTTTACTGTGCATAATTTAAAAAAAATGAAACTAGATTCTATTTGCTTGTATTTAAACTGTAGTTTCACTGTAGAGCGAGAAACTCAGACACTATAGCTTTGCATTACTGTATGAAAACCAGAGTCTTATCGAATGCTCAACATTTTTGAAAACCAGGGTTGAAATCCTGGTCCTCCTGAAGTCAGTGGGACCCCTGGCCCTATTGAAGTCAATGGCAAGATCTGACTATGGACAACTTATTTAAGAACCTAAGTGTAGATTTATGAGCTTAACTTTCAGCTTCTAAATCCAAACTCAGCCTACTATTTTTAAAAATCTTGCCTATAACTTTAATATTGGCCTTTCTTCTAAAAGCACCTAAAATAGAATTATAGAAATGTAGGAATGGAAGGAAATCCAAGTAGTCATCTTATCTTCCCAAACATATGGAGACAGGACAAAGTACACCTAGGTGATCCCCAACAGGTGTTTGTTTCACTTCTTAAAATGCTCCAGTGACAGATTCCATAGCCTCCAAAGGTAACATGTTCTAGTGTGTAATTATCCTTATAACTAAAAAATGTTTATTAATATCCAACCTAAATCTCTCTTACTGTAAACTAAGCTCCTAAATTCTTGTCTCAGCCTTGGTGGAATTGGACAGCAGTTGATCACAGTCCCATTTATCTTTTTACAATCTTTTACGTATTTGAAGACCGTTATTAACTATGCCCAATTCTTTCAACCTTTCCTCTTAGGTAATGATTTCTAAATCTCTTAGCATTGTTGGTGTGGAAAAGGCTGTTTTCCACACTGTCTCCAAACCTCTCTTAAGTTGTAGTGCCTAAACCTAAATAATCTTTATATTTCTTAAACCTAAATAAAGCCTTGACATGCTACATGCGGAGACCTCACTAGTGCCCAGCAGATTGGAATAATTACCTCACTTTTCTAACACTCCCCATTTCTTACAACACTCTTGTTAATATACTCTAGAATGACATTTGACATTTTTACAAAAGCATCAAACTGACATATTTAATTTGCGGTCTGCTCTAACCTCCAGATTGTGTTCTGCAGTACTGCTACCTAGCCAGTTCTGTTGTTCTGAATTTGATTTTTCCTTCATAAGTACAGTACTTTGCCCTGAATTCCATTTTATTGATTTAAGACCAATTCTCCATTTTATAAAGATCATTTTGAATTATATGCTGTTTCCAGAGTGTTAGCAGCCCCATCCATCTCTTTGTCAGCCTCAAACTTGCACACATATTCTCCATTACATTATCAAAGTCATTAATGAAAAACAATTAATGGCAGTAAAAAGCCCTGCAGGACACAACTAGTTAGCTCCCAGTTAGATAGCAAAACCATTGACAACTACTCTTTGAAAACAGTCTTTCAACCACTTATGTACCCACCTTTAAGTAATTTAATCCAGATTCTTCAGGCGGTAGCTGAGTTAGTCTGTACAGGATAAACTTAAAAAACAACATATAGTCTGGTAGCGCTATAAAGACTAACAAAACATGTAGATGGTATCATGATACCCACGAAAGCTCATGATACCATCTGCATTTTCTGTTACTCTTTAAAGTGCTACCAAACTATCTGATGTTTTTTAAAGTTAATCTAGATGGTATTTCATTAGTATTTTATGAGAATATCATGTGAGAATGTGTCAAAGGCCTTATTAATGCCCAGAAATATCACATCTATTCCCCCAGCCACTAGTCCAGTTATGCTGTCAAAGAAGGAAATTAAATGGGTTTGATGTGATTTGTTCTCAACAAATCTATATTGGCTATTACTTGTCACTTTACTCTCTTCTAGGTTTGAACAAATTGATTCTTTAATAACTTGTTCCTGTATCCTTCCAGATATTGAATTTAGGCTCACTGGTCCTAATTCCTTGGGTCCTCCTTCCTCAATTTGTAGGAGATACTATGTTTGTCCTTCTCTGATCCTGAAAAAAAAGTATGCTTAACTTTGTGCATATGAATAGTCTCAATGAACTCTGGCTGTACTCATATACTTAAAGCTAAGCTCTTGTGTAAGTCTTTGCAGGACTCAGACATTAAGGCTACGTCTAGACAGGCATGATTTTCCGCAAATGCTTTTAACGGAAAAGTTTTTCCGTTAAAAGCATTTGCAGAAAAGAGTGTCTAGATTGGCACTGACGCTTTTCCGCAAAAGCACTTTTTGCAGAAAAACTTCCGTGCCAATCTAGATGCAGTTTTGCGCAAGAAAGCCCCGATCGCCATTTTCGTGATCAGGGCTTTTTTGCGCAAAACAATAACGCGTTGTCTACACTGGCCCTTTTGCGCCAAAGCATTTGTGCAAGAGGGCTTTTGCCCGAACGGAAGCAGCATAGCATTTCCGCAAGAACACTGACAATCTTACATGAGATCGTCAGTGTTCTTGCGGAAATTCAAGCGGCCAGTGTAGACAGCTGGCAAATTTTTCTGCAGTCTAGACGCAGCTTAAATGTTTACCATGTGATATATAATCTTAATTTCTTTGTCTTCAGTGCCTATAATAATAGTTCCCACAGGATGATTGAGACCTGTGCAGATGAGATTGCAGGTTGATGGCTGTGCCTCCAGTGACTTGACTCAATATTTAGGGTCTCCAACCATGCCTCATTTGGGTGGCTTGAGAAAATAATTTAAGATTTTGTTTGCTGATATAAAGGCATAAAAAAAAGAAAACTGAAATGGCATGTGTCTATTTAGATATATCACACTGGTTAAGTAGACTACCGTAACTTTAGTGTACACAGTTTATGCATTTTTATTATATTTAGCAATAACCCTATAAATAATGGAATAATTCCATGACATTTATAGCAAGATGTCTATTCAGTAAATATTTATAATGTAACTGCTGTTATAACTAATTAAATTAAAGGGAGAAACAAATATCCAAGATAAAGAAAAGAAGAGATGTAGTATATTGCCTCTTGACACAGGAGAGCAAGACTTTCCATTTAGATAAAATGTAAATTAACTCATAATAAGCAGCAATAAAAGAACTAGGTTTATTTCTCTTCTGATTTTAAGGTGTTGGAAAAGTATTAGCATTTTAAATTAAAGCTTATGGGAAAAATGTATTTAAGCAATTAATTGCTTTAACTACCACTCCTATATCCTTCAGGGTGTCAGACATTTGAATCTCCTATAAGCCATTCATTCCATTTAAGAGTCAGTCTGCACAGAATCTCTTGTAGGGTTGGGGCCTCGTGAGAGCCAAAGAAACTAAAAAATTCCAAAACCGAAACTAAAAACACACAATGATAAAATGGGCAAAGGAAGGCCAGAAATACCAGACTGTCTTTGAGTTCTGCACTATTATTGCTCTTACTTATAAAATAATAATTGATTTTAAAAACTGCATGCTTTATTAGTGCATTATTAAACTAGCACACTGTTTAAGTGAATAGATTCTATTATTCGTAATAGTGTAATAAAATTGTAATTGGATAGGTAGTTATATGATTAAATGAATGTTGTTTCAGTGGTGCGTATCAGTTTATAGAAAGCTAATGCCAGCTAAGGTAAAATGTTTTGGTTCGGTGATTTAGGCTATCAGCATCCTGAAAGCCATCTCACGTGGATGCTCTCATTTCTGGCAACTTTTAATATACCATTTCTTAATAGAATATTTAGATAAATACTTATTAATTTCTACTGAACAATTCATGTAATTGTTTTTCTCTATTGTTTGCTATGTTTCCATATTACTGAAACACACAACTCTGTATTAATTTTAGAGAGATTATTAATCCACACAGAGCAGGACTAAAACCTAGAGTTTATTTTAAAAAAATATTTAAAAGAGTGTTACCCACTCTTGGCACTTGAAATACAGAAGATGGAGGTTTACAAGACACCTTAAAAAAATCTTGTCAGTAAAGGCTTCTGTGAAAGAACTCCCCAAGGTTGCAGACTCCCTGACCTTTGATTGTGTGCTGCCACCACCCAAATATAAAACCCCTTTGAAGCCAGGAAGAAGCATTTGGGAACTTCTCCCTGTGGGATAACCCAAACTCTTTTGAAAAAGAGCAGCTAGATAGCATTAAGCGGATTGAAAAAGCAAAAAAGTCTGGACGCTCTTTCGAAAAAAAAAAGGCACCCAAAACTGCTTCTGCTAGGACATGGGGGCAACATTTACTTCCTGGTGCTTCTGCGTGCCCTTTGCAGAGACGCGTGCTTAAAGGAACCTCTCTGAACAGCCATTGCTCTGATGCTGCAGCTGGCTTGCCTACCTCTTAGAGGGACAGCAAAGTTTCTGTAGTGTTTGCTTTGAGTGCTCTGCTTTCTGGGACACCACAGCAGTTACTTTCCTGATTGGTTTTTGTGCGTTTAATGGGGGGGTTTTTTGCCATGGAGCCGGAGCTGCCCTTGGGTAGGCAATGGCCCCACATTGTGGTGCTTGAAATTCTGCTGTATCTTCATGAGACCATCATGATGTTCATGCCAGATCTGGATTCAGAATCCAGCTTTGAGCCCCTCACTTGGGCTGCAGCCCCACTGCCCTTGCCCCCAAACTTATTCCTGGAGAGGCGAGTTTGGAGGCTGGACACCAGTTCACACTGGTGGGACCGTCTTGTTAGGGAGCAGTGGGACGACCAGGCTTGGCTCTGAAATTTCTGTATGGAAAGTCCACTTTCCAGGAACTGTGTGCCTGGCTTGCCCCACCCTACGACGCCAGAACACCCACTTGCAGCCCGCCATCCTGGACATGGGGGAACGCAACGTCCCCAAGGTGGTTGGTGCCTGTTGTGTGCTGCACAACCTGGTGGAGAGAAAAGGGGAGGCCTTCCTCCCTGGGTGGGGCACATGGGCTGATGTGCAGGGGAGCAGCCCCAGATAGCTTCCATCCATCAAGCCCACCAGTCAGGATTGCGAATTCGGGAGGCCCGTGGGAGATAGTCTCCCATGGAGCCCGATGACTTTCCAAAGGGCCTTCCAAATGTGGGTTTGCTTCATGCCCCCAGTGCCTTCCCCCCTAAACCCATCCCTGCCCCACTTTGTACACATACACAGAGAAGAGAGACAGATGTGGTTCACAAAATGCTTTCAGTTTATTGCACACGTGTGTGTTACAAACAGTATAACTTTTTTGTAAAGAAAAATAAACTTTTCATTAACAAACTAAAGTGCTTCTCTCACTCACTCTCACTGGTGGGAATGGGGATGTAAACCTGGAAGGGTGGAGGGAGGCTCAGGGCTGAGGGTGCCGCCTAGATGAATAGGTCCTGCCACCTCGGGTATGGGGGACTGCTCGGAGATGGCTGTGTATGTAGCCTGGAACAGTAGGAGGCTGGGCAGGAGGTGGGGCTGCACCGGGGTTTGGGATGGCAGAGGGGGGCAGGGAGTGAGGGGGAGGCAGGCTGAGCAGGAGGAGCAGGAACAGGGACAGGACCATTACCTCCTGTATAGCAGCGCAAATTGCAGTGCGCTGCTGGACGAACTCATCCAGCAAGCAACTGCACCCCTGTGCCTCTGCCTGCGTCCTCTGGGAAAATGTGTCATGCATCCCTTGCTGGACTGAGATGTGCTGGCGTGTCAGGTCCAGGTATGTGCGCCAGTGCCGGAGGGTTCCATGAATCCATCTGGGTGGTGGGACAGGTATGGCGCGCCCCTCCTGGACAGCTGGTCTGGCTGTGGAGGACAAGAGGGAAAAGTCGTCAGTCATGCATGCTCACACTTTCCCTGAGAGGGCATGCCCTTCTTCTCAGCAGTCCAGACTAACTGCCCATGTCTACACGCAGCAGGGACCCAGTAGTTCGAAATAAAGCCCTAGTTCGAACTTCCTTTTAAACCTCATTCCAGGAGGACGGCAGTTAGACGCGGGCAGTTAGTCCGGACTTGTAAATTTGAAAAATGGCAACCATCCAGGAAGATGCGAATCAAGCGCAGGATATTTAAATCCTGGGATTGATTTGCAACTTCGTATGCCTACATTAGCCTCCATAATTCAAAGTAGAAGGCCAGTATAGACATACCCTATGACATTAAAAATTTGTATTTAAAATATTGGGTTCAATTTACAAAAAGAAAAAAATCACTCAAGGGACAAATGAAGAATGAGAGGTGTTATATGACCCTCTTTAGAAAACCACACTTCATATTAAGAGAGATATGTTTTCTTTTTTTTAAAATCACCAATTATTTTAATTTACTTACAGTTTCAATCATGTTGTGCACTATGTTCCCTGAATATGATGAAAGAAAAAAGTGAAGTAGAGGGGGAAAAAGGTCCAGATGAAGAAAAGAGAGATACAGTATAGGAGCTCGACTCTTGCATATCTTGTTTTACTTTAATACTATGAAAAATCAGCCATTGCAGAATGTTCTCAGCCTCACTGAAAAGATGCATGAGAATACTGCAGTGCTAGTGATCCAATACTGGCGATGCCAGGAGTGGGGAACATCCAACGTGCTGGCTGCATTCAGTTCATCAGGATTGGCCACTGGCAAGTCGCCAGACACTTTGTTTATTGGAGTGCTTCAGGCACAACACTCAGAATTCCCATTTGCCACCATTTGAAATTCCAGGCCAAAGGGAGCTGCAGGAAGAAGTGACCCAGGGCATACAACATCCCACAGCTCCCATTACCCAAGTATGGTAAACCACAGTCACTGGGAGCTTCCTGGCTCTGTGCCTGCAGGTGTTCAAGTAAACAAAATATCTGGCAGCTAACCCTGATGAATCACATGTAGCCAGTGCACCTGAGGTTCCCCACCCCTGATTTATGTACTAAGTCTTTGACCATACAAATACTGAAGCAAATCCAAAACTATATGCACAGACTTCAAATTGCTCCCAACCACATTATTTTATAATTATATTTCAGAACTATCTTTTTCTTCTGTTAAAACAAACGAATTGATGTGTAACAATTTTGTATCTTCTTGTCTATTGCTAGTTCTATTCCTTTGCTATTTTAATAATTACATATGCCCTGTATTTTTATCATAGTACTTAGCTCTTTGATTTTCTTTGCCTTAAATTATAGCAGTTGCTGTAAAGGACTGATTTTTGCCAAAATGTTGACAGTGAATCTGGCTTTTCTCCAGAACTACTTCTGTTTTTCAGCATTGCCCTCATTCATTTCTAGTGCTCTGATTGAAAACAATTCTTACATAAATTTTTATTCCCCGCTGTTGTGACAGTTCAGCACAGTTGCTGACCACAAGATGCTATAAGTACTGTTTTCAATCAAAGCGGTTGAAAATTGCTTTTTGGAATAAAATAGTATGAGATCAGTTTGGAACTTTTAAACCTTTCTTGCTATATGTAGGCAGGTTCTAATTTGAAAGCCTATGGAAAAACTCATGCTGATTTATCATGCTGTCATTAGCAGGGATTATTATAGGTCTTCAGTGAAGAGATATCAGAAATCATGGAAATTAAACATTTATTAAATTAGACCAGAGGACTTTTGCAGTTTGAGCAATTGACACTACATTTGAACAATGACTTGATTCTCAAAATAAGGAACTGATATGGTATATTAGTAACTAAAATAAATATTAACTAATCCTTAAGAGATGGATGGGGAAACACTGGCACGCCAACTACACATGGTACAGCAGGGTTAGCTGCTGGCCGGACTCTTTGATTAACTGACTATCTGCAAGCACAGAGCACCCCAGCTCCTATTGACTAGCAATGGTGAATCACAGCCACTGGGAAAAGTGGGGCTCTGTGCCTGAGGATGCTCAAGTAAACAAAGCATCTGGCGGCCCACCAGTAGATATCCCTGACAAACCGCATGTGGCAGGCACGCTGGAGGTTCCCCACCCTTGCACTAAGGATTCTATCCCAGATGCTAAATTTCAAATGAAAAAATACATCCCTAGATTCTAATGCAAGTTCATATATGGACTCAAAGAATATTCTGGTTTGTACAAATCATATGTGTTTCATATGTGTTCATTTTTTTAATTGTATCCTTTGGTATATATGGTTGTGACAATTTTCTTCCACTATTTGATCTGAGAAAGTGGGTCTGGCCCACGAAAGCTCATCACCAAATAAACCATCTTGTTAGTCTTTAAAGTGCTACATAGTCCTGTTTTTTGTTTCATTCCATTATAGCGAGGCATAACATTTTATGATGCTAAGGGCAATATCAAATAGTTCCTCATTTTAAAAAAAGTAACGTTAAGTATGGACATTCAGCACACACCCACAAATCAATTTGACTGCTGTTGTCATGCACTTAGAGCTTTCTATTTATTAATTAATCATGTAAATTTCATATGTTTGAAATGTAAAGCTTCATTTCATCCTGATTGACCTGAATATGGCACCTGGCATTTTGAACAAACTATATTCATGCTTAATACACATCAATTGATGCACAGTACTTCTTTTTATTTGAGACCTGAACGGACACTCTCTTTAAAATCCTGGAGAAAAACCTAGAGTTTTTGAGGAATTTACTCACAACTATTTTGTGCATTCATATAAATTATAAATTCACCTACATGAACTTGCACTAAAAGAAAAAGGCAAGCAGATGTTGAGTTGAATTACACATCTGTTGGCTTGAGAAGACATTATATGTATGCCAAATTATATTTGACCTTTATTTTTCTCTGGAGTCTAGATTTCATAAGTGAAAAAGGTGCAACATAACAATTAAAATAATTGTTTTAAAGTAGTCAGCTCCACTGCATTCACCTATTGTGATTATATTAGATTTCTGAAATCATTTTATTATATGTTAAAAACTTTTAACTTAAAAATAGAAGAAAACTGGTTTTCAAGCTGCCATATGGGATTTACCTATAAAAATCACCATTGCAACTGTATATTAACAATCAGCATAAAAATATTGTGAGATTAAATTATGTTATCAAGTGACTATGTTTATTGTTATTAGTAAGCAAGATAATGTTTAGAATCAATTTATATTTACATATTTGCATATTTTATATTGATATAAATAGCTGCATTAATATCTTGACACCAAGGTTTGTATAAACAGCCATGATTTATGACCAACAGAGAGTAGGCTGAGCAAAATAGAATATATAAACAATAAACAATGCTTCATGCATTTAAATGTGGCAAAAAAAAAGATGTTGTTACACAGTGGTTAATACATATGTAAATATACATAACAATGCAATATCTTATCTTTTTATATCACTTATCACCCGAAAAGAGGTGTATAGAAATGCATGATCAGGGAAAAAGAGACACCGAATAAAATTAAAAGGCAACAAATTGGAAGCTGATAAAATGAAGAAAAAAAAACATTTGTATAAAATGCATAATTAACTTCTAGAATTAATTGCCCTAAGATATCATTGAGACAAAAGCTTAGTTAGTTAATGCCTATTACGCCCACTGGCATGTAGGGCAGCAATAAAAGCTCTCCATTTTTGTTTGTCTTTGGCTATTTTCTCCAGTGTGTCCCAGTTACATGAGAACATAAGAAAGGCCGTACTGGGTCAGACCAAAGGTCTACCGACAGTGGCCAGCACCAGGTGCCCCAGAGAGGGTGGACGGAAAACAATGATCAAGAGATTTGTCTCCTGCCATCCTTCTCCAGCCTCTGACAAACAGAAGCCAGGGACACCATTTCTATCCCCTGGCTAATAGCCTTATATGGACCTAACCTCCATGAAATTATCTAGCTTCTCTTTAAACTCTGTTATAGTCCTAGCCTTCACAGACTCCTCTGGCAAGGAGTTCCACAGGTTGACTGCACGCTGAGTGAAGAAGAACTTTCTTTTATTAGTTTTAAACCTTCTACCCATTAATTTCATTTGGTGTCCTCTAGTTCTTCTACTATGGGAACTAATAAATAACTTTTCTTTATCCACCCTCTCCACACCACTCATGATTTTATATACCTCTATCATATCCCCCCTCAGTCTCCTCTTTTCTAAACTGTGTGGAAGTTTTCAGAGAACTATCCATGATAACTCCAAGATCTCTTTCCTGATTTGTCATAGACAAATTACCCCCCATTATACTGTACCTATAGTTGGGGTTATTTTTCCCGATGTGCATTATTTTACACTTATCCACATTAAATTTCATTTGCCATTTTGTTGCCCAATCAGTCAGTTTGGTGAGATCTTTTTGGAGTCCATCACATCTGCAAACTTTACCACCTCTCTGCTTACCCCATTCTCCAGATCATTTATGAATAACCCTTGGGGGACACCACTAGTTACCCCTCTCCATTCTGAAAATTTACCATTTATTTATACCCTTTGTTTCCTGTCTTTTAACCAGTTCTCAATCCAAGAAAGGACCTTCCCTCTTATCCCATGGCCATGTAATTTACACAAGAGCCTTTGGTGAGCAACCTTGTCAAAGGCTTTCTGAAAATCTAAGTATACTATATCTACTGGATCCCCCTTGTCTGCATGTTTGTTAACCCCTTCAAAGAACTCTAATAGATTAGTAAGACATGATTTCCCTTTACAGAAACCATGTTGACTTTTGTCCAACAAATTATGTTCTTCTACATGCCTCGCAATTTTATTCTTTACTATTGTTTTGACTAATTTGCCCGGTTCTGAAGTTAGGCTTACTGGTCTGTAATTGCCAGGAACGTCTCTAGAGCCCTTTTTAAATATTGGTGTCACGTTGGCTACCTTCTAGTCATTAGGTACGGAAACCGAATTAAAGGATAGGTTACAAACCACAGATAATAGTTCAGCAATTTCCCATTTGACTTCTTTTAGAACCCTTGGATGAATGCCATCCAGTCCTGGAGATTTGTTAACATTAAGTTTTTCTATTTGTTCCAAAACCTCTGTAGTTCATTCTCTTCATATCTGCCTCAACCGTACTCTGCAATGTTGTCTTGGGCCTCCCATGTTTCCGTCGTCCTTCAGGCGTCCAGTGAAGTGCTATCTTTTCAATGGCGTCTACTTCCCTGCTCATCACATGCCCTATCCATCTCCAGCATCTTCTCATAATGATAGTGGTCATGTCCTCCTGGAGGCATCACAGGAGCAGGTGGTGGTTGGAGATTGTTTTCGGCCAAAAGTTGCGAAGAATTTTATGAAGGCCAGTAGTGTGAAAGGATGAGAGCTTGGCATGGTTGCACTCTGTCATCTGCCAGCACTCTGAGCCATATTGTGTTGATATGACACATCTCTGGTACAGCTTAAGCTTGATGTGGATACTGTACTGTGTAGATCTCCATACATTGTTCATACTCCTGAGGACATTTCTGGCCTTACTTAGTCTGCTCTGGATGTCGTTCTTGATGCCTTCATCATGGTGGATGATGCTGCATAAAGTACATAAAGCTGTCTGTCCTGGGAAAGTCTGCATCATGTATCTTGATTGGTGCTGGTGAATCTATATTGAGAATCATAATCTCTGTTTTCCTCCGGCTAACTCTTAGTCCAGCCTGATGTCCAAAGATGCATAGGCGTTGTGTCTTTTCCTGCATGTGTTGATGAGTATGGGAAAGTAACACAAGGTCGTCCATAAAGTCAAGGTCTTCCAATGTGGAAAAAAGTGTCCATCTGATACCCCTTGATGCATCTGCTGTTGTTCTCCACATCACATAGTTGAACACCATGTTGAAGAGTAGTACAGACAGTCTGACCCCAGTCTTGACTTAGAAAGACAGATCGCAGTATCCCACACTACATGTGAAGTTGGTGTAAAAACTCTTCATGAGTTGGACTAGTTGTAGAGGGATTCTGTAGGCTCTCAGAATGCACCAAAGGCTTTCTCTGTGTATGCTGTCAAAAATCTTCTCAAAGTCTATAAAGTTAATGTACAACTGTATGTACCACTCTGTGCACTGCTCTATGATGTTTCTCAGGATGAAAATCTGGTATATACATCCTCTTTCCTTGCGAAATCTGGCTTGTTCTTTCCTCAGAGACTTGTTGACAGCATCTGAGATCTGCTGGATGATGACCTTGGCTAGGATCTTGCTGGGTATGAATAGAAGGGTACAAAAAGCTTAGTAGGTGTAAAAAAAGGAGTAGACATTTATAAAAATAATTAAAATGTACACAGTTACATTACACAGGGAACATTACAAAAGGCTTCAAACCCTCAGGCTTCAATTACTAGCTGTCAGGATTGGGCAAAAACTTCTACTTTCTAATTGTCCACTAGGTGTAATTGTCTTACACCTTACTATGAAATGTATTGGTACAGGCCATTGTCAGAAACAGGATACAGTCTAAGATGGATCCTGGTCTGATCTGCTATTGTTATGTTTATGTATGTTGGATAGATCTGTACATATTTCTCTGTCTACCAATGGAATTTTAAAAATGTTATTAGTGGAACATCAAGGTTGCCCGGCTAATATAAAAAAATAATGAAACATATAAGTAATTGTTGCATGAGCATCTACATTTTTAGATGCAATTAATAGTACAGGAATATTGGAATTAAAAAAATATATGTTTGTACAACACAGACATGTTATTCTTAAATTTTGATTCTCCAATGTTTTGCATCTTACAGAATCACTTCCACCTTTGTAAAATGGCCGGCAGTAACTTCCGAAACCTCATATCCCTTCTGTTTTGCTTGACCTTCTTCTTCTGTTGAATAGCTCATTTGTGGCTATTAAAAAGCTCTGATTCTGCCCTTCATTGGAACCAATTGTTTTCTATTGAAGAACTGATAATTCAAACAGAGAGGGCTGCCCTGTCAGCGCCGGTAGTCCTGCTTTTCACAAAGAATAAGGGACCTCCTGCTGTGTTGAGGGTGTGAAAACATGATTTAAGATACTTTGACTCTAGCTATATAATTAACGTTGCTGGAGTTATGTATCTTAAGTCAACCTTCCGCTTTGGTATAGACCAGGCTCTAGTGAGAAAACAGTTATTTAATAATAATTAATGAAAATGTACTAAAATTATTGTGACACATAGCAACGGCCTCATTCTTCAGTCATTACAAGAGTAAGTTACTCATCTCACTGACCATGTAGGAGCCTAAGTGAAACTTTCAGGTACCATTGGCATTCACAAAATTGCTATTCATCTGCTGCCTAGTTTTGTAAGTGATCAACAGATTCATCCTTACCCATACAGAGAATATGCATCCATACACCTGAAAATTTGGAGCACCACAAGGCATTAATGCCCACCATCTGCCTCTGTTCTTTGGCTCTGTTTTCTCCAGAGAGGATCTAATTTACTTAAAGTGAAAAGTCTTCCAGATCTATTCACAGAACATCAAACCTGTGAAAGAGCCCTTCAAGTGGTAATGAAGACATTAAACAGGTAGTATCCAGACACAGATAGGGTATGTCTACACTACAAAGTTAATTCGAACTAACGGACGTTAGTTCGAATTAACTTTGAGAGGCGCTACACTAGCGCTCCGCTAGTTCGAACTTAATTCGAATTAGAGGAGCGCTTAGTTCGAACTAGATAAACCTCATTCTACGAGGACTAAGCCTAGTTCGAACTTACTAGTTCGAATTAAGGGGTGTGTAGCCCCTTAATTTGAACTAGTGGGAGGCTAGCCCTCCCCAGCTTTCCCTGGTGGCCACTCTGGCCAACACCAGGGAAACTCGTCTGCCCCCCTCCCGGCCCCGGATCCCTTAAAGGGGCACGGGCTGGCTACGGTGCCCGTGCCAGGTGCAAGCCTGCCAACACCCAGCCAGCAGACCCTGCACCTGGCACGGCTCGAGCCAGCCACCCGATGCCCCCCCAGCCCTCCCCCTCTTCCCGGGAACAGGCTGGCAGCTCCTGGGAGCTTACACGGGACCTCAAGAGGCGGGCACCCACCTGGTCTAGTGCGGACATCGTGACCTCATCCACGACCTCTGCACTAGGCATAGGAAAGTGGCCATCTAGGGCAGGAGAGCTGCCAGCCTGGCCACCCAGGAGCAGGTGTGCATGAAAATCAAGGTGATCCACTGAGACCCCCGACCCTGAGCCTTGAGCTTACAATGGCCGTACTGGGTCAGACCAAAGGTCCATCTAGCCCAGTAGCCTGTCTTCCAACAGCGGCCAACCCTAGGGACCCTGGAGGGGATGGACCGAAGACAGCGACCAAGCCATTTGTCTCGTGCCATCCCTCTCCAGCCTTCCACAAACTTTGGGCAGGGACACCACTCCTACCCCCTGGCTAATACCACTCCATGGACCCAACCTCCATGACTTGATCTCACTTCTCTTTAAACTCTGTTCTAGTTGTAGCCTTCACAGCCTCCTGCAGCAAGGAGTTCCACAGGTTGACTCTTTGCTTTGTGAAGAACAACTTTCTGTTACTAGTTTGAAGCCTGCTACCCATTCCTTTCCTTTGGTGTCCTCTAGTCCTTCTATTATGGGAACTAATGAAGAACTTTTCTTGATACACCCTCTCCACCCCAATCATGCTTTTATAGACCTCTATCCTATCCCCCCACAGTCTCCTCTTTTCTAAATGGAAAAGTCCCAGTCTCTTTAGCCTCTCTTCATATGGGACCTGTTCCAAACCACTGATCATTTTAGTTGCCGTCCCCTCTCCCACCCTCTCTCTTCCCCTCTCCCATCTCCTTTTCCCAGTCTCCCCGAGTTTTGTTCAATAAAGAGAGAGTCTATTTTTGGCCACACGTTTTCTTTATTTTGTACATCAGGAAGGGGTGCTAGGGAGGAGTAAGTGGAAGGAGGTGAAGGAGGAATGGGGTACGAGCCCCCGATGGGGAGGACTGGGCTGGCTCTGCAGGCTTCTGGGGGTGGAAGCTCTCCTGCAGCTCCCCAATTGCCCCCCTCCCCAGATGGCAGCCTGCGGCAAGTACAGCCGGGCTGATGGCCGAGTGCTGTGATGTTCCCAGTGTGGGCACTCAGGGCAC
Organism: Pelodiscus sinensis; assembly: GCF_049634645.1. Lineage (NCBI taxonomy): Eukaryota > Metazoa > Chordata > Testudines > Trionychidae > Pelodiscus > Pelodiscus sinensis. The sequence goes on from NC_134711.1 coordinate 274,868,634, forward strand.
TGCAAGCCAGGACTGCTTTGCAAGCGGGGCACCCCTGAGAACTGTCTGTCCAGGGTGGGGGTCGGGTTCCTTTAAGCACAGCCCTCGGCTAGCCTGAGGCAGCAGCTCCACGCTCTAAGTCCTCATCTGATGCCCTGCCGGCACTGCTTCCAGCCATTCTTAACCCCGGTTCAGGGTCCACTCTGTGTGGACATGCTAGTTCGAAGTAGCAAAACGCTAATTCGAACTAGTTTTTTAGTCTGGATGCGTTAGTTCGAATTAGCTAAGTTCAAATTAACTAATTCGAACTAAATTAGTTCGAATTAGCGCTGTAGTGTAGACATACTGAAATATACTGGCAGAGAGGCCCCATAAATCCTAAGGTTGGCTATGGTGATCAAGTTGCCATGGCATCTGAGCTTCTGTTAATGAGCATGCACAAAACTGCCTAAATCTTGACACCACCAAATATCTTAGGGCCTACCTCACACCTAAATGTTGGAAGAAATAACAAAAGAAGCTATCCCCTGTCTACCTGCCTGCAGACCCAATTTGGTAGATATGTTCAGAGCAAAAGATACCTTCACATTCCTCTACCTGAACAGTAATCAACTTCTTTGGAGGGGTGGGGCCTAAGCCCTTCTCATCCATAGATCTCACAGACAGCTTAGATAGCTCCCCATCCAACTTGGTGACATTTGTGAATCCCCTTTTTTAGCATCTTAACTCTTTCCATTCCGTGTGGAGGGAGCCAGGGCACCTAACTCTGGGCTGTGAATTTCACTAGAGTGCAAACCTGAAAGTAAGCACTGTGAAACTCAACATGGAAATGCTTAAGTCCTTTCTTAAATCCAGCCATTGGTGCTGATGGACCACATTGAGCCGGAGCACTGCCAGATGTGAACATTAAGAATTTGGGACTGGTCTGGAAGCATGATAATTTCCAGTAACTGGGAAGAATCCTTGAAAAGCATAGTTTGCTATCTGCTAATAGAAACTACCCTATTTAGCTGAATAAAGTGAATCTGTATAGCAATACAAGTCAGTGTAGAATGCCACAAAATATTAGGGTGAAGGCAGAGGAATTTCTGGTGCTATTTGCTGGTGGTAGCTAAGCAGCTAAATTCAATACTAGAATGAGTGCTTTCCTTTGCTCACCTTTGAGACACTAAATCTAATTGCACTGCAATTTGTTTCGTACCAATCTCTCTCATGCCATCAGTACCTCTAAATTCAATAAAAACATGTGATTCACTCAAGCCTTTGTTAATCTCTTATAACTTAATTAGGCTTCAGGGCCCAGTAGCCATGAAGGGATGGTTCTGACTGTAGATACAGGCCAACATATAATAGAATTATGGTTTGGAAGCACTTCGAGTTTTCTGTGCTGGACTCCCAGATGTGCATTATTTCCCCTTTCTGTTAATCAATTTCCTCAAACTATGACCACAGTTTTAACAGCAATAGATTCACACAGATTTTTTGTCTGTCAGTAAATAAATACCAGATATTATTACAATCCCCTCCCCTCACCGTATAACATTAATTTCCCTTGCTACCATCTCCATTAAATGAATTCTAGAGTTTCTCCATCTCAGAGTAGTGTCTTATCAGAGTATCTCCTGATGAAACTGCAAATACTCATGGAAAAAGCAGTGTTCCTCACATATGCAGGTACCCATTGGTTTCCAGAAGTAAGGCAGCTGATTGAAGATGACTTGATTGATGGTACCCAGAAAACAGTAAAATACTAGCACGTCTTCTCAATAGCTGTCTTTCTTCTTTGAGAGTCTTCATGATTTACAGCCATTGCTTACTCTTCTGGCTATTTCAGTTGTTCTGACACATAAATACATGTATATGAGAAAGAAGTGGCTTTATTCTTATGATAGAGGGAAACTACATTCTCTTCTTCTCAGCTTTTATGCTTTTCTTGTAACACATTGGTGCTAATCTCCCTCCTCCACTCCTTCCTATTATAGAACAATTCAGTGCATTTTAGAAAACAAGAATTCATTAATATATAGTTCAACATGCCTATATCCCTAATTAATGTAAAATATGGGAGGGAGAAACAGCTGACAAGTTTCAAATTAATCGCATAAGTATTGGAAGTTGAGGTAAATTCTAATTATATGCATTTTAATTTTCAGCAGCTTGGGGAAAAAATTGAATGTATTCCAGAATGAATCAGTAATTCTACAATAGTAATATGGTTGCTTGTATTCTCCCAGCAAAAGAAAAGAAAATGTGTTGCCTGCATTATTAAACTCTACTAGGAAAGAATTCTATGTAATTAAAGGACCAGTTGTTTCAGACCCTTTAGCAGAGGGCTGAAGAGCAAGATGTGAGAAGCCTTTCTCACTTGATTTGCCCAATGTACAGAGGCTAGCAGGGTTGAATGGCAGCACATTTTGTCCCCTTCTAAGGGCTTGTACAATAGATGCATTTCTGATAAACACTGGAGAGTGAAACAATCGTTAGAGCAGGTACAGATGGGATGGCACAATCTATATGAGTGCAACATTCCTGAGAAGGCTAATAATGTAAAGGGAGTCCACATTTCTGAATGTTACTCTGCATAGATCTCCACACATAGGTGATAACTTATGGGATCAGGGCCCAAAGGTCTACTTTAACTCCCACAGAAGCCTACAGCAAAACTCCCATTAACAACTTCAGTTCAGTCTGTGTCTCTGGCCATGTCTACGCGGACAGATGTAAAGCACTGGTAGTTGCAGCGCTGCTCATTGAGTGCAGCAGTGAAAACACTATTGAGTGTCTACACTGTCCACCTCCAGTAGAGTAACTATACTTGCTGCACGTTTTGCAGCAGTGCATTCTGGGCAGCTATCCCACAGAGCTTCTCTTCCTCTTCTGTAAAGGTATGTCTACACTTGCCCCCTACTTCCAAGTAGGGAGGCAAATGAAGCATACCGAAGTTGCAAATCAGGCCCGGGATTTAAATATCCCGCTCTTGATTTGCATGTTCCCGGCCAGTTGCCACTTTAGAAATAGACTAGCCCGGAGTCACTGCCCGCGTCTACATGCAGCAGTGAAACGGGAGTCCGATTTAAAGCCCCTAATTCGAATTAGCTGGTAAACCTACACTGCACTTAGTGCCACAGGGACCATAGCTTTGCTAGGGTATGTTTGCTTGCTTGCTTTCATGTAATGTAGAATACAGATTGCTTTGAAACACATGAATTTCATTTACTAAACAGTAAATGTAGAACACACATCAAGCAAGAAACCTGTGAGACAGGGAAAAAGGAGAGGACAAGAGGTGAGGCATGCCCTGAGAATTTCACAGGTTTGTATACGTTCATGTTTCATATGTATCCCCGCCATCTGAAGTGCTGTGCAAGGGGGGCTGCAGTTCGGAGAGAAGCAGGTGGTGCCCAGAGATAGGATAGTGCCCAAATTGCATTAATGGTGATGAGGGGGTATGTGGAAACCAGTTTTGGGACACTAGCTGCTGGGGGAAAGCAATGCAGGGAGGGTACACAGAAAGTCAGTAATGACTACTCATTGCCACAACCTGTGTTCATCCTAGAAGACATGTAGCTGCTTAGGGTAAGCAGGGAAACAAAGGAAGGTCTTTAACTCAACTGTGGGTTCTGTCTGGGACCATACACTGCTTGTCTTTGCACAGCGATGGTTCCCCCTCCCCTCCACTGACGGCACAGTGGTGAGGAAATGTCAGATGTCAGGGGTCAAATACCATGTTTGCTTTGCCTGCTAATTTGCGGAGAAGGGTGGAACAGCAGTGACATCTGACTGACCTTGTGCTGGTAGCAGCATTACACAGAACCAAAAATCCTCCTTTCTGATACCCTCCCACTCCTGGCAAGTTGCTTGAGTGCTTTCAGAGACCCAACCCGCTTACCAGGTACATCATCCACAGCCTCATCGAGGATAAGTAACAGCTCTTGACGCAAGCCTCTGAGGGTACCAATTCCTCCTTTGGCTCTGGTTCCCATTTCCTCTGAGCACACACAGCCACAACTTCCTCCTCCTCTCTCAGTCCAGTGTCAGATGGCCCCTAGTCCCCAAAAGTATCCACAGAGTTCTTGGAGTGAAGGTGGGGTTTCCTACAAGTACATTGTTCAGTTTTCTGTTGAACCTGTAGGTTGTGGGTGCAGCACTGGAGTGGCAGTTTTCTTCCCGTGCCTTGTGGTAGGTGTTTTGCAGCTCCTTCACTCTGATCCTGCACTGCGGTGTGTCCTTTTCATGACTCCTTTTGGTCGTGCACCTAGAGATCACCCGTAGGTATCATAATTCCCATGGCTAGAGGTCAGGTGGAACTGCACAGTCTCCTCTCCCTGAATGCTGGTGAGGTCCAGCACCTCAGCATGGCTCCAAGCAGGGTAACTCCTGGTGCATGGAGTAGGCATGGCATGCTGGAAAGATGCACTGAGGACACACTACATGTCTCTGAGCTAACAGGGAGGGAACTTTCAAATTTCAGAAAGAACACAAAGGGCTGATCTGAGGGCTGGTCTCCTGAGAGCAGGGCAAGAGAGTTCAAATAGATGACAAAGATGCAAGAGCGGGCATTGTGGGAAGGGTGCCAGAGCCAGTCATGACTCAGTACTACACCATTGTGTCCACGCTGGCATCCCAGCACTGAATTCAGTGCACAGCAAGCTCTGTGCTTCTCACTGACATGTTTTACCTATAGTGCACTAACCCCAGAGCTAATGCACACTAAGGGTACGTCTAGACTACAGGCTTCTGTCGACAGAAGTTTTGTCGACAGATACTGTCGACAAAACTTCTGTCGACAAAGAGCGTCTAGACTACATTGAGTTCTGTTGACAAAGCAAGCTGCTTTGTTGACATGGTAGTGTGGACGCAAAGGACAGTTTACATGCAATAACACCTTCTGTTGACAGAATTCTGTCGACAGAAGGCGTTATGCCTCGTAAAATGAGGTTTACCAGCGTCGACAAAACTGCTGAGTTCTGTCAACGTTATGTCGACAGAACTCAGTGGTAGTGTGGACGCAGGTATAGTTTTGTCGACAAAAGTCCACTTTTGTCGACAAAACTCTGAAATCTAGACACACCCTAAGTACCTTGCCAGTGTAAACACTTCGAAAATTACAGTGCCGGGGGCTCCATTTACCATGCAGTAACTTGCCAGTGTAGACCTGGCATCAGATATACTTTTGAGTTCCAAGGGAGATTCTGAATCCTCACACTGGAGGAACAAGCTGAAATATATAAGCTTCCTGCTTTTCCTTTTCCTCTTCCTCTTGGCTGACATAACTCTTAGTGATCAGGCTGTAGGCCATGACTGCTGAGGTGGCTGGATGAACTTTCTGTCAGGCAGTCATGGTGCGGCAGTCCCTGTGAGAACCTAACTCGATAGATTTTCCCAACTGAGGATTGGGAAAATTGTAAAGAGTCAATCTGTGAAGTAAACTGGATGTTTCCTTGCTCTCTGGCTTGCATCGTTGCCCCCACTGCCTCCCCCTTCTCTTTCAACAGACACTGCAGAGGGAGGTCTACCTCCTCTCTCAGGCTTCTGGTCACTGAAATAAAGCCCATATGAGCTCCTCTCTGTTGAGATATATGGGGCTGCTGCTTTAGTTCCCTCCGTCTAGCCTCCTCTCTACTTAAGGGAGGGTTGATGGGCAATGGAGCAGCAATGTTTCCAGGATACAGTCTGTGGCCATTACTGGACCTGGGTAAGTTTGACAGCCTTCTTCATGGTAAGGGGGTCAGGAGGTTATAAAATTTGATTTCTCATTATGTGAAAAAGTTTACAAAACTGATAAGGATAATGCATTAAAAGCCATTCACATGCATATAGATGAGTACATCTCATATAGTAAACATGTGCTCTGATACTAACATGGTGAGCTCTATAAAATATATAGGAATAAAAAAAATCAAACACAGCTCTTCATAAAATTGTCTCCCAAACCCAGCAATGCGGTGGAAATTTGACTGTTTGCCAAATATTAGAGATCTACTGTCTGTCTAATTGAGAGCCAAAATGTATCCCTCTAGGAAATCTCTTTTTTAAAGAAAAGTCAATTTAATCCACATCTGTGGGAGGATTCCTTGAAGACTATTAGGTACAAATCAAAACACATGGGCTACGTCTAGACTACATCCCTTTTTCGTAAAAGGGATGTAAATTAGATGTATCGCAATTGCTAATGAGCGGGGATTTAAATCTATGAAATAAGGGATAAGGGATCTTCCAGAAAAGGCGTTATTTTCTGCAAGATCAGTGTCTAGACTGGCGCTTTTTTCCGACAAAGCTCCATGCGGAAAAAAAGTGGCAGCCATTTTTATGCTAATGAAGTGGGGGAGATTTAAATCCCCGCTTCATTAGCAATTGCGATACGTCTAATTTACATCCCTTTTACGAAAAAGGGATGTAGTCTAGACGTAGCCATGGTGTTCTGAACCCCAGACTACTGAGGAAGCTGAAGGAGTTTAAATATGTTGTAAATGATTATAATGAAGTCTTTTAAAATATGTACATCTCAGTGGCACCTTTCAAGAACACTGCACAAGACATCTATAAGAGCTGTGTTTTGGGGCTCAATAACTTGAAGCTGTACTTTTAAATATGGAGGAAAAATTATCTATGATTAAATGAGACCCTTGACTTTCAATGTGACACAAGAACAGAACATCAATATACAAGTACAGTACAGCTGACGCTTGATTGTAATTATCACCAGCAGTGCTACTAGTAGCAGACAGGGACTGTTCTCAGCTTCCTTCATTGTCACAGGCCATCTGTATCCTATCAATTGGCACACAAAGCTGAGGTGATTTTCATCAGGCTCCTTCATCTTGCACACTTCAGCAATAACACAAAACAATCTAACTTATTTTTCATTAGATTAATTTAACATAATGTCATTACAATTAAATCAAAGTCAACATTAAAGAGATAATTTCTAAATGCATCTTATTAACTCCAAGTCTATCACTTGGCATTGTGGCATCTATGGTGTGAGGTGAATACAAAAAATGGAAGGCTTTACTTCCATGTGCTGATAAATGATATGAAAGCAATAATGGAATATTGCTGCAGTGTATGGAGGCCATCAGAGCATTCTCCACAGGATAAAATACAGGGGAAAATATGACAGGGTATAAACAAAACTGGGCAGTTATTTGTCTTTAAAGTATGTTGGTCAGGGTGACTGAACAGTGTGTCCTCCAGACACCTGCTAATTTTTCTATTAGAAAGCTAAAAATGGTTTTCTATAGGGAAAGGGCACAGAAAATACTGTAGTGATCCTACACTGGAATATGAGGGTATATTCTCTGCAAACATCTGAGAACGAGCTAGGAAGAGAAATAGATTGATAACAGGCCATTATGAGCATGAGGGGAACCCAGATCAACATCTGTTCCAAAGAGACCACTGTGTTACCAAGATTTTGGTAACAGGGCTTGGTTCTTTAAAGGATTTGAAACCACAGACAGAGGAATACTTCTTTTTAGGGTTAAACAAAGATTTTTTTATTTTTTCTATTTACTTTATAGTTAATTTTCCATTTAAATCAATTCACTATTTTTGATTTTTACAGACGATATTATATACAAAGAAAAAATAGAAAAACAGTACAATTAAAAAAAACAAGAAATAATAACTTCTCTTAGAGATATACCCTCCTGATTTAACTTTAAACAATTTATGGAGTTAACAAATATATAATACTCATGTTAAGTAAAATAGAAGCATTGCTTAGATTAAGGAGATATTCTTTTCTTTATGTCTTTCTTTTTCTTTGGATTTTTTCATTGCAACTTATGACCGGTGTTGTTCCCCTTTCGGAGCTTATTTGTTCCCCTTTCGGAGTTTATGTACGGCAGCGAGATTCAGCGCTGGGGAGGGAGCTCTGATTGATCAGACCTAGCTTTTTGGATTCGCAACCCATCCACTCTTGGTCTGTTCCATTCAACTTTATATACTTTGTTTCAGTATTTTGGTACTCCTCCACTCGCCTGACAATTGCTGATGTTAGATTTTTGTTGTCTTATTTTGCCCTTACAAAAACTTTTGTCTGCTCCATTTGGGGTAATCAGCACTTTGTTGCATATTGCTGTCTGAGGGTATGTCTACACTACCACCCTAGTTCGAACTAGGGTTGTTAATGTAGGCAACCGAAGTTGCAAATGAAGTCCGGGATATTTAAATCCCGGGCTTCATTTGCAACTTCGGTTGCCTACATTAACCACCCTAGTTCAAACTAGGGTGGTAGTGTAGACATACCCTGAGTTACTTACTTCCCTAAAAGCGGGGTTATTGTTGGTCATTCAATCAAATTTTGTTTTAATTTTACATCTCCTGTATCTCACAATGCTGCCTTTCCTTTACACTTACAATTAAACTGGTGCTCATTTGACATATTCTGGGTAGGCCTCAATACCTTCCTTTCACACAATAGTGAGAGCAGAAAGGAATGGAATTAACAGACAAGGCATGTTAGTAGCAGGTAGGAGGTAACAATCTGGGAGGTAAGTATAGGTAGAAATATGTGCAATAAGTAGAAGAAATGGACCTGGGATAAAAAGCCTCTGTAGGGCTGGAGGATGGAAAAATGGGGGGCCTTGAAGAGGTCTGAGAAAAAGAACTGCTCCACAGAAAAGGAACTATGTGGCCAAATTGGGATTGTCTACAATGCAATTAGACACCTGCAGCAGACTCAAGGTCATTGGGTAAGGCTGTGGGGCTGTTTCATTGCTGTGTAGACTCTGGGTTCAAGCTGGGCTCTTGAGATCCTCTGATCTTGAAGCCTTGTTGGGAGAGCTTGTGCAGGAGGACTACAGCAGCACTTCAGACAAGAGCTGTCATCTCATGTGAAATGTTTTAAAGCAAAAAAAGAAATATTTCTTAAGTTTAATTTTATATTTCCTGCTTGGGTGTTCAAGAGGAACTTTACATCACATGATTTCTTTTCTTCAATTTGTCCAAATCATTTTAAACATAATTTATAAGATTGCCTCCATTTGTTGCTGGTGAACAAATCTAATGCTAAAATAGAAATGCTAAAAATGAGGGGAAAATGGATTTTAATATGCAACCAAAATTATCAGGAAGATGAAAACTTGCAGAACCATAAAACTCCCCTATGGAATGAAGTTGTCATACTAACGACAAGCCTTCTCCACTCCACAGTATTAGGCACAAGAGGAAACGAATATTCTGGCCGCAGGTGTGCCCCTATGTTCAAAGCTGCCAGCATTTAAGTTTATAAAATTTTAAAAGTTGTGTCATAGTCAACTCTGGGTTAGCAGGAAAACTAAGCACTGTGTGATTTTGCAATATCTAGCTATACGTTGGAAACACCCAGTGCTGCTTTGCTCTAGACACCTCAGATCTCATCCCATAGCACCAACATGCAGAAAGAGCACAGGCTCAGGCATGCTCAGCGACCCACTTCTTGGTCCTACCCTCTTCTCCCCAGGTGTTACTTGTGTGTCTGGCATCAACTAGGCCAACTTCCCTACCTTTGTGACTGTGAATTCAATTCTACCATTGATTCAGCTTTCCTCCTTTAGCTCCTGATGTTGGCACTTACCATTCACTTCTACTGGTCTGCTCAATACCTTCTGCTTCTCCTTCCCCTTCACTCTGACTTGTATAGTGGTCACCATCCTTTCCAATTGTCAACTCACTGCAACTGTACCTCATATTACTCAAACAACTCTAGTCTTAGCTGTTGCCCTTGTCAAATGGAAAGGAAATCTGACACATTTATGTGCCTCCAAAGTATTTTTACTTAGCCCAGATTACTAGGCAATTTCCTAGTGAAAAAATCATTATGCTTTAAGAAAGCCACCATTAATTATACATCTTGGAAATAATATGAATTATATGAATGTTAAATATTGTATTGTTTTTCATAAATGCAAATATTATAGCATAGAAAAGGTAATGAGAAATACATTACAAATCATATGCTTCTATACAACACTTCATATACATTGTACCTAGGTTCCACAGAGACAGTGCTATAAAAATAGCACCTAGTACAGACAGATAAAAATACATGATTTGAATAAAACATCAAAACAGTGATGGCAGGATGAATCTGTCATTTTATGTAGTTAATGCAAGTGTTTTTTATAAAATAGGAAATAGCTAAAATGATCATTTTGAACTCTTTCCCCACATGAGAGCTTCATTGGCATATTAGGAGTACTGTGCAATAGTGTAATATCTCTGAGCTTGAAGACTTCTTCCTCTTGAGGGGTAAGGCGCGGGACAGTTGCATGGGATGTCACCATTTTTAAAGTCGTGCAAATTTCAGCAGGATCAGATTGCCAGGGCTCATGCAAGCCTTTCTTTCCATGTTGATTCGTGTTGTTTCTCACCCTTTGAGTTTCTCTTTGAGTCAAACCTGTCAAGTATCACTTCATTTTGCGTTTGTGAGGCTGACAACCTACTATATCTGCCATAATTAAACCTATGGAAACTTTTACCAGAAAGTTAAAAATTACCAGATAAATTTTCATTTTCAAAACCAGCTAGGGAATGCATAAATAAATACATCATGACTATATTAAAGAAGAAAGACAGGGTTATTTTTGTCTTATCCAGACTTTTTTTGTTTGTTCCATTTGGTATCACTTATAAAATACTTATGCTTGTAGACTTCAATAGGACTGCATTGAAGTGTTTTCATATTATCATTATTTACCCATGGTTAATTTTTTTTCTGATATTTAGAAACTTGCCTCCATTTTTATGAACACAGTTTTGTATTTGCAACTTTCTGACCCTAATTGCCTGTGACAACAAATGCCAGAACTTAGATGCCTGAGCTCACTTGCAGGTGCAACTATGTAGTCATGTTTGCACACAGTTCTGCCACTGTTCTAGTGTGTTGTTTTTAGCAAGTCTCTTTAACACAAGAAAGGGATTTTTTTTAAACTGTTCTAATAATGTGTAATGACTGGTAACACCCAAGACAGAAGTATATGAATGCATCTGACTGCAAGGAAAAACATCGGAGGAGTTTAAATTGCCAAAAACAAAATCACTTTCCTTAATCATCTTAACAAAGTTGGTGTCAGTATCTTGATGCTTTGATTTGTATAAAACTGTAATTAGTTTTAGAATGAAGGCTTTAGTTAAGTTATAATTAAAGATAGTTTGTAGTTAAAAAACCAACATGGCAGCCATTATTATTTTCCAATAGAAATTCTCAAAATGGAGGACCCAAACTAAAGTTCCTCATTGCATGTAAAAAACAAAGGCTGAACAAAGTTCAGGAAGTATATAGCCAACTCACTCCAGAAAACAGGTAGGGAGGAGGCAGGAAAAAGAAATGGTTGCAAGGGGAGTTGCCATTCAAGTGGGAATCTCACAAGTCAACCAATCAGATGAGGTTTCTTTGGATTTATATGAAATGCTATTTTATACACATGCATAGAGTATTTGTATGTTAGACTGTAATAAAACTAATGTTATTGTACTAGAGGCCCTGTGCATATATATGAAAAAGACACATGTTTACCAAGACCACAACATTGTATTTTTATAGTCTGTAATTTCCTGAACAATTTAAATATATTATCTTTAAGAGTAATGCAGTTGTGCCTTATTACCTATTATAATTGTGTTTCCCCCTTTCCTTTCTTGCTTTACTGACTATACTGTAATTACCTAATTTTCTCTCAACAAATAATAATTTGTTTTCAAAGAACTACTGCTTGTATGACAATCCTTTTAGTGGAGGGCTGCATCCATGTCCTTCCAAGGGTTAGCAGGATTAACCTACTTGTAGGGATTGTTTTGATGGTCAGAGGCACTCCCTCCTCACCCCTCATCCCCCGGATAAAAAACAGACAATTTCTTTATGGTTAGGGTTACCATCTTTTTCCCATTTGGACAGAATAAATTAACCATCAATTTTTAACTATAACAAGACCAGTATTGGGGTGTCTTGGGTCAACATTTGGGTAACAACTTAACCTCTTGGTATCCCTGTTTCCATTTGTAAAATGGAATTAAAAATACTGTCTTGCTTCACAAAATTCTCTGAGATCTATGGAAGAATCATGCTATATGAAAGGACATCATCATCATGATTTGAATCAGCAAACAAGTGTGGGTCCGTCTCATTATCTACAAACAAAGGGAAATCCAAATAAAATTAAAGGTCAGTGCATTTAAAATCTGCAGGAAAAAGTGCTCTTTTTATAATTGAAGCTATGGCTCTCACTACCACACTATTAAAGGGTAAAAAATCTAGTCATAATCAAGAATTAGATATATATATGATTAAAAAGACTATTATCCAAAGTCACCCTTGTAAGTATAAAATTGTAAAAGGAACATCACTACTCAGGCTTGATGATTCAAACATTAACTGACAAGGTGTCATGATCAAGAGGGTTAGCCAGAATCCTGGGGACTAAGGGATTAACTATACCTAACTCAGGTAGAGTTAACCAATAGGAATGTAGGTAGGAATCTCAAACTAGGACAAAGGAATTTTGGGGTTTCCCTCCTTTGTCTCTGAGTAGTTTCTCTCCAGCTATTGAAGGGGACAGGATGTCTCCCTCTAAGAAAACACTCTTCACAGTCTGTAAATAGGATAAAGTTTTGATAAATCCATTAGGTTTTATTGTTTTATGGTTTGGGAAATGGGAACTGGTCTGTGCATTTAAAAATGGGTTTTGCTCTCCTTTGTAACTAAGTTCCTGGCCTATGGTAAATTTCTCCTCCATGACTATATTATTTTGTTACTGTTCCATCTAGTCATTATGCTTGAAACAGGAATATTGTGATGATAATAAAAGTTCTTTCTCTTTTCTTTTTATTAACCTGGTATTGGTTAATTTTTGTGTCCTGGTTTGTAGTTTAGGGGTGAGATTTCCCAAGTACTCTCTCCCTGGTTGCTTTATTAATATTTAGGTGGTGGCAGCGGCGTCTTATTCCCAAAATCTAGGTTATTAAGATTTTGGGGGGAAGTTTTATACCAAAGCCTGGTAGATAAGGTTTTGGGGTACTTTTGCTGGCCCCCACTTCGGCATTTATCATGCCAGAGTAAGGAAGGAGCCATGACACAAGGGTAGGGCATTTCCATCTAATGTTCATTACAGGAATTTTACACTTTCCTCTGAAACATTTTATATAGTGCCTGCTGTCAGAGATAGCATACTGGACTAAATGATCTCTTTTCCTATTATTTTGTTAGAATTGTTCAGAATAAAAATGTAAATATATTTGGACAAATAAAGTGGATTAGTTTTGGGTAAATTATGTATGGTGAAAAAAATATCCTCAAAGCTATTGGCTGTTTTTCTGTTTGCTAATGATCCCTAAAGAAACAATTTTAGCATAGTACAGGAGGCACTATTTAAAATTATTCAATAAATGGTTCCAATGTACAGATTTCAACCTGTTACTTGTGGACTCATCACTGTAAGTACTGCTTGGTGAATTCCCTATGAAATTTATCCATAGTTCAGTGGGACAGTGCAAACCTTGCACAGGGAAATGGCACTTCCTTTTCAGACACAGAAATGGTCTTTGGACTAGTGTTGCACCCTGGGAAGCTGGTGTAAAAGGCTGCAATGGAGGCAGCATAAGAGAAGGATCATAGCATATGTATGGATGACTACTTAACTGTTGTGTCCGAGTTATAGTTGTTTCTCCAGTTTTCAGGCTTGAGATACTGCCTGCTTATGCCAGGGCTGCCCTATTAAAGGTGAACAAAGTTCATAGTGTCTGATTCTACTTCCATTGCATGACAATGTTGGCACTGATTTCAGCTTTGCAGGAACAGGTCCTAAATTCTTCTCCTAAGCAAGAGAAGACCCCAGCAGTCCTGCCTTCATGTACGGAGGGCAGAGGAATGAGATATATTCTATCATGAGATGATTCTTCACTGGGAGGATAAGTGGATGACAGAAGAAAGACCTATAATTATATGTACTGGCATCTAAAAGTGAGTAAATATGATAGCAGAGGGCTCTTTAATCTGTCAAAGGTATAATAAGATCCAAAGATTAGAAGCTGATGTCAGTGAAAACAATGTTAATCATTGGAAAAGATTACCAAGGAATGTAGTAAATTTCCTATCACTTGGAGGCTTTAAATGAAGATGCATGTTTAAAAAAAATGCTGTAGGTAAGTGTTACTGAGGTAGATGCAGGACTATAGAATGTGTTATGCAGGCAGACAGACTATGTGATCATAATAATTTCTTCTAGCCATGGAATCAATATACGAATCTTGCAGAAGAAAAAAGTCAGTCTATTGAAACCTGTATCCCTTGGAGAAATTCTAGTTGCTATGAACTGGGATTGTATGAGTACGTTTCCCTTGCCTTGAGGGGACCTTTTGCAATTCTCAACAATGAGAAATATTTTATTTCACTAACCATTAAAATGTCCTTTTTATTTTCTGATGGATGGTAAGGTCTAGATGACAATTTCCCTTACAAGTCTAGCAGCATATCAGTCTGAAAGTTCCTTAAGGTTATCCAGGACACATCTTCAGCTGGTGTAAAAGGACATAACTGAGGGTCTGAATCTACCGCTTTAATATTTCTTTTAAATGTTAACATTTCACACAGTTTAATCTGAGAATTAGATTTTAATTTATTTAGATTTCTGAGATGCTGAATGAAACATGTCTGGAATGAAAAGACAGCAAACTACACTTTGTCTCAACAAGAATGCTATTGTATTTACAGCAGACCTAATCCAGCCACTCTGAGTTTCCAGTGCCTTACAATGAAATTGTTTTTCTTGCACATTACTATGTCTGGAAGTAAAACCTTTTGTTACCTTTTCAAACACAATCAGAAAGGCTGTCCATCCATCTGCATCTTAATTTCCGTGGCTTGGAAAGATGCTGGGAAAGAGTGCCTGTGAAGTCTAGCCTCTGGAGACAGTGTAAAACTGAAATTGAACAAAGGCTAACTCCTGACATTCAAAGAACTAGTTGATCAATCTACATTTAGTATTTTGTTTGGATGCATGACACACCTTGAATAAAGATTAGTAAACGTAACTATTTAAATTAAAAATGCCACCAGAAATGAATTGAAGCCAATATAAAATATCCTGTACTACAGCTTGGCTGTCACCCCAACTGATCCTTGTGTAGGTGAGTTGTCTTATCCACAAGCTGTGCAATCAAATGTTGATTGGACATTTGCTGTCCAGATAAATTACTTGAACAGAAATTGCTAAATCTGTTGCAGATTGAAAAGAGAACAATGAGAGAAACTTATGGCAATACTTCATTAACTCAGAAGAGTATTGCTAGGAGGTTTGCAAGGTGCTCAGATGCTACAGTGACTAAGGCTATATAAGCATCTAAGTAATCCCCTCCTGTGTTTTCATTTATCATGCAAG
The DNA here is from genome assembly GCF_049634645.1 of Pelodiscus sinensis. NCBI lineage: Eukaryota > Metazoa > Chordata > Testudines > Trionychidae > Pelodiscus > Pelodiscus sinensis. Next base: position 274,883,972 of record NC_134711.1, read on the forward strand.
AATAATAGTCCTGTCCTCTCTAAATAGCTCTGCCTTTGCCCCACATCAGGATCTCTAGGCTTAGGGTTCTTTGTGCTGATTGATGGCAGGTCTCAGCCTGGAGTGATGTTGGATAATTAATTTGTGGTGTCCTCATCTAATGTCTGGGTGCATAAATGAATATATAGTTCCTATCGCTAGAGCTGGTAGCAAATTCTCTGAGGGCATATCTACACAGCAGCTTTATTTCGGAATAATAATATATTGCACGTCTACACAGCAAGCCCATTATGTTGAAATAAATTCAAAATAACAGGCTTCTTACTCCGAGTTCTGTAAACCTCATTGTCTGAGGAGTAAGGGAAGTCAGAGGAAGAGTGCTCTATTTAGAAATAAGTGCTTTGTAGACATGCCCAAATTCGAAATAAACAATTTCAACTTAAGCTACGCAATTAGCGTAGCTCAAGTTGCGTAGCTTATTTTGAGTTTAGCCCTGCTATGTAGACATGTCCTGAGAGAATGGCTTTCCATCTGAGAAGGCAGATTCACTGAAATCAAATGGTTTTGCTGAGATGGTTTGATTTTGACAATAATCTGATAGAACTAATTTCCAACTAATTTTCTTGCCTAGCTTCTGGAATCATTGACAATGTTGGCTGAGTCAGGAACCTCAGAGTTTGAGAGCTGCAGCCTCCCACCTGCCCCACTTCCCCATCAGCTAGACTGATGAAATTCAAACAATTCAATTTTTCAGAATGATTTTTTCCCCCCAGAATCTGTTTTCTGGAGTATTTCTAAACCTTTGGGGGGGAGGGGAGGGAGGGAAGGGTTCTGAATTAGAATGAAACCAAATTTCAAGTTTCAGGAAACGTCTGAGAAACAGCTCTGAAAAGCTGTACCTATCTGTATTTTATACTTCAAGAACCAAGCTTCTGTAAGAAGAGAGAAACTTTTCACTGCAGAAATTATTTTTTTTAAATAAAAGAAAGAAAAGAGAAAAATCCATGGGAATCAAATTAACAATAATAACAAAAAACTAACTTAACCCCATGCTAAATATTGAGACACTATCTCCCTCAACCACATCTCTTTTAGTACTGAAATATTACTAAAATCCCACAGAGTACACAATAAAGTAAAATAGGTACAACAGAGTCTGCCAGAAGATGTTGGATGATCTGTGCACACTGTCCTTTGTCATGGAGTTCTTAAGGGCTGTGAAAAGAACAATAAATAATCAAATGAATAATCAGTCAGTGATATAATAATTTGTCAATGAATAATCAAGTAAATCTTACTAGTCTGACTATCACTTGGTTGTGTGGTGATGCTGACATATGCCTGTAACTTTTAGTGAGTCTTTCTCATTCCACATTCTTTGCCTACCTGCCTTTAGGCTTGTCTATATTAAAAGATCTTATAGTGCAAAATGTGTCTTAGCATGTCAGACAAGGACCCTCCTATGGACCTTAAGGTTAACCAAGAAAAGAGAAGTAAAAATTAAGTATTTAATATGTTAATTAACTCATAATAATGGACACATTAGAACATATTATATAATTTTCCACCATAGATAAGCCCCACATATGTTATCTAGCATTCACTGTTAGATTTCATCTCTTTGTGAGCCAGACAGGTAGAGTTGTGGTGTAAGTGAGGTCTTATGGATAATTCTAGAAGATAGTCTTTTGTCCTGGACAGTGAAAAGACAGGCTCTTTCTCTCTTCTCACTTTGCACAGACCTGGATAGTCTAGTTCTACTCTCATCCTATTTATTTTGCCTTGCAGCTAGCAATTGCTTGAATAGGGAAAGTAGCATATTAAATGCTTTATGTGGCTGAGTTCTTTTGGGGACAGCTAGATGAGGGTAAATCCCACTGGGAAGCTGAGTTTCTGTGGTCAGCAGGGTCAGCAGGCTTAGAAGCAAAGTGAAGTTCTCTTTCTCATCCGGTTGAAAGTACTTAAGAACTTCATCTCTTTCTGCTCCTGGAAGCCAACTGCTTTACCTATCTTGAAACAATATGTTTATTTGTGTGGATGCACACGGAAGAGCAATCTCAGTGATGTGTGAGCTTCCCTGGTTTGGGGCTGATTATCAAGGTACGTTGCCTAGATTTGTGGTGCAGTTCCCACACTTTCTCTTTTCTGCCCCAGTGTAGCTCTCTTGATCTCAAGTACACATATTTATTTTCACTTTTCCAGTTACTGCTTCTATAGTGTCTGCATTAGGAGCTGCTTCTCTCAAGCACCCAACATATCAGTGGATCCACATGTGTCACAATGCATAGAGAGATTATATGGTATTTTGCTCATCTCTAAGGACTTTTCCCATCTTAGAATAGCCTACATCCAGAAGATAGAATAAAACAGGTACTTAACATCAATTAACTGTAGGATACAAACGTGGGTACAAACTGGGCATACTTGTGCATCATTTTTATTTATTTATTTTGCCTGCTCTAAACTAAACTTTATTTCAGGGATGGTTCCCTATAGTTGTTGCAGAGAGCAGGCCATTAATCCTCTCTTATAGGCTTAGTGATTGAGTTGCTCTCTTCACTTTTAACTCCCAGTTACAGTTCAGACACTTGTTATATTGTTAAAAGAAGCAATCGAATCACACAAGCACTGTAAAGTGTAATTGTACTCTGAAAATTTAGTCTACAAAAATAGCATCAGAGGGCTCCTTGTTTATTGCCTGTCAATAATTCCAGATAAAATACACTCAGTTCACAAGTAAAAAGAAATCTAACTTAAAACTCAAACTGGAATCTGAGAGTCAAGCCAGGTTACATTTCTTCATGAACAGCATCTCCAGTAAGAAAAATTCTTGAGACCAACTTACTCCATGTAGTCAGCCCCTTATCTCCCCCTTCTCAGGAGGCTTGAGAGTGCTGAGTTTCTACCTCTCTCTCCTCCTGCAGAGGGATGCTCCAAACTCCTCTCCCCTCCCCTCTGACTCTTAATCATAGAATCATAGGGCTGGAAGAGACCTCAGGAGGGCATTAAGTCCAGCCCCCTGCCCAAAGCAGGACCAATCCCAACTAAATCACCCAACCATGGCTATGTCAAGCTGATACTTAAAAACCTCTAGGTATGCAGATTCCACCACCTCCCTAGGTAACCCATTCCAGTACTTTACCACCGTCCTAGTGAAATAGTTTTTCCTAATATCCAACCTAGACCTCTTCCACTGTAACTTGAAACCATTACTCCTTATTCTGCTATCCATCACTACTGAGAACAGCCTCTCTCCATCCTCTTTGTACCTCCCTTCAGAAAGTTGAAGGCTGCTATCAAATCTCCCCTCATTCTTCTCTTCTGCAGACTAAATAAGCCCAAATCCTTCAGCCTCTCCATGTAAGTGATGTGCTCCAGCCCCCTAATCATTTTGGTTGCCCTCCGCTGACCCCTCTCCAATGCATCCACATCCTTTCAGTAGTGGGGGGGTCCAGAACTGGATGCAATACTCCAGACATGCCCTCACCAGAGCTGAATAAAGGGAAATAATCACTTCTCTAGATCCGCTGGCATTGCTCCTCCTAATGCAACCTAATATTCCATTTGCTTTCTTGGCTACAAGGATTTGTATATGTCTAACTTTTCTAAACAGTTCTTAACCTGTTCTTTCTCCACCGAGGGCTGCCCACCTCCTTCCCATACTGTGTTGCCTAGTGCAGCAGTCTGGAAGCTGAACTTGCCTGTGAAGATAGAGGCAAAGAAAGCATTGAGTACTTCAGCTTTTACCACATCATCTGTCACTAGGTTACCTCCCTCATCCAATAAGGGCCCCACACCCTCCCTGATTACCTTCTTATTGCTAACAAGCCTGTAGAAACCTTTCTTGTTATCCTTCACATCCCTTGCTAGCTGCAATTCCAGTTGTGCTTTCGCCTTCCTGATAACTCCCCTGCATTCTCGAGCAGTATATTTATACTCCTCCCTAGTCATCTGTCCAAGTTTCCACTTTTTGTAAGCTTCCTTTTTGTGTTTAAGCTCACCAAGGATTTCCCTGGTAAGCCAATCTGGTGGCCTACTATATTTGCTTTCCTTACAGCCAATTTATTAATTACGCATACACTCCCTCTTTCCCTCCATCCCCCCTCCACTAATTGTCTCCTTATCTCCCTTTTTACTAGCTCCATTTAGCTGCTTACTCAGTGAGATGCCTCTCCCCGGCAAATCAGCTGAGCCCCCTGCCTGCAGGCAACCTTTGAACTTCTGAGCTGAGCTCAGAAAACTGCTGCATGAGTGCTCAGGTGCACAGCTTACAGGGAACATTGGTATCTACAGCCACCTCCGCATCCTTACATAACATCTTTTACTTTTTATAAATAATAATAACCAATTAAGAGAAACAAAAGTGATTAAAGGTCTAGAAAACATGACCTATGAGGGAAGATTGAAAGAACTGGGTTTGTTTAGTCTGCAAAAGAGAAGATTAAGAGAGGACATAAGAGCTTTCAAGTATTTAAAAGGTTTTTAGGAGGAGGGAGGAAAATTATTCTCTTTAACCTCTGAGGATAGGACAAGAAGCAATGGGCTTAAATGGAAGCAAGGGAGGTTTAGGTCGGACATTAGGAAAAACTTCCTGTCAGGGTGGTTACCCAGTGGAATAAATTGACTAGAGAGATTGTAGAATCTACATCCCTGTAGGTATTTAAGAACACCTGTCAGGGATAGTCTAGATCAGTGGTTTCCAACCTGTGATTCACGGACCCCTGATGGTCCGCAATGGTACTGCTAGGGGTCCATGGAAAATTTAAAAATAAGGATTGTGCCCACCATAGCAGACCTGATCCTTTCTTTTTCGCTTTTTCTTTCTTTCTTTTCTCTCTCTTTTCTTTTTTCTCTTTTTTCTTTCTCTTATTTTCCCCTCTTTTCTCTCTCTCTCTTTCTTTCTTCTCTCTCCTTTCTTTTTTCTATTTTTCTTTTTTCTGTCTCGCTTTTTCTCTCTTTTTTCTTTTTCCCTATCTCTTTTTCTTTTCTCTCTCTTTTTCGTATTTTCTTTCTCATTTCTCTTTTTTCTTTCTCTTTTCTCTCTATTTTTCCCTCTGTCTTTTTTCTATCTCTCTTTTTTCTTTTTTCCAGTTTCTCTTTTTCTTTCTCTTTTCTCTTTCTCATTTTTCTCTCCTTTTTCTTTTTTCTGTCTCTCTCTCTCTCTCTCTCTCTCTCTCTTTCTCTTTTATTCTTTCTTTTTTTGCTCTCTCTCTCTCTTTTTCTCTTTGGCTATGTCTAGACTGCAGGCTTCCTTCAGAAGAAGCTTTTCTGGAAGAGATCTTGCTAAAAACTTATTTTGAAAGAGAGCATCTTCACAACAAGAGTACAATGAAAAAGCAATCTGCTTTTTCGAAAGATAGCATCCACATTGATTGGATGCTATCTCACATTTAAGGCTACTCAGAACCAGTTCAGGGCATTAGGTCAGCAGTTGCTTCCTAGTACTGTTGCTTAAGACTAGCTGAGACAGGTGCTTAAAGGGATCCCCCTGGGACAACCATTTCTCAGCTTCTGCTGCATGCTTGCCTACCTCTCTGAGGGACAGTAAAGCTTTGGTAGTATGTGCTCTGGTTGCCCAGCTTTTGGACACACAGCACACTTCTTGCCATGGAGTAAGAGCTGCCTCTGTTATGTGATGGCCCTACACTAACATGCTGCAGCTTCTGCAGCACTGCATGCAGACTGTCTTGATGATCCTGCCCCAGCTTGACTGCGAGCTCATCAGCAAGTCTCTCTGCCTGTGTGTGGGAGCAATGCCCTTGCAACTACACCCCACGGTAAAGAGGCGCTCCTAGAGGCTGGGCACCAGTTCTGACTGGTGGGATCGCTGGTGATGGAGCGGTGGGACAACCAGCAGTGACTCCAAAACTTTCACATGCAGAAAGCCACATTTATGGAGCTGTGTGCCTGGCTTGCCCCTGCCCTCCAAAAACAGGACACCCATCTGCTGCCTGCCACCCCCTTGGACAAGCGGGTCGCCATTGCCGTCTGGAAGCTTGCCACCCTAGACAGTTACTGATCAGTGGGCAACCAGTTCGGCATTGGAAAGTCCACCATTGGAGCCCTCCTCAGGAAGGTAAGTCACTCTCAAACTGCAGTCCCTGTGGGGGGGGGGGGGGCGGGGGAGGGAGTGCTAGAAAGGGGAACTCTCAGGAAAGGATGGCGGGATGTGTGCGGGGGGCGAGGGGAAGCCCCAGCCCTGGAGGGTTCTGCCATCCCACCCTCACACAACCTTGTAGGGGTGGTGGCCACATAGGGGGGTGGCTCCTGGGTGTTTTTTTGGGAGGGAGCAGGCACTTCCCAAGGGCTGAGGCACTCCCTCTCTCATTCTGTTTTGGTGTTTCTTTGTCTCCTTCTGCAGGCAGTGAGGGCCATCAACTCCATCCTTCTCTGCCTGGGACACCTGGATCCTAACGTTGCAGGATTTGCCACCCTGGGGTTCCCCAACTAAGGGGGGGAAAGATGGAACCCATATTCCAATCCGTGCACCACATCATCGAGCTGCCCAATACATAAACTGCAGGGGCTATTTCTCCATGGTGCTGCAGACCCTGGTTGACTACTGTGGTCAGTTTATGGACATTTTCTTTGGATGGTTGGGCAGGATGCACGACACCTGCATTTTCTGAAACTCCAGCCTCTACCAGAAACTGGAGACTGGCACATTCTTCCCCTAGTGTGACTTTTGGGTTGGGGACATGCAGATGCCACTGTGCATCATGGGGGATATGGCCTACCCCCTAACGCTGTGGCTCATGAAACCTTACACTGGCCACCTAGATCCCAGCAGGGACCAATTCAATGCCCACTTCAGCTGAGCCCAGATGCAGGTGGGATGGTCATTTGGGCACCAGAAGGCAAGGTTCAGGTGCCTCCTTATATGCCTCGATGTGGTCTCAGTGTGTTATGTTCTCCACAACATTATGGAGAGGTAGGGGGAGGCCTTCCTACCAGGGTAGGGAGGGCAGAGGTCAGTTGGGAAGGAAAGGCCTTCGAGCAGTGGTGAACAGCTGCCATCCACTAGGCCCATCAATTGGGGGTGATCATCCAGGAGGCCCCGAGGGACAGTTTCTCTCAAGGATACCAGTAACTCTCCCTAGGGCCTCCCCACCAGAGGCCTGTGCCTTGCCCCCCTATGTATTTCCCACCACAACACCTCCCTTGCCCCCCGTACTCTCAATAAGTGGAACGAGGTGTAACAGTAGTTCGAATTAGAAAGCCTAATTCAAACTACCTACTCCGTGCCGCGTATAGCCGCAGGCATGGAGTCCGAACTACCGGGGATTTAAAAATGGCGGCACCCGGCAAGATGCAAATGAAGCCCGGGATATTTAAATCCCGGGCTTCATTTGCAACTTCGAATGACTACATTAACCACCCTAGCTTGAACAAGGGAGGTAGTGTAGACTTACCCTCATTTATTTGCAATCCTTCTGACAAACAAGTATGAATAATCCAGCCATATTAACAGGATTTTTACAACAAGATTAATATGTTAGGGCACCCCCTAGCTTACTTCCAGGGTATTTTCATCACCAGCACAAATGCTTTACTCTTCTCTTGGGAGGCCTGAGGGTTGTTTTGTCTAAAATGAAAATGTTGCAAGCACCAAAACATTTAGTGCTTCTATCATTAATAAATTTGGGGCCAAACCAAGGCCTGACATGGGTGGATACAGTTCGACCACAGGCATTATAGTTACAGCAGGTATGAATTTGGCACAGAGTGAGTAAACTGCTTTACATTAGAAGAGAAAAAACAAAGAGTAATTTTCTCACTGTTTGTATCACTATTCATTATGTTGCTTATTATTATATATTATTATTTATATTTTGCATGGGTATAGCAAACGCTTATTTACATTTTGATGTTTATAACTACAGCAAAAAGAATATCTTTCAGGAAGAGAAACAGATACAATTTCTCAATGGCTTAAATGACTGCTTCTTAGAGCAGCTGGTGCAGGAAACTACAGGAGGAGAGGCAATTCTCGATTTAGTCCTGAGTGGAGCACAGGATCAGGTCCAGGAGATAACCGTTACAGGACTGCTTGGGAATAGTGACCATAATATAATAACATTTAACATTCCTGTGGTGGGAAGAACACCTCAGCAGTCCAGCACTCTGGCATTTAATTTCAAAAAGGGGAATTACACAAAAATGAGGAGATTAGTTAAACAGAAATTAAAAGTCACAATGACTAGAGCCAAATCCCTGCAAGCTGCATGGAAACTTTTTAAAGACACCATAATAGAGGCCCAACTTAAATGTATATCCCAAATTAAAAAACATAGCAAGAGACCTAACAAAGAGTCACCGTGGCTAAACCACCATGTAAAAGAAGCAGTGAGGGACAAAAAGGTGTCTTTTAAGAAGTGGAAGTCCAATCCTAGTGAGATAAATAGAAAGGAACATGAACACTGTCAAATCAAGTGTAAAAATGTAATAAGAAAAGCAAAAAAAGATTTTAAGGAACAGCTAGCCAAAAACTCAAAAAGAAATAACAAAATATTTTTTTAAGTATGTTAGAAGCAGGAAGCCTGCTAAAAAGCCTGTGGGTCCCCTAGACAATCGAGATATAAAAAGAGCAATCAAGGACGATAAAGCCATTGCAGAGAAACTAAATGATTTCTTTGCTTCAGTCTTCACGGCTGAGGACATTGGGTTGATTCCCAAATCTGCACTGTCCTTTGTGGATGATGAATCTGAGGAACTGTCCTGGATTGAAGTGTCATTAGAGGAGGTTTTGGAACAAATAGAAAAACTTAATGTTAACAAATCTCCGGGACCGGATGACATTCATCCAAGGGTTCTAAAAGAACTCAAATGGGAAATTGCTGAACTATTATCTGTGGTTTGTAACATATCCTTTAAATCGGCTTCCGTACCTAATGACTGGAAGGTAGCCAACGTGACACCAATATTTAAAAAAGGGCTCTAGAGACGTTCCTGGCAATTACAGACTGGTAAGCCTAACTTCAGTACCGGGCAAATTAGTTGAAACAATAGTAAAGAATAAAATTGTGAGGCATGTAGAAGAACATAATTTGTTGGACAAAAGTCAACATGGTTTCTGTAAAGGGAAATCATGTCTTACTAATCTATTAGAGTTCTTTGAAAGCGTTAACAAACTTGCAGACAAGGGGGATCCAGTAGATATAGTACACTTAGATTTTCAGAAAGCCTTTTACAAGATCCTTCACCAAAGACTCTTGTGTAAATTACATTGTCATGGGATAAGAGGGAAGGTCCTTTCTTGGATTGAGAACTGGTTAAATGACGGGAAACTAAGGGTAGGAATAAATGGTAAATTTTCAGAATGGAGAGGGGTAACTAGTGGTGTCCCCCAAGGGTCAGTCCTGGGACCAATCTTTTTCAACTTATTCATAAATGATCTGGAGAAAGGGGTAAGCAGTGAGGTGGTAAAGTTTGCAGATGATACCAAACTGTTTAGGATACTCAAGACAGAAGCAGACTGTGAGGGACTCCAAAAAGATCTCACCAAACTGAGTGATTGGGCAACAAAATGGCAACTGAAATTTAATGTGGATAAGTGTAAAGTAATGCACATCGGGAAAAATAACCCCAACTATAGGTACAGTATGATGGGGGCTATTTTGGCTATGACAAATCAGGAAAGAGATCTTGGAGTTATCGTGGATAGTTGTCTGAAAACTTCCACACAGTGTGCAGCGGCAGTCAAAAAGGCAAATAGGATGCTAGGAATTATTAAGAAAGGGATAGAAAATAAGACACAGAATATCTTACTGCCTCTGTATAAAACTATGGTATGCCCACATCTTGAATACTGTGTACAGATGTGGTCTCCTCACCTCAAAAAAGATATTTTGGCCTTGGAAAGGGTTCAGAAAAGGGCAACTAAAATGATAAGGGATTTGGAACGGGTCCCATATGGGGAGAGGTTAAAGCGACAGGGACTCTTCAGTTTAGAAAAGAGGAGACTGAGGGGGGATATGATAGAAGTATATAAAATCATGAGTGGTGTGGAGAGGGCGGATAAGGAAAAGGTATTTATTAGTTCCCATAATAGAAGAACTAGAGGACACCAAATGAAATTAATGGGGAGCAGGTTTAAAACTAATAAAAGAAAGTTCTTTTTCACACAGCGTGTAGTCAACCTGTGTAACTCCTTGCCAGAGGAGTCTGTGAAGGCTAGGACTATAACAGAGTTTAAAGAGAAGCTAGATAATTTCATGGAGGTTAGGTCCATAAAAGGCTATTAGCCAGGGGACAGAATTGGTGTCCTTGGCCTCTGTTTGTCAGAGGCTGGAGAAGGATGGCAGGAGACAAATCTCTTGATCATTGTCTTTGGTCCACCCTCTCTGGGGCACCTGGTGCTGGTCACTGTCGGCAGACAGGATACTGGGCTAGATGGACCTTTGGTCTGACCCAGTATGGCCGTTCTTATGTTCTTATGTTCTCATAGAGGCCGTCCTGCAAACACTTATTTGCGTTCTTAACGTTAGTACTGTGAATAGTCTTTTTGAAGGGGACTAATCATGATATCAAAGTTTACCAAGCAAATAATTATTTGCAAGTTTGGAGGCTAAAACTCTGTTTGTTCTAACTCTGCAGAGCCTGGCACCCTATTGAGGTAACCTTTGAAACTTGGTACAGGTAATTTAGTATGAACGCAGCTTGTGCTGCAAGATAGAGGTTCAAATACAAAGAGTATTAAATCTCTTTTTGTTCTTGTGTGCAAGTCTGGATCAGTCTCCCATCACACCTTTGATAGAAATTTATTCTCCAGACTGTTTTGCTGGCCACCACCCCAGACAAATATTGCAGCAGAGGTTGAAGCAGAGCCTTTAACTCTCCTTCACTTAATGCAGTAGAACTTGTGGGAATAGAAATAGGAGTCATTGTGGTCAATTTTCTTTTTTTGTGACTTCTCCATTTTCATTATGTTTTGAGATTCCTGTTGACCTTTCTATTTTATGTGAGTTTAATTTCATATGGTTGTGAGCTTGAAAATGCAATTTCAATTGGATACAGAGCACTCACAAATGTATTGATGAAATATGTTGACACAGTAGTACGTTTTTCCTTTCAAAGGTGCTCTGACAAGGAAAAGTCAAAACAGATTACAATGGAGATATGCTCTGAAGGTTTGTACTAACAGTGGTGGAGCATTTAGCACATAAATAAGCTGAAAATAATATTTTCAAAATTCTGAATATCTTCTACAATTCTGCTGTTAAATCTTGATTTGCTATGGACACCCTTTTATTTTTCTGTAACTTCAGATACCCGAGAATTCAGTGATAACACTAATATGGTTTAAAGGGGCTCAGATGAGTAATAATCCTTTCTCTGTAGGACATTTCTTCTCCTCCTGTCCCCTAGCACCCTTCCTCTACATCATTATATGGATCCATGGAAAGGAGCCTTTGAAGAATTCCACCGGCATTTCGTCAATTTCCACCCCACTATCAACCTCAGCCTGGAACAATCCACACAAGAGATCCACTTCCTGGATATTACAGTGCAAATTAATGATGGTCACATAAACACTACCCTATACCGTATACTATACTGACACCTATTCTTAACTACATGCTTCTAACTTCTAATCAGGACACATCACATGATTGATTGTCTACAGACAAGCCCTAAAACACAGGCATCTGCTCCAGTCCCTCAGACAGAGAAAAAAACCTGCAAGATCTTCACCAATAATTATTATACCTTGAATATGCATCTGAGGAAGTGAAGAAACAGATTGACAGAGCCAGAAGAGTCCCCAGAAGTCACCTACTTCAGGACAGCCCTAACAAGGAATAGTAATAGAGATGTAGCCGTGTTAGTCTGGTCTTGCTGAAACAAAAGACAGGACTATGCAGTACTTTAAAACTAACAAGATGGTTTATTAGGTGATGAGCTTTCGTGGGCCAGACCCACTTCCTCAGATCAAATTGTGGAAGAAAATTGGCATGACCATGACTAACAAGGAATGTAACAGAACACCCTAGTTATCACCGACAACCACCAGCTAAAACCCCTCCAGGACATCGTTGACATCCTGGAAAACAATCCCAACCCTCACAGACCTTGGGAAACAGTCCAGTCCTCTCCTACGGACAGCCCTCCAACCTGAAACAAACACTCACCAGCAGCCACACATCACTTCCCTAGGAACTTATCCCTGTAACAAACCCCATTGCCAACTCTGTCCACATATCTGAACAAGTGACACCATCACAGGAACTAACTTGCACATCCACTAATGTGGTATATACCATCAAGTGCCAGCAATGCCCCTCTGCCATATATATTGGCCAAATCAGACAGTCTCTGTGGCAAAGGATAAATGGACACAAATCTGACATCAGGAATGGTAACACCCATAAACCTGTAGGGGAACACTTTTACCTCCCTGGACAATCAGTAGTGGTTGTCACTCTTCTACAAGGATGGTTGAAAGTTGTCACCCTTCTACAAAAACATTTCAAAAGCCAATTACAAATGGAGACAGCAGAACTAGAGTTAATTTGCAAATTCAATACAATCAATTTAGGTCTGAATGAAGATCTCAACTGGTTAACGTGCCTCAAAGGCAATTTCATCTCTTTTGATATTCACATCTGCATACCAAATGCTATACATGAGCCACTTCCACCCTGATATGATTAGCCTCATTAATACAATATATATACTCCTGCCCCTGTAACTTCCACTCCAATTCACATGATGAAGCAGGTTTTACTTATGAAAACTTATGCCCTAATAAATCTGTTACCCTTTAAGGCTACCTCCAGACTACATCCCTCTGTCGGCAGAGGGATGCAAATCAATCACTTTGAAAGTGCAAATGAGCCTGGGATTTAAATATCCCGGGCTTCATGTGCATGCTCACGTTCAGGCGCTGTGCCAATCACGCAGCCTTTTGAAAGTGAAAGTAAAGTCTAGTTGTGGCTCTGCCGACAGCGGGGAGCTTTTTCGGCAGAGGAGTACAGGATCTGCTGAAAAAGCTCCCCGCTTTTGGCAGAGCCATGGCTAGACTTTACTTTCACTTTCAAAAGGGCGCGTGATTGGCACAGCGCCCGAACGTGAGTATGCAAATGAAGCCCAGGATATTTAAATCCCGGGATCATTTGCACTTTCAAAGTGCCTAATCTACATCCCTCTGTCTGCAGAGAAGTGTAGTTTAGACACACCCTAAGGTGCCAAAGGACTCCTCATTGTATTTATGGATACAGACTAACACAGCTAGCCCTCTGAGCCTTAGTCTGAAGTTAGTCTTTCTTTCTTTCTTTCTTTCTTTCTTTCTTTCTTTCTTTCTTTCTTTCTTTCTTTCTTTCTTTCTTTCTTTCTTTCTTTCTTTCTTTCACATGCAGTCGAAATAACAGGTGTGCTATTCCAACGTTCAGGTAAACCTCATTCCACGAGGATTAAGGGACTTGTTGGAATAGTGGTCTCTTTCAAAATAAGCTCAAAATAAGCTGTGCAATGTGTGTTGCTCAAATTGCGTAGCTTATTTCGAGCTAATGCTGCTGTGTAGATTCACCCTTACTATCCTAAAGAAAGGATAGCCAACATTGAAAATAATCCCAATTAATCTTGATAAATTAAATGGATGTTATTTAATTGCAGGTGGGGGTGGAAACTGTGCTTTCATGGTATCCTCTTTCCATATCTTCATATCTCAGACAGAAACATAGCTGCAATTGAGAGAAAGAGAGGGAGAGAGAGAGATGGGCAATCCTGTGACTACAGAGTTTTTAGCATGCAATAAGCTAGTCTATGAATTTAAAGCACACTGGTTATTCCACACTAAGTTTCTGTGTGGATATTCATACTGTGCACTGAAAGTGCCCTCAGGCACCATAGCTGAGTACACTTCCAAAGTGCATTAAGTTAATGTGCACACAGGCTCTCTTAGTGTGCATCAGCTCCCATGGGTTTTTTCTAACTGCAAACAAGCCCATTTGTAACTGTCATTTCCTTTTTACATTCCAGTTTTTCCTGATTACTATCTCTTTCTTTCTAAAGTTTTCCCCATATAACCACATTTTTGGGCAAGTCGACTACTATACTCCTGACCACCAGTTGTGCCTCATTGATTGCAGGATGTCAAAAGCTGAAAAACTCAAAATGTTCAGCTTGCACTACTGTACTGCACTGCCGCAATAGGGTACCATCTACTTTTCTCCATTGAATTCATTTTAACTAATATATTGTATAACAGAACAATTCTATCTTATTCTTGGATAACTTATTCTCTTTCCCTTCACCATTTTCTAACTGCTCTTTTTTCTCTGCTATTATGTGCACAAGACTGAGAACTCTACAGAGCTGCAGGTGATTTTTAACAGGAGTGAGAAATGGATACAATGGATAATTTTAAGGAAGATAGTCCTCAGAATAAAGGAAAAGTAGCCTGCAGAGCAAATGTATCCAAGTTCTAATGATGCTTTTTTATTTTAGTTCTTTGTCCTGTTCTGTTTTGAGGGATGCAGTTATTATCCTGTGCTTAATTTAATTTACCATTTCTGAACTGGCTGCCAGGTTTCCAGATTCCCCCAAATTATGCTCTTAACATCTGCCTTTCCCTTCCGTTATCTCATTGCAGATAAGATTAAATTCTTTATCTGGTGCAGAACCTTGTTTTCCACTCTTCCTCAAACAGCTTGGTAAGCAGCTTCACACCATTCTGTTTCCCATTTGCATTGGATGCCAAATCCCTTTCTCCTGATTATCTCAGCTGGAATGCCAGAGTGCTCAGGGGGAAGGGAAAAACTTACTATTTGCTTCTGAAAAAAAAAAGATCTTTTACTCAAAAACACTATGTGGTATTCACTACATAGCAGTATATGCAGAACTACACCTGTTTGCTTCCCTGCTGACACTGAAAACACAAAAAGGGAGGGGGATAACGAGAGTTGTGCTGGAGAGTTCTGCATATATATTGATAATAAAGTTTGTGGCTGATTTAAGGAAAGATATATTTTGGTTCTGATTTTTTAAATAATGTTCCTTAACTGTTTTGTTCCCTCAGTCACAATCTATAGAAGTTCTGAGCACGAGAGGTACTGGAATAGATAGTCTAGAATCCCAAAAACCTGACTAAAACATTTGATGTGGATAATTTTCACAAAGTTTTATCCAAATATTGAAAACTCATACAAAATGCGCAAGCCTCCAGAAATTAGTGTTAGTGACTCAGGCAGAAATAATTACAGGTAGATCTGGGTAGGAGTCCTTTTGCTTTTCCACCAGTACCCAGATGCGGCTTCACAGCTACTAGTCAAGGGTATGTCTACACTACAAAGTTGTTCGAATTAACTTTGATAAGCGTTACACAAGCGCTCCGCTTGTTCGAACTTAATTCGAACTAGCGGAGCACTTAGTTCGAACTAGGTAAACCTCATTCTACGAGGATTAAGCCTAGTTCGAACTTACTAGTTCGAATTAAGATGTGTAGCCCCTTAATTCGAACTAGTGGGAGGCTAGCCCTCCCCAGCTTTCCCTGGTGGCCACTCTGGCCAACATCAGGGAAACTCGTATGCCCTCCTCCCGGGCCCAGGCCCCTTAAAGAGGCACGGGCTGGCTACGGTGCCCGTACCAGGTGCAAGCCTGCCAGCACCCAGCTAGCAGACCTTGCACCTGGCACGGCTCGAGCCAGCCACCCGATGACCCCCAGCCCTCCCCCTCTTCCCGGGACCAGGATGGCGGCTCCCGGGAGCTTGCCCGGGACCGCAAGAGGTGGGCACCCGCCTAGTCTAGTGCGGACATCGTGGACCTCGTCCACGACCTCTGCACTAGGCACAGGAAAGTGGCCATCTAGGGCACGAGAGCTGCCAGCCTGGCCACCCAGGAGCAGGTGTGCATGAAAATCAAGGTGGTCCACTGAGACCCCCGACCCTGAGCCCTGAGCTTACAATGGCCATACTGGGTCAGACCAAAGGTCCATCTAGCTCAGTAGCCTGTCTGCCGACAGCGGCCAACCCTAGGGACCCTGGAGGGGATGGACCGAAGACAGTGACCAAACCATTTGTCTCATGCCATCCCTCTCCAGCCTTCCACAAACAGAGGCTAGGGACACCATTTCTACCCCCTGGCTAATAGCACTCCATGGACCCAACCTCCATCACTTTATCTCACTTCTCTTTAAACTCTGTTCTAGTTCTAGCTTTCACAGCCTCCTGCAGCAAGGAGTTCCACAGGTTGACTATTTGCTTTGTGAAGAACAACTTTCTGTTACTAGTTTGAAGCCTGCTTCCCATTCCTTTCCTTTGGTGTCCTCTAGTCCTTCTATTATGGGAACTAATGAAGAACTTTTCTGTATGCACCCTCTCCACCCCACTCATGCTTTTATAGACCTCTATCATATCCCCCCTCAGTCTCCTCTTTTCTAAGCTGAAAAGTCCCAGTCTCTTTAGCCTCTCTTCATATGGGACCTGTTCCAAACCCCTCATCATTGTAGTTACCCTCCCCTCTCCCACCCTCTCTCTTCCCCTCTCCCACCTCCTTTTCCCAGTCTCCCCCAGTTTTGTTCAATAAAGAGAGATTCTATTTTTGTACACACGTGTCCTTTATTTTGTACATCAGGAAGGGGGACTAGGGAAGGGTAAGTGGAAGGAGGTGAGGGAGGAATGGGGTACGAGCCCCCGATGGGGAGGACTGGGCTGGCTCTGCGGGCTTCTGGGGGTGGAACCTTTCCTACAGCCCCCTAATTGCCCCCTCTCCCCAAATGGCAGGCTGCGGCAAGTGCAGCCAGTCTGATGGCCGAGTGCTGTGATGTGCCCAGTGTGGGTACTCCGGGCAATCCAAGCCAGGACTGCTTTGCAAGTGGGGCACCCCTGAGAAATGTCTGTCCGGGGTGGGGGTCAGGTCCCTTTAAGCGCAGCCCTCAGCTAGCCTGAGACAGCACTGCTTAACCCCGGCTATCCTTAACCCCGGTTCAGGGTCCACTTAATGTAGACATGCTAGTTCGAATTAGCAAAACGCTAATTCGAACTAGTTTTTTAGTCTGGATGCGTTAGTTCGAATTAGCTTAGTTCGAATTAACTAATTCGAACTAAGTTAGTTCGAATTAGCGCTGTAGTGTAGACATACCCCTATTTACTGCCTGAGTGGGAGCTAACAAATCTCCAAGCACTCACTAGAAAGATTTGAACTGTTACATCTATGGTATGTAGGGTGGGAGTTGCACTAAGCCCTTCAACAGAAAAGATCTGTAATGACTGTTGCACCAGTCCTCAGGTGCATTACAAATAATTTGTGCTCACATAGCCATCCATAGGACAATTACCTATTCCATTCCAAACCATGATTCTGATTCATGCCTAAATAATAGTGAACGGCGTAAGAGCCAGCTAGTTTTTGATGCCACTGCTCCATTGAAAAGGGAGTAGAGCCAGCGACAAAATCTGGACCACTGTGGTTTTGTGATCAGATCAAAAGAAGAAGCCAAAAACTGCCATTCCATCTTTTCATCGTCAGAAATAATTAAAATGATGTTCCCGTCTCTAAGTATCAAAAGTCCTTTTATTGGCTGTCCCTGTAGTGGCACTGATGTTGTGAATTGACCGGCTAATATGAAAGAGGAAAATCTGGCAGAAGAACTGTGCTAACATTTTGAGTAGGTTTCAGGACTGCACTCTGGAAAAGATAGATGGTTGAAATTAATACATGTTTAAATATTTAAAGGTATGAATGTAGGATAACCACAAAGGGCTAAGACGCATGTTTCAAGTGGTGACTCTGGAATTTTACATCCATTCCTAGATTTGTAGCTATTGAACAAATTGTTTTACATAGGACTAACAGGGCCAGGAGGAAAGTTTGTGTAACCAACCAGCTGTGAGAGATACAATACAGCATGGAAGCCTCATATTTAAACTGTGTTTTGTATCATCCCAGTTTCCACCTACTTTTGAAGCCAATAGCATTCAGTGTTGTGATGACAGCTCAGAACTTATAATTTCATATCAGATGTAAACAGGATGGGAAGGAATTTGTCAACAAAAACATACTGCTACTATTTTCAAAGGGGCTGGAGGGAGTTCATTACTTAACTCCCAGTGAGAGTGAAGGAAATGCCCAATTCACGTTGGCTTCTCTAAACTACTAATCTACAACTATACACTGCAGAGGTTTTTTTTTAAAAAACAGCCATTTTTCCAAAAAACCTACACTTACATCCACACTGCATTTGCGTTCTTTTGACAAAAAGTCGAAAGAACAGAAGGGTTTTTCCGACAGCGGTAAACCTCTTTTTACGAGGAAGAAACCTTTCTCTGAAAGAGCTCTTTCAGAAAAATGAGTGCGTGGACAAGGAAAAGAGTTAGTTTTTTTTCCAAAGAAGAGGCCTCCAGGAAATAACACAGATGCCCTGGTGGCCACTCCATCCAAAATAATCCAGAAAACTATAGTTCCTGTCTCCTGGCACCTCTTAAAGCTGCAGGCACCCTGGGCAAGCCTTGTGGTAGGAAACGGGCCCTGGAGCAGTAACAACAGGTGTCTCAAGGTTGGAGTCGACCACCACGGGTGGGGAAAGTGACTGTCCCTGCTACCCACACTTGGAGCTATGGCCAAGCCACAAGCCCTCCGAGATCTCCCTGGTCCTCGCAGGGAGCAGAACCAGGGCTCCCAGGACTCACCAAGGAGTACCAAGAGGTGGGCACCTCCTGTCCAGAGTGGAGATCCTGCCACACCTCGATATGTAGAGAGAGACCCTCCAGGATCGCCGTTCCTGGTGCCGAAATACTGAAAACTATGGACGCATGACCAAGGCCCTGGCGGAGCGGAGAACCTGCCCCCCCCCTCGGACCTTGGAACAAGTCCACAGTAAGGTAAAGGAGCTCTGCCGGGGCTATGCCAGTGCCAGGGAGTGCAGCTCATGTTCTGGGTCAGAACCCCACCCCAGCCCCTATTACCAGGAGCTACACCAGATCCTGAGGTGTGGGGAAGCCCTTTCCCCACCAGCAGTGGTCAACTCTAGCCTTGAGACACCTGTCGTCGCCTGGCGGAGGAGCGGGAGGAGGAGGAGGAGGGGCATCAGGAGGATGAGGACACGGGCAGAACAGTGATGCTGAGCCTGGAGCCAGTACCCCAGGCCAGGACATGTTGCAGGCATCCTCTGGTGGCAGCCTCAGAGGGGATGGGGCGCGATCGTCGCTTGGCCTGCTCGCCCTGGACATCGTGCAGCATCAATGTGCACCATGCAGCCTTGGAAGGTAGCCATTGAGCACCCCTGTGGTCCTGCTCACAGGCTCAGGGGAGACCACATATCTGGCCCCAGGGGGAGGACGCCCCCCCACCACAAGCCACCGCTGGAAGCAGGCTGGGCACAATTGCGCATGCACAGCCCCACACAGATCGAGGAGTGCCACACACAGCACATGGGCATACCTGCCCGTGAGAAGCACCCCTCTCCTGCCCATGGGACCACTGTGGCTGGACACTTCCCTTGCCTGTTTGTCCCTGAGGGACGGGAACAAGAAGGTGGGCAGCATGGTTCCCTGGGCATCTCCTGGCCCCTCTGAGGCAGGGCCTCCTGTGCAGCCCACACATGGCCTTGCTCCTGGGACATTCCAATCCTCTGGTCCCAGGACTGTTGCTCACTACTCACAGAGGAGGGCACAGACTCAGGGACAGTGCCTGCATGGGTGACTGACTGCCTCTCCCTCTTCGTTTTCCACAGCCAAACTAGTCGGGACTGAGGGGTGATCCACGCCATGCGAGGCAGCTGCCCAACCCTGGGGGACCCAAAAGCACTCCAGGATCCACAAAGACCTGATAAGGCAGCATGCATGCATCCTGAGTGACATGCA
This sequence comes from Pelodiscus sinensis, assembly GCF_049634645.1. Classification (NCBI taxonomy): domain Eukaryota; kingdom Metazoa; phylum Chordata; order Testudines; family Trionychidae; genus Pelodiscus; species Pelodiscus sinensis. Next base: position 274,903,750 of record NC_134711.1, read on the forward strand.
GCAGACCCTGGCGTAGAAGGTCCAGGAGGATGCTGAGTGGTGTATCCGCATGTGGGCCCAGATTGTGCGACAGGGTGACAACATGTGTTCCATCATGCATGAAATGATGGCACACCCAGCTGCTGTCCTTGCTCCTTCCTCCAACCATCCTGCCCCCCACTATGCCCATTACCCTTCCTCCTGCCCCCCAAGAAATGCCTCTGTTCACTTCCCCTGCTATGCCTCTGCCCCCTCTCCAAGTGATGCCTCTGCCCCCTCTCCCTGCTCCCCCTGCCACCCTGATCCCACTCCAGCACCCTCTCCTGCCCACCTCCCTGTGGTCCTAGGACCCACCCAACCCCAAGTTCACCGAGGCCCTGACACCTGAGGTGGCACTTCCAGTCATCCCCCATGCCACTCCCAGCCCTGAGCCTCCTACTACCCTCCCCCCTCCAAGTTCTCAGCCCCCCTCCTCAGCAGGCTTTTTTTATTGAAATAAAAATACAAAGTTAGTTTTGTTGAAATTAAAACAGGAGTGTTTATTGACTGTACAGGGAAGGGGGAAAGGGAGTGGTTGTGGTGGGAAAGGGATATTGGAGCAAGGCCCAGTCCCTGGACAGAGTTACTGGGGTCCTTGAAAGAAACTGTCCCTCAGGGCCTCCCAGATATGCACCCCCAACTGATGGGCCTGGTGAATGGTAGTTGTCTGCGGCTGCTTGAAGGATCTCCCTTTGTGGCTGGCCTCTGCCTCCCACCCCAACAGGAAGGCCTCCCTCTTCCTCTCCACAATGTTGTAGAGGACACAGCTTGCCAACACCACCTCAGGAATGTTGTGCTCTCCCACATCCATGTGGGTCAGGAGGCACCTGAACCATGCCTTTAGGCGGCCAAAGGCGCACTCCACCTGCATCCTCGCCCGGCTGAGATGGGAATTAAATTGGTTCCTTCTGGGGTCCAGGTGGCCAGTGTACGGAGTAAGGGTTATTTCAAAAGAAGGGTTTTCTTTCTAAGTAACCGCATCTACACTGCATTTCTTTTTTCGAAGTAGGGTATTTTGAAAAAGTGCCCAGATGCGATTATGCAAATGAAGCGCAGGAAATTCAAATATGCACTTTATTTGCTATTTTGTTCATCTGCATTTGCATTCCTCTCTCGAAAGAGGAATGCAGTGTAGACATAATCCTTGGGGGAAGAATGTGCCCTCCTCCAGCTTCTTGTAGAGGCTGGAGTTTCGAAATACATGGGCTTCATATGCTCTGCCTAACCACTTGACAAATATGTCTGTGAACTGTCCATGGTGGTCCACCAGGGCCTCCAGCACCATCAAGAAGTAGCCCTTCCATTTGATATACTGGGCCGCTCAATGAGTTGGTGTGCAAATTGGAATATCGGTTCCATTGATGGCTCCACCACAGTTCGACAACCCCAGGGTGGCAAATCTTGCAACGACCGGGTCCAGGTCTCACAGGCAGATGACCCTGCACAGAAGGATGGAGTTGATGGCCCTCACAACCTGCCGAAGGAGACAAAGAAACACACAAAACTCTGCCTTCCCCCCAAACATCCCAGGAGCCACCCCATATGAGGCTGCCCCCCCCCCCCCGCAGCAGGGCTGAGTGAGGGCAGGATGGCACAACCCCCCAGGGTACTGATTATTCTGTGAGTTTGATGTACACATTTCTCAGCAACATCAATAGAAGTCATGCAAGCCCAAGTGATGGAAATATCAGGGGCCACTGAGTTCAGGTTTCTTCCTTTTTGTTGCAAATCATTCCTAGCTTACTTAGTGGTAGAGAACATGTTTATGGGTCACTGACACACAGAAAAATCAGTCAGGGTCCACAAACAAGTGAGAAGCAAATCAATCAATCAATCAATCCTCACTGACGTGGCTCCCGACTGAAAAGGATAAAGACTCTCTGCATTTCTCTCGTACACCATAGCCTAGGGGGGCCCAGGTTAGTACATTTTGTGTGCTTCAATCCCCATGGAGGACTGGAGGGAGGCTGGAGCACCAGTGCAGGCTCCCCAGTGCTGAGAGGGGCTGCCTGAGCCTTGAGGGGGAGCAGATCCAGGCAAGCTTGGGGCTGCATCCAGCCCCCAGATCTTAGGTTGCCCATCCTTGCCCCACAGCTGTTCTACAGGGTTGTCATTTGTCCTGCTGCTCCATGTGTTTAGTGCAAGGAATTGTGAGAGCATGCATTCTCAGCTGGGGTGGCAATAGAAATTGATTATGATGTATTGTGGAAGAACTTTTTTGTCTTTTCTCGGACTCCTGGCAGGGAGTGGTTAAATTGCCACATTTAGTGGAGTCATTTTTTGTTTTGCATTTCTGTTTCTTAAGCCAGAGGAAATGACATTGATCCTTTGGATGAGCTGCTCCTATGTACATGCAAACTGTTCATGCAACAAAGCAGACATTTGGCAAGACTGTTTTTGCAGTATGTAATTGGCCAACTAAAGTACATGGTATTGCATTTGGTGCCTGCTGGCATTTGGAGAGCATTTTTTGAAATGCAGAAGGTAGTGGGACTTGGAGGTCACTTCATAGACTGGGCAGACATGATGAATGCTCCAATTGCAAAGGAATGAAAGAGAGCTTTAAAGTCAGTGGAAAAGCATTGGGGTGGGGAATATAGAAGGTCAGGGTCAACCATCTGCAGCAAAAACTTTTGAGCTAAGAACAAAAAGAAATCTGCACATTTTGAGAGGAGTTGAAGCTTAAAGGATGGGATTCACAAAGGGGCCTATGTTCCTCACCACTACGTTAGGCATCTAAATCCCAGAATTGGGCACCACTGGGATTCATATTGGCCCAATGAAGCTGCCGCCAAATCCCGTAGGAACATAAAGTCACCTAAAGCACTTAGGGTATGTCTACACTAGCCCCCTAGTTCGAACTAGGGAGGCTAATGTAGACATTTGAAGTTGTAAACCAAGCCCAGGATTTAAATATCCTGTGCTTGATTTGCATCTTCCCGGTCAGTCGCCATTTTTGAAATTTACAAGTCCGAACTAACTGCCCGCGTCTACACGTGGCAGGGACCCAGTAGTTTGAATTAAAGCCCTAGTTCGAACTACCTGTTATTCCTCCTGGAATGAGGTTTAATGTCAAAATACTGTCCAGCCAGAGAACTTCTTACTCTGACTCCTATAACCATCATTTTACAAGGAGGAAGAGTGCCCTAGCTTATACTTCCTGCTGTGTAGATGTAACCATCACCAAGGAGGATTTGAACCAGGGACCTCGGGAGCTGACTCTAGGAGCCTCTACCCTCGGAGCTAAAAGCCAACTGGCTCCCAGCCCATGCTGTAGAGGTCTCTTGATCGTAACTGTTGCAGTGGTCTAGGTGCCACTTGCAATACTCAGTAACCACACTAGGTGTGTGGGTTACATAGACAGTTCCAAAAGCTGAAATAAGCAGTTTCGACTTAAGCTACGCAATTGACGTAGCTCAAGTTTTGTAGCTTATTTCAGCTTTAGCCCTGCTGTGTAGATGAGCCCTTAGTGGTTACAGGTACACTCACACATGAATTCCCATTGCAATGGATTAGTTCAGTTAATGGCAGGACTTTCTATTATCCCCTAGGCCAGTCAAAGACACTCCCCCTAAGACTGTTTTATACACCAATACAAACAAGTAACATATTACCCTTCTGATGTATCATGTGTCATCCTCTGACATATCTTAATGTCCTCATTACTTTGTACCTGTTGAGTCAGCCAGAACATCGCTATACATCATGCCATGAGCCTCACCTTATCTTTAGGGTGGTCAGTGTGCTCCTATTATCATTGTACTTGATATGGGGTGTTTTGACACCATCTTTCTGGAATGTATTTGTGTGCGCGTTCTCTGCTTCCACTTCTTAGGAATGTATGTTTCAGGCCTGCTCTTGCCAGATTCTGTAAAATTGTAGGCAGGCAGAGCCTGGTTTCTGTTCACTTTGCTTGCCTGCTTCATGTGAGCAAAGCTTGACCACTACTTTAGTTCAGCATTCAGGCCTCATACCAGATCTCTGATACAAGGATACAGTCAGAGAAGGGCCAGCGCTGACCTTCTACTGAGGCCTCGCCCTCCTGGGGTGCCAAGCTGCTTCCCGCCCCAGCACAGGGAGGGTGTGCATGTGTCCCCAGCCTCTTCTGCCCCAGAACACAGGGAGAGCAAAGGGCACCTGTCTCCAGCCTCCCCGACCCTGGAGCATGGGGAGGGAGGGTAGTGCACGGCTGTGGCCTCCCCTGACCTAGAACACAGGGAGGGCGGGCACTCATGGGCAGCAACACTCCACACCCAAATTGCCTACAGTAGGAGTTCTGTGGGCAGAGTGTGGGCAAAGACAGGCTATCAATGTGGAAAGGCAATGCCTTTCATAGCATGCCAGCCACCCATGGGACTTAATGTTTCAGGCCCTCTTCCTATTACACTTACCAAACAATCCTGGTGAAATTCCTTCAGCTTCCTGTGCACTTCCATCAGCTGCCATGTTTCTGAGGCAGACAGTAATGTTTGAAGAAAAGTAGTATTGCACAATATCCTTTTAGTTGTATCCTCTTAATCCCCTAGATGTTTGACAAATGAGAAAATGACCCACTGGCTTTGCTGATTCTTTCTTTATTTAGCAAACTTAAAAGAAGTTTTCAACTCTTTTGCACTTTTCTCTATAAATCACAGATCAGCCAGTGTTGGCAGCATTCTGACTATGATCTGGGATATATTAAAGCCCCCTTTCTTGTACACCTCCTCAGCTTCCTTTGCTTTGTTGGCCTTTCATTCTCTCTTATTTTTTTCTGGCTGATCACACGTCTTATGTCTGTGTCTATTTATTGCAGAATTTCATACCGCAGTCTCATTGTTGTTGAATTTTTTCTTAATTCTTTCCTTTCTTCAAGAAGCTTCCATGTATTTGGTGGGAGCCTTTCTTCCTTATTAGATCTTGTCACCTCCCACTGTACTCCTGACTGTATCCTCACTTGTTTCTTTGAAGAAAAAACAAAACAAAAAACCTGCTTCTGTTCTTCTGTGTGAGAAAGCAGTGTCTAACCTTTCAAATGTATTATTAAGAGAAGCAGAAATATGCATTCACTGCTTTATTTACTAACTCTCTAGTATCATATTTGGAATAGGCAAAGCAACCTAACCCTCCCCCCTACTTTGCACAAACATGACTGGCTGTGGGGAGTGCAACACCTATTTTCTCCTGTGCCTACTAATGATAATACAGTCAAGCTGTTTCTAAGCAAAGACATGATTTGGCCTCCATGTCAATGTATGTCTCTCCTTGTGTGGAAACAGGGTTCCCCTCATGAAACAATCAAATATGAGAGACCCTCCTCTTCAAGTATCCCCTGCATTTGAACAATGATGCTCAGCTCTCAGTAGACAGGGCTAAGCTCTGAACTGTAGGATATGCTAATGTGAGTAGACTCTCAGTCTTCCATTCTAAATCTATACCACTGTAAAGGAATCTTGTAAAATGTCATGGCATGTAGGGGTGGAAGCGAGAGAGAATGGCTCTTTATAACATAATGGTTACAGTATATACCTGTGAAGTTGAAGACCCATAATTAGAAAATTGTGACCTCAAATCAAACTCCAAGTATATTTAATGCATTTTATTTGTTTTATTTGTAAGAATTACTTCTTAATGAAAGTCCCAGAAGGGTAGTTCCAAAGTGCTAATTGCCCAGCTTAAGTCAAAATAGCATATTTCGAATTTGGGAATGTCTACATAGCACTTATTTCAAAATAGAGCACTCTTCCTCTGACTTCCATTACTCCTTGTGCAATAAAGATTGCAGGAGTCAGAGTAAGCAGTCCTCCAGCAGGATGTTATTTTGACATCATGTTGAAATAACTGCTTGTGAGTATATGCGGACTATACTATTTATGAATAATGTCCATTATTCCAAAATAACACTGCTGTGTAGACATAGCCCTAGAGACTAACAAAAAATATAGATAGAGTTGAGAGCTTTTGTGGGCACAACCTACTTCTTCAGATGACAGATGAAGTAGATTGTGCCCATGAGAACTCACGAAACCATCTATATTTTTTGTTAGTCTCTAAGGTGCTACAGGGCAACTCGTTGTTTTGTAAGTATTTTTCTTAATGAAAGTAATTACTGAGAATGTATATAGTTACTAGAGATTTACCTGACATTGCTCGGGTCCTTAACTCACTTTTTTTTTGTTTCCTGGAAAATAAAATGAAAATATACATGCTTCATTTAGATCATTGCTATGGGATAGGGGTTGGGTATGAGTGGTTCACTATGTAGCTTCCCTGGGGAAAGAGGACTACGCTAGCCCTCTCGCACTGCAGCAGCTGTAGGCCAGGTGAGAAATGCACCTCTATGGCTGCTTCAGCTCCAGTGGTCACAACTAGGGGAGGGGCACATGTCCTTTAGCTGGAGCAGGCCCAGGTTTGTCCGTTCCCCCCACTCCCCAGGCAGACTGAGGAATGCAGCAAACTCTGCACTTTCCCGTTGCTCCCTGATGAAGGGGAAGAGCCAGCAATGTCTTTGTATGGGGGGTGGGCTTCAGTCCTCCCCCACCCTCTCTAAAGGGTATCTTGGCAGTAGGAGGCTTGTAGCTGGGGCAGTCTTAGATGGTGAGGCACCTCTCCCCCTCCCTCCTCCCCCCCCTCTGCCATCTGCCCCTTTAACCTGCTGTGTGATTCTCTCTTTTATATATGGTTTTCTGAGAAGCAATCTCATTCCAGGCACGTTCCATTTTTCTGGCACCACCAAACTCTTATTTTGCTTCAAGTTATGATAGGAGCTGTATACCAAATTTGATGGTCCTAGCTCTTACCGTTTAGGAGGAGTTCTTGAACAAACACAAACAGACAGATGGACGGACAGACAGACAAACTCTCTCAAATATATAGTAGACAGAAACTGACAAATATGTACTGTAGACAATATTATCTGATATTTATGACATGCAAGTTTCCTACATACATAGAGAGCTGCTCAATTACTTTAGCATAGTTAGTCAAAACTCAAAAACAGTTTACAAGCGAATCACAATTAAAAATAATGTTTAAAATTGGCTCACTTCCTCTTTAAGGAATCCATCCCATTGTGTCTTGGCATTATAGACATTGTAGTTCAAAGTGACAGGAGAAAAAACAAAAACTGCAACACTATATACTTCCCTGTGTGAAATACAAAAAAAGTCCAAGAAAAATACCTATTCAAATTATCTGAAATAAGTACAATATTTCAAAATAAAAATAGCAGAAAACCTCATAAATTTGAGAGAAAAGGAAGAGACCTCAGAACAGCCACACACTACATTATTTTTTGCCACTGAATCTACAGGAATGGGAAATTGTATTAAGCCCATTTTGTCTATTATCACTGTGAAATCTGTCCCTCACCAAATTTTGGTACATTAACTTTGGCAATATTTGAGTATCACTGCTGTTATAGAATTAAAATGATTAGCCTGAGGTTTGTCAGAATTTAATGATTAAAATGGGATAAATACTGTAAAAAGCAATTGCATTTGAAAAAAGAACATTGCCGTTTGTGGTAGTGTTCATACAGAAACTCACAAGGGCATGTATAAATAAGTATTCTCACAAGTATTCAGACTAGGAGTTTTCGGTGACCATGCTGAAAATTATTGGTAGGTTTGGACCTATCAATTAGGCAAAAAATGCAATACCATGTAATGTAGGTGGGCAATTACACACTTCAAAGCCATAATTATGACTAATGAATGTTACATACAATAGTCATCATGACCATTACTTTTTTGTAAACAATAAAGTTATCATAGGCTAAAATGAATGAACACGAAGAGTTTATTGAATACTTTTGAATATTGAACAACTTAACGAAAATTAGTCTATTTGCTAATAATACCTGAGCAGTAAAATGTTTTTAAGAAATGTATTCCATACACATAATTCACTGTAAGCTCAAAGCATATAAAAGCCTCCCTGCATCAAAAGTATTCTTCCACTTAGGAGCAGCCAGGGGACTGGGGTATATAGTAGCAAAGAGCAACATTTACCTGCAGACACAACAAACTAGGTGATATTTGTACAGTCTTTCAGGTGACATCCTTGAAATATGTAAGGGTGGAGGTGGATAGTAGATTGCAGGGGTACTCTGGAAGTAGCAGTGTTCTCTCCTAATCAGGGACAGACTGGCATGGTGGGATACCGGGAATTTCCTGGTGGGCCATCATCCGGTGGGCCATAGTGTCTGCACGCCGTTGCCCCTCACTCTGAGTGGCTTCGCGTCCACGGTGTATACAGCACGCAGAGCCCGAACTGCCACCTGTGCCATGTGCCAGACTTGATGTAGGGGGTGGGGCTTGAGGGGCATGCAGGGGTGACATCATGGGGAGGGCCATTCTCAACCCATTTCTGGGGCCTATTTTGATTGCCAATATGCTCCTGCTCCTAACTGTGGGCAAAGTCCTTTTGCAGAGGTAGGAAGAATGGCAGTAAGCAACAGAAGGAACCAGTGTTCAAAGGAGCAATTCTTATTCTTGGTCTTGCTCCCAATCAGAAGTGACATCCTCAGAGATGGGGGAGGGGAGCAAGAGGTCCAGCAAGTTCAGCCACAAATATATATGGGAGTCCTGGCTTCATAAGTTCCTCTGAATCAGAAGTCATCCTCAGGTATGTGTGCAGCTGCAGCTTCAATCAGAGAGGTCAAGAGTGAAATGTGGCTCCATTGAAGTCAAAGTGCAATTCCCCCAAAAAAGAGAGCAGAAGCCTGTTTCGTTTTAAGTTTGTTGTTACCGTCTCCCAAGAATGATATAAACGGAAAATGGAAGGATAAGAACAGCCGTAAGGTTGTATTTATTGTTTGTTCATAGCAATTGTCTCCTTTTTAATTACTTTGTGCTCCATTTGATTCACCTCTGCCATTTAAATGACCCCTTGTAGTAAAATAATTCATGTCAGCAGGTGGCAAAAATTATATATATATATATATATATATTGCCACCTGCTGACATGAATTATATATAAAAACATAGAAACGTAAAATGTTTCTCTACTGATTTTCCTCATATACTGGTAAAAGGCATACTTTAAGAGGAACTCCTATTACCATCAATTGGAATCTTGCACAAATATCAGCAGGAAAGCATCCAAGCAATTATTACTTTTGCAAGTAGAATAAAAAGGGTTATGCAGCGAATCAATACTAATCCTGTCTTCCTAATTATAATTCTGTCAGTATTATATGCGATTTCTTTGACGTGCACTTCAGCTTTTTTTTGTAATAGTACAAATTTTTAATGCAGTCTGGCGTATGGGTAATGGTATGAGGTGGCTACTTCACTGTTACTAACCAATGTGCTACTCTTCTCTTAGGATCATAACTAATAAGTTCATGCAGATTTTAAAAGATATTGCACTCACATATATTTAGACTTATCAGTGGATCTGAATTTTTCACTGGAGGGTTTGATTCAATTCCCAGTTAAGTCAATGGGATTAGAGATTTGAATCATATCCTAATTGAGAAATACGTTTGTGTACTTTTTGTATATCTGCAAAATAGCTTTGTTCTAGCTATTTTAAAATTGTCTTGCAAGCCAAGTCAATTCTGTTCCTGTTCTAATAGAGAGAGGAATGAAGGAGAAGGAAAAAGAGGTTTTATTTAGCTCATTTCTGCTAAAGAAAAGAAAGGTTTGTCATGAAAAATGCTGTTTTCTTGTTCTGTATGCATGGAGCATTGGCACTGTGGGAAGATTTGCATAATATGTATTTTACTGATTGCAATAATGCATATTGCTCTATTTTTGCATCTAAGAGTTGCTTTGTTGTAAGATATATAAGAACATTATTGAATATATTGGTTGGACAAATGCAGGTCTTTGCAGTGTATCACCTATCATTCCCCCTCTAATTGAGCAAACTTCTTAAATCAATGCTTCCAAAACTAAGCCATGAAAGGGTTCAGAGGGGAGCCATAAGCATTTTTTTTCTAATGAAGAGACTAATAAACCACCCTTAAAAATTACATGTAGCTTGTCTATGGTTGAAGTCTACATCTTACTCTGCTGCTGATGGAGCTAAGAGCCTCTCTGTTTCCTCCACTCCTACAGGGGGGCCTTCAACAATAAACTCACTGCTGATGGAAGTAATGATGTCCTGCCCCTTTAAATGTTTGAGCACTACCCCTCCCCAATGCAAAGCCTCACTTTCGTGGTAATTTGTTTCACAAGCTATACCAATAAAATGAGCACAGCAGGCAGCTATTTTTCTATCAGCTTGCTCTGTGTCAGTGCCTATCTCCTTCTCTGCTGGGTCCAGAAGTATCACATTGACAATCAAGATCTATATCCCATGAGGGTCCAGTGCTCCAGGTGCCTGAACAACAAGAAGAAAAAATAAGGAAATAATACTATGAAAAAGGGGACAAAGTTCACTAAGAGATACAGGGTGACAAACTGCTATTTTTGCTCCTGAACAGCAGGAACCAGCCAGCTAGAGAGGGCAAAATATGCAAATAAAGAAAGGACACAGGTTAAGAGCAGTGCAATTACTGCCAGAGCTGTTCAAACAAACAAGCAGTGCATGTAGACAGACATCCATATTGACTGACCACATCCAAGCATTCAAACAGCTTGTAAGCTGTATTGAGGGTCCATAGGAAACAGAGAGCGCCCAAGTGCAGCTAATGAAAGAATTCTGCAGTTTGCAGTGAAAGCAGGGTCAGCAGAGGGTAATCAAGCCCAGATATGAACTAACAAATACAGTTTTCCTGTGCCAGAAGACATCCAAGAGGCATGATGCTCAACAGGAGAGCAGAGAGGTGGTAATTTCTGTGGGCAATTTTGATGAATTTGATGAAAACAGTGAATTATAGGTGGTGCACCTCAAATGTGTTCTGCAATCTGTAACCTGCAAAACATTTCTAAATGGACAAAGAATTTCAACATTGCTGAAACTAATGGGTCTGAAGATATATGGACTGCTGTGTGAACTATTGTCTCCTGCTGTGTCCAAAACTGTCACATATGCCACAATTACTACAGCAATGCATGAATAATTTTCTCTTATACCATAGATGATAGCAGAACAATATCAATTTCATCAACAGTGTCAGGGAAGTGGAGAGTCTGTAGCACAGATTGTTGCTACCAAAGGAAGTTTCCAGAGCACTGTGATGCCCTGCATGATCTTTAGAGTTATATCTGGACAGCAGTGTTATTTTGGAATAACTGACATTATTCTAAAATAACCAAGAGTGTGTCTACACTGCAAGCCATTATTTCGAAATAATGGTGAGCTGGAGGACTTCTTATTCCAACTCATGTAACCCTCACTTTATGAGGAATAAAGAAAGTCAAAGGAAGAGTGTTTGTTCTTCCTTCGACTTCCTGCTGTACACAGAACACCAAAAGCTGAATTAAGCTATTTTGACTTAAGCTATGCAATTGACATAGCTTATGAAATGACCAGATTTGGAAGAAGTTTTTGACTGCACCAGTGCAAATTTGACACAGGCTGCTGAAGTGACCGTTGCAATGGAAACCACAGAGATGGATTCTTTGGCATTAGTGTGAACAGAAAAGTTCATCTTCTGAATCAGCAAGACAGAGGACCATGGAAACGTAAAGGGTTACCATGTGACTTTGTGCACAGACTGAGTGCAGGGGGAAAGACTCCTGGCAAGCCAACTCATTTGCAGAAAATGCCAGAATAAAGAGCATAACATCATGACTTCTCACACAATTCAGTGTCCAAAAACAAAGAGTAACCATACATTCAAGAAGACAGCTATGAAGAATGAACTTACGAAAGGACTGCAGTCAGGAATTCAGAAAATGGGACAAAAGAAGATCTCTAGTGACTACTGACAAATCTTGCACTATACAAGTTATCTCAATCTGCAGTCAGAGATTTCTGCTTCTGTTTATTATCAGAGGTTATTTGGATGAAACCTCCATGGTTTTGAAGAATTATACTAGGGAAAAATAATTTCCAAAGAGACACTTCATTTGACATTTCAACTAGATGGACAATTGGTTGTTTTATCTTTGGGCGTAGTTGAAAGACACTATCCCCTATTATTTGTCAGACCTTATCTTGAGACTCTCATGGTGAATTGGACTGAAATGAAAGCAATCACACACAAAAAAAATCCTCAAAATCTTCAAGAAATACTGGATAAACACACCAAAGTTTTAGAAGAATAATTGGACAGATGGGCAACATGTCAGTGAGGTTCACTGTTAAATGTGTCAGCCACCCATATTGCAAGTCCAGTTGAACCTTATGCTCAGGTTCCAGTGGAAGCTGATTTGGACTATTTAGTAAATACTGAAGGCTTGTAACTAGTTTTAAATAGGGAGCAGGCTACCCCTATCATTCCAGTGATCAAAAAACAAGGCTCAGTCTAAATCTGTGAAGATTTCCAAGTGACACTGAATACAGTTTTAAGTGCATTGCAGTATCCACCACCTCACATTGAAGATTTGTTTGCTACCCTTAGTGGTGAACAGCATTTCAGTAAATTGGATTTGCTCAATGCATAACTACAAATAGAAATTGATCTTGCTGTTACACTCTCTAGAATGGCTCACAACTGTGAGTGCTAATCTTAGGTCAGACCCTCAGAAAACAGGAGAGATACTCCAATTTGTTGGTATATTCTATAATTAGATTTCATGAAGCTGGTAACAAATGTGAACTCCTGGATCACTATATTGGTCTTTCCATGGAGACATACATAAGGCTATCCAGCCCTCCTTGCTAACCAGACTAAAATGGACTTCATGATAATGGTCACATAAAACCAAAAATCACACCACATCAGGTTACTCCGAACCCAAAAGGATGTTACTTATACTTAGGACATTTGGTATTCTTTATCTTAGCTAAAACAATGCTAGAACCCAATTTTATAGTAAACTAATTAAAGTTTTATTAGCCAAGAAAAAACTGGTAAATAAATTGACAGGTGAACCAAGTTTAAAAATCATAAGACCATAAGAGCGGTCATACTGGGTCAGACCAGTAGTCCATCCAGCCCAGTATCTTTTATCTTATATTTTGCTGAAATGAACAAAATAGATAATCAGCAAGTAATCCATCCCCTTTCACCCATTCCCAACTTGTGAGAAATAGTGTCTAGGGAACTTTATAACGTGGTTTTGCATCTCTGTCAGTCTTGGATTATGTCTATTGATAGGCTTATACTTCATGGACTAAATTGGTTATTTTTTAACATTTTTATAGTCTTTGCCTTCACAAAATCCTCTGGCAGGGAGTTCCACAGGTTGAGTGTGCATTGAGTAAAGAAATACTTTCTTCTTTTCTATCTATCTATCTATCTATCTATCTATCTATCTATCTATCTATCTATCTATCTATCTATCTATCTATCTATCTCTGCTGCCTATTAATTTCGGTTGATTAATCTCAGTTTTTGTGTTATGACAAGAAATTATCTTTTTCTGTACCTTTTCCAATTCCAAAATCTCTTTTTTGACATGTGGTTACGATCTGCATCACATTATTCAAGATGGAATGGATTTATATAGAAGCAATATGATCCAAAATGATATCAGCGATGTCAGTTCTCTTAGCATATAAGGGTATGTCTACATTGCATTCCTCTTCTGAGAGAGGAATGCAAATGCAGACAAGCGAAATTGCAAATGAAGCAGGGAATTCAATTTCCCATGCATCATTTGCATAATCGTGGACCGCCGCTTTTCCGAAATAGCATCTTTTGAGAAAACAAATGTGGTCTTCACGGGGTTATTTGGAGAAAAAACCCTTCCTTCTAAATAACCCGTACTCCTGTCCCCTCCCTTCTCCCACCACCACTGACACCTTCTCTCCCCTCCTCTCCTCCCTCCTGCCCTTTTCCTTAATGTTTCCTCTTGCCTCCCCTGGCATTTGTCTCTCCTCCACCCTGCCCCTTGGTGTCTTCCCCTTTCTTCTCTTGCCCTGCCTCCCTCCCCTCAGCATAAGCCCTACCAATCCTCACCTCTCCTCCCCTTTAATTCTCCCCGTGCCCCTTCCCTCACTCATTTTTTGAGGAGTAAGGGTTATTTTGAAGGAAGGGTTTTTTCTCAAAATAACCCTGCGGGGATTGTGTTTGTTTTCTTGAAAGACACTATTTCGGAAAAGTGGCAGTCCACGATTATGCAAATGAAGCACGGGAAATTCAAATCCACGCTTTATTTGCAATTTCGCTTGTCTACATTTGCATTCCTCTCTTAGAAGAGGAATTCAATGTAGACCTACCCTAAGTGAATAAGTTTGAATGCCTACTTACATTTAACACATCTTTGATGCTCACATACAAGCAAATTGTCCTGAGACTCTGGGATTCACTGTCACACAGACATGTCACACATATCTTACAATGAACATAAAATAAGGATTACTTAGTCACAACAAGCTGCCTTTCACTAATACATTGGCACCTGCCCTTTTCCAGAAAGCTAAGAAGTAGATCTTGAAGGGACCAAAGGAAGTTCAACATTATTTGGGTGACATTCTTCTACAGAAAAGGACCAAGCGCAATATGATGTCTTGCAACATTTGGAAAACTATGGATTGAGAGCATACTAAGACAAATATGAGTTTTTGCAAACCTTCAGTTGAATATGCTAGAAAGATTATTGATGTCACATGTTTAAGGAAATCACCAGAGTAAGAGAAGGCACTTCTTCAAATGCTCTTGCCAGAGAATGTATCATAATTATGTAAATTCTGAAGATCACTTAGCTAATATAGTAAAATTCTTCCTAATCAATAGACAATATTCATGTCTTTCCATGAAATATTACAAGTAAAGAAAAATGGAAATAGGTTAAAGAGTGTGGGTGTGCATTTAAGTAAACAACAATATTGTTAACATCAGCCAAGAGTCTTATGTAGTTTGATGATGCTTTACTTCCTTTTCAGTTGACTTGTGATGCTTACATTACTGAGTGAGTTCAGTACTTTCCCACATTTTTCCTCATGGCCTGGAGAAACCAATTTCCTTTGCATCACAGACACTCATTACTCCTGAAAAGAACTGTGTGAAGTAGAGATGTGAATGGTTAAGGGTGATGCTTATCGGTTACAGTTAACTGGCAGGGGCTGGAGGAGACCCCCACGTAATGCCGGCAGGGGACTGCTCTAGCTCTGCAGGAGCAGCCCCTGACTGTGGCAGGCCCAGTCTCATTGGAGCAGCACACTATGGGCAGGGGCCCCTCCAACCCAGCCACCCCCGTTTAAGCAGTTAACCAGTTAAAAACATTTAACCAGTTAACTGATAAAACAGGATTTCACATCCCTAGTGTGAAGAGAGGAAGAAGCTCTCAGCTTTATCTTCAGAATTTGGAAGTTCCATACCTAGCTGCATAGAAGAGAGATAAAGTAAGTAAGGAAATATCTTTGTATGGACAAAAATCTGTTGCTGAGAGAGAAAAAATGTTGAGCTTATACAGAGTTCCTATTTAGGTTTGATAAACTTATTGTCAAAGCTAAATGCAAGGTTGAACAGGTTGTTTGGCGTATGTGGTTAAAACATATTTCAAGGGGTCATTTAAGCTGTAGTGGCCTGTTTACCCTCCTCAGCCATAGGGTACAAAGGAGAAGAAGCAACTTAAAGGAACAAAAAACAGGATTATGTAGCACTTTAAAGACTGCCAAGATGGTTTATTAGGTGATGAGCTTTCGTGGGCCAGACCCGCTTCCTCAGATCAAATAGTGGAAGAAAATTGTCACAACCATAGGGTATGTCTACACTACCCCGCTAGTTCTTACTAGGAGGGTAATGTAGGCATACCGCACTTGCAAATGAAGCCCAGGATTTGAATTTCCCAGGCTTCATTTGCATAAGCGGGGAGCTGCCATTTTTAAAACCCCGCTGGTTCGAACTCCGTGCAGCGCGGCTACACGGGGCACGAACTAGGTAGTTCGAAGTAGGCTTCCTATTCCGAACTACCGGTACACCTCGTTCGAACCAGCGGGGTTTTAAAAATGGCGGCTCCCCGCTTATGCAAATGAAGCCCGGGTAATTCAAATCCCGGGCTTCATTTGCAAGTGCGGTATGCCTACATTACCCTCCTAGTTCGAACTAGGAGGGTAGTGTAGACATACCCCTATATACCTTAAACCTTGTATATAGTGTAGACATACCCCTATATACAATTTTAAAAAAAATGAACGCATATGAAAAGGACAAATCAAATTTCAGAACAGAAGGGGGATGGTGGGGGAGGTAAATGTCTGTGAGCTAATGATATTAGAGGTGATAATTGGGGAAGCTATCTTTGTAATGGGTAAGATAATTAGAGCCTTTATTCAAACTTAGGTGTAAAGTGTCATGCATGAATGACAGTTCAGAAGATTCTCTTTCAAGTGTAGTCTTAAAAGGTCTTTGAAACTGGATGCAGGTAATCAAGTCGTTGAAACAATGTCCTTTCTGGTTGAAATGGCAAGAAGCTATTTTTTCTTTGTGATCCTGTCTAATATCTGTTTTGTGATCCTTTGGCGAAGTGTCTGAGACGTTTGTCCAATGTACATAGCAGACAGACACTTTCGGCACATGATAGCATAAATTATATTTCTGGATGCGCGGGAATATGTGTTCTTGATCTTATAACTCACTTGGTTAGGTCCAATAATGGTATCATCAGAGTGAATATGTGGACAAAGCTGGCAATGGGGTTTGTTGCAAGGGAAGGTACCAGGGTTGGTATTGGTGTAGCATGTCCTGTGGTTGTTGGTAAGAATCATCTTGAGGTTAGGTGGTTGTCTATAGGAGACTATGGGTCTGTCTCCCAGAGCCTCTTGGAGTTTAGTATCCTGTGCCAGTATAGACTGTAGTTTATTGATAATGTGTTGGACAGGTTTAAGTTGGGGGCTGTAGGTGATGACAAGTGGTGTTCTATTGTTGGTTTTCTTGGGTCTGTCTTGTAGTAGATGGTTTCTAGGTATTCATCTGGCTCTTTCAATTTGCTTTTTTATTTCTCCGGGTGGGTAGTTGATGTTTATAAATGCTTGGTAGAGATCCTGAAGTTTCTGGTCTCTGTCATTGGGATAAGAGCAGATGCGGTTGTATCTAAGGGCTGGGCTATAGATGATGGATTGTATGGTGTGTTCTGGATGGGAGCTAGAAGCATGTAGGTAATTGTATGAGTCAGTGGGTTTTCTGTAGAGAGTGGTGTCTAATTTTCCATTGCTGATTTGTACTGTGGTGTCCAGGAAATGGATCTCTCGTGTAGAATGGTCCAGGCTGAGATTGATGGTGGGGTGTAGGTTGTTAAAATCTCTGTGGAATGTCTCCAGTGTTTCTTGGCCATGCGTCCAGATCATAAAGATGTCATCGATGTAGCGTAAGCAGAGAAGGGGTAAAAGGGGATGGGAGTTGAGGAAACGTTGTTCTAGGTCAGTTGTTTGTGCATTAGAAATTGTTGTAATACACCATAAACCCAGTGCTTGGCCACATAGAGTTTACTGGTTCTTCACGAGACTATGTGATTTTGGTATTAGTTAGTGACCATTCAAATGTCAAAGTTTAGAGAATGACTTCAATACAGCTACATTTCTTCCTTGTCTACAGAATACAGTAGATGCTGCTACCTAGGATCTACCTGCAACTCCTTCCTTGAAGCAATCTTTGCATCCAATGGGGACCTGCTACATCTGGTTATTAGCAAATCTCAAGCTCCACAAACTGATTGACAATTATCTTTTTTTCCAAGTTGGAGACTTAGTGCAGACTCCCCTTTAGTTTTGCAATGAAATAGGTATACAGAGAACTTTCAGCAAGAGTGACATGCGAGGGCACAAAGAGTCATGTGCACCCTCAAACTCACGAGGGAGGGTAGGAGGTTCATGCTCCCATTCCCACCCCCACAGTCTCCAGAGGAAACATGAAGTCGAGACCCAGCCCCAGCCCACCCCATTTCCCCAGGTCCCAGCCGCATCACTTGGGCAGAGCTGGTTGGGGCCAGTCACTTCATTTCCTGCTACAGCCTGAGAGCGTGGTGGGGATCTAGCCCCTACTGCCAGCACCAGGACCCCACTCATCCCCTGCACTGTGCCATTCAGAGGAGAACCTTAGCAGAAGAGGTGATGTGGAGATATGTGGAGCAGGGGCAGGAAGAGATGGAGAAGGAGTGGAGTATGGGTGGGAGTTTTGGGGGAGGGGTGGAGCAGGGTCGGGGTCTTGTGGGAAGGGGTGGAGTGGGGGTGAGGGTGGGAGCAGGAATAGGTAGGGCCTGGGGTAGAGGAGGGGTTTGTCCTGGGCCCCACACTTTTCTAGGTTCAGCTCTCCCCCAGGCTAAGGGTGGTGCAGGAAGGAGTCATGGGGGTCAGTCACATGGCTAGTGTCCCATGTCATGGCATGTTTTATTCCTGATGTAACTATCAGATGGTATTTATGGAAATGACAAATGGATTGATTGCAGCCTCAACAAGTTCCAGAGTCTGGGGATAATCCAGTTCCTACATCTGTTCCTATGATCAATTTGTCTTCTTTTACAACTCTTTAACTTTACTAACTTGTTGAGAAAAACTTTGGTACCAGATCCAGTTGATTCTATACCAAAACCAACTGATTCCTTATTATTGATTGCTCCCATTGTACAGGACTCTGCCACAAACCCTCCAGACTTATAGTTTAGTTAGTGAGTTTCTATTCTATTTCAGAAAGAATCCCTTGCAATTTAAGAGGCTGTTATAGTCCACCTACAACTCTTAGTGTGGTACAAAGTGTTTTATGTTAGCTATGTAAATGATAATGAATATATGTGCTTGGGAAGCTTTTTAAAGTATGGTGGAGGAATGTGATGACTTCCCTTTCTTTAAATATTTGAGCACTCCCTGCTCTCCAGTGCAAAGCCTCACTTTCATGAAGCTTTCAGTTTTGCAAGTAGAACATAAAAGGGAGCACAGCAGACAGCTATGTTTCTATCAGCTCCCTCTGTGTCTGTGTCTATCTCCTCTGCTGGGTCTAGAAATATAACAGAAACATTCAGCAGGAAGTCTTTCACCTGAAAGACCCCTGCTGAAGCAGAGGATACAGAGACTCTCCCAGTTCCAGCTGCTAGGGGGAG
This sequence comes from Pelodiscus sinensis, assembly GCF_049634645.1. NCBI lineage: Eukaryota > Metazoa > Chordata > Testudines > Trionychidae > Pelodiscus > Pelodiscus sinensis. The sequence continues at coordinate 274,922,781 of NC_134711.1, forward strand.
AGAGCTCAGCAAGAAACAGATATGTCTTATTTTTAAAATAGAAATAGTTTCACCAAGATCTAAGCTTAAATGTATTAAACACAAAGATAAAAATAAAGTTAAATAGAGAAAGAAGAAAGTCCACAGCTACAATGTGTCATTTGCAGTAGTAGAAGAAATTATGAGTCAAGGGAAATTGAGATAATTAGAAACCAAATGCTCAGAAAGTGTAAACAAAAGCAATGTTTTCGTTTCCTTTAGAAACAAGAATTAAAGTATTCTCTGCTGCCCCCTAAGTCATGTGTAACAAAGTTACTGTTCCTCAAAAAGTGTTAGAAGCACATTATGCTGTCACCTTGAGGCTCACACTGTTGATACAAACCTTCTACTTTCAGCAGAAACATGTATATATAAAATTATGACATGGGAACAAGCAGCCATGACACTGGCCACTCTTACCAAATAATGGCAACCATGAACAGATGGATGACACTGCAGAAAACATCCAGAATTTGTTAGCAGAATATAGTATGGTGAGACAATATTTTGTATTGCAGTTTGATGAACCCATAGACATAACTAATGTGAACTTTGTTAAAGCAAGCACAATAATCAAAGAACTTTTATTTAACAGATCCATTCTTCCCACAAAGGCTACGTCTACACTGGCATGATTTTCCAGAAATGCTTTTAACGGAAAAGTTTTCCATTAAAAGCATTTTCAGAAAAGCGCGTCTAGATTGGCAGGATGCTTTTCCGCAAATCTCTGCTGTCTACACTGGCCCTTTTGCGCAAAAGTTTTTCAGAAAAAGACTTTTGCCCAAATGGGAGCAGCATAGTATTTCCGCAAAAGCACTGACAATCTTACATGAGATCGTCAGTGCTTTTGCGGAAATTCAAGCGGCCAGTGTAGACAGCTGGCAAGTTTGTCCGCAAAAGCAGATGATTTTGTGGAAAAACTTGCCAGTCTAGACACAGCCAATAAGTATAGGCAATGTCCAAAGGTATTTTTTTTTAAACTTGAGTTAGAGTGACTTAAATCCGTTAATACAATTAAACAAACTGCATATTTTATTTGGAATTGTCTGAACTCTATTGTATCTCCTGAATCTAGTATTCTGAACTCTTCCTTCTACTGCATGTCTATACAGCAGGGCTAAAGTTGCATTAAGCTATGCAACTTCAACTATGTCAATTGTGTAGCTGAAGTCGAAATAGCTTAACTCGGCTTTAGGTGCTGTCTACTCATCAGGAAGTCAAAGGAAGAACACTCTTCCTTTGACATCCCTTGCTCCTTGTGATATGAGGGTTACCCTGAGTTGGAGTAAGAAGTCCTTCACCTTGCCATTATTTCAAAATAAAGGCTTGTAGTGTAGACACACATTTGTATTCTAAAATAAAGCTGCTGTGTAGATGTACCCTAGTGTCCTAATTTAATAAGAGGAATGGTATTTGGTTGTGGAAAGCTGTCAAGTTTTACAATGAATTTAAGAAAGCCTTAGGGCTAAACATTTTGTGAACCACAATCCTAAAGGACAATTTAAGAGGATGACTTGATGCTGGGAGAATCTTTATCTCCTTTTAAAGAATCCTTTTCTTCTTTTTAGTCTGCTATTGGGAAAAATCTAATATAGCTGCAGTTTATTCATTTTCTGCACCAAGGGTGGGGAGGTGTGTATAAACATAATGATCCCAGAACAGTCATGCATAAGTCCTCTTCTTCTAATCTCATCATACCAGGTCAGTGCTCCTATTGTCATTGATTGCCTCTCCTGCACTTTCCAATCCTTCTGAGGAGTGATCACACAGTACTCTTTGACAGCTTTTTTTTTTCTCGAAGCAGCATTAGCTTTTGCTGAATTTCATTGCAGTTCTCAGGGCAAGAGATGGGTGGAACACGCCACTTAGTATCACTCATCTGTTGTTCTACCACTCACAGCTACATGAGGCATGCTTGTCTTTGTTGCCAATCTCTATTCAGGTCACCAAAACTGTTCCTGTGATCCTGTCATTCAGCATGGCTGTGTTGAGACTGGACAGTTTTTCCGGAAAATCAGCCGCTTTTCCGGAAAAACTTGCCAGCTGTCTAAACTGGCCGCTTGAATTTCCGCAAAAGCACTGACTTCCTACTGTAAGAAATCAGTGCTTTTTGCGGAAATACTATGCTGCTCCCGTTCGGGTAAAAGTCCCTTTTGCGCAAAACTTTTGCGCAAAAGGGACAGTGTAGACAGCTGAGATTTGTTTTCTGCAAAAAAGCCCTGATCATGAAAATGGCGATCGGGGCTTTTTTGTGGAAAAGAGCGTCTAGATTGGCACGGACGCTTTTCCGCAAAAGCACTTTTTGCAGAAAAGTGTCCGTGCCAATCTAGATGCTATTTCCGAAAATGCTTTTAACGGAAAACTTTTCCGTTAAAAGCATTTCCAGAAAATCATGCCAGTCTAGACGTAGCCCATGTGGGGCCAAAGGGGCATTTTGTATCATGTCATGTTCCCGGGGCACCTCTTCCTTTGTATTATACCTGGGGACTGCATGCCCATTAGAGTTCTCTTTCTTAGAAGTATCAGGCAAAACCAAGTTAAACCAAACATATCCATATGTTCCCTTTCCCTGTCACCATGTGAACCTTCTTTATGCTTACACTAGATGATTTTCCTGGTATTGTTTGGTTCCTTAACTCAAATAAGTTTTATTTTTCTTCATTTAAATCATTGTTCCGGGTTGAGTCTCGGAATGAGGGGGTCAGTGTGCAGGCTGCTGCAAGAAGAGAGGACAACCCCAGCTCTCACTACAGCAGCTTTTGGCCAGGTGAGAAGTGCCTGTCTGTGGCCCCTGCAGTTGCTGCAGGCATAGCCAGGGGAGGAGTGCAAGTCCCCCAGCTTGGGGACAGACAGACACAAAAACAATGACACAAACAAACTCTTTGAAATATATTGTAAATAGCTGTCCTGGTCCCCATCTCTGGCCCCTTGCTGCACCCTATGGTCATTCTAAAGTATATTTTTCTTTCCGCCCAGACCCTTTCCTTCTTATTTTATGAGAAACAATTGACTTCTAGGCACAACCCATAGTCCTGGCATGCACAAACCCTGACCTTGCTTTAAGTTATGATAAGAGAAACCTTCTAACCAAATGTGGTGGTCCTAGCTCTTACTGTTTAGGAGGAGTTCTTGAACAAATAGACTCACAGAGGGGTGGACAGACAGGCACACATTTCTGAAATATATAGTAAGATAGTTCTGTTGTCTGCCCTGAATACTGCCATACAAACACACAAAATGCTTTTGTCCAAAACTGTATTATTTTGGATCAAATTTAACAAACGCAATTTCATTTTTTCTAATGAAATAGGGAAAAAGTAGAAGTCAAAAAATGCAACAACCACTTCAGAGGAAATTTTCAATGGCAGAAAAGGATACTAGGCTATGTTCTCTTGAATCTTCATATCCTTTACTGTTGGTGCTATTACAAAATCTCGGGATATCTGACAAGTTGAGCCACTGGGGTACATGATTTTCCATTGCATTAAACCTTAGGTTGTGATTTGTTCTTGAGCAAAGGATGTGCAAAACACTAGCAAATTTGGGATGATAATTTTACATCCTCTTTGCACTCATTTTGCATAGATATAAATGATTGTATAATGATTTTTCACATTAGACAGTGGACAATGAGAATTAAAATTTAGCATGCAATATTAAATATAATGTCTGAAAAAGAGTATTGAAAAAATTTGCATCATGTTATTATACAGCCCTATTTGTAGTCTTGGTTGAGACTTCAATCAAAAAGATGTATGTCAAATATGTTTCTGCTAGTAATCCAAGAGACTCACAAAGGAAATTGCATGTGAATGGCTTTTCATTGTATTGTATCAAATTACAATATTTGTGGCAGAATAAAGCATTTGGAAACATGAGTAATTTATTACTGTAGCTGATAAAAGCTCTTTAGTTCTTAATAGACAACATAAATCGTTCAAGAACAGTTCATCTGTATGAGCCTTGCACTGTATATTTGCTAATGAAATTCCAGCCATGCAAGCCAAAACTGTTTGGGGACAACTTTAACTTGCATACCAAGGGGCAAACCCTGATGTCCTTCATCAACTTTTACTCAGTTCTTATTCTCATTTAATACAAATTGAAAACATTTTTCAATTGTATACTTGTCCTCAATTAGGACAGCTCCCTCTTTTTCTACTTTTTCCACAAAGTTGAGATGAGTACTTCTCACATGTTACCTTAATAAGTTTCTCAAGATGTAATAAAATAAAAAAGAGGAAACAATAACACTTATATAAAATACTTAAAATGCTAGAGTTACATTATATCATTTTCCTTAAAATTATGCAATAATTCAAGTTTCAGGCCATCAGTAATATAATTACCCTGTATCCGGGGGTATGACCTTCAGGAAACATAAATTATGAGGTGCAATGAACAATCGGTGATAAATTGATCTCTATGGTACCTTTGTAAAGTGAGTAAAATTAAATGAGTTTTCCAACTGAGTAGACATTAAGGCCAAGACATTTGGCTATGGCTGAGGAATGCCCGGAATAGCTCAGAAAAGAGGACTGCAAAGGTAGGCTTTTACTTATTTGAAGTCATGCCAGCAGCTGATGAATGGTCTGTTGAGATTGATGTTGTTATTGGGAATAAAGGGGGACATCAAACTGTTTTTCGCGGGCATACTCCCTACAATAGTTTCAGTAAGTAAAGGTGCCGTTGGACAGGCACGTCTACCAATAGAAATTTTTCCTATGCTAATATGATGTTCCCTTTGCCTCAATCCCAACTTAAATGACAGAGTCATCCAGCAGTGAGATGCAAAACGGCCTTTCTGCTTTGAAGGTTTGGGGATAGCATTTTAAAAGATGTCATGAGTCTGATTCCCAGCTGCTTTGTATCTTGTGTGGTTGATTGAAAAGGAGGTGTAAAAGCTGCCATTGGTTTAAGTGAAAGGACAATTTTGATATAGCATTATTTTATGCCCCACCTATGCTCCCTTTCACATGCCAAAGTGCTGATGCAAGTCACAAGGTAATAGAGAATTAGACCTTTATTTTTTTTAAAGACTGCCTAAAGTCCAGGATTTACAAACAAAAGATGTTTTAAGAAAATTCAATGATTAATAGCTTCAAAGGCAACAACTAGCTGATAAAAACTAAAAAAAGATAGCTCACTCAAATGTTCTTCATAAAGTAGGTTGCATGCATTTATTTTCCCTTAAAATTACAAGGATTTTTTCCTCTCAAGAAACAGATTGAACTTTTAAAGGAACTGAAAACCAATGACGAAATGCAGTGCTCTTTATGTAAGTAACCCACTCTAACATTTCTATTAATACTAACCGGTCTACATATAAAGTAGTAGATCTTGATTCCAGCAAGATTTGAGAAGATTGCTAAATAGCACCTATCCAACCTCAATGGTTTTACAAGGCATAAAAATTCTGTCTAAGTATTCATAGTAATCTAAGGGGAAAAGTAGTATCTCAGTAGCTAGTATCCATTTTCTGTGTGACCTGGAGAGACATACCATAAAATTGCAAGTATAATGAGCACCTATGCATAATGCACACCTACCTTTTAAATGTCAGAATCCCAGAATAAACTGAACTCTTATCTATAATGCGCACCCCGACTTTGCCGTATTTTGTCTTTCCTTTTTGTATTGCCAGGTTATCACGCGTGAGCGCACAAGTATATAGTGCGTGGCATTTCCATGCTTTCTTTGGGATGCCATGAGTTGTCAGCGATCTTACATGACCGCTGAAAAACTTAATGTTGTTAGCTATGCTGAGGCTCATGGCAACAGAGCTGCCAGCCATGAATTTGATGACATAGCAGAGTCTAACATTCGGCTTTGGAGACGGCAGAAAGAGCACCTGCAAGTGCTGCCTCAGATGAAGATGGCTGAGCTAGGTAAAAGCGCTGAATATCCTGAGTTGGAGGCCAAGCTGGTTGAATGGATTGCTGAGCGTAGACAGCCACGCGGTGGTGTTAGCATTGTGGAGGTTAGAATGAAGAATTTCACCACTGCCAAAACGTGCACTAACACAGCCGGGTTTAAAACTTCGTACGTCTGGGGCAATTGGTTCATGAATCACCATGGCCTATCGCTCCAACACTGAACAACAATTGCACAGAAGCTACCCATGGATTCAGACACCAAGTTACTACAGTTTCAATAGTTTATCATAAAACTACGCAAGCAGCACTGCTACGACCTTTCATTAATTGGTAACGCAGATAAGACACCATTAAAATTCGATAATCCCTATGACAGAACGCTTGAAGTGAAAGGTTCCAAGACTGTCTCCATTGCTACCACAGGGCATGAAAAGTCTAGGTTTACCGTAATGCTTGCTTGCATGGCCGATGGAACGAAGCTGCCTCCTTATATTGTGTTCAAGCTCAAGACAATGCCAAAGATTGTTATATTCCCGAACACCGTTCACGTGCGTGTTTACCCTAAAGACTAGATTTACGAAGCTTTAATGCTTGATTGGTTACAGACAGTTTGGGCAAAGCGGCCATGTGGACTTAAGAGAAAGCGGTCTTTAGTAGTTTTGGATGCATTTCAGTGTCATTGTATGCTATCCATCAAGAAAAGGCTCCAGCAAGACAAAACAGACTTGGCAATTATTCCTGGTGGAATGACCAAAATGTTGCAGCCGCTTGACGTGACAGTTAACAAGCCAATGAAACATGAACTATGCTGGAAATGGAACACCTGGTTGTTGGAAGGTGAACATACATTTACTGCAGGTGGACGTATGCGAACACCGACGCTGTAAGACATTACCCAATGGATAGCAGATATCTGGCTTTAACTTGATCCTGCTATGATAAGGAAGGGGTTTTGGAAATGTAGCATCTGTAATGCTATGTATGGCAGCGAGGCTGATGCCCTGTGGATGGATCTGAGTGACAATGAATTGGCTGAGGGCGAAATACTGGTATGCGAAGATGACAATGATTTGTATTACCTGAATGAAGATGTCAAGGGCTATACCCCGGAAGATATTGCTCGTCTGTTCAAGGAAGATTCTAACAAAAGCAAATTTGAGGGCTTTGAAGATGAGTAGAAGATCAATTAACATATTTGTTTATTTGCTCTGCAGTGTTGATTTCATTTGTTTAACTTACCTTTTTGAAACTGTGTATATAGTTGCTTGTCGATGCTAAGAAAAATCAACCTAACCTCTGGCGTCCAGCGATTAATTAACTGCCGCGGAACTGCCAAATGAAAACTTAAAAAAAAACCTCCTACGGATAATGCGCACCCTAACTTTGATGCTAAAAAAAAAACGGGAAAAAAGTGTGCATTATACTCATGATTTTATGTACTTATTTCTGGTATTTTATTCACTGTTCATAGAACCATAAAGCAGGCACAATGGCAATGAATAATTTTTAACCAGAAAAATAAAATTGTTCAAAAATCTAATTTCATGCCAACCTAGATGTAAAATGTATTAACATATTATATTAACATATTGATCTGTATGTATATATTATAGAAATGTGCATCTGTCTGTCTGCCTATCTGTCTGTGAACCTGTTTGTTCACAAACTCCTCCTAAATGGTAAGAGCTAGGATCACCAAATTTGGTATTCAACTTCCTCTTCCCCAACATAAAGCAAGGTCAGGATTTCACTGTGCTAGAAAAACAAGAAGTTCAGGGAATGGGACACTTTCCATAATGTGGAAAGGGAGGGGCTATTCAGAGGCATGCTACACTCACAGAGTCCCCTGGGGGCAGTGAGCACAGGGGAGTGTTACACTGCAGAGCAAACACTGCAGGCAGAATAGCTAGCTGGGATGGGACTCACCAACTTGCCTGCCACCAGATCGGATAAGTGGCGCCCAGTGCCTGGGAGAGAGCCCCTATCAGTCTTCCAACGCAGGAGGATGGAGGCAGGAGGGAGAAAGCCTCCAGTGGTCCCCCTGCCCTGAAAGCAGTTAGGGGGAGGGAGAGAGCTGCCACAGATCCCGCTGCTCTGGGAGGGGGCAGATAGAAGGAGACCCTGCTGGCCCCTTCTACACCCGCTACAATCCCAGAATCTTAACCTGGTCTCTCCACTTCCGCAAGGGCTTGCCCTGACCCCTGCACTCCCATACTGCCAATCCCTGCCCTGAAGGACCCATGCAATGCTGGTTAAGTTTTCTAGTGTTACAATAATGATGTTTGACTTGGAAAAACTCAGGATTTTAAAACTAATACTCCAAGTCTTTCTGGATATAGCTTCTGCACGTATTTCCTCACTTCTTTCATGCTGGAAATGAAACAGAATTGAAAGAATATGAATTCATTGTGAAGGGAAAAAAAGTAATTGAGAAGGCAAACTGAGATGTTCACAAAATTGCCATAGTGCACAAAGCTACAATATGCAAAGTGAAATGTCATTTTTTTCTTTTCTTTCTATAGCATTTTTTGTTTTTCTAACAATAACAAATCTCTCTCTCTCTCTCTCTCTCTCTCTTCTTTCCTCCATGTTTTTGCAAAGAAATATTGTGGCATCTATTAATATTAAATACCAGGATATGAATGAACTCAATATGAAGAAATTTATATTTAAGCAACCACTGAAATTGAGTTTTCATGCTGTACAATCTTGTTATTTTGTGTAATGTTTTTTTTTTTTGCCAGGTCATTCCCAGGATATTAGAGAGACAAGGTGAGTGAAGGGCCAGTTTTTATTGGCCAGTTTCTGTAGGTGAGAGACAAGCTTTCAAGCCACAGAGAATTCTTCTTCATGTAGGGAAAGATACTCTCAGCATCACAGCTAAATGAAAGGTGGAACAGATTTTTTAGAATAAGAATTATAAATGATAAAGGACAAGGAAGAGCACTCTGTTAACATGTTTGCAATCATAGGACAAAAAAAAGGACATTAATGAATTACAGATTGTTGTAAAATTCCATAATTTGTGTCTCTGTTTAGTGCATAATTTTTAGTGTCTAGAAGAATTATAAATGTAAGGTCCTTTGATAGGTCAGCTACAGACGATCATTTTGTGAAAACCATGGGAAGAGCCATGGCTACTAGGCTGGCCCTCCAAAATGCCAACCTCTTAATTGGTGACCTCGAAGAAGAATTTTTAGACAAAGGCATCACAAAGACATGATATACCTGAAATATGCCAATGATATTTTCATTATCTAGACTGACATCTTAATCTCCCTCAGATTTCTCCCACAACTTCAAAAACCAACACCCATCCATTAAACTCTCTCTGGAACACTATCACACTAGAATGAGCTTCCTGGATACCACAATCAGCTTTAAAACCTTACAGTCAACCATGTCTACCCACAGATCATCACACCTGCCTGTCTTCACAGATCCAGTAACCGTCCTAACACACCAAGAAATTTGTTAACCACAGCGAGACACTCAGATACCATACAATGTTCTCTGAGGAGAAAGTCTGGGATATACATCTTTGCACACTTAAAACTGCCTTCAGCAAATAAGGACATGCCACCAGAGGATTAGCTCACATCGTGGTACAAGCCATGCTTCAATACAGGAATATGTTTCAATACAAAAATAAAACCTCCTCTGGTCAAACATCCCTAGATGCCCTCTGCTACCCCACATTAGAATTATCGAACAACCAGATAATTGGATATTATCAAACAACTAGAACCCATATAGGCTAGGGACTCATCCTGAAAAAAGTATTTCCTAAATTCCCACTTCTGGCATTTGAACAACCCCCCAGTCTCTCCAACCTCATCATTAAAATCAAGATCCCATCAGAGCAGGACACATCAACTCAAAGCAGTGCCAGAACAACAGATTCAAAACCTGCAGACATATCTCCCATGCTACAATTATCAACCCCTCAGAACACACCATTCAAGAACCATGGAAAATACACATGCCTATCACAACATGTGATGTACCTTGTCCAGTGCACTATTTTCTGAATAAATGCTATGTGGCTAAAATGAGACAATTACCACAGTTTTGCATGAATTTACACACTTTCAAAAGTCAAGCCTGTGGGTTTAATTATAGTTCTGCTAGACACTAAAAATCATGGACTAATGAGAGATACTGGATTTATGACTTATTACAACAATCTATAACCCACTAGCTCCCTCTTTTTGCTTTATATATTTTGCGAAGGACCACTTTACCTTGACTGGGCTTTACAATATATGCTGTTTATACTAAAAAGTCTGTTGCACCTTGTACTTAGCTGTGACAATGAGAAAACCTTTCCCAGACTTGAAGAAGAGTTCTCTGTGGCTTGAAAGCTTGTCTCTCTCACCAAACAACATTGTTCAATACAAGATATTATTTACCCCTCTTTGTTTCCCTGGTGTGTTTAAGACATTTTGTTTCTAATTCACTGTTGTGTTGCTCTAGCTGTATGGTAAGAAGACAAGAACATAAGAACTGCTATACTGGGTCAAACTAATGGTCTATCTATCCCCTCATACTGTCTTCTGACAGTGGCCAATGTCAGATGCTTCAGAGGGAATGAACAGAATAGCGCAACAATCAAGTGATCTGTTCCTGATCCCAGAAGTTGGCGGTTGGAGCCTGAGGGATTTCATCTCTAATCATATTGACTAATAGCCTTCATGAATATATCTATTTTTTTTAAATCCAGTTTTAGCTTTGGCTTTCATAATACCCCCTGGCAATGAGTTCCACAGGTTGACTGCATGTTAGGGAAAGACGTACCTACTTTTATTTTAATCCTTTTACTCCTGGGTCCACGTGCTATGTAATGAAGAAACAACAAAGATGCATGTGCTTTCTCTACCCCATTCAAGATTTCATAGTCCTCTATCAAATTGTCTCTTTCCAAACTGAACATTCCTTGTCTTTTTAGTCTTGCCTCATATGGAAGATGTTCCATACCCTAATCATATTTTGTTACCCTTTTTGGACCTTTCCCCTTTCTACTATATCTTTTTTGAGATAGGATAATCACAATATATGATTACTACTACCTACCTGCAGTATTCAAGATATGATTTATGTAGTGACATTACCAGGGCTCGACAAAGTATTGAATCTACTCACCCATGGTGAGTAGATTTCAGCCAGGTGCCCTGTTCATTTGCAGCGCGTGCATGCGCAATGCGGGTCTTGCGCATGCACAGTGCGGGGCTGGCGAGTGGCTTTCGCCGCCGTTCGGCAAGCCCTGGACATTACTATATGTTAGCATTTCTGAATTGCTGCTGCACATTGAGCACACGTTTTCAGAAAAATATAAACAACAACTCCAAGAGTTCTTTCTAGAGTGTCTAATTTAGACCCCACCATAATGTACAATTGGGGTTATGTTTTCAAATGTGTATGACTTTGCAATTATTAACACTGAATTTCATTTACCTTTTTGCTGCCTAATCAACCAGTTTTGTGAGATCCTTTTTAATTCATTACAGTCTGCCCTGGACTTATCTTGAGTAATTTTGTGTCATCTACAAGCTTTGCCACCTCCCTGTTAACTCCTTTTTCTGGATTATTTATATATTGAATAGCAATCCCCATTTACCTTTCTCCGCTGTGAAAATTGACCATTTATTCTCACTCCCCGCCTCCCACCCTCCACCCGCCGGCTTTTAACCAAGTACTATGCTACCTCTTCCCTTTTATCCCATAGGGTATGTCTACACTACCCCCCTAGTTTGAACTAGGGGGGGTAATGTAGTCATACGGAGTTGCAAATGAAACCCGGGATTTGAATTTCCCGGGCTTCATTTGAATAAAGCCGGCCGACGCCATTTTTAAATGCCGGCTAGGTTGGACCCCGTGCCGCGCGGCTACACGCAGCATGGACTAGCTAGTTCGGATTAGGCTTCCTATCCGAACTAGCTGTACGCCTCCACGAGGATAGGATAGGAAGCCTAATCCGAACTAGCTAGTCCATGTCGCGTGTAACCGTGCGGCACGGGGTCCGACCTAGCCAGCATTTAAAAATGGCGCCGGCCGGCTTTATGCAAATGAAGCCCGGGAAATTCAAATCCCGGGTTTCATTTGCAACTCCGTATGACTAGATTACCCCTCCCTAGTTTGAACTAGGGGGGTAGTGTAGACATACCCAAAATGATTTACTTTATTTCAGAGCCTTTGGTGAGGGACCTTATGAAAGGCTTTCTAAAAGTCCACACCATCAATAACACTCCTCTCCAAACTGAAGTCTAACAGATTGGTGAACCATGATTTCGCTTCACAAAAACCATGTTGATTTTTCCTCAATAAATCACATTCATCTGTGTGCCTGATAATATATTTACTTTCAGACAATTTGTCTGGTACTGAAGTTAGGCTTACTGGCCTGTCACTGCCAGAATTGCCTCTAGAGTTTTTAAAAAAAATTGGCCCCATATTAGTTATCCTTCAGCCACCTGGAATATTCTGAAACCTAATCTAATGACACCTCAACCTGGGGTAATTCCACATAATTTTCAGCTAAAATAAATGGCTCAGGTATAGATACCTCTCCCATGCCTTTTGCAGTGAAGACTGATGTAAAGAATTAATTTAGCTTCTTTACTATGTCTTCGTCATCTCTGAGTGCTTCTTTAGCACCTTGATTATCCAGTAGTAACACTGATTATTTGTCAGGCTTTCTGCTTCTGATGTACTTCATTTTTTGTTGTTGTTACTTTTTGTATTTCACTGGTTGCTTTGGAAATTATTTTTTCACCTTCCTGATTATGCTTTTGTGCTTGAGTTACCAGTTTGTATGTCCCTTTTTATTTTCTTTACTGGGATTTGACTGTCAGACTTCTAAGAATCACATAACTGCACTGATTTCAAAGGAGTTACACTGATGTAATTTTTGCGCTGCTCCTCCACTCCCCACAACACCAGGTGTGCTTCCTGAGAAGCTGAATCTGGCATGCAGCCATGGGACTTCCCCCCATGCCGCAAGAAGGAAGGCAGGCTGCATGGAGAAGGAAGGAAAGACAAGTAAGTGTGTGCTCCTTCCCTGCCCACAACAGTGCACATGCTTTCTTGTCTTCCTTTCCTTCCTCATGCTTCAGAGAGGTGAATGGTGGTTAAGATGGTGGCAGGATCTGGACCGGCTGGATTTTTTAAAGATCTGCATGAGCTCTTCATCCAGGGCTACCCACACATCCTGCTCCTGCCTCCTGGCCAGATCCCCACCAGCACACTTCCCCGTGTCCCCTGGCCAGACCCCTACCAGCACTCTTCCAGCACCCCACCAGCACCCTGGATTTTTTAATAGACCCACACCATCACCTTGCCCCTGGCCAGACCCCCTCCAGCACCCTGCTAGCACCCTTCCAGCATCCCACCAGCACCACCAGCATCCTGGATTTTTTAAAGGAATCCAGTGATACCCACATATCCTGCCCCAGAGACCCTCATCCCTGGAGACCCCCAGGTACCAGCCAAGATGTCCCTGGCCCTTCTCCCCTGGCCAGACCCCCACCTGCACCATGTTTCCTGTCCCCTGTCCAGAGCACCACCACACTCTGCCCCCATCCAGATCCTCACCAGCACCCTGCCTCCTTCCCAGACCAGTAGCCTGCCCCTGGACAGACACACACCAGCACTCTGCTTCTGTCCCCTTCCTTCTGGTCAGAGACCTACCCTCCAGCTGGCTCCTTTACCCTATTTTCAACCCAGATTCTGCACTCCTATCCCACTCACTGGCAGCTCTGTGCTGCACACTAGATCCCTCATTTTGGCCCCAACTCAGAGTATAGAGGAGCGCACAAAATCCACTAACCTTGGAACCCCAGAATAGTTAATAGTAATCTGGCCTGAGGCCTTCAGTCTCAGTCCTACCTCCCCCCCCCCCCTTCATGGGGCTGGAGTGCCAGGGGAGTGAGGTGTTTCAGTTGGGTCCACAGTAGTGAGGCTTGGGGGTTTTGGGAGGGTTTTTTTCCCATCTCACTTGTGTGGTCCCCAATTTATATTCCTGTGGGTCAGTGGCACCTGACCCAAAACATGTTCCCTGCCCTCCCATAAATAAAGACAATGCTAAAACATTTTGTGTTGGACATAATATTTTATTTTAAAATGTAGCCTGGTCAACAAGCCCTCAATTGGGGCCAACACCCCATCTGGCCGCAGCATCATAACACTCATGCACCCCATACAGACCTGAACCATGAGCCTATCATACATCTGAGCTCCTCACATCCCCAAACTCCTGCACCTCCACATCCCCAGTCTTCTGCCATAACACTCCTGCACCATTCACACACCACAAATCTGTGTCCTGATCCCATCATACTCCCCACCCCCCTGCCCTGAGCCCCTCATACACTTCAACCCAAACTTCTTCACCCCCACATCCTTAACCCTGCAGTATGCTCTGCACCCCAACCCTCCACCTGACCCCAAAACTCTCCAGCCTGGAGCCCCCTCCCTGAGCCAACATCCCCTTCTCCACCTCCTCCTGCACCCAAATTCTCTCCCAGAGCTTGCACCTCTCACCCCTTCCCACACCCAAATCCCTCATTCCCACCACAGAGTTTGCACCTCCTGTCTCAACCCAGTGAGAGTGAGGGTACATCTACACTAGCCCCCTAGTTCGAACTAGGGAGGCTAATAAGGGCAACCAAAATTGCAAATGAAGCATGGGATTTAAATATCCTGCGCTTCATTAGCATTTTCCTGGGTGGTCGCCATTTTAGAAACTGACTAGCCAGGAATAACTGCCCACGTCTACACACGGCAGTGAAATGGGAGTTCGAAGTAAACCCCTTAACTTCAATTAGCTGTTAAACCTCATTCTACAAGGAGTAACAGCTAATTCGAGTTAGGGGTTTACTTAAAACTCCCGTTTCACTGCTGCGTGTAGACATACCCTGAGTAAGGACTGGAGACAGAAAACGATGCAGAGGAGGGGAACGGAAAGGGCAGGGCTTCAAGGAAGGGGTGGGGTCTTGGGGAAGGGATGGTGTAAATCTTGGCTTGCCCTGACATTTAAAAAGTAATCTTAGGTGTTAAATGGTTGGAAACCACTGTAATACATCATTCTAGATGAGGTCTCACCCTTACCATATATAATGGTACTATAACTTCCCTATGGAAATAACTGATCTGATACATCCTTTGAGGTTTTTTTTTAAGATCCGCATCAGACTGATGGCTCATAGTCAGCCTACGATCAAATTATATACCCAAGTCTTTCTCCTCCTCTGTTGCTTCAATCTGACAAGTTCCCAGTTGATAGCAAACATTCTTGCTGTTAGTACCTCAATGCATGACCTTGCACTTTGCACTAAATTTCATCCCATTGCTGTTACTTCAGTTGTCAAGGTCGTCAGATATTCATGTGTAATTTTTTGTTCTTCCTCTGTATTGGCAATACATCCCAATTTTGTGTCATCATGAAATTTTAGTTGCACACTCCCACTTTTTGAGAGTCTTTAATGAAAATTTTAAGTAAGATTGGTCCCAGGACCAATCCCAGCAGAACTCCACTAATAATCTTTCTCCAGCCTGACAGTTCACCTTTCAGGATGACCAATTGTAGTCTCCCCTTTAACCTTTCAATTCTCATATTAATCCCCTTCTCCAATTTAAGTAATAATTTCCCATGTGTAATTATATCACATGTCTTACTGAAATCCAAGTTATATTGTCAAAGAAGGGGATATCAAAGAAAGTTGGTATGGCACAAACTACCTTTTGATAAAAACATGTATTTTATCCCAGTTACTGTATACCTCTATGTCCTTAACTACCCTTTCTTTCAAATTTTGTTCTAAGAACTTGCATATAACTGAGGTCAAACTAATAGGCCTAAGGATTCACAAATTATGTTTTTTTCCCTTTCTTAAAAATAGGCAATCCTTCAGTCATAGGGCCTGACCCCTGAGTTTACAGATTCATTTAAAATCCTTATTATTGGCTTGTAATTTCATATGCCAGTTCCTTTAATAGTTTTACATGGAGATTTCCTCCTTCCCCCCCAATGTAGTCACAGTAAGTTGTTTAAGTTTGACTTCCACCTGGATGTGGTAATTTCTATTTTCAAATCTTTATGCCATCTGGCATCTTGATACCACCTCTAAGTTCCTCATTAGCCACATTAAAAATGAAAGCAAGATATTACTTTAGGCATTGAGCCATGCCTAGATTATTTTATTTTCCTCCTCATCTTCAGTGCTTAGTGATGCCACTTCTTCCTTCTTCATTTTCCTTTTATCTTCATGCTACATAGAACCTTTTATTGGTTTTGATTTTCTTTGCCAGATCCTACTCTTCTTTGTATTTAGCAGTTCTCACTTTTTCCATACACTTTCTGGACTCCAAGGGTTAGCTTTCCTTGCTAGTCCTTTCCATTTTACTTTCGTTCTAGGTTTCCTGCTTTCTCTTAGTAACCTATCTGAGATGCTTGCTTATCTATCTTGATCTACAACACCTTCCTATGATTTTTTTTCTATTGCTTCAGATGCAAGCTTCAGATAGTTTATGCATCTTCAACTTAAAATAATTTCAAGACTAGTCCATATTGAAATCATTGTATTTTTCATTCCAGTCCACTTTTTAGCCCTTTTCATATCAAAGTCCCTGCTTGTAGATCTATTTTGTTGATCCTTTGAGATGGAGTGGACCAGGCCCTGAGGCCAGAAAAACATCACTTTGAGGAAGAACGTTTCCAGAGGCTCCCCTGGGATAGTGCTTAGGGTATGCTACAGACCACAGGATCCAGTCTTGACATTGGTACAGACCACTTTAATGTTTTTAATTAAACAAGTATTATAGGGGATGATGTGATTATGGGATACTTTGACTTTCCAGCTATAGACTGGAATAATAAAAGTATATAATAGAGGGACCAGATTTTACTGGATCTGATAGCTGAGGGTATGTCTACACTACAAAGTTAATTCGAACTAACAGCCGTTAGTTTGAATTAACTTTCATAGGCGCTACACATATAAACCACTAGTTCGAACTTAATTCGAACTAGCGGAGCGCTTAATTAGAACTAGGTAAACCTCATTCTACGAGGACTAACGCCTAGTTTGAATTAAGTAGTTCGAATTAAGGGCTGTGTAGCCACTTAATTCGAACTAGTTGGAGGCTAGCCCTTCCCAGCTTGCCCTGGTGGCCACTCTGGGCCAAACCAGGGAAACTTTTCTGCCCCCCTCCCAGCCCCAGAACCCTTACAGGGGCATGGTCTGACTACGGTGCTTGTGCCAGTTGCATGCCTGCCAGAACCCTGCCAGCTGACCCTGCACCTGGCATGCCATGAGCCAGCCACCCGCTGCCATCCAGCCCTCCGCCTCTTTCCAGGACCAGTCTGGTGGCTCCCAGGAGCCTGCCCGGGGCCACAAGAGGCGGGCGCCTGCCTGGTCTAGTGCGGAGATAGTGGACCTCATCGAGGTTTGGGGAGAGGCCTCCAATGTCCACGACCTCTGCACTAGGCACAGGAATGCAGCCGTCTAGGTCAGGATAGCTGCCAGCCTGGCCACCAAAGGTCACGTGCGAACCCAGGAGCAAGTTTGCATGAAAATCAAGTTGGTTCAGTGAGACCCCCGACCCTGAGCCCTGAGCTTAGAACATTAGAACATAAGAATGGCCATACTGTGTCAGACCAAAGGTCCATCTAGCCCAGTAGCCTGTCTGCCGACAGCAGCCAACACCAGGTACCCCAGAGGGGATGGACCGAAGACAATGACCAAGTGATTTGTCTCATGCCATCCATTTCCAGCCTTCCATAAACAGAGGCCAGGGACACTGTTCCTACCCCCTAGCTAATAGTACTCCATGGACCCAACCTACATGAATGTATCTAACTTCTCTTTAAGCTCTGTTATAGTCCTAGCCTTCACATCCTCCTGTGGCAAGGAGTTCCACAGGTTGACTATGTGCTGTGTGAAGAAGAAATTTCACTACTTAGTTTTAAACCTGCTGTCCTTTCATTTCATTTGTTGTCCTCTAGTCCTTCTATTATGTGAACTAATGAAGAACTTTTCTTTATTCACCCTCATGCTTTTATAGACCTCTATCATATCCCCCCTCAGCCTCCTCTTTTCTAAGCTGAAAAGTCCCAGTCTCTTTAGCGTCTCTTCATATGGGACCTGTTCCAAACCCTAATCATTTTAGTTGCCCTTTTTTGAACCCTTTCCAAGGCCAAAATATCTTTTTTGAGGTGAAGAGACCACATCTGTACACAGTACTGAAGATATGGCGTACCATCGTTTGATACTTCCCCTCCTCCTTCTTCCCCTGGCTTCCCCCTTCTAACTCCCTTCTCCCAGGTTTCCCACTTCCCTCTGCCACCCTCTCTCTTCCCCTCTCCCACCTCCTTTTCTCAGTATCCCCAGAGGTTAATCTCCCCCCCCCCCAGTTTTGTTAAATAAAGAGAGTTTCTATTTTTGAACACGTGTCCTTTATTTTTTACATCAGGAAGGGGAGCTAGGGAGGGGTAAATGGAAGGAGTTGAGGGAGGAATGGGGTACAAGCCCCCGATGGGGAGGACTTGGGTGGCTCTGTGGGCTCCTCGGGGTGGAAGCTCTCCTGCAGGGCCTCCTGGATCCTTACGGCCTCTTGATTGACCCTCCCCCCCGATGGCAAGTGCAGCCAAGCTGATGGCCGAGTGCTGTGATGTGCCGAGCGTGGGCACTCAGGGCACTCCAAGACAGGACTGCTTTGCTGTCCCTCATCGAGTTAGACAAGGAAGCGGGGAACCCTGAGAACTGTCTGTCTGGGGTGGGTGTCGGATCCCTTTAAGCACAGCCCTCGGCTAGCCTGAGGCAGCAGCTCCACACTCTAAGTCCTGGTTCCGGCCAGCCTTAACTTCAGTTCAGGGTCCACTCAATGTGGACACGCTATTTCAAATTAGCAAAACGATAATTTGAATTAGTTTTTAGGTCTAGATGCACTCATTCGAATTAGCTTAGTTCGAATGAACTAATTTTAATTAAGTTAGTTCAAATTAGTGCTGTAGTGTAGACATACCCTGATAGATTTCCTCATCAGTTTTGGTTTTGAATAGGTGATTAGTGTGGACCTCATAGAAAAAAAATGGTTGAAGGAGACAACCTTGGTTCAAACAATTATGAGCTAATTCAATTTAAAGTAAATGGAACTTCCCTTGAACACCCCTGTCTGGCCAAGTGCATGTGACTGTATTCTCAATCTTGTAATGGCTTTACAGCTATGCAGCCCATCAGCCAAGTCACACAGCGTGTGACTCATAACCTCTTCTGGGGTGCCTCTTTACCAGGGGCCCATCTTGGTGTTCTCTGCATGATCTCTCAGTCTATTTCCCACTCGGGTAGAGTGCGGCTTCTCCAGTGCTTCCTCTCCGGGAGACCATGTCCTTGCCCTTATCTCAGGGCTCTATCACAGTTCATTATATAATCTCTCCAGAGACCACAATCTCTAACCAGCTCTCCACTCAGAGCTGTCCATGGTGCTACTCCGTCAGCCAGCCATTTACCCCAGTCTTCACTCCTTTGGGACTGGGCTACAACTGACTGCTGCTGTGCCTTGCAACTCCTTTTGTAAGCCTTTCTGGTCCCTGGCAGGCTGGTCCCTCCTTCTGTTCTTTCTGATTGAAATTCCTCCTGTCTTTTCCCCCCTCTTCTTGTGATCTCTCTGCAAGTTATCCTCTATCCTCCTCTGGCACCAAACTCTGCCATTCTCTACTGCCAGTTCCCCTCTTCTTGTAGGACTGGCTGCTCTTCTTTCTTGCCCTTCCTCTCTGTTACTGTCTGTTGAGCCCTTCTTCATTTTCCAACTCAGTAAGCCTTTTCTGGGTTCTACTTCTCTTTCATTGGCTGATTTTCCCTCTCTGCCTATTTAATATTTCCCGTGGCCACTTTCCACACCCAGCAATATCTCTCGTGGACTTTTCATAGCCCCAAAGAGTCTGAATCCAGGATTCTGTGGGGGCTTAAACCCTAATTTCTTCATGAATCACTCAAAACAGGGGCTAAAGTGTTCCTATTTCAGCATATTCTCTCCTCACTGACCACTTCCCTGACCCGATGTTCATCACATTGTATGTTGTTTAAATTCAATGTGTAAAACAGTACATGAGTAAGGCAAAAATGGGAAAGGATAAAGGAATCTGCACACAATAGGCTCTGGAACTCAGGAAAATTCAGTCTATTTCTTACATGATCTAGGCAGACTGCCAAGGACTTGGATGTGCTGTGGTGATTCTGTTGTAAAATATCTGTTCTGATGGTGGTTACATGTCCTCAGGCTCTAGACAGCAGGACCCTTCTCCCCAGTATTGGCCCTCATGTTGGGTTCATGTCCTCCCACCTAAGTCCAGTCTTCAAGACCTCTTGTCTGGCAATGTTAGCTTTCACTGGGCCCTCTCTGCCCAGGTTTTTCTACCTCATTTCCCCAGGGATATGTCTACACAGCAAAATTATTTCCAAATAACAGCCTTTAATTTGAAATAACTTTACTAGCATCTACACAGCCAAACCGCTATTTCAAAATTAATTCAAAATAGCGGAGATCTTATTTCGAATTTGCTAAACCTCATTTCACAAGGAATAACACCAAAGTCGAAATAGCTATTTTAAAATAAGTGCTGTGTAGACACATACATCGAAATAGGGGGCCTACAGCTTTCCCAGAGTGTCCTGGTTGCCACTCCAGCCTCAATCAAAAACACTCCTCCCCCTCCCCCTCCCCTTAAAGGGATCGACTCTGGCCACAGTGCCTGTGCCAACTCTAAGCCTGCCAGCCCAGAGCCAGAAGTTACTGCCCCTGACCTAGTGGCCCCAAAACATGAGCCAGAAAGCCACTGGCAGACAGCCTCCACCATTCCCCAGGAGCAGTCTGTCACCTCCCAAGGAGCCTGCCAGGGCCCGGAGAAGGGGGCACTTTCCTGGTCCAGGGTAGAGATCATAGACCTTATTCAGGTTTGGGTGAGGATGCCCCCAACATCCATGATCTCTGCACTAGATGGAGGAACGCGGCCATCTATGGCAGGATAGCTGCCAGCCTGGCCACCAAAAGCCACATGCGAACACATTATTCCTTGTAATAATGTACATGTCCTTCTTAATCAATTATCAGGCATTTTTCTATAATTTTTTTCTCAGTAGCCACCAGCATTTCTCACCTTCTCTTCAATACTTTGTACTTATTTGATTGATCCTGTTACTACAAATATCTTGTCTTTTTTAGGGCGCACTTAAAAAAATTTCACCTTCTTTTGGAGTTGTATCATACTTCTTGTCACTTGTCCTATGTCCTAATCCTGTAGTTTCATTTTCTTTTTCTTTTAAATCATTTGTTTGGTGTGCCTAAAGTTGATGACATGAAAGGATTAAAGCTCAACTGCACTGGAATTTAGGGAGCTTTTTGCAACCATCTGTTTTTCTGATAATTAATACAAAACTCTTTCTGGCAACTTTCTCAGCTCTCTTCTAATCTCTGAATTTAGAATTTTTGTGGACTAGGTGAAAAGTAATTTAGGCTTCTGTGTTCTTCCTCATGGAAAAAGTGGAGGGAGGGGAAAAACTATTCAAAAATACTCTGACTTTTCCATACTAATTTAAATGGCAAGGAATGAAGTTTTCTAACCCAGCAGAATGAAAGGAGCTGCAAGGAAAGAACACAAAACTCTAGACATTCAAGCTTAGTTTCCATACTGCTTTCTCGGGAAAAACTTCTGCTGTGAGTAAAATAATATTATCTGTAATGGATTCCTTCTCCCACAGCAGCTCATCACTATATTCTTAGAATACAGAATCCACCCAACAAGGCTTTTTTTTTCTGGCAGGATTTTAGGGCATGCTGCTAAAGGTGCATATGCTTTTGTGCAACACATAGATTTATGGGTAGGGTTTTCAGTCTCTGCAGTGCCCTGTCAAAAAGGGACCCTGGTGTCGCCAGTCAGCAGTGCCAACCGGGACATTAAAAGTCTGGTCAGCAGCTCAATGAGGCTAAGGCAGATTCCTTGGCTCTGTGTGGCTCATAGAAGCAGCGGCATGATCCCCTCTGGCTCCTACACATAGGGACAGTCAGGGAGCTGTGCATTTTGCCCCTGCCCCAAGTTCTGACTCTGCAGCTCCTATTGGTGGGAATCACAGCGAATGGCTGATGTGGGAGTGGTGCATGTAAAAGGGGCAGCTGGCAGAGCACCCTGGCTACACCTCCATGTAGGATCCAAAGGTGGGCATGCAAATTCTTCAGGCAGCTGTTTGAGGTACACTCCACCCAGAACCTGCACCCCTGAGCCCCACCACCCAGACCCCAACACCTGCCCTCAGCCCTGATCCCCTCCTGCCCTTCAAACACTCCAATCCCAGCCTGGAGCATCCTCCTGCACCTCAGCCCCCCTCATCCCTCACCCCACATCAGAGCCTGCATCCCTAGCTAGAGTTCATACCCTGCTGCACTCTAACCCTCTGCCATAGCCCAGTGAAACTGAGTGAGTAAATGAGAGTGGGGCGAGTGAGTGATAGAGGAAGGGGGATGGAGTGAGAAGGTTGTGGAATCTCAGAGAAGAGGTGGGGTTTGATTCTGCGCAAGTGGAAAGTTGGCAGCCATATTCATGTGAGGGTGCTGCACAGAACTATATAGGGTCCCCATGAATGTGAGGAAGGGCATGGATAGACCACAGGTGGGAATGGGTCTGGAGAATCCATTACTGTAGAGATTTCCCCCACTGCCACCAAAGAGGTTGAAGAGAACCAATTGCAGTCATTAGACTGATGCATCCTCTGAAGAGCAGCTACACACATTGACACCATCTGAGGATCTAACCCAATATCTGTAAGCTGCTTGAAAGCCTTATACAAAAGGAGCTATAGAAAAAAATGTTAATATTTTCATAAGAATTTTGCTAGATTGGTATCTACTATTGTATCTGATATACAGTGGAATAACAAACATAACCCTTCAAGGGTATTAAGGGAAGCTTTGTACTGGCTTAACAACTGGCACTACAAGAAGCCCTCTCCTCCCAGATAAGGGAGATCCACAACCACAATAGTGGTCCCTGATGGACCTACTCCAAAAGAAAGGAGATCTGGTTGATACGTTCTTATGGTCTGGCAAACTCTGGCCACCAGAACAGCCCTTCGTCTGTATTGACAGATAATTCAAGTCAGGGTAGTATTCACACAGGGACCAGGCTACTATAGACCAATATAGACCATGGACTGGGAAAGCTTGAATTGATTTAAAATCTCTTTGCAAACACCTCTCCCTCTGCACTAACTCAAGGTCTCCCAGCTTTTTCTTTCTGAGTCCCCCCTCAACATGCTAGAAAAACTCCGGGGCCCAGCAGGAGGTAAGATTGGGTTCTTGGCCAGGGGGAGTTACATAGATTGGCGTAGGCATAGTTTGACTTCTATTTGTAGGGGCATAAAGGCCAGTGGGGCTTGAGCCAGCTCTGCACAGTGAGATCCAGGGAGGGAGTCTCAACTCCCCCTCCTCACTCATCTCATCAGGTCACCCACTGGTCTGGAGCTGTGTGCCTGTGTATTTCCTGAGGACTATGCTGGGGCGGTAGCTGCCTGGGCAGCTCTGACCGACTACATGAGCAGACAAAAGGGACAGGATCCGAGGAGCATCTACAATCCCAGGCACCAGCAGCAGATAGGAGAATGTCATGGCTGCCCATTTTATGACATGACCTGCCTAAGGAGCACTACTGCCTTGTCTTTTATTCCTAACTAGCATCTGGCTAGAGGATGGGTCCTAAGTGGAAGAGGGAGTGAGGGTGGAGCTGCCCCCAGGACTGCTCCACTCTGGGTAAAGCACTATGGGATCCCTCAATTCTGCCTGTGGATTCAAGATTTCTGTCAGATCCCCCATTCCCAGCTTCAGGGGCATGGTGAGAACTCAGGGTTTCATCTCCACACTGCTCTTGGCTTCAGACCTGCAAGGTGGATGCTGGAGCTCCAGGCTTCAGCCCTACACTGCTCCCCATTTCAACAATGCAGTGGGGCACCGGGGCTCAGGCCTTCAGCCCCATGCCACTCATGGTTTCAGCTGGGACTCGGGGCACCAGATTTCAGCAGTGGGGCTCCGTAACCCACCTGAAAGATCTCACAGATCCCAAGAGGGGGACACGAACCCCCACTTGAGAACTGCTGCTCTAACTGTTCCTCAAACAGACCAGGATCTTGGTCACTGTGTTTAATGTGCTCTCTAACAAGTTGTGATGATTTGCTCAAACAACCTAACTCCCCTCCAAAAAGCCCCTAGGGCCACCCCTTCTTTATACCCTGGAAACTTGATCCACTCTTTAAATTGAAGTTTTCACTGGTTCTTCTTAAATTTCTGATTTTTTTAAAATAATTTTCCTTTTTTTCCTTGTTCCTTTTCTGTTTCTTGCCAGAGAAGTTTTACTGTTAAAAAGAGTAGGGGTACGTCTACACTAGCCCCGTAGTCCGAACTAGGGAGGCTAATGAGGGTGACCGAAGTTGCTAATGAAGCACAGGATTTAAATATCCCGTGCTTGTTTATCATAATCCCGGCCGGGTGCCATTTTGGAAACTGACTAGCCCGAAGTAACTGCCTGCGTCTATACGCAGCAGAGATAAACCCCTTAGTTCAAATTAACTGTTACTCCTTGTGGAATCAGGTTTAACAGTTAATTCGAACTAAGGGGTTTATCTCAGAATCCCACTTCTCTGCCGCGTATAGATGCGGGCAGTTACTTCGGGCTAGTCAGTTTCCAAAATGGCGACCGGACGGGAAAATGCTAATCAAGCGCGGGATATTTAAATCCTATGTTTCATTAGCAACTGTGATCGCCCTCATTAGCCTCCCTAGTTCGAACTAGGGGGCTAGTGTAGACGTACACTAGGAGAGATCCAGCCATCACGAGATACCCAGGCCGAAATTTCAGTTCAAACATCCAAACATTTGGGTACTCATCTATTCTGAGATGTAGCAACACATTTCTTCACTGCTTTGCCTTTTGCCTAACTTTTATACCTAGTATAAGCAAAGTATTACCATATCCATGCAGTGTTAAGCTCTTTTTGAGGATCATCTATCACAGTTGTTCTCAACCAGGTGTACTCAGAAGTCTTCATCAACTTACCTAGATATTTTCCTTATTTTACAAGACTTCATAAAAAGCACTAGGAAAGTCAGTACAAATTAAAATTTCATACAGAGAATAACTTGTTTATACTTCTTTATATACTATACACTGAAAGGTAAGTACAATATTTATATTCCAATTGGTTTATTTTATAATAATATGATAAGAATGAGAAAGTCAGCAATTTTTCAGTAATAGAGTACTGTGACACTTGTATTTTATTTTATGTCTGACTTTGTAAGCAAGTAGTTTTTAAGTGAAGTGAAACCAACATAAATCAGACTCCTGAAAGAGATACAGTTGTCTGGAAAGGTTGAAAGCCATAGATCTTTCACTTATTTCTTCATTTACTTTAGATGTATGGAAAGAGGTTTTAACTAAAAAAATCCCAAGTGCATATGCACAACTGAACATGCTCATATGACATAATTCCATACCATTCTACTTATCTAAAAGGGTACTCTGCATTTTCCTTTCAATTTGATAGCTGCACTTACTCTAGATCTTATACTACAGCAAAAAATTCTATGGTCTGGATTGTTCTCTGTGTTTTATTTTGTTTACTTATTTCCAACAGTGCAAAGTGGGTGCAAAATGGTCCCAAATCAAAACAGAAGCATTTAAATTGCCCTTAATATTCGAATTGATCAATGTTTAAGACACTTCTGAATGTGCAGGGCAGTGGAGAATAAGGCCTTATTAGTGGACTGTTTGTCTGGATTTTATTCAGATTTAATAATCTATATAAAAACCCATGAATAATCATCAGCAAAAAACTGCAAGTTACCAAATTAGCTGGTAGTTAAGCAAATGTGATAGTAGTCCCATGTCCCTCATTAATAGGGTCACAGTAACAGCAATATTATAATAAGGCATTAAAAAGCAGCAGGGGTTAGTTCCATACACTTGTCCTGTTTTCCTGTTGGCTGTGCCACTAATTTTGTAGTACTTGACTGTCTGAACACTCACCCTGGAATGTCCTCTTTCTATATATTAGGAAAGCTTAAATTCTTTTAAATGCAACACTGAACTCAGAGAAACTGTTTCGGAGGTTAGTATTTTTCACTGGAGAGAAACTTTCTGTTTTCAAATATCCTGTTAAGAGTTCATTATCTAGCATGTTTTCTTCAAGTCTGTTTTACATTTCTAAAAGTGACAATATCATTTGGAGTTATTTACATTTCATACCTGCTCAGAAGAATATCAAATTATAAATAGTTTGTCACTTTTGCATTGAATGTGTCTGTTGGACTTGGATTCATTAATGCAAGAAACTGTTCCCATGGAATTCAATGGTCAAAACCTTAGATACTCAGATACATATTTCACTCACAGGAATATAGGACTCAGCCTTTGGTGCTTAGGTTGACTGCTTTGTGATGTTCAGACAGTGACAGTGATGTTCAATACTTAAAATGTAAGCACTCAGCTTAATTCCTTGTCTGAGTCCAACTTGCTATGCCTAAAATCACTAAAGCTATGTCTAGTCTACATGCTTCTTTCTGAATAAGCATTTCAGGAAGAGATCTTCTGAAAAAACGACTTCCAAAAGAGAACATCCACACTGAATGGATGCTATCTCGCACTTAAGCTGTGATTACTATGGATGGAGTGACCACCAGGGCACCTGTGCTTTTGCCTCTTTCCTCTTCTATCAAAAGAACTCCATCTTCCCTGTCCACACACGCCTTTTCCAACAGAGCTCTTTTGGAAAAAGCCTTCTTCCTCGTACAAAGAGGTTTACCAATGTTGGAAAAAACCCTCTGTTCTTTTGATTTTTTTCAAAAGAACACGATTGCAGTGTGGAGGTAAGTGAGGGTTTTTTTTTTTTGAAAAATGGCTGTTTTTCCAAAAAAGAACCCCTCTGTAATGTAGACATACCCCAAGAGATTCACTTTGCCCTGCACAGACCATCTGGGAAGTTCATTCCTTAAAGGCACAGTTTTCAGTACCACACACAGCAGCTTGGCTGCTAGTTCTATACCAGTTGGTCCCTGCCCACACATAGGGTTTGTGGTCAGTAACAGAGATAGAGGTAGGCCAGGAGCAAGCAGAGCTAGATGAATGCACTGACAAGCCAGGCATCTTTCTATGGCCCTAATCTATACAGGGCAGTCCAGAGTCCAAATAAATAACTCTGCAGTATGCTTACCACAGTCTTATCTGCCCCGTCATAATGGAGATGCAAATATGAGTGAGTGATGTTATGATACTCATAATTGTAAATAGAGTTCTAAGCAATAATGCCAACCCAGTCAGTGTACCATACAATCATTTGTCATTATTCATGAAAAGGTAAGGGCCCATAAGTATATTTTGCCTATGGTCCACTGGTGGGTTAATCCAACACTGGGAGTGGGGCAGGGAAGAGAAGATTAAAATGAATAGTGCTCTCATCTGATTCCAGGCCTGTGCAGTGGTATCTATGGCAGTACTGAAGCCAGTGTAAGTTAAAGTAATCCTCAAGTTTCTTTATGTGGAAATAAGGGGAGATGCAGCCTTTCACGTGAAGTAGTGCCAGAGCATTACTTCTGGGTATCAACCGAGAGGCCAAGGAGGCCAAGGTAATAAGCTACTGTCACAGTTTGTTGTTTAACTGACAGTACTTGCACTCTGTAGAAGGATGCTTAAACATGTGCACATTCGGTTTTCTGAGAATGTGTTATAGAGCTACAGCAGCGAGAGTTGATGTTTACTGGCCTTGAAATACTTAGTTTATGTTTACAGCTGTATGAAACATTCACAGAAGATTTTAAACTAGCCTGAATTAGGTTTGAGATTTTTATGTATCTGAAAGAAAGGTGAAGTCAACCCAATAAAAAAAAAATCTTCTTTCCCAGAAATGCTTCTGTGCATCCAGTGGTTTTCTGGTTTGCTTCCTCCATTGGGGCTTTGTGTGTCATTGATTAGCCAAACTTCCTTCTTCAGGGAATGCAATTCCACCCAGGTATCTTCCGGAGGAAAGACACATCCTGAATCTTGGTGCCATAGACAGTGGAAAAGACCACAATCAGCTCCTCACAAAGCCCATGGATAGGAAATGCCTTGTAAAGCTTAGTGAAGTAGTTAGATATCCCTTTGTGGCATCATAAGGTGCCATAAATGCTGGGCTAGGCTTTATGAGGCACAATCAAATGTATATATAGATAATTACCCACACATGTATTTGTCTGTTCACATCTATATGAGGGGTATCCTAACACATACCAGATCTTTGGATTAACATTATAATGCTGGCAGAGCTTCAATGAGCATTTGAACATTGCACACTGAGCCTGTGCAACACATTTTCTACCTTAATATTTGTCCACTTCTAAAACAAAAGGGTGTGTCCAGACTACAGGGTTTTGTCGACAAAGGTGGACTTTTGTTGACAAAACTATACCTGCGTCTTCACTACATCACGTCGACAGAACTCGGCAATTTTGTCGATGGTGGTAAACCTCGTTCAACAAGGAATAATGCCTTTTGTCAATAGAGTTCTGTTGACTGATGGCGTTCTTACATCTAGGGTGTGGCTAGACTACAGAGTTTTGTCGACAAAAGTCCACTTTTGTTGACAAAACTATACCTGCGTCTACACTACCGCTGAGTTCTGTCGACATGACATCGACAGAACTCAGCAGTTTTGTGGACGCTGGTCAACCTCATTTTACGATGCATAATGCGTTCTGTCACCAGAAGGTGTTGTTGTTGCATGTAGGGTTGTGTCTAGACTACAGGGCTTTGTTGACAAAGCATCTTGCTTTGTCGACAGAACTGAATGTAGTCTAGACGCTCTTTGTCGACAGAAGCTTTGTCAACAGTATCTGTCGACAAAACTTCTGTCAACAAAACCCTGTAGTCTAGACGTACCCCTACACTGTCCTTTGTATCTTCACTCTCATGTTGACAAAGCGGCTTGCCTGTAGTCTGTACCCGAAGAGATCAGAGAACATAAAGTAACATGTATAATACTGAATGGGCACAACTACCTTTGCGAAAAAATAGATAAAATAACTCTACTATTTTATATTATTATTCTTATTATTTGTAAGACCTCTAACCATGAACCATCATCCCATTGTGCTAGGCACCATTTGTTCCCTTGCTCCTTCACTCACAGTGAACCATCAACAGAAAATCATACTCAAATACAGCAAACATTGCTTCTAAAGCAAATTCTTAGAAATGTCTTTTGGACTAGTCAGTTAAGTTGCTCTTTGAGCAAGATCGGGGGACAAAAGTGGCAGTAAGCCACCTTTGCATTGTTATAAGCTCAGAACTGATTTAGGGTCTACTCAACCCCTGCATAAATTCTAAATTATGCCTGGCTCCCGAGGATTCTGTTCCAAAGGCTGTTGTATTTCTCTCCCCTGACTCAAATACTCACATTTTAACTGCCCTTTTAACTAAAATGTTCCAATCTATCATATAACTAAAATGCAAATGAGGTCTGGGACATTCTACTTGCTCTCCAGCTAATGCCTTCAGAGAGCTCTCTCTGCAGTGGATTCCCTGCACATCTGCAGCATTACAGCCCTGGACCAGATTTCTCCAATAGGTGCCAATAGCATTTTTACCCTTTATGGCTCCTTGCCACAAAGCTTACCGTAAGAAGTGTTTTAGTTATTTGAGATAAGGTCCAAAACCGTGGATACAATACTGCTTAACATCAAACTCAAAGAAAAATAGCTGAAGGGTTGTCATGGAGAAACAGTAAAAAGAGTGACTTATAGAGCAGGAAAGGTAACTTTTGTCCAGAATAACCTTAGTAGTGGTCCAAGACAGGAGCATCAGTAGCTTTCGAAGAGTGAGACCACCAGTGCCTAAACCATGGCCATGCCCCCATGCTGCACCTTCTCTCTGAGGCTTTGCATCCTTCACTGCCTCTTTGCCCTAATGACCCACATTGTCTCTGCCCCTTTTTCCTGAGCCTCCACCCTCATACTGCCCATTTCTCCCAAGGCGCCACCCTTATATCTCCCCTTCTTTCCAAGCCGACAGCCTTGCCTTGCTCCTGTCCCCCAAACCCTGCCCCCTGTTCACTGCTCTCTGGTTTCTCTTTCATCCCTGCTGCCTGCTACAGCCAGTAAAAAGTGATGAGGTCATTGTCCCCTGCCTCTCCTGTTCCTGTACTCCTACTCTAATCTAAGTTACTTATTCCAGTTGTCCTGAAGTAATTGTATGCAGGTTATAAAAGTAATGGCTTTACTTGTGGATCCCTCTAATCACCTTTCTTGAGATTTGGCAGGTAGATGGAGTGGTTCTAGGTGGTTTTGGCTATCTTAAATGTTACTTCACATGGAAGCAGATATCAGTACATTTTAGGCTGTTTATTTGCTAAGTCTTGATAACTGGACTTAACCAGTCTCTACTGAGTGGCTCTATAGCTCTCGGGGCTGATTTATATTACTCCCATCATCTACCCTCTCTAGTGGGAACAAGATTTTAATCATGAAGATGTATCGTAAATTTAAGATGTATCTTAAATTACTTGGAACAGCACATTGCTTCGTGTCTGGTACCCATTCATATTATTTAATCATATAATTTCAGGTTACCCTATACCTAAAAAAATAAATATGTTATATTAAAAAAAAAGTCTTACAACAATATTGTGAAATCTGAACTTGTCAAAGAATTACACAACACACATAATTCTATCAAGTTATAAGAAAACTCCATGCAAAATCTCTGACTAAATAGGTTATACAAGAAAGTGGCCTCTTTCCTATATTATTATCATCTCTAGAATTTAATAGATGCACTGTTATGTAACCTCATTAAGACCTGTATTTCTTTCTTCCCTCATTAATGAGAGGAACTTTAAGACTGTAAGAGGAAAAAAAAGAATCCTACCCTTTCATACAGTTTAGGGGTTAAAGCAATCCAATAAGCAAGAACAGCTGTGACTTTAATCACATAAGAAATAAACCCTTTCATTATGTCCTACTGTATAGAGAGAATCACAGTATGATAACTAAACACCAAAAGGCAGGAGGCAATCAGTGGGGTATTTATTTCTTTTATTGTTACGTGGGACCCTCATTTCCTATAATGTAGAATTCACTTTTTAATTTATTGTTGACTTAGTGACAAATAAATATTCATCAGCAAAATTCTAATGAGTATTTTTAGAACATATAAAGGTTAATATCTTATTATTCAACATAATTTTAAAAAGCTATCTTCCCTCTTAATGCTTTGTACAATAATTTAATCATTTTCTGTAACTTCATTTCTATGTTGTTCGTGACAATGAATGAAAAGAAAAGAAAAACCACTTGGGTAAATGCACTGTGTTTTGTGGATTTTTTCACCTCAAACTATAAAGGCATACCTACACAACAGCGTTATTTTGAAATAACTCACTCTATTTCAAAATAACTGTGTGTGTCTACATAGCAAGCCTGTTATTTTGAAATAATTTTGAATTAACAGGCCTCTTACTGTCAGCCGACGGTCAGGGCAGTGTGTGTGTGTGTATGTTTCCGAGAAAAGGTTTAACGTCCGTGCCTTTACTGCTAGGACCGGGGTCCCATCGCAGAGGGTGGCCAGCAGGCCAACAGACGCCCCGTTATATAGGAAGAGCTTATTACATCTTAGATTTCAGCTGCTAGAATTTCATAATTCCTTCGCAACGGGCAGCCTTGAGGAAAGACTGAAAGATGCCCCAGTGGATCCTGTCACCTGGGAGTGACACAGATCCAAACGCCCAAGCTCTTCCTATAACTGTCCCTTTAGACTGGCTGAAGTTCTTTTAAATTGTGCTTGGTTCTGTTACAGCAACTGAAGGAGGAAGGTTAAAGCTTAAACAGATACAGGTTTATTGAGGAAGCTTATAAATCATATGGTTGCAATGGCTATTGTTCTATTTCTTAACTATTAGCAAAATATAGGTCTTAAAATGGTTACAAAGAAGATAAAGATAGAAAAATAGAAATAATGGTACCAAGTAACAGCTTACTCTTGCTATGTGTACACTTAAGACAGAGGACCACATCCAGGTACCATTTTTACCCCCTTCTGTGCCTCTCGACTCCAGCATGTCAGGCCAGGGCCAGTCCCTCAATTCCTAGGAAAGACGAAAATACGAGGTGGGCGTCCCCATAGAACCTCGGGAGGTCAAACACCTAACCCGACCAGCAGGTAGTGGGTAGAATGACACTCAAAGTGAGTGTGTGCTGGGCCCATCTTATATACCCATCGGGTCACGTATTTTCTCTTTCTCATCTGTAATGCCAATTGATGCTGGTCTGTCTGCTGTGAGACCAGTTCTTACAAGGAAGTTGTGAACTTAATTTACACTTGTAAGAGAGATTTGAGATGATTAAATTTTGAAGTACTGGACATTGTTTTCTCAGTGGGAAATTCCTCTCAGGGACTGTGTGTGTGTTCGAATCAACATAGGTGCCAGCCGCAGCCTCGAGGCCAGCTTATTGACTTAGCTGCTCTCTATCCACATATCTGTGTTTCAGCTTCTCAGGATCAGATGAGCCAGCATAGACTATGCTGATTTTATTGCTCCTTTTCTGTCCTGTATGCTTCAGAGAGGCAAATAAGATGGATAATATAGGGGTTAGTCTGTCTGGCCACACTTACTCCGATTTCTGTAACCATCATTTCATGAAAGGTAAGGGAAGTCTAAGGAAGAGTGTTCTTCCTTCAATTTCCTGCAGGGTAGACAGCACCAACAGCCGAGTTAAGCCATTTCAACTTCAGCTACGCAATTAATGTAGCTGAAGTTGCTTATCTTAATTCAACTTCAGCCCACAGTGTATATATACTCTAAGGGTATGTCTAAACTACATGGCTCCGTCGACGGAGCCATGTAGATTTGTTTGTTGGGGAAAGGAAAATTAAGCCGCGATTTAAATAATTGCAGCTTCATTTAAATTTAAATGGCTGCCCCGCTCTACCGATCCACTGTTTGTCGGCAGATCGGGGCTGTCTGGACGCTCCCCTGACAACATGAAAGCCCTTTATCGACCTCCCCGGTAAACCTCATCCTACGAGGCATAACGGGGAGGTCGATAAAGGGCTTTCAGGTCTGCGCGGGAGCGTCCAGACTAGTGCGCTGAGCTGAAAAACAGCTAATCAACTGTTTGTTGGCTCAGCGCCGCAGCCATTTAAATTTAAATGAAGCCGCAATTATTTAAATCACGGTTTCATTTCCCTTTGCCGATCAGCCTAATCTACATGGCTCCATCGATGGAGCCATGTCGTTTAGACACACCCTAAGTGGTAAACACAAATATGTCCCTCATTGAGATGAGAGAGGGGAGGGAAATCTTCAAAAATACAAAGCCAGACCCTGCAAAACCTTACTCCTGCTTGTATTCTTACAAATTTGAGTGAGTAGTCCCTTTGAATTTGCTGGGACTGCTCATAAGACCTTGCACGATGTGATCTGTAAACTGAGAAATTACTAAGTGTGGTGGAAAAAACCTTTCCTGAAAGTACAAAAATTGCTGGTAAAAGAGGAAGACCTGAGTTTATGGAGCTTGGATCTTTATGGTTTATGGTTTGAGTTTATGATGTGGATAGGAAAAGGGAAACATGTTTATGGAGAGTACATGGGAAATACTAGAATTTATCATTAATCATGAGATAGCATTGCTATAGCACACTTCATGAGCAGATCTCAAAGTACGTTACAAAGGTGGGTAAGTATAATTATTTCCATTTTTACAGTAGGGAAAGTGAGGCACTGAGCAATGCTGTGACTTGGATGATGTCTTAAAATGAGTTTCTGGAATTGGATAAATAGTCCTCCTATCTTTTGTTCTGATGTTTTGCCACTGGAGTCCACTTTAGACAGGAAATACTGACGAAGAAAGAGAATCAAAGTGTACGGAATTGCATGAAGTGGGTGAAATCACAGGAACATTCTGCCTGTAAAATTCAGCCTATTACCAGATCAGAACTCTCAGCAAGTAATTAAGGAAATCATCTGTAAACACTTGGAAAGTGGCAAGGTTATAGGGAACAGCCAGCATGGATTTGTTAAGAACAAATCATGTCAAACCAATCTGATAGCTTTCTTTAATAGGATAACAAGTCTTGTGGATAAGGGAGAAGCAGTGGATGTGGTATACCTAGACTTTAGTAAGACGTTTGATACGGTTTCACATGATATTCTTATCAATAAACTAGGTAAATACAACTTAGATGGGGCTTCTATAAGGTGGGTGCATAACTGGCTGGATAACCATACTCAGAAAGTAGTTATTAATGGTTCACAATCCTGCTGGAAAGGCATAACAAGTTGGGTTCCACAGGGGTCTCTTTTGGGACCGGCTCTGTTCAATATCTTCATCAACGATTTAGATAGTAGTTTAGAAAGTATGCTTATTAAGTTTGCAGATGATACCAAGCTACGAGGGGTTGTGTCTAATTTGGAGGATAGGGTCATAATTCAAGATGAACAGGACAAATTGGAGAAATGGTCTGAGGTAAATAGGATGAAGTTTAATAAAGACAAATGCAAAGTGCCCCACTTAGGAAGGAACAATCAGTTTCATACATACAGAATGGGAAGCGACTGTCTGGGAAGGAGTATGGCAGAAAGGGATCTAGGGGTTATAATGGACCACAAGTTGATGCTGTTGAAAAGAAAGGAAACATGATTCTGGGATGCATTAACAGGTGTGTTGTGAGCAAGTCATTCTTCCGCTCTACTCTGCGCTGGTTAGTCCTCAATTGGAGTATTGTATTCAGTTCTAGGTACCGCATCTCAAGAAAGATGTGGAGAAATTGGAGAGGGTCCAGAGAAGAGCAACAAGAATGATTAAAGGTCTAGAGAACATGACCTATGAGGGAAGGCTGAAGGAATTGGGTTTGTTTAGTTTAGAAAGGAGAAGATTGAGGGGGGACATGATAGCAGTTTTCAGGAATCTAATAGGGTGTCATAAGGTGGAGGGAGAAAACTTGTTCATCTTGGCCTCTGAGGATAGAACAAGAAGCAATGGGCTTAAACTGCAGCAATGGAGGTTTAGGTTGGACATTAGGAAAAAGTTCCTAACTGTCAGGGTAGTCAAACACTGGAATAAGTTGCCCAGGGAGGTTGTGGCATCTCCATCTGTGGAGATATTTAAGAGTAGGTTAGATAAATGTCTATCAGGGATGGTCTAGACAGTATTTGGTCCTGCCATGAGGGCAGGGGACTGAACTCGATGACCTCTCGCGATCCCTTCCAGTCCTAGTATTCTGTGATTCTATGATTCTATGATTTTAAGAAGGAAAAATCATCGGTCATGCATGCTTGCACTTTCCCTGAGAGGGCATGCCCTCCTTCTCAGCAGTCAGTGCCTGTCCTACAGTTAAGGGGATGCTCATGTGGTCTCAGGAAAGTGAGATGTGGCCTGGCCAGCAGCCACGGCTTCCCTGGAGCCCAGAAGGTGTGCAGGCCACCATCCTGCTCCCCTTCCCCCCATACACACACCATGCTCACCACACACAAACCATGGCCAGGCAGCACAGACAAGTCTCAGGCCACAGTTGGGGTTCTCACAGGTTGCTGAGAGGCCTGAAGCTGTGTGGCAATCCCAGGATCCCCAACCCATGCCTGCACCTGGCATCACTGTCTGCAGGGCGGCCCTCCCTGTGGTTGGCCATGTGTGGCCCCCCTCCAGGCTGTGATCAGCATGACACCTCACAATACTGCACCATCCACTTTGCTTCCGCCTTTCCTGCCTTGTGTGTGTTGGACCCTCACAGCACTTACCTGATGTTCCCTCCCCAGTTGTCTGAAGTTGTCTAGGAGGGCTCCTGAGTCTGGGTGTCTGGCTCCAGGGTGAGGGTCACGCTGCTCCTGGTGTCCTCCTCCTCCTTGTCTTAGAGCTACTGGTCCTCTGGGGTGTTATCATGGAGCTGTGGTGGCTGCTGCACAGGTGTCTCCATCCCAGACTCCACTACCTACTCTGAAGACAGGGGTTCTCGTGCCCCCAGGATACAGTCCAGGTCCTCATAGTATATACAATAGTGTGCCGTTTCCCCAGAGCGGGAGCTGCGCTCACGGGTCTTAACATACAATTGCCATAGATCCTTCACCTTTGCTCTGACCTGGTCTAGTGTGTAGAGATGGTGGCCTTTTTTGGCAAGACCATCAGCCATTCTGCCATAAATGTCCACAAAGCTCCAAACGGGCTTTGATCTCAGGTGCAGACTAGGAGGATGCCTGGCGTTTGGTGCCCCCTGGCTTGGTGGGGGGATGTGTCCCTGGAAGGGCCAGGGGGAACTTGGAGGGGCTTGTCCTTGGGACATGGCTCTGAGTAGGCCTTCCAGCAACAGACAAGCAGTCAGGGTCGTGGTTGGAGCTGGCTTGCTGCCACAGTGCTATTCCTGCGTGCCTGTGCCTTTAAAAGATTGCTACAGGCAGGAACAATAGAGGTGAAAGGTCTGGTAGGAGTGTCCACCAGGGCTTCTTCCTGGAGACTTTTATTTTCGGGGGAAAAAAAAACATTCTTCGCATCGACACATATCTTTTTTCGATAGATCTCTGTTGAAAATAGCATTATTCCTTGTAAAACAAAGTTTACTGCCATCAACAAAATCACAGCGTACTTTCAATTTACTGTCAACAGAACGCAGCAGCAGTCTAGATGCAGGTAAAGATGTTTTGAAAAATCCTATAGTCTAGACACACCCTAAGTGACTGTCTGCACCTAAAAATATATTTCAAAATCTGGGTCCTAAGTACCTATGGCATTTTTGAAAATAGGATATAGGCTACTATGTCATTTAGGTACTTTTGAACATGTCATGAAACAGTATAGGACTTTTTAAAAAAAGCTATTATTGAAATGGGAGTTGAACCCCCCACGGAATCTCCGAATCAGTGTTTGTGCTCAAACTGTCTGGCTATGTCTACACTGCAGCGCTATTTTGGGATACTGGAATATCTAGGAATATATTTGAGGTATCCTGAAATACCTGTTCCACATCTTTTGAGCACACCTGTTATTTCAAAATATAATGGGCTCACTTTTCTGACATCACCATAAACCTCATTCCATGAGGACTAAGGAACATTTCGGAATAGCGATTTATTTCTAAGTAAGTGATGTATAGACGGTGCCAAATTTCAAAATAAGCTATTTCAAAATAACATCAAAATAAGCTAAGCAATTTGTGTAGCTCAAATTGTGTAGCTTATTTTGAGCTCCGGGTGCAGTGTAGATGCACCTTCTGAGAGCCCTGTGTGGGAGATTAAGGACTGCTAAATTTGGCCAATCTAACTCCCATAATGACAGGGGGACAAAGGGTCACTATGAGTGTGTCTACACTGCAGGGCTAAACTTGAAATACATTACACAAATTGAGCTACGTCAATTGCATATCTTATTTCAAAATAGGGAGCGTCTACACAGGACTTATTTCAAAATAGAGCACTCTTCCACCAACTTCCCTTATTCCTCACACAATGAGGGTTACAGGGGTTGAAGTAAAACGTCCTCCGGTTTCACAGTATTTTGATACTATTTCAAAATAACTGCCTGCTGTGTAGATGCAGACTAAGTTATTTTGGAATAGCACTAGTTATTGCAGTGTAGAAATACCCTATGACCCTGTGAATTAAAGGCAGGCTTGCTCCAGCCTCTGTGGTTGGCTTGCTTTTCTTCTATGGTAGATTGGTGACCCACCCTTTGGGGAAATGATGAACAGGAAAAAAAAGTCATGAACAAACACAAATTATGGTATCCATGACTTTTGGCCCCGTGACAAAGCTGTAGTCCCATATATGATTAGGCAATGGCAACAGGGTTTCTTTGTCATGGACAGAGAAGGCAAACTGATTATGCAAACAAAAAATGCAGATTCAGACAACCCAAAACTATTAGCAAATTTGACCCATATAATTTTAGCCATTCACAAAATAGCCAGAGAAGAGGAGGACAATGACATAGTTGGAGTTTTACTGCTCTTCTTACAAAAAAAATAAAATAAAACCAATCAAATGAAACCAACAAACCAAACAAAAGTTTGCATGCAGTGGTTAGGACAGGGGTGGCCAATAATTTGTACAGAGAGCCACTTCATGAATTTTGGTACATGGTCCTGGGCCAACTATAGTCCCTTCAGTAGAGGCAATGCCTTGGTTGGGGCTGCAGGCTACAGTGAGAGAGAACAAGAGCATGGGAGTAGAAAATAAGACACTCTGTGTGTGAAAAAATCTCAGAGGTATGAGACAGACTTTGTGACACAGATTGAGTGTGTGTGGTACAAAGACTGGGAGAGTATGTGTGCCAGTATGCGTGTGACAGTGACTGTGTGGGAGGTACAGAGACAGTGTGACAGATTGGGTGTGACAGTGACACAGAGTGTGTGTGTGCTGACTGCTGCTGAGTAAGTTTCTGAGAGAATCCACGTGCTGTCTCTTTAAGACAGGGAAATCTCTCCAGTTGTCTCCCTCCTCACCCACCGTGCAGAGGAGGAGTATGTGGGGAAGTGTGTTTGTGTGTGAGAGAGAGCACACAAGCACTGAAACTTAGAAAGTGCACTGCCTCTTAAGAAACACTCTCCTGCTTCAGGTTGGAACAACTCTCTCTCCCCAACCCTTGCTCTGCAGAGATGGAGTATGGAGCAGGAGGATACCATGACTTCTGCACTCCCGTCTCCCTTCACCTCTGCACAGCTAGCAAGAGACTCCTGGGAGCAACTCAGCTGCAGGACAGAGCAAGATGGGGGAAGTGGCAGTTGAACACAGGCTGCCAGCTATAAGTATGCACACTTTGCTAATCAGCTGGGTGGGCTGGAGAGAAATGCTTGGTGGGCCGGATCTGGCCCTCAGGTCTGATTCTGCCCACCCCTCGGTTAGGACATGTGCCACAGATGTGGGGGTTTCCAGAACAGATCCTGACCTGACATGTAACAGACATATTATTGATGTATTATTAGAAACAGGCATGTAATAGACTTTTTATTTAATGAAAAGTCCAAACCTAGCATTTCTCAGGTACTTAACTCAAATAAGTTTTGTTTTTCTTCATTTAAATCATTGCTGTGGATGGGATTGGGGATGAAGGGGTTAGGTATGCAGGCTGTTGTGGGGATAGAGAATTACCTCAGCCGTATTTCACTGAAGCAGCTTTGGGTCAGGTGAGAAACAGATAGACAATCAGACAAACTCTCTGAAATACATAGTAGATAGCTGTCCTTTTTTCCACCTCTGCCCTCTGTTCCCTCATGGGGTTATTCTACAGTATGACTGTCACTCTGACCAGATCCTCCCTACCCATGTTTCTCCATTTTGTGAGAAACAATCGAATTCCAGGCACATCTCGTTGCCCTGGCACAATCAAACACTGACCTTGATTTAAGTTATGATAAGAGGAAGCTGAATACCAAATTTGGTGGTCTTAGCTATTACTGTTTAGGAGGAGTTCTAGAACAAATGCACGACTCACAGATGGACAGCCAGACACACAGCCAGATGCACAAACTCGCTCAAATTTATAGTAGATGGGAACTGCAATTGAACAATAAAAAAAAACTATTTGCCCTGATCTCGCCATGAAAAATTTTCCATCTGCATTCCACACATTTCCCACTGGCTGGATGAAAGATAGATAATGAAACCTGTGAAAATAGAATGCTGACTTATCCCATGATAACTGCATGATGCAAAGATGAATTTCACAGATGTGGTGCTAGATACTCACTATAATGCCATGACTCCTGAATCCTGCTATTATCACCCACAGAATTTACAATCCAAGCTCTTGTGTTAGCAGAGCAGATTTTGGAGTACCTAGGAAGCATTGCAATTATTTGAAAGAAAACCCCACAGGTTAAGCATCGACCTGAACATGAGTACTCAGACAGCTTGGTTAAAAATAAGGCCAGAGCTTCAAAAGAAGTTCCATCCACTTTATCATTTGATAATTCTCATTTTTGTGTAACACAGCCAAATCTTAAGCTTCCAAATCATCTGCCAACTACCCAAGAAAGGCCCTTTGAAAATTTCACCTATATGTACATTTTCGTCAGATATACCCCCACTACTAAGCAGATTGACTGTCATAAACGTTTCTATCATTTTGGTTTTTAAAGGGCATTTCATTGTTATGGTGTATACAAATCTCTTTTTCCACAGTATCTCATTTCTTTCTCTGTAATATCGTTGCCTGCTAGTGTCACGAATAGCTGTCCTTCATCTATATCCTTGAATATTTGGCCTGTGTGAAGGTTTGTGTTTCCTTGTTTATCATCTGTCTTTTCATGCCCTTCTGGGCATCCACTTATTCAAGCTGAATTCTTTGCTTCTTTATTTGATGAAAATATAAACTACATCAATCAAACTGGATGGCTCCTTGGTGACTTTGCTTACAGTTTTAGGTCATACATGTAGAGCAGCTGTTTAAATGTAAATTTTGTCTTTGGCTGGCCTCTCTCTAGGCCTTCTTAAATATGGAATTCAAAAGGTTGAAGGTAAGTATATCAGTTACAAGTAGCGTAAGAGTTCTATCCAAGTGCAAAAGAAGTTTTAGTTACATATGTGGAGCCGGGAATCTCTTCAGAGACTGGAGCAAAACCTGTCATGTACTTTGCTGAATGACATGTTTATTTTCTTTTTTGCTACATATTGGATAACATTGTTTTCTTGTGGCACCTCTGCAGCAACTCTAGTAGATTTTCAGAATCTTCAACATTGTAGGTGTGACAATTTCCTGTAATATCTTTGGGTGACCATACTGGGCTAAGTATATGAACAGTTTCTGTACCATTGTTGACAAGGGATTGTATGCACTCCACAGGGAAGGGATACCAGAGCTCTGCCAGGAAATTTAAACAGTAGGAAATGGTTAAGACAAATAACTTCTGTTATAACACCTCAAAAGGGGCATTGCTTCTCTTATGCTGGTTTAAACTGCATTCTTCAAAAAACAACAGACAAAGAAAGGACTATGGGATAACCAACATAAATATAAACTGCCTCATGACCTTAGTTGTAGTTCTTGGACAAAACATTGATATAAACTTAAAACCAAAGGGAAAACAGACTTGAAGGTTTGAAGGACAGACACCTACCAAACCTATGCTGGTGCTGGGGTTGACCATGCACTTGGATTCCTCAATGGTTTTATATACTTCCTCTGTAATACTTCAGAATAAATGTACTTGCTTAGAAAGAGGTGGGTGGTAAATTGTGACTGCTAGCAACACACAAGTCACAGCCTACAGAGAGAAAATAAAGCACAGGTACTTGAGAGAGAGGGAGTGGTCAGGCAGACTGGCTTGCTGAGGATATCACAGTGTTGGTCAGGGAGTCTTAAAATCACTGGTCAAAAGGAAGGGAGACACAGGTCTCCATCTGGGAGAGGTGACAGCTGGGAGTGAGAAACTTTAAGTGGATGCCCAATAGGAACCATAGTGAAAGGAGTATGTGTGCAGTTATTCTGAAACTGACCGAGAAACCTCCTATTAGCAGTCTGAAAGTGAAGGAGGCTCTTTGCTCACACTGCTTTTTAAATATATATTAGAAAATAGGATATGGTATTGATAAGTTACTGCCTCCCTCTCTTCCCCTGAAAATCTGAGCTGATGATGGCTCCCAATTTCTCACTTATGAATTCATAAGTATTTCAAGCACTTATGATGTCGTATATAAGTTCTTTTAATACCCTTACTCTAGAAGAGGAATTGAAAGGTGAATTACTCACTCAAAAAGGGAGGAAAGAAGTGCTATAATTCTCAGAAATTCAGGCATATATTGTCTCATTAGCTTTATAAAACTGAAAGGGCGAGAAGATCATGGTCTTTATGCCTGGTGCTTACGTGTTCTGGAATTGTTATATATCAGTGCCAGTGACAGTAGGGCAGGGAAGGGAATAAATTCCCACTTTTTTAAGAACAAGGTATTTGATTATAAGACATGCACCTGTTCTGTCCTGTTGAAATCTGA
Source organism: Pelodiscus sinensis (assembly GCF_049634645.1). NCBI lineage: Eukaryota > Metazoa > Chordata > Testudines > Trionychidae > Pelodiscus > Pelodiscus sinensis. Next base: position 274,964,659 of record NC_134711.1, read on the forward strand.
TGTTTGAAATAGCTAATTTTTGTTGCTAACATCCAGGACAGATCCTCTGCACGTGTATGTCAGCATAGCTTCATTGAATGGAAAAGGAATACATTGGTTGACACCATCTGAGGATCTGCCTAGCAGAAGTTAGTGTACTATGTTTTGTCCATGCTAGACCCTATCATGAACCTCAGCCTGGATCAATCCACACAAGAAATCCACTTCCTTGACACTATAGTACTATTAAATGATAGCTAAATTTCCACCACCCTATAGCAGAAATCTTCCAACCACTAAACTTATCTTCATGCTTCCAGCTTCCATCCCAGACACATTTCTCAATCTATTCTATACAGCCAAGCCCTAAGATACAACTATATTGGCTCCAATCCCTCAGACAGAGACAAATACAGGATCTATATAGAGCATTCTTAAAACTGAAATACCCACTTGGAGAAGTGAAAAAACAGATGGACAGAGCCAAAAAAGTATCCAGACATGAACTACTTCAAAATAAGCCCAGAAGAAAAAACAACAGAATTCCATTTGTTATCACCTACAGTCCTAAACATAAACCCCTCCAACGCATTATCAACAATCTACAACCTATCCTGGAAAATGACCCCTCACTCTCAGAGGCCTTAGGGGAAAAGCCAATTCTCACTTACAGAAAACCTCCCTAGCCTCAAACAAATTCTTTCCAGTAACCACGCGACATACCTCCATCATAATCACCCAGAAACCCACCCTTGCAATCAGCCCCAGTGCCAACTCTGCACACACATCTACATAAGCGATTTCATCACTGGACCCAATAACATCAGCCACCAAATCAAAGGTTCATTTAACTGCACATCCACTAACGTGATCTATGTCATCAAATACCAGCAATGCCCCACTGATATGTATATTGGCCAAACTAGACAATCTCTATTGGAAAGAATAGTGATAGAAATGTTTGGTGTTAGTTTGGTGTAGCTGAAACAAAATACAGGACTATGTAGCACTTTAAAGACTAACAAGATAGTTTATTAGATGATGAGCTTTCGTGGGCCAGACCCACTTCCTCAGATCAAATAGTGGAAGAATATATGGACTCCCCCTGATGGTCGGAATTACAATCTGGATTTCTATATACAAAGCTTCCCCAACAACGCACAGACTGACATTATTCGCAAACAACAACAAGCGACACACAATGTCAGCTACGCTGAACAACATGCCGTCCAGAGTCTCAAAAACAACCTGGACATTATAATCAAACCAGCTGACAAAGGTGGTGCTGTGGTCATTATGAATAAGGGCGACTATAACCAAGAAGCAACCAGACAACTCTCCAACACCACATTTTACAAACCTCTCTCCTCTGATCCCACCTCGGAATGCCAAAAGAAATTACTCTGTCTCCTTAAAAGCCTCCCTACAGCTACTCGGGAACAAATCCACACAGAAACACATTCTGACCCCCGACCAGGATTTTTCTATCTGCTTTCCAAGATCCATAAACCTGGACACCCCGGACGCCCCATCATCTCTGGTATTGGCACACTCACTACTGGTCTATCCAGCTATGTAGACTCTCTCCTCAAACCCTACACAACCAATACCCCCAGCTATCTCCGAGACACTACTGACTTCCTAAGGAAACTACAAAACATCGATAATCTCCCCAATAACACCATCCTTGCCACCATGGATGTAGAAACACTATACACCACATCCCACATGAAGACGGATTACAAGCTATTAGAAACACTATCCCAGAGGACACCACTGCCAACCTGATAGCAGACCTATGTAACTTTGTTCTCACCCACAATTATTTCCAGTTTGAGAACAACTTATACCTCCAGATCAGCAGCACAGCCATGGGTACACGCATGGCCCCACAGTATGCTAATATCTTTATGGCTGACCTAGAACGACATTTCCTCAACTCCCGTCCCCTTTTACCCCTTCTCTACTTAAGCTACATCGATGACATCTTTATGATCTGGACGCATGGCCAAGAAACACTGGAGACATTCCACAGAGATTTCAACAACCTACACCCCACCATTAACTTCAGCCTGGACCATTCCACACGAGAGATCCATTTCCTGGACACCACAGTACAAATCTACAATGGAAAAGTAGACACCACCCTCTACAGAAAACCCACTGACTCATACAGTTACCTACATGCTTCCAGCTCCCATCCAGCACACACCATACGATCCATCATCTATAGCCAAGCCCTTCGATACAACCGCATCTGCTCTAATCCCACTGACAGAGACCAGAAACTTCAGGATCTCTACCAAGCATTTATAAACCTCAACTACCCACCTGGAGAAATAAAAAAGCAAATTGAAAGAGCCAAACGAATACCTAGAAACCATCTACTACAAGACAGACCCAAGAAAACCAACAATAGAACACCACTTGTCATCACCTACAGCTCCCAACTTAAACCTGTCCAACACATTATCAATAAATTACAGCCTATACTGGAACAGGACACTAAACTCCAAGAAGCTCTGGGAGACAGACCCATAGTCTCCTATAGACAACCACCTAACCTCAAGATGATTCTTACCAACAACCACAGTACATACCACACTAATACCAATCCTGGTACTTTCCCTTGCAACAAACCCCGTTGCCAACTTTGTCCACATATTCACTCTGCTGACACCATTATTAGGCCTAACCAAGTGAGTTATAAGATCAAGAATATATTTCTGGATGCGCAGGAATATGTAATCTATGCTATCATGTGCCGAAAGTGTCCGTCTGCTATGTATATTGGACAAACGTCTCAGACACTTTGCCAAAGAATCAATGCCCACAAAACAGACATTAGACAGGATCACAAAGAAAAAACAGTTTCTTGCCATTTCAACCAGAAAGGACACTGTCTTAATGACCTAATCACATGCATCCTACTTCAGAAGACTTTCAAATCTGCACTTGAAAGGGAATCCTCTGAACTGGCATTCATGCTAAAATTCGACACTCTCCGCAGGGGGCTGAACAAAGACCCCAACTACCTTACCCATTACAAAGATAGCTTCCCCAATTATCACCTCTAATACCATTAACTCACAGACATCTACCCTTCCCCACCTCTAATATCATTAACTCACAGGCATTCACCTTCCTTCCCCCCCCCCCCGCATACCCCTTCTGTTCTGAAATGTGATTTGTCCTTTTCATATATTCATTTTTTTTAATTGTATCCTTTGGTATATATGGTTGTGACTATTTTCTTCCACTATTTGATCTGAGGAAGTGGGTCTGGCCCACGAAAGCTCATCATCTAATAAACCATCTTGTTAGTCTTTAAAGTGCTACATAGTCCTGTATATTATTGGAAAGAATTAATGGACACAAATCAGATATCCAAAAAGGAAATACACAAAAACCTGTTGGAGAACACTTTAATCTCACTGGACACTCATTAATGGATCTCCAAGTCACTATTTTGTTTCAAATCGATTCCACAAGCCAAATACACAGAGAAGGATTGGAACTTAACTTCATTCACAAGTTTTATTTTTATACAGATGGTCTGAACCGAGATATAGGATGGCTCACACATTATCTTACACCTTTAATGACTTAACCAACCAACCAAATGATGGAGGTGCTAATGGTTCTTAACAGCCTCTTGTAATTATTTGAACTATCTACTCACTGTCTCTCTTTTTCTTCCTCCTCTCCGCCTTTTCCTTCTCCTCCCTCTTTCGCCCTCCTATCCTTATTTATTCTTGGATCTGGACTTATTATACTCCAGTCATCTGAAGAAGTGGGTTTTGCCCATGAATGCTCATGATACTGTAAGCAGGGGCTGAACTACTGCTTGCTATCAGCCAGCTAAGAGGAGAGACCCACCCTGGGAGCGGGTAGGCTCACTCAAATTGGTTAGTTCTGCAAGATAATTAACTGTTAACTGAGTAAATACAGCTCATGACAAGATGAAGAAGAAATCTGAAGTGTGTTTATGTAAATCCAATTCAGCTAGGGCTGATGGAGGATCGATTGTTAAAATGGAATGTGATGTTTTGTAACTAATTTGGGCTGTTGTTGGGGTCACAAATCATGCTACCCCTAAATGTGGGAACTGTAAAATATGACACTGGTGCTTGTAGGAGAGATACCATCATTGTAAGAGGTCGCAGATGAACAAGCTTCCTCCTTCCAGAATTGAGTGAATTGAATTGGGGGAAAGGGCTTGAGCCAGCCTGCTTCATGCCTGCCAGACATGAGCTATAAGACTGGTTCAACTTGCCTTCCCCTCCCCCCTTATTTTAGGCAGACTCCATCAGGAGTCTTTTTGCTAGTCCAGTGGAAGCTGGAATTTTTTGCCAGCCTAGGTGGTGGCTAAAGAGTTGAAATCACTAAAAGCTGAAGTCACTGGTTTGGCCTGGAGCCAGACCCATTGCAGCCAGAAAGATTGCTGGTGGAAGCAACAGGCAGGTGGCCGGTGGGAGTGGTGGTAGGCAGCTGGTGGGAGTAACCAGTGGGTAGCTGGTTGGAGTGGCGGCAGGCAGCCAGCAGAGCAGAGCGGTTGGTGGGAATGACCAGCCAGCGGCTGGCAGGAGCGGCAGCAGGGGTCCAGTGGAGCAGCTGGCAGGAACAACCGGTGGCCAGCCAGCAGGAATGGTAGCAGGCGTCCAGTGGAGTGGCTGGCAGGAACGACTGGTGACTGGCCGTTAAGAGATGCGATAGGTAGCCAGCGGAGCGGCTGGTGGGAATGACAGGCGGGCAGCCGGTAGGAGTGGCAGTAAGCGGTGCCAGCAGACCTCAGGAGCAGCACAAAGGTGGCATGGCCTCAGGCTCAATGAGTGGAGTCATCAGGGTGATGTATCAGGGTCTGCACTGACTGGACAGAGCTGTAAGTGGGGCGTTTGAAGGGGAGTATGGAGAAAGTTTGGGTAAATGAATGGAACCCTTACATTATTGCCGAGGGGCAAATTGCTCTATCCATTTGAGCTGGGACGGTTACTAACTATGTTTGTGGTATTTTTCCGAGCTAATGCCATGTAACTTTTCTTCCTCTTTCATTAAACATTTCTTTTCTACATTCAGACTCTGTGCTTGCGAGTGGGGAATCATTGCCTCTCAGAGGCGCCCAGGGATGTGTGAATTTCCCAGGCTCTGGGTGGGGGCTCAAGCTGATTCTGTATGAGATGGATGAAAAGGGACCCCTAGATATTGAACCCAGCCCTGGCTGCTGCTGGAGCTACCTGGCAGAAGGGTTACAATACTGTCAACATGTTTTGTTAGTCTTTAAGGTGCTACTAAACTGTTTGTTGTTTTTTAAGTTTTTCCTGTTACAGACTAATGCGGTTACCCCTCTGAAGCTTTTATAGCAAGATAGTTATGATGTAACTCAGGTCAGACAGTTTTTTGAAGAGTAGATGGGACCATATCTAAAGAACATTAACAGAGGAAGGCCATTTAGAAAAATCCCATCCATCCACTGCATTAGTAGCCATATGTAGCTCAAAACTGAAATAGCTGCTGAGGTTTTCCCAAAACATCATAGGAAATAAACATGATTGTGCATAATAGTAGTTATGAAGAGGTGCCAGTTTGCATTTATTTAGTGTATTTCATCAGAAGATATGAAAGTCCTATAAAAATACAAATTAACCCTCCTAGCTTCATTGTGATTCAGTGGGGGTTATTATAATCATTTAAAAATGAGCAAACTGAGCCATCAAGCAGTTTAGTCAATGGACCAAGGTCACACAGTAATTCAGAGGCAGACCTGGGAAGGAATACCCTGATACAGTCCTGGGGTTTCCCCTTTTATTAGCATTTGTATAAATCTAAATAAGTGAATACAAGGCAGCATATTTTTTGTGAAATTTAGATAAGTAAGGTTTTATCTACACTGCTAAGTTTAAAGCAGAAGGGTGGCAGTCCTGCCACAGCAGTGCTTCAGTTCAGCAGTGTGGTCACAGCACCACTTCTGGGAGTGAGCTCTCTCAGGGCACATCTACACTAAAGGGAAAGTTTGGCTTAAGCTATGCAACTCCAGCTGTGTTAATTATGTAGCTGGACTCAACGCATCTTAAATCACCATCCACACAGTAGGAGGTTAACAGGAGCAAATGCTCCAGTCGGCTTCCCTTACTCCTTACAGGCTTGGGGAAGGGAGTGAGGGAAGGGAATGAGTGAAGATAGGGGCTTGAGAGAAGGAGGAGAGTGAAAGTGGGCATGGGGTAGAGCACCCTCAGGGCCTGGAAGAAGCTGGCACCTGTGGAACACTGTAAAGAATCAGTGCTGCTAGTTGCATATAGTGGCTAGTTAGGCTTCTTTTTGCTTCAAAGGTGTATCCTGTTCCAGACACCTGAAAAGTGTGTGCCTCCTATTTCCTGGTGTATTGGAGGATGGAGGCTAGGCTGAATTCATTCCTGAATGCTTCCTATCCACTCCCTGCTCATATGGAAAGGTGAGGGGAGACAATTATGCAGAGGCTGTCCACCTCTTTATGCAGCTTACCCATTATGGCTAGCTGGCATAAGCAGGCCCACCAACAGGGGGAGGAAAAGGGAGCAACTGCACTGCTGCGTGGTGATTTAAGAGGACCTAGGGCTCCTAGCCCCTGCCAGTGCAACAGTGGTGGCAGAAGGAGTCGTGGACCATTTAAATTGCCACAAGAGTGCCGCGCATTGTGCTTCATACAGCTCTTTGGGCTGCCTGGGATAGGTGTAGTGTGCTCCGTGTGACACTGAGGGTTCGCTGCCCCAATCCCTGCCCCTTCCACTGAAAACCCTGTTTCTTCTGGAAGCACAGAGCCAGGTCCCTATCTCCCTTCATCTTGCCCAGTGGCCAATAAGTCTGTCATCTACCCTGGGCATAGAGAGGAAATATCTTGTGCCCTCTTAGGGTATGTCTACACTTGCATCCAAATACGAAATAGGGCTGCAAATGTAGGCAGTCGGAATTGCAAATCAAGCCTGGGATTTAAATATCCCATGCTTGATTTGCATCTTCCTGACCGGGCACCATTTTTGAAATTTACAAGCCCAGAATAATTGCCCATGTCTACATGCGGCAATGAAACAGGCGTTCGAAATAAAGCCCTATTTCGAACTACCTGTTAAACCTCATTGCAGGAGGAATAACAGGTCATTCGAAATAGGGCTTTATTTCAAACGCCCATTTCACTGCCGCATGTAGACATGGGCAGTTATTCTGGGCTTGTAAATTTCAAAAAATGGCACCCGGCCGGGAAGATGCAAATCAAGTGTGGGATATTTAAATCCTGGGCTTGATTTGCAATTCCGAATGCCTACATTTGCAGCCCTATTTCGTATTAGGCAGCAAGTGTAGACATACCCTTACTCCTCAGTGTGAATATACTGGTTGGGTCAGACTTAGGTCCTAATTTATAAGCACAGCTTTTTGTAGTATTTCTCACCAAGCATGCCCCTATGGGTACGTCTACACAGCAGCGTTATTTCGGAATAAAGTAATTCATTCCAAAATAATATATTGTGCATCTACACAGCAAGCCTGATATTTCAAAATAAATTTTAAAAACTGGCTTGTCATGGCTGAATTCCCTAATTTGGCACTTCTAGTGTAGGTAATGGGGGCTAGCTAATAAAATAAAACCACTGTCAAGTTCCTAGAGACAAAAAAAAAAAAAAAGTTTTCCTGCTTTCAGTTTCCCCTGAAATCTGTTCTGTATTGCTACCACCAAGTGTCCAAATCTTTTTCCAAGGGAAGAGGCCTTCCAACCTCCTTTCCCTAAATGGGTGGAAAAACAAACACGCTCTCCCAGAGGACCATGAACCGGTGCTCTCTCTCTGGAAATGTGTCTGCAGTCAGACACTTAAGATTAAGGACACAAAAGATTAACCAATACTGGTTAACAGAACAAAAAAGAAAACACTTGCATTATTAAAACAAGACTATTGTTACAAGGATAGTAAATGACTTGGTGTTAAACAGCAATGAATTGATACAAAACTCAGGGATTCTCCCTGGGATTAATTCTTGGTTACAAGAAAGAAAAACAATTAACCAGCTCAAACACAATTACCAAACTGCAAACAAGGAAAACAATAAACCTGACAGATTACCTAAACTTTTTCCTGCTCACACATTCTGATGAATCCAGGGGATCTGTTTTTGGGGAGTATTCATCTCCTCTCTCCCTGCCTGGAGAAGATTCCATCTGTCTCAAACAAAAGAGATTTCTGTCTTCAGTTTGAAATTCTTTAGCAGAATTTCATTGGCCAATGCCCGAAGCCCCTCTGCCTCAAGATGAGCAGAGCTTTAAGATTATTTTAGCCCTTTCCTCACTCTCTATTGACTCTCCTTCACAGCTCCCATTCATGTCAGGGCTTCTTACTCCAAATTCTGCAAACTTCATTGTATGAGGAGTAAGGTAAGTTGGAGGAAGAGAAATAAGCTATTTTGATGTAAGCTGCGCAATTAGTGTACTCAAGTTGTGTAGCTTATTTCAAGTTTAGCTCTGCTGTGTAGAGGTACTCTAAGAAAGCACTCAACTATCAACAAAAACAGATTTGCCTTTCGGAATTTTTAATACCATTGCCTTTACAAATTTAGACATATTGTTTGAAAGGGTTTTTATCCCAAAATAGCATTGTTTGCTATTGTTGTTTAACTCTATTACTATTTATGACCAAATACATCTGTATGCTCCGGCTGCTTAGCACTGCTTCAGCATCTCTAAGTAGCCATAAAGCCAGTTTAACTGGCTGGTTATTACTGCTGCTTTGTATTACCAGAATGATACAAAACAGCCAGAACATGTACCTAATGTGTATATTAATGCTATTTGGCTATATCCAGGGCTAGTGTAAACTAGTGTATTTTCACTGATTTCAATGGAATCGGAGCACTTCATATCAGCTGAATGTCTACATAGGGCCACCTAATCTCAAATTAGACAAAATCTCAAAGTAGCTTTTTGGAAAGATGTATCACTCTGTGAAGGACTCCAGCTCATGTTTACTAGCGTTCCTTCATTTTAAAGGACTCCAGAGTGTGTAAGCTAAATTCTATGGTACTACTCCTAATTAAACATTAAATGTGGAGATACAAACCACTGGTAGAACAATTCAAAATATTTCCTTTCCAGCTCAAATCAAAGAAGATGACTATACAGCATCTCAAGGCATAAAACCCATTCAGCATATTAGATTGCAAAGTAAACAGCTAGAATACATTTTCACAATGAAAACTAAAACAGTTCAAATTGATTGAAAAACAGTGATGGACCAGATCCTCAGCCAATATCAATTGTTGTAGCTCCAAAATAATTCATTGAATGACACTGATTTCCACAAGTAGGGGATCCAGGCCAATAGTATATTCACATTTTTCATCCCTGTAGTCTCTCATAGCATTATATATAATCTTTTTAAATTCCTGGTTCTTTGCCACTCATAAAATATCCAGTAAATAATCTCATTATAGATTACCAAGCAAACAATTCTCAGTTTTAGCTGACTGATTTCTTTACTTTCTCACATCAGGATCTAAGTTTTTCCACACTCTCTCATTTCACAGATGTTAGCCAATGCTAACATTTTTTTCCTTGTTCTATTTCAGTCTTTGATTTACATGCTTCCAATAAATGTACAAAAATAACAGGCTATTATCAAACCTTTCTCTGAAGTGTTTACCCTGGGGCTAAGGTTAATGACAACGCTGTTACCAAAATACTCTCTCCTTATTGCTAGGATGCCAGCCCAGCCTTTGATCTGCTCTATTGTTATAGAACTCCTGTGAGGGAGTACTTACCAAGTGAATGCTTTGTGTAGTTCTTCTATAATTCATTTAGATTAAAGCCTGTAAAGTACTACAACAGGAAAATGACTGTCTTGCCTCCTAAAGCTCCCCCCCAAAAAAGCTGCAGTTATGCATTTGTGGTCCTTGGAACAGTTTTTAAATTTGGAAATATAAAATTTCATTAAACTGCAGTGTAGTCATTCTGTATGTGCAATAAAGGGTTGTTGGTTTCCTTCTCCTCAAATAGGACCAATGCCTTTAGATAAATAGTTATTTTATAGTAAACTGATTCCTCCCCTGCCACACACACACAGATGTGTTTACTTGACATGATCCGGGAACTGAGGGATCCTTTATCACCAGGCCTTTATTTTACCCCATCAGCTGCTCTAAGGAGTCTGTGAAATAGGTGAGGAGGTGGACTTGTAAGGCCTTATCTCAAATTCCAGTAGGTAGCAATTCTTGTCTTGTAGGAGTGAGTTGCAGCAAAACCAGGAGTCAGGGATTCCCTATAGCCACTCCACTACTCCTTATCTCCTCAACAAGAGCAGAAAAGGACAGGGAGGTGATAACCCTTTGGAATGAAATGAAATGATTATCCTTTATCTGGCAGGTGATGATTATTGTGTTTCCTTTGTATTAGCACAGTAGGATCTGATTATAGGAAAGTGAAATATCTAACCGTGGGAGGAAGCTTTACTGTTAGGGGAATAAAAATTCACTGAAATGCTCTGAAGCAATTTCACTCTTAATCTGGTTCAACTGTGTATGGGATATTTTTAGCTGAACTTGTGTCACAGTTATTTCAACAGATAGCAACTTTTCCTGACCCAGGGCCATATTCAGATCCCTTTACTCATGTTGAATATCACCTGTCACTGTTACAGGGCAAGTTGATCATTAGACCTAGGGTTGCAGCCTCTGAGGTATAAAAAAAGGGACACCTGGGATGAACTTGAGTCCATAAAACTGGAGATGTGGTTGTGTGTACTGATTTTCCAGTACAGCTATCACCAAAAAAGGGGATGATCCTGAGAGCCTGGATAGGTGATAATCCTATTTAGACCCTCTTGTAGTACCTCACAGGTATACTTTCCAGGGATAGGTCTGGATTCCTGCACTTAACTCTGGGTGGAACTACACTATCCAACCACTATGGGCCTGTATCTCTGGGTTGCAGCCCTCTAGTTTTCATTCTTGTCAACACAGGCCCTTTCTGCCTGCTATAGAAGTTTCCCTTTGGGAGCCTGTGGCAATGTATAAAAAAACAAGTAGACCAGTAGCACCTTAAAGACTAAAATCTATCTATCTATCTATCTATCTATCTTCATGAGCTTTTGTGGGCAAAACCCACTTCCTCAGATGAGAGTGGAGAAAAAAAAAGAGAAACCTCCCAATTTATAACAGAAGAAGAAGAGAGGGGGAGTGTTGGTATTACTAGGGCTAACTGAGCAAGCTGTAAGTGTGGCCAACCCCACTCCCAGCCACTATGCTCTCTGTCTACCTCCCCTCTCTGTCCACTATGCGCGCCAACCCTTCCTGGCCACTACGTGTGCCAACCCCCCCTTTCTCTGGCCAGAACACTTGCCAACCCTCCCCCCACTGTCCAGTATACTAACCACCTTGCCCCTCCCCGGCCAGTATGCTTGCCTACCCTCTCCCCGACTGCTATGCTCACCAACCCCTCCCTTTCTCTCTTACACCCTACCACCAGCCAGCTCCCCCTTGGCTCCACAGCCTACCACTAGCCCGCTCCTGCACTCACCCTTCCGGCCAGACACACTATCCCCAGCCTGCTCCTGCACCCTCCCTCCTGACCAGACTCTACACCCTCCCCCCTCTTGCACTCTACCTCCCACCCAGATCCTGCACCCCCCATTCCAATTCCACTCCCTGGCAGAGACAGGAGGGGAGACATGTGTGGGAGGGGAAGGAGGAGGCTGTGCGGCTCCCACCTCCCTGGAGCAATGGGGCGGGGGCGAGGGAGGATGCCACGTGGTTCTTGCCTCCCTGGAGCAACCATTTGTGACTCTTACCCGTGTGTGGCTGCAGCTCCCTGAGTGAACATGGGGCGGCAGTGGGGTTGGGCTCAGATGGTGGAGGGGACCCAGCCGCAGAAGCAGAAGCAGCAGCTCCTATCTGGCAGTGTGGTCCCCTGGAGCATGAAATGGAGTCACCCATGCCCAAAGGGGACAGCGCCAAGGCCTCCCACAGCAAGTAAGTGAGGATACAGGCAGGCAGCGATGGCGGCATGAGGATGCAGATGATTTGATGGTGTCACTGTCACCCTGCAGGAAATGTTTTATAGCTATAGAGAGAGGGATGAGCTTTTGTGGGTAAAGCACATTTCATCAGATGAATTGGAATGGGAATAACAGAAACTAAGAGATATATATAACAGCAGAAGAACCTGTCAATTTTAGGACCCACGCTAATGAGGCTAATTAAGTGGACTGGCTGTGTCCTATACATAGCTACTTACTCCCAGCTTTAACATCTGCATGCCCACATCAAAAGCTGTTCATGGGACACATTCAGAGACCACTTCTTTAGTCTCATTAACACAAGTCCTACAATTGACAGGTATTTCTTCTACTGTTAAATATATGTCTTAGTTTCAGTTATTTCCACTCCATCCATTCCAATTCATCTGATGAAGTGGGTTTTACCCACAAACACTCATGAGTCTATATATTTTGGTTAGTCTCTAAGGTGCCACAGGAACTACTTGTTTTTAACCTGATATGTCATTCATTGCATGTTTTTACCAAAAAACCCTGAAAATTTAGATTGCAAAGAACTAAGGAATGGGTCAGGGTCATTCTCTTCTAATATGGTCTCCAATATAGATGGGATTAAAGGAAATGTTTATTAAGCTCCAGACATATGGCACTGATTAGAAAACTGCAAGGCCTGAGCTCTGATTGGTTGGTTAATATTCTAATGAGATAGATTAATCTATGTAAACCACATAGCTCAGTTCCTACTGCTGTTTTAAATTGCCAATTTCATCTTCATCCAGTAGAGAAAATGCCAATCTTTCCCTCAGCAGTAAAATCTTCTTGTTATGACAATGTAGCAAGTTCAGAGTTACTATTAGTGTGAAACATCTGGTAACTACAAGAAGTTGCTCCTAAGAGATAATCCCATTCCTGGAAAATTAGAAGAACTTACTCAACTTAGCTGTATTTCATGTTTTTTAATACCCCTGAGTATACTTGCCTCATACTATGGTAATCACTTTGCCTCTGCACCATAAATAAAACCACAGATGCTACATTTGGCTGTAATGGCCACTGCTTAACATAAATAAATGATAAAAAAACAATATTATGCATATATAAAATATACACACCATGATAAATAGCATGGCACGGGAAACTGATGTTCATGCTTAAATAGGTGAATAAGCAATCAGCAGGGACATTGGCTTTTTTTAAGAAAAGGAACAGGAGCTTGGATGCCAAAGGAGGCTTTTTATTTCTACAGCATTGTTTTTCTTTAGCAGTTGGGATAGTTTATGTCCTGTTCCATTTTCTTGGTAGAAATGCTCACCTGGAACAGGTCTACAGGGTATCTGTGGAGCAATCTCTCCTTCGCTACTTTTTTGAGAAAAAATGGTGCAAAGTGTTGGATTTTAGAGGTATATTTAAAAGACATGGAGAGAGCAAAATATAAACATAGAATTATAGTCTTAGAATCCAAAAACCCACAGCTTTCCCTCTGACAAGGCTCACGATCCTCCTCTAGCAACATCCAACTGTGTGAGAATAAAAGGGAGAAAAATAAATTGCTGATGCAACCAGCTTAACAGAACAAAGCAGTGCCTGTAATAATTCTAGTACTCACCCCCAGCCTGTTGTACTAAGCATTTACTCCACACTGTCATATGGCTTAGTCCAGGGTTGAAAAATAAACAGGTTGAGGAGCTTCAGCAGAGAATATCCTGCAGGCAGGAAGACAGTCAACAGAAAATGAATATAGCCAATTGGCAGGAAGCTTGAATCAGTTCTGAATGGAAAAGGATTGCTCTGTCTGCAGATGACACCTTTCACATTCATGGCACGAGAATCACTACCAGTCTTGAGTAGTTGTATTCTTGGCAGGCAGTGTTAAATATTTGAAGAATGGGTTCCCAAAGGATAGTACCAAACCCTCACTGCTTCTAAAACACATTGGTTTAGAGTGACAGTGAAGGGTTACAAATAAAATCAGAATCAAACCTGATTGAAGATGTGTGAGCACAGGTAACACTTTAGAAACCAGCTAGAAGACATATTCTGTTGTGACTTGGGCCTGATTCTTCACTAACCTGCAACTTGCAAAGTAATATACACCTGTAAAAATGAATGTAAAATGCTTTAATTTTGATCTGATAGCATTTTAAGCTTTTGAGAAGGGATGTGTGTTGGTTGCCATGCAATACATTTATAAATGGCATGACTACTTATCAAATTGTAGGAAAAGGGTCATTAACAATATGGAATGATGTAAGGAAGTGATGTAAACAACTATATTGAGGGCTAAAATTTCAACAATAATTGCTAATTGCCCCAATTATGTGTTTACCTTTATTATTTTAAATTTCCATTGTATGATGCAATACAGTACTAAAATGCTTTATTTATTAATGTGCATTAGAAAAATACAAGTCATTGATTGCCATGCAGGCCAGCTGTCATTATTACACCAAAACACCAGTAAGAACATTTTGGAGGATGTAATCAATCCTGTAATGTCCGATTGGCAAAAGGAGACATTATTCTAGGTTGTTTGTGGGAAACCAGTTTTTTAAAACTATAGCGAATAAACAACACATCAGTGAATTGGACAGCTACCGAGGTGGGCTTGGAAAATCCACCCTCTCCTAAAATATGATTAGTATCCAGAGTCCCTGTTCCAGAAAAATATGCAACCCATCAAGTACCCAGGTTTGGGTCAGAACACATGAGGGAATCAGCAGGATAATGTGTTAGCTTCTGTGTAGCTTAGCTTGTTATGTTTGCATGCAAACACATAAAACTCCACAGCCATCTTTCTTCCCTCTTCCCCCATCCTACCCACAGATTTCTGAAAAAACAAATCAACCTCCAGTCAAATTTGACACAAAAAATGGTGTCATCTATGGGCTGCATGAAGTAACTTTAACTAACATGGACTAGATTTGTAACTGGAAAACATTTCAACCCCCTCCCATCTACAGTTTGCTCTTTCCAGGCATCTTGTTATACTGCTGAGTGGTTACACAGTGGGGTAGTAACAGGCCTGGCAATGCAAGATTATTATTTTTAAGGAACTATAATACCCTTGCAAAAATCTGTGCCTTTTCTATGGAAGTTCACTCTCAAGGTATTTTTGCTGTTTGCATTTCCCAATTTCCATTTTGAACTGCAGGTCATAAGGAGGGAAGAGAGCCAGGCATTTTGTGGTGTACATTGCACCACTAGTGGATATACTAGGAGGGCCTTCTAATAACTTCTGCATTGGTTCATTAGAGTAGAAATCACACCCATTATTGTATTAATAAACATTAAAATGAAGCCAGCTCCCTGGTGGCTTCTGCCCTCCCATGTCTGCTGCAGGCTTCTCAGCAGCCTGTTCCTCAGCGGGCATCAAAGAGCTCCTCTTAGTGTGGCCTCAGCAGAGGAGAATTACGGGCTTGTGGGACCCAGGGCCAGAGCAAATGGTAGGGCTCTTAACTCTCCAGGATTGTTCTGAAATCTTTGGATCTATGTCCTGTGATGAAAACTCCAAGAATCCATCCAACCAAAATTGGCATCCCTGGATGTCTGAGTCCCCTCCAATTCCTTTCTCCTTGCAGTTCCCCACCCTGAACTCCTGCTTGGGAGCAGAGTCAGAGTGAGGGGGCCTTCTCTGGTAGGAAAGCCAGGCAGCCAGAGCAGGGCAAGCCCCCATGCCCTGACCCCACTCCCAAGCATGAGCACTGGATGGATGGGCTAGCAGGACAAGCCCCAAGAACCCAACCCTGCTTCCTGGCAGAAGTGTAGGTGGATGAAAGAAACAGGCTGGGTGCAGGGACACCCATTTTTCCAGGATCCCCCTAATTGGCTGGGACCCCTCAGCACAGTACCCATAGGCCTAGTGGTAGACACGACAGGATGTGCTGCTGCTGCTGCTGCCTCTGTTGCTAAGTGTACTCTTGCACTAACAGTGCTCCAGCAAAAGTTACTTCACTGTCCTCATTCAGCACCTGCTGCTGGCTTCCTTCAGTCCTTGTGCTAGACTCTGGAGCCAACATGGCTTCATCCTGGCTGATCAGGTCATTGTGCACCATCACTGGCTCCACCCCTATGCAGTGGCCAGCCCCTGTTCACACTCCTTATAAAATGGGCATGCTAGCGGTGAGATGCCTGAGGTGCAGTTCTGAGCCCCAGTTTTCCTGGGCCACTTAATCCTGTCTGCACAGGTCTGGTAAGTTTGCAACATACCACCTTCTTCATTATTTTTCTGGCCTCACAATAGAGATTTACCCAGATCTGGCTATGTTTCTGTGAGCATGAGGCAGTGTGCTTTACAAAGGACTTCTTCTGGTGCTTTTCTGTTTCAAACACAGAAAGGTCGCTGGTGGCATGGTATTCAGAAGACAATGGGAGGAGGGTTAAATACCAACTTACCCAGTTGCTGCACTACACCAAGAGAGGCTGCTTCTATTTCTCTATTGTTATCTAGAAATTCTTGGGATAGAGACGACATAGGAAGTTGGCCCATGGGATTGTTTTGGTAGTGATACTTTTGGTGGATGATCAGGAACTGAGTCAGGAGGGTGGGACAGCAGCTGCACTTCAGAACAGTAGGGCTCAAATCCTGAGTCCTGCTTTGACTTGGACTGGAGCTCTGTAGGGTCCTATGACCTTAGGCCTGAGCTTGAGTCCAAGAGATTTATGTGTAGACCGAAAAAGTAGGTTTGGACTCAAGCCTGAGCCCTGGTTTATATTTTAGCCTTAAAGGTCTATGGGCAGCTCAGACTCCTGTCCTGTGGTGAGTACCTAAGTGCTTGTCTATGCAGCCCCATCATTTAGACTACCAGAGTGTAAATTTCAGCTTGCAACAAAGTGCAGTGCTGTAACTCTCTCATGTGGGTGCTGCTAGTACCCACTCAAAGGTATTTAGTTCACATTAATACTGAGGTTGTCTGTATCCTGCAGTGTAAGCTGTCAGTGATAGTATATGCCAAAGGGGTATCCGGGCTGTCCATATCTCTTTGGAACTATGGAGTGTAGATGAATGTGTTAAGCACCATTCTGATTCCTCCTCCTCTCCCTCAGCCTACGTGATCAAAACAGCCCTAGAAGGGTATCCTGCCCTGCTCCATTGTGGGGATTGGGTTAGAAGAATCTTGTTTTCCTCAACTTATCAGAACACAGGACTTTAGGTCTAAACACTACACACTGTTTAATAATATTATAGCAAGAATCACCAAGTAGCACCAATATACATAGTGTTACATCTTCTTTTTCTTAGTTTCTGAGCCGAACACAGCGTTTGAAGAAATGCAGTATTGTTGTTAGGATTTTTCTGCCAATGTTTTTGGGGAAGCAAACAGCAAGGGAGTTTGCTGTCTGCCTTAAATTCTCAAACTGGAGCCAACCTTTGGTAGCGAGTTGCATCCTGGGAACTGGGAATATGTTTTGGGCTGAGATCCCTGGCAGAGGGGTTCACTTGCCTGCTGTTTGTGACCACCTGTGTTGATGAGCTAGTGCAGGGGTTCCCAAACTTTTTGACACGGGGACCTGTAAATCCATTCACGAACCTTTTGGAGGACCGGTAACGGTAATTTGCATGTTTGCGTATTCATTAAGCAAATGATGAATATTCAAATAATTTGTTTCTGGTCCTCCAAAGCCCCCAGTGCCAGCGTTAGCAAAGCTTTTGATACAGTCACCCACAATATTCTTGTCTGCAAGTTAAGGGAATATGGATTAGATAAATGGACTGTAAGATGGATAGAAAGCTGGCTAGGTCAGGGTTTCCCAAACTTTTTACTTTAGTAGGAACCTGGTTTTTTTAGTACTGTTTTTTGCAGCCCAAAAATATAAACTCATATAAAAAAAAAGAATTAAAAATGAACAAATTTTCAGTGTTTCACTTGGCTGCATCCTCTGCCCAGCTTGGGTCAGGGCTTGGGGGACCTGGCGCCATATGGGCATTCCAGGAGGCGGGAGCAGGAACAGATTGGGGACATGGTATCTGGCTAGGAAGGAGTGTGCAAGGAGGGGTAGAGTTGCCAGGTGTCCAGTTTTGTACTGGACAGTCTGGTATTTGAGGCTTCTGTCCAGGAAACAAATTGAGAAAATACTGGACATTTTATATGTCTGGTATTTTCTAATTAGATACGTTTTATTATTATTAGGTGTGTCAGTCCTTAGCTGACTGCCTGGCTGGTAGATGTGTTCAGGCTGCCTGAGTGTGTCTACCAGCCAGGCAGTTCACAACTACTCGAGAGAAGGTATGGGGGGGAAGGGGCAAAATGGAATCCCTGGGGCTGGAATCACTCGTGTGCCTGGGTCTGCATGTGCCCGGATCAGTCCCACTCCTCCCCCTTCTCCTCCTGATCTCCCCAGTCCAGCCCTGCTGCCTCTCTCCAGCCCTGCTTCCAGAGGGTGGTTCTCCAGTCTTCCTCCTCCTGATCTCCCCCAGCCAGTTCTCCCCAACCCCCATTCAGCCCAGCTTCCGCCGCCCACCCGCCCGGATCTCCGCGGGACAGCCCCGCTACCCCAACCCTGCTTCCGCCGCCTGCCCACCTACTAGGATCTCAGCCGGACCGCCCTGCAACCCCTAGCCCTGCTTCTGCCGGCCGCCCACCCACCAACCCCGATCTCCATGGGACAGCCCTGCTGCTCCAACCCTGCTTCCCGGTGGCTGGTTCCCCCCTGCCCCACACCTCCTCCTCCCAGCCCGCCGCGTTCTGCTCCCCTCCTGGCAGCCACACTGAGGCCTGGTATTTTTTTCCCACAATTTGGGAAACACTGAGCTAGTGTATGTAGTGCAAGTGAACTAGTGGTACCCAAACTTCTACA
Source organism: Pelodiscus sinensis (assembly GCF_049634645.1). NCBI lineage: Eukaryota > Metazoa > Chordata > Testudines > Trionychidae > Pelodiscus > Pelodiscus sinensis. The sequence continues at coordinate 274,983,441 of NC_134711.1, forward strand.
TTACTGCTTTTCCAACAGCAGGAAATGGGCCTGCAAGACTCCAACATATTCAACTTCTCAGCAGAAGGAAAACAATAAATATGTATTTAAAAGAATACCACTTTGGTGAGCAGAATATCCTAAATTGAACCTACTCTATTATTACTAGAACCTTTTAATATTGAGAGCTTCTTTATGGCATTTTTGTAATATTAGTATAGATCATATGAAATCTTTATTCCTATTTGGATTCTTTCATTTGCACTGAAAATGTACATATTATTACATAAGTCATATGTCAAGGCGGTATGCATATGTGCCAGGCAGTTCTGAAGCACCATAAATGCTTTCTATCTGATGTAAATTTTTTAATATTTCTTTTAGAAACAGAACTTCTGTTTGTTTGTTTGGCACAAAGTGAGGATGTTAAATCTGTGAAAGCAATGGAGATTTGGCTGGCATGCTTAATGGGCAATATGCTGCCTTTTGCACTAGTACTTCTATGCCATATGGCATGCTGAAGAGCTGGAAACTCTTCAGGTGAAAATTTTTGATAGTTGCCTGTCTGAGAAGCAGAAGCAAGTCCTTGAATTATGTGGAAGGGGAAGGCTAATGTGATCATTGATTCATTTCTGGGTTTTTTGCTAAGGTGGCAATGAAATTTACCCATAGGTCATGTGCTGGCAGATTTTGAACTTTATACTTAGCAACTGCACCTAAGTCAGATACCATAGTGATGATGGCATAAATATCTAAAGATATTATGTTTAAAAGTGAAAGAAGGAGAGAGATTTTAGAATTTCAGGAAGTTGTGAAATTTCATTTTTGACCATCCATTCTCTGTTCCATTGCTTTGATAATGGGCAGACATCTGAAGTAATCTAAGCTCTTGGGGTTCGTCAGCACAGCGAGTAGCAGCAAGTCTCAGAGCCCAGGTCAACAAACTTGCGCTTGTGGGGCACGTACCACAGCACTCAAAATGGTTGTGTAGATCTTGCAAGTCACATTGGATCTTGAGCTGTAAAACCCACCTTGCCCCTAAACTTCAGAGACTAAGCACTAGACCAAGCAGCAGTATCGAATACGTATTTTTAACATAGTTTCCCAAGCTGAGGACTCTTGACTTAGTTGATCTCTGAGGATTGCTGTTGTAGGCTGCTGCTCATCATGTAGAAGTATCCTCCATGCTTCGGTTTCCCATGTGAATAGTAGGGGTACTGTTTCTTTCAATGTCAATTGGGGAGTGTCTCCCTTGATATACTGTGATGCAGACACCTCTGTAAGTCAGTCTAAGTATGTCAACTTAAGTTATCTGGCATAACTTAGCTGATGTTATCTTATTGGTGTTGACGAGGACTACACACACAAGTTCATTAGCTTAACTGTATTGATCTGAAATGAATATTTCCTAGATCTATGCTTGATTTTTCTTCTGTTAAAATGTGCCCTGCCTTCACTCCATTTAAAAAAGGGAACTGTGGTTGACAAAACATTGGGAACCAGGAATTTTGATGTTCTATTTTTTCTCTGACAATGATTTCCTTTGTGACTTTTAGCAAGTCATTTAAATGCTTTATCTCAATTACTGGCACAAGATTGTAATGATGATTGGAATGAAAACACTTAATGCCAGTATCTTACTGCTTAAGATGGTCAAAGACCCTGAAACTGCTGAGATCACAGCTCCATATATAATGGACCCATGTTCAGATCTTGCCTGCATCCTCAAGCAGCACTGCTGTTCGGTGCTCTCATTCCAGAGATATGCTTGTTGCAATAAAATGGATCTGTATGAAAAATTCTCGAAAAGGAAAAAGAAAGAAAGATGTTCTTTCTGCATTTAGGCTACAAAGGTGTTAAGAACAGAGCAAGGCAGAGCAGGAGAAGAGTTCTTTAAATAAATAAAGCAATGACTTTTCCATGCCAAAAGACAATTTTTGGCTTTATCTAGAAAAAAGGTCTAAGCCAGTTATACTAGAGCAAGGATTTTCAAACTTGGGTTGTGGGCCTGCCCAGCCCATGCCACTTCTACAGATCCCCAAGGCTGGAACAGCAAACTGCAGCCAACGGGAGCTGAGAGGCTCTGTGCCTATGGGTGCTTAGATGAACAAAGCATCTTGTGGCCCGCCAGAAGCTTACACTGGCGGGCCCATGACCCAAGTTTGAAAACCCCATGTACTAAAGCAGCAGTATGGGCATCCAAAATAACAGTAAACGCAAAATCTGGAGTGAGCATCTGTAATGCACTTGCAGAGTAGTATTTTTTTCTCAGTGCTAGTCTGCTTTTTGCTCCCTGTCAGTAGAGTGAAAATGGGGTTCCCCAAAAAGGAAGCTAAGAGTGCTGCAGTTCAGATTTCATGAAGTCTATTTCTCATCTTAACTGTTTTATATAGAGATAACAATATCCCATCATATCCAATGAGCATTCATTTTGTCAAATACAATACAAAAAGGTTATCATATTAGAAATTTTCATGCTATATCGAAGGAATGGAGCACTGATTCAATACAACACTAATTTGATTTGATGGAAATTAATATTATCAGACTTGCATTTTGTTTTACTCAGGAATGTCAGTGCTGCCTGTGCTGTTTCTCTTAAAATTGTCAACACCTTTTTATTGAACTAACCTAAAAATTACCAGCAAAGCTTTTGACAGATAAACTATCTTTTTAGTAGGAATGAAAGACTGGAAACAGTTTCACAAAGCAGAAAACCCTAATGCTTTTCATAAAGAACCACATACTTTTTCAAAGGATGAAATGAGCTGTTGAAAAATTTCTAGAATGTCTAAGATGCAATTTTTCAGGACACACTTTGTAGCACTATTCTAATTAAACCCATCAGTCAACTTCTTGTCTCTGTAAATCTAAGTATATGTATTCATATAAGATGAAGATATATACCTTGCTGAATGACTCTTATAAGAGCTGGATTCTTTCATGAAGCAGCTAAACACTAGGGTCAAAGGGAATTAAGCACTAACTGCCACATTAGGCACCAGTTCTAAAATTCAGAATCTCTTTCAGCTGCCAACTAATTATGCACATAACTAATTTCCCTGGGCACCTGAATTTCTGCCAATAAACTCTCTTAGGAGCCTAAAAATCTGACACTGACCATGGCCTCAGCTACCTCAGCCATGATGCCATACCTATTATCTGAGTCCTGATAAGATCCTCAAGGTAAGTGAGCTTGATCTAATAGGAGTTCTCAGAAGTCACCTAAGAGAATATATTGGGCTCCGCATAAACCACAGCGGGAGGCTAGTACTAATCAGATCACAACTGTGCCTGACTTAGGACAGGGATTAGAACCAACATCTCTTATAAGAGTGTCCTATCCACTGTTCTGTGGGGCAGCATCATAGGATAGGAAGGAACCTCAAGAGGTCTTTTCATCTAGTGCCCTATACTCAAGCCACCAAACACGTTATGTACTATGTTTCCACAGGTATAGCCATTCGCAGCTCCCATTGGTTGCTGTTCACTGCTCCCAGCCAATGGGATTTGTGGGTGACCATATCTGCGGAAGTAAAAATTAGCAAGATTTATATAAAGAATTAAACAATACAATTAAAAATAATTGCTTATTTTAAACAACAGAAACCACCCCCACACTGTTGTTATACCAATTAACTTTCTTCTTTCCTGAAATATGGCCCCCAGAATAACATACAATATGCCAGCTTAGGCCTAGTCAGTATGGAGTAGAGCAGAAGACTCAATTGTTGTGTCTTGCTTACAACAATCTAATACATCCCTGAACAATGGTGCACAAATTGTGGCCCATGGGTCACACGTGGTTCTTCAGGTGGGCACCAGACAGGTTGTTTACTTTATGTACACTGGTATGGCCACCCAGAGCTCTCAGTGGCCATAGTTTACCATTGCCAGGCAATGGGAGTTGTACCAAGAAGCTTATTGTGATGAGCGAATGCAGTTCGTGAGCCACAGGTTGCTCACCACTTTCCCAAAATGATGTTTGCTTTTATGTGTAATAGCATTAGACTGTTAACTAATATTCTGCTGTGATCTACTATGAGCTTCAGATCCCTTTCTTCTTAGGCACACATTTTCCATTTTGTCTGTGGGCAACTGTTTGTTCTTTCATGAATGAAGTACTTTGTATTTGTCTGTATTGATCTTATTTACTTCAGACCATTTCTTCAGTTTGCCAGGATAATTTTGAATTTTAATCCTAGCCTCCAAAGAATTCATAGCTTGGTATCATCATACAATGAGGGTTACAGGACTCTCAGTAAACAAGATGCAATCATGTGCTTCTTATCATGACAGTCCCCCAGCATCCCCTAGTTTAAATATTCATGTAGGTATATGGGTAACTCTAGAGCTTCTCCAAGGATCCTCCAAGCATCTCCCTGATAAATGTCATTCTGTTTGCTATCAAAAATGAAAAGAAGACTGGTGATGTGACATGGGAGGCTTTCAGATGTGCTCTCTGTAGCTTCCCATGTAACCATCAGGAGTAGTCTTTTGTCTTCACAGGACACTGGCTGGTTATGGGGACAGAGCCTATGTTACCAAAGGAAGCTGAGGCAGTACGGCTATGTCTGGGTCAATTGGGAACTCAGCATATCCTTCTGCTCCCTTATAGCTATGTCTTCTGTACCAACTGCTAGAAATATTTCTTGGCTGCGACTGAAGAGTTGGTATACTCTGTTTTAAGAAATTTCCTATCATAACAAATTTACTGGAACAACGGGAAGAACAATTTCATGTCAATGGAACGGTGGTTTCCCATACCGACCATTTCTTTTTAGATTTATTTCAAGATCAGCTGAATGATCTCTTTCTGGTTTAATCTTTATTTACAATTCACTGAATGGTTTCTCACTCGTAAGATAACTCTTGTGAGGTGACAAATGTTTCATTCATTCTAACCTTTATGAAACGATATTGAAAGTTAGTTAATTTTTATTTCATCATGTTTGATTTTTCAAAACTAGCCAGGAACTTTTCTCAGTATTTCTATTGCAAAAGCAATTTAATACCCAATTAAGAACATTTTCCTTTCTTCCATTAGTTTTCTTTCTTCTAAATCTTTGTATCTGAGTCAGAAAATCTATTGATTTGTTGGCATCACTTCCTCAATACATTAGGTGAATGATGTCTTGTCATGTGCATGGTTATATGAATACTCTAGAGCAGTGTTTCTCAATCTTTTAAAATAAAGTACCCCTTTAAAAAAATTGTAAGTACCCCATGTTTAAAAAAAAAAAAAAAGTATCCCCAGTACCCATACTTGTCAGACACACATTTTTTTTTCTACCATGGTAACACATTTGTTTAAACAACTTGGCTGTGTCTAGACTGCATCCCCTTTCCGTATAAGGGATACAAATTAGACACATCGCAATTGCAAATGAAGCGGGTTTTTAAGTCCCCCTTGCTTCATTTGCATAAACATGGCTGCCGCTTTTTTCAGGCTTGGAGCTTTGCCGGAAAAAAGCGCCAGTCTAGATGCGGATCTTTCGGAAAATAAAGCTTTTTACGAAAGATTCCTTATTTTAAGAGGAAATAAGGGATCTTTCAGAAAAGGCTTTATTTTCCGAAAGATCCGCATCTAGACTGGCGCTTTTTTCCGGCAAAGCTCCGAGCCGGAAAAAAGCGGCAGCCATGTTTATGCAAATGAAGCAGGGGGATTTAAATCCCCGCTTCATTTGCAATTGCGATGTGTCTAATTTGCATCCCTTTTACGGAAAAGGGATGCAGTCTAGACACAGCCCTTAATCGTAGCCAGGCGGGTGATGAAATATTTGGGTGTTAGAAGTACAAACATAATAAAATGCTGTAAAACTTAAAACAAAAATTAAGTTTTCTCCACATTTCAGTTGTGTTGACATACTACCCAGACTTCTCTCAAGTACCCCTAAGGGTACTTGTACCACTGGTTGAGAAATACTGCTCTAGAGGAAGATATATCTCTAATGTATTCCTAAGCAATCTACTAAGAATTTTCTTTATAGTCTTTGTTTAATCTCCATGCATAGGCACCGTCTTCTTTCTAAGAGTTAAAATGGCTTGAAGTTCCCATTAGCTTGGGGCTACTGCAGTCATGTCATCATCCCTTGCCAGCTCCTATTTACATTCAGGTAACTTTTGAATCCTGTTGAAATGATTTGAGGTCAGCAGTCACATGTAGTGGCGAATGCTAATTCATATGTCATAAGAACTTAATCTAAACACTGCATACCTCTGTCCGATTTGCTGTTGTTAAAATCAACATTTCACTATACCTACTGTAGTAGTGAGCCACAAGCCCGAGGGTAGCACCAATGTTAGTCTGTGCCAATGTGCCCTAGGCCTCCAAGTGAATGCAAACTCCGACTTTGTCTACATAGCCAATTGAATGACATTTTTGTCATTCAGAGGTGCTTAAAGCTCCTCTCCTCCTCCCCCCCAAAAAAGACAAGTGTTTTTGTGCTACAAGTGGCAGTGCAAATGGCTCTCTGTCAGCAGGAGCTATCTCCTGGTGACAATGTGAACCCTGCTCGTTGAGGGGTGATGGAAATATTTTGTCTGCAAAAGTGCTGACAAATAGCATTTACACTGCACAACTTTAGTGACACAGCCATGTTGACATAGCCATGCCATTAAATACTGTGTAGTATTGACAAAGGCTCTAACTCTATAGTCAGCTTTTAAACATGGATAGCTATACAACTGCTTTGGTCCTTGCCTTGCTTTTCTTCTTAACTCAGTCTCAAAATGGGCTTCACTGTCTATGGTTAGCGCATCTATACAGCAAGGCTTACCTCAAAATAAAGTATTGTCAGCCGACGGTCAGGGCAGTGTGTGTGTGTATGTTTCCGAGAAAAGGTTTAACGTCCGTGCCTTTACTGCTAGGACTGGGGTCCCATCGCAGAGGGTGGCCAGCAGGCCAACAGACGCCCCGTTATATAGGAAGAGCTTATTACACCTTAGATTTCAACTGCTAGAATTTCATAATTCCTTCGCAGCGGGCAGCCTTGGAGAAAGACTGAAAGATGCCCCAGTGGATCCTGTCACCTGGGAGTGACACAGATCCAAACGCCCAAGCTCTTCCTATAACTGTCCCTTTAGACCGGCTGAAGTTCTTTTAAATTGTGCTTGGTTCTGTTACAGCAACTGAAGGAGGCAGGTTAAAGCTTAAACAGTTACAGGTTTATTAAAGAAGCTTATAAATCATATGGTTACAATGGCTATTGCTCTATTTCTTAACTATTAGCAAAATATAGGTCTTAAAAATGGTTACAAAGAAGATAAAGATAGAAAAATAGAAATAATGGTACCAAGTAACAGCTTACTCTTGCTATGTGTACACTTAAGACAGAGGACCACATCCAGGTACCATTTTTACCCCCTTCTGTGCCTCTCGACTCCAGCATGTCAGGCCAGGGCCGGTCCCTCAATTCCTAGGAAAGACGAAAATACGAGGTGGGCGTCCCCATAGAACCTCGGGAGGTCAAACACCTAACCCGACCAGCAGGTAGAGGGTAGAATGACACTCAAAGTGAGTGTCTGCTGGGCCCATCTTTTATAATCATGGGGTCACGTATTTCTCTTTCTTATCTGTAATGCCAATTGATGCTGGTCTGTCTGCTGTGAGACCAGTTCTTACAAGGGAGTTGTGAACTTAATTTACACTTGTAAGAGAGATTTGAGATGATTAAATTTTGAAGTACTGGACATTGTTTTCTCAGTGGGAAATTCCTCTCAGGGACTGTGTGTGTGTTCAAATCAACATAGGTGCCAGCCGGTGGCAGTCTCACATATCCTGATCTCTCCTCATATCTATGTTTCAGCTTCTCAGGATCAGATGAGCCAGCATAGACTATGCTGATTTTATTGCTCCTTTTCTGTCCTGTATGCTTCAGAGAGGCAAATAAGATGGATAATATAGGGGTTAGTCTGTCTGGCCACAAGTATGTAAAATTATGTAAATTGAGCTATGTCAATTGCCTAGATTATTTCAGAATAACTTATTTAGAAATTAGGAGCGTCTAGCACTTGTTTTCAAATATAGCACTCTTCCACTGACTTCCCTTACTCCTCATACAATGAGGGTTACAGGACTCTCAGTAAGAAGTCCTCCAGCTTGACATTGTTTTGACATTATTTCAAAATAACTGCCTGCTGTGTAGATGTGGACTAAGTTATTTTGAAATAATGTTGCTGTGTAGACATATCCATAGTTATCTATTCTCTGCTCACTGGTAATTTCCTAAATAATCTTACATTTAATAACTTATCATAGTCTGTTTTTTAATTTTCAGCTAGGGTATGTTTCTTATTTTAATTAACTAACAAGAACAACTGAAAATTTCTTTGTTTCCTTCTACCAGTTCCATACTTTCTGCAAGGAATCATTTATTCTAGCAGAATTAGTACATAGTCTGATGGGAACCAGCATTAATTATAAACCTCACTGTCAAAGAGGTTTATATTTTTGCTATTTTAATTTGCTCCATTCTGAAATCTGGCATCGGGTGATTCATTGCCAAGGGTAATTTACATTTAAAAAAATCAATGCACATTTGTTTACATAATTTTATTTTTACTTACACATTTCCAAGTAAATTCATGTAGATTTTGACTTGGATTTTGATTACTTTGTTCTAAGTAAAATTTAACAAGATTTATATAAAGAAATAAGAAATAACATTAAAAATAATTGCTTGTTTTAAACAAAAAAATACAAAAAAACCTGTTGTTGTACATATGTACCAATTAACTTACATAAAATTCATATTGTTCATTGCATTCCATCTCACATGTTAAATATTATGTACCTACTAATCCTGCTCCAACTGCTGATATTGCCAAACATTAAATTTCATGGAAACAGGATCACGTTCTAAATCTATAATATCATGCAAAGTGCATTTGATTTTGATGGGAATTCCTGTGTAAAAGATTTATGTACTAACTATTCCCCTGGCTTTGTATAGTCCTTCACATATTAATATGACTGTCAGATAGGAGAGCAACTTTTTATTCCTCTGAATCCCAGGAAAGGGTGGACATAAGGTGACCTGAAACAAATTCTTGTTGCATTACGTCATTATGCCCTTGAAACATGATTCATGCTACAACAAGAAAACTACCATTCTTATAAAGTGTCTGGCTAGAAAATTTGTTTCATGAAGGTGGTTTTTAGTCATTTTATCTACAGGTTGAAAGGACCTCCCTGGTCCAGCACTGTCCAGGGAGTTTGCTGGACCAGGGGAGGTCAATGGCTTTCCTGCTGGCTACTCCACTCCCAGGCTCCCAAGACTGGGGCTGCTGTTCACTGCTGCTGGGGGTTCTCCTGCTGGGATCACCTGGATGCCGCCAGCCCTGCTCAAATGCTGCTGCTCCATTGCCACTGGGGATTCCCAGGGGCTCCCCAGCCAAGGCTCACCTGCTGCTGCCTGGCCCCACAGCTGCCCAGGGTTCTCTGGCCAGGGCCCCCAGACACCCTAGCCCTGCTGCAACCGGGGATTCTAGGAGTTCCCCAGTTGGGGCTCCCCAGCTGCCTGGCCCTGTTGAGGTTGGTGATTCCCTAGCCCGGCTTGGCTGTGATAATGCCTGGGGATTCCCCAGCTGGGGCTGCCCAGCTCATAGCTGCTGGAGGTTTCCTGGCTGGGGCCACCCAGCCACCACTGGCCATATTGCCGGGGCCAGATCTGGCTGCTGCCTGGCCCTGGGGCTACAAGGGATTCCCCAGGTGGGACAGGGACTTCCTATTTGTGGCCTGGCCTAGCTGACACCAGGGGTTCCCTAGCCGGGGTGGAGGGTTCTCATTCACTGCCTGGTTGTGCTGGTGTTGGGGATTTTCCAGCCGGGCAGGGCTTTTCAATCCTCCTGGCTCCACTGATACTGGGGGTTCGCCAGCCAGGTTGGGGAGTCTCAGCTGCCAGCTGGTCCAGATAGGGCTGGCCCATCTAGGGCTCCGCGGCCTTGCATTCTCTCATTTGGTTCCCACTGTCCACTCTGGGGCTCTTTGGTCCAGCAACATCCGTGACCCTGCCTGACCACATATGTTGCTGGACCAGAGAGTCCTGGATTTGGACTCTGTACTTCTCTCTTTTTTCTGTTAATTGTTTATTTCTACAATGAGTACTGGTACACAGGACACTACACCATCATGCCAATAATTAAATCTATTATTGGAACATAATTAAACATAATCTAAACAGTTATGTAGTATTTACTGTTTGGAAAAAATAGTATTAAAATACATAGATTAATACAAGTGTTAGCTATTGCCATAAATGTGAGATTCTGGCTGGGATCTGGTATTTTCAGAACTAAAGAACCAGTATATTTGCTTAGTTTTGTTTTTCACTAAACCAAAAGAGAAAAAAAAGAGGAAAAAGTATAAATTACTTGTGAATAGTCCATTAACTTGGGGTGATTTTAGATTTATTTTCCAGTGTTATAATGCTATAAAGGTCAGTAAGGGAATGTTCTGTGTTAGAAAACTCAGATATGGTGATAGATCCAGACATTTGAATTTACATGAGTGTCTTCATTTTGGTTTCCACTTTCATTTTCTTCTGTTGACTCCTATATACTTGATTATTAAAATTAGATAAACATCTTATCTGGCTCTTTCTTCCTTCTGTATAGAGAACAGGATGTTTTCTACTTCTTGGTTAATGTAGTCATTCTAAGCTCACTCACAAAACACTCATACATTCAGTATTTCCTCCCTATTCATTCCAAAATCCTTGGAGAACAGGTAAGCCTCAATCTTGGATCTGGCAGAGCAAATAAAAATAAACTAAATCTCAGAATCAAAAACCACTCACTGAAAATTCTTTGCCTCCAGCTTCTCCTTAGGTGGACCATAGTGCTTCATTCTTCAGGGTCCCACAGGAAGGAACCAGATTTTTAGGGGAACCAGTATCTAAACTTTATAGATCATACAAACATTAACTTTCACTCAGAACTACATGCTTTTCCACCAGCCCTGATTCCAGGTATGTCTCAAAATTCCTATATTCAAAAAACAATCCTGTTTGAGGGATCCTCTCTAAATTATGTTCTTTCATAAACATATCTCTACATTTCTCTCTTTAAAAAACACTTTATTTATATAAATAATCAGCTATCCAATAATATAACATTTTCAACACAACTATTATGTTTTCATAAACTATTGTCCATATACATGTAAACTACCTAGAGAGGAGAGATTACCAGCACATCTTTCAGAAGTGCATCACTTTCCTCAGACTTTCTTCAGGCAGCTTAGCAAGTCTCTGAGGGTATGTCTACACTACAGAGTTAGTTCGAACTAACGGACGTTAGTTTGAACTAACATTCATAGGCGCTACAGTAGCGCTCCGCTAGTTCGAATTTAATTCGAACTAGTGGAGCGCTTAGTTCGAACTAGGTAAACCTCATTTTACGAGGATTAAGCCTAGTTCGAACTAGCTAGTTTGAATTAAGGGCTGTGTAGACCCTTAATTCAAACTAGTGGGAGGCTAAGGCTTCCCAGGTTTTCCTGGTGGCCACTCTGGCCAACACCAGGGAAACTCTATGCCCCCCTCCCGGCCCCGGACTCCTTAAAGGGGCACGGGCTGGCTACGGTGCCCGTGCCAGGTGCAAGCCTGCCAGCACCCAGCCAGCAGACCCTGCACCTGGCATGGATCGAGCCAGCCAGCCGATGCCCCCCAGCCCTCCCCCTCTTCCCGGGAACAGGCTGGTGGCTCCCGGGAGCTTGCCCGGGACTGCAAGAGGCGGGCACCCGCCTGGGCTAGTGCGGACATCGTGGACCTTGTCCACAATCTCCGCACTAGGCACAGGAAGGTGGCCATCTAGAGCAGGAGAGCTGCCAGCCTGGCCACCCAGGAGCAGGTGGGCATGAAAATCAAGGTGGTCCACTGAGACCCCCGACCCTGAGCCCTGAGCTTACAATGGCCGTCCTGGGTCAGACCAAAGATCCATCTAGCCCAGTAGCCTGTCTGCTGACAGTGGCCAACCCTAGGGACCCTGGACGGGATGGACCGAAGACAATGACCAAGCCATTTGACTCGTGCCATCCCTCTCCAGCCTTCCACAAACTTTGGGCAGGGACACCACTCCTACCCCCTGGCTAATACCACTCCATGGACCCAGCCTCCATGACTTGATCTCACTTCCCTTTAAACTCTGTTCTAGTTCTAGCCTTCACAGCCTCCTGCAGCAAGGAGTTCCACAGGTTGACTCTTTGCTTTGTGAAGAAGAACTTTCTGTTACTAATTTGAAGCCTGCTACCCATTCCTTTCCTTTGGTGTCCTCTAGTCTTTCTTTATGGGAACTAATGAAGAACTTTTCTGTATGCACCGTTTCCACCCAACTCCTGCTTTTAGAGACCTCTATCCTGTCCCCCCTCCATCTCCTCTTTTCTAAGCTGAGAAGTCCCAGTCTCTTTAGCCTCTCTTCATATGGGACCTGTTCCCAACCCCTGATCATTTTAGTTGCCCTCTCCTCTCCCAGCCTCTCTCTTCCCCTCTCCCACCTCCTTTTCCCAGTCTCCCCGAGTTTTGTTCAATAAAGACAGATTCCATTTTTGAACACAATTGTCCTTTATTTTGTACATCAAGAAGAGGGGCTAGGGAAGGGTAAGTGGAAGGAGGTGAGGGAGGAATGGGGCACGAGCCCCTGATGGCAGCCTGGGCTGGCTCTGTGGGCTTCTGGGGGTGGAAGCTCTCCTGCAGCCCCCCAATTGCCCCCTCTCCCCAGATGGCAGCCTGCGGCAAGTGCAGCCGGGCTGATGGCCGAATGGTGTGATGTGCTCAGTGTGGGTACTCCAGGCAATCCAAGCCAGGACTGATTTTCAAGCGGGGCACCCCTGAGAACTGTCTGTCCGGGGTGGGGGTCGGGACCCTTTAAGCGCAGCCCTCGTTTCCGTTAAAAGTATTTGCGCAAAATCATGCCAGTCTAGATGCAGCTTTAGTGTTTGGAGCCAGAATCAGGCATCCAGAACAGTGTTGGAGAAGGCTGGAGCAGGTCTCAGAACAGGTGTATGGTAAGAAGAGAGCAAGACTAGGAATAGGACTAGAGAATGAGTAAGGCTAGCGCAGACTAAGCCCTTTGGAGTCTGTTACCACCATTAGTCAGAAAAGAGTACGAAGCCCTGAAGTGACTGAGCAGATTTAACAGATTGAGCTGTTTTTCATTCTTGTGGGTCTGGGAGTCACATGACCAGTTCCTGACTTGTGAATTGGCTGGAGCACATCACAGGAGTGACTCATTACCAGGGTTAAGAGATGGCACAGATCTTTTTTGTGAAAATAATATTTATTTTCCTCTTCTTTCTTATTTAATTTTTCCTATGGTCTCATTGCCTTGAGATTTCAGTAAGTTATAAGCAATTGGTAAATTAGGTCTCATCCTTCTTCATATTAACAACTGAGCAGACAAGACAATCTTCAGAAGTGTACATCAGTAAACCAGTTAAGCGTTATGTAAATCATTCTTATTGCCAAAGTCTTTTTCATAAGGATTTTTACCACCCTATAGACATTTCCCTTAGATTGGAAGTAATTTAAACTTGATATTTAGTAACAAAAATCCCAATCTGAAGCAAATTTAGCAAAAAATTGTGATGTACAATTGAGGTCCATTTTTGCTAAAGACTCCATCTGGAATTCCATATCTGGAAAATATTCCCTTCATGCTGGCAATCACTGACTTACTACGAGCACTGTGCAGTTCACAAATTTCTGGATACAGAGAATAATAATCTGTGACTATTAAATAATCCTTTGATTGCCAAGTAAATAAAACAGTGCCTGACATCTCATAAGGCCTTTTTGGAACTGAGTGAGGTCTCAGAGTCTCTATTGGCATGGTTGTATTTCAGGCATGAAAAGCAGTTTACGACCACATTATTAATAGTGTGATTGATGTGCAATCAATACATCACCTCTCATGCTTATTTTTTGTACTTCACAATTCCTAAATTACCCTTGTGCATGTTTTGTAACCATTTTTTCTTGCCACCCTTGAAAATCACCCCATCTATCACAATAAGTTCATGTCTCCAGTTGCAATAGTATCATATGCTTGGACAGTAACTACTTGTTTCTTCAGATCACTCTTTAAAGGATCCACAGTGATTCATCTCTCTCCATTTTTCCTCACTTGTTGTGGTTTTTGGTAGCCAAGGATTTTGAATTTACAATCAGATCTACGTAGACTTTTATTGTTACAATTTTTTTCTGGTTTCATAGTAGGAGTACTCACTTTGGAAAATGCACTACAGTAAACATGAATTTACTCGGCATGTAGGTCACAATGAAATCAAACTTTTGAAGCTTTATCATCATTTTTTAAATGCTTAAAATATAGTCCTTTAGCAGTTTGCCAAATAATGCTATCAGGGGCTTGTGTTCTGTTTCAACATCCTCTGTTTCACCATAAATATATTGATTGAATCTCTCTGAAACAAACAATATTCCTAAAAGCTCCTTTTCAATTCATACATATCTGGTTTCCACACCAGTCAGTTTCTTAAATGCGTACGCCACTGGTTGCCAACAAGTATCATGTTTCTGTCAAATCACTGCATCTAACCCAGACCATGAAGCATCTGCTGAAATTTTAATAGGCCTGTTTGATGCATAGAACTTCAACATTGGCTCTTGCATCAGATGTTATTTCAAACCTTTCCTGCTTTCACCAGTTCTGCATCCCAGTGTCTTTCATTTTCATTTTCTAGGAGTTTCTTCAAAGTTGATGCTTTTTTAGATAGAATGGTTATGAATCTTCCAAGAGAATTAACCATTCCCTGATATATTTCTTTTACTGGAGATATAGCATCATTGAAATGGCTGAAAACTTGCTCTTTACATATATCCCGAACAAAAGTCAATTTTGTGACCTTTAGAACACATTCCGCCTTATTTAGTTTCAACTTTTCACCTGTAGTTGCAAGCCAGACTTTCCTAAGACTACAGTCATGCTCTTCTTTCGTTAATCCCCAGATGATTATGTCATCCACTATGTTGACACCATTAAGATGATCATAAATTTTGCAGAAATCATATTCTAGTTATGTCATATTCATAATCATATTTTCATAAAGCGAATGGAATGCCCTGTCACACATCCAAATGTGCATTTGCAAATTGAGCTATAACCTCTTCTCTGGTCCACAATTTGAAATGTTGTCTTTTTGAGCTCTCTCAAATTTAAGCACATATAAATCTGGCTATTATTTTTCTCCAGAATGACCAGAGACCTCAATCATTATTCCTCAGCTTTTTTATTACTTGCATTGCTTCCATCTTCGTGAGTTCAGTCTTGAGTTTATCAGGGAGTGCAAAAGGAATCATTCTACATTGATGAATAACTTGGGTCCTGCTTGATTATCTGGCATGCATGTTCTCTGCAGAAGCAATCCTAACCTTGAAACATATTATCCTGAATGAGCATCTCATATCTAGCTTCAGTATGGTCTTGTAATGAATGTACCTTTTTTAATAGCTTGATTTTTTTCACATCCTGTTAGACCTAAAATTGGTGTCACCTCCTTTGGTACGACAATGGATGGGTGTCTATTTTTGATGTACAGGTTGTACCGCTCTTAACCAGGACTCCCTCGTCCAGTAACATCCATGGTCTGTCATGGATCATTGATGTTCCTGGACCACTGAGCCCAAGAAGAGGGAGGTCTGGTGGTGGGGCAGGATCACCATAAGGGGCACTGGCGACTCATCTGGGACCCCAGAGAGTCTGTATATGGGGCAGAGGAGGAAGGGAGGACATGAAGCATAGTGGGGAGTTCTGGCCCTAATGCTGAGGAGCTCTAGCCTGGCCACAGCTGTGAACCTCTGGCCCTGGCTAGGGAACTCCGACCCCAGTGGCTGCCAGGGAGCTCTAGCTCCATCCTCAGCCGTGGAGATCCGGCTGCATTTTGACTCCAGAGGCTGGGGAACTCCAGCTCCAGCAGAAACCATGGAGCTGTAGCCCAGGCTGCAGAACTCCGGCCCCATCCCTCTGCCCCTGCTGCAGAACTCTGACACCAGCCGCGGAGCTAGGCAGCTGCGGAGCTCTGCCCTGACTGCACAGCTCTGGGTGTGGAGGGAGGGCTGAGGCAGAAGCAGGGGCAGTCTGGAGCCCTAGCCTGGTGGCAGCACAGCCACAAGGGAAGGGACCTTCTCTGGTCCAGCAAATGCCCTCATTCGGGACCAGTCATGTCCTCAGGGTGCTGGACCAGCAAGACTTCAACTGTAGTTATATTTGAGGTTAGAAATTCACTTCCTTTCACTGGTATATTTGTTCCAGAAAAAACCAGATACCTGCATTTTTGTTAGTCCCAGTTGTGTTTTTATTCACTATCTCTCATCATCTTGTTCAGACAGAATATTAACATGAGTTCTGTGTCCACTTTGAGTTGAATAATTGTTTAATTTATTTTCACTGGCAAGACCCAGTCCCTCTCATTCGTTTTGCTTGATACCAGCCTGTCCACTTAGAACTCATCAACCAGGTTTTCTTCAACTGCATACACTTGACTTTCTGCATTTGGGATTTGCAGCATTTTGCAAAATGATTTTTTTCATATTTAGGACAGTTTCCCAAAGGAAAACACTACTTAAGCTGTGATGCAATCCACACCTACACATAACCATCTGTACCAAGTCGCCTTTCCAGAAGTGCTTTTCATAGCAGGTGGTTCTGCTTTTTGATTTGACCTTTTCTGGCTATGTTCATTTGTACTTAATACGTGGATAACTCCTTCTGGTGAATTCAGCTTGTGCTTTGACAGTTTCTGTGCCCTGCATATCCGGAGAGCTTTTTCTAAAGTTAAATCTTCTACACAGAGAAATTTGTCTCAAAACACTGTCTTTATGCCTCGAATAATTCTATCTCTGACCAGAGTTTCCACCAGATCACTAAAAGGACAGCTTTTATTGAGTCCCCTTAATTCTGTGACTTCTTGCTCTATGAAGTCATGCATTTTTGTATGCTTGTAAAAAATGTGTCTCTCAAAAGTCTCATTTCTTTTTGGCATGCAATGTTCCTCAAATGTAGTCAGCATTTTTCTTAACTTTACATATTCACTTTCTTTAAGCTGAAAGTTGTTATACAACATTGCCAATGTTTTCTCCTTCACAGCATGTGAAAAAACTGATGATTTCACTTTGTCTTTTTTTTTCCTTTGCCACTATGACTGTTAAGTACAATTCAGATTTCCGTGAGAATAGTCTCCAGTTCCTTACAACATTACCTGAAAATTGCAGATTGGATGGAGTTTGCAACACATTCATTTTTACCTTTTTTCTGATGTAGGAGCTCATATTTCCTCTGCTTTCAGTTTCAAACACAGGAGTTAACATCAAAATTACTGCAGTCTCTATCTCATGCAACACTTCTGACAGATCATGGTGGGCAGAGCCACCAAGAGGGGGGCAAAGGAGGCAATTGCCCCATGGCCCAGAGATTCAAAACCAGCAGCCACCAGAGTCCTGGGCCCTTTAAATTGCCACCACACTCTGCCCACCCAGGCAGCCACGGGGGTGGGGGAAGGGGGTGAACACGAGTTTCCCCAGGGATGGAGCAGGCTCTGGTATTAGGAAGTCAGGATAAGGAATGTCCTGAAGGTAGGGAGGTAGGATGGGATCTGGGTGACTCTGAGAGGTGACTGGGTGGGGAGGGCATTGTGCAGCACGTTCCGGGCAGTGCTGAGGGCTGGGTGCTCCAGACCCATCCTTTCTGCCCAATGCCCTAGCCCTTCTGGGAGCACAAAGCTGCTCTCCACATCTTGCTCAGGTGCCTGGCAATTTTGTCCCCTCCTCCCCCTTGGGGGGGGGGGAGCAGTCATTAAACAACAAACCAGTGAATGAAAAAGGAATGTATTTTTTATGTTAAAAAATAGTGTGTCTGTGGTTCCAGGACATGTGTCAAAAGTTCTATATTCATAATACTGTCCCATAGGAGGAAGCCTCCCTGATTTATAATCTTCCATAAACATCTCTCTATACAGAGTGAATTGCAGTAATCCAGTGTCAAATAGATAAAGGAGTGAATCACTGTGGCAAAGGCTACTGCTGAAAAATTGTAATGCAATCTTCTTTCAAGATAAAATAAGTACTCTTTACTATCACTGCTACCTGCACATCTAGGAAGAATTAGCCATATAACAAGAATCCTAGACTGTGAAAATGAATTGTAGACAGAACTGGCCAGATTTTTGTGAAGGAAACTGCCTCCTCTCCCCACACACTCCAGGCCCTTTGAAGAGCTCTACTGTATAGGGTGAAGACATAATGCTTTATTTATTGTCATTGTCTCCCACTCCCTTCAAACATTACTTGAGAGCTATCCAGTTCAGGGGTTTTCAAAGTCTGGGTTGAGGCTTGTAAAGGCTTTTCTTTCTGTGGCTCCCTTTGGCTGGAAATGGTGAACTGAAGCCGATGGGATCTGCAAGGCTCCGTGGCTAGACCCTTTAGGTAAACAAAGCAGCATGGGCCTACTGGTGGCTTTCCTAAATTGGCCTGCAGAATATTTTGAGAAACACTGTTCTAAGTTATTTGAAAATTCCTTGCAATAAACAACATTTGATTATGTACTGGATGCAAACAACCCAGATTAACCTGGACTCTTCATCCACTATAACAGTTCTCCTGACTGCATCCTTCTGCAGTGAAAGTAAAGCAACCTTTCTTTGCTTTCTGCACTATCAAATCATGAAATTTCAAAACCTTAGTAACATAGAATGGGACTTTTGCCACTATCATTTTAAACATTGTCTTTTCCACTTCATCAGGACAAGTACATCAGTACTGCTAGAGTGAAACTGGAGAAATAGGATATTTAATAGCTATTGCAGTCAAGAACTTTTCATTATATAATCCTGCTGGACATGAACAATATTGTGGTAAAGAAATAGAATACTCCATCTCGTAGCCTTTTGAAAACCAGCATTACTGATTTTTTTAAAATGTGATCATTTTTAAAATTTTGAATGATAAAAATTAAAAGTTAATTGACATTTTGTCACTAAAATGATTTCAACCAATTCTGTGTTGTCAGAAAAAAAAATGAGAAAAAAAAGAATGCTGTTGACATTTGCCTGATTTTCTAAACTATTTTCACATCTCAAAATTTTGACAAAATTATGAAATTCCTGTTACTTAGGGATTCACAGCCCAGGGCACTCTGAGATGCTATCACAGATGGACGGCTGATTTCTGCACACCTTTAATTAGGGAAACATAACTTTTCTTGAGACAATTTTTAAGTGCCTTACCTTTACAAATCATAGTCAAAATTGCTTCAAAATAAATGATATTTAGAGAGTAAACATATAGAGAATATCAAATACTTTTGATCAATCTCCAAATTGAAAACATATACCCCAATTAAGAATACAATACCCAAATATTGATAATACCATTTGGATATTTTAAAAAATAAAGCTATTGAACATGTAAACTAACTGTAGGTAAATGTATAATGTTCAGTAATTCACTCAAATGCTTACAGTAAGACTCTCTAAGCTGTAAAATATAAAAAGATGACAAATATCAGGAAATAGCACACCTTTCATCCCTGAGCTGAGTCCATCCAGATAAATGGGAAGAAAGGAACAAATATAGCACATTCAACAAGCATGTTAGAATAAGGAAATGTAGGTGTGTTACACAATAAAGCTTCTAGTCATATATAAGTGCAAAATATATTTCTTCTGAATAAATTGTATCTTTGGGAATTTCAGATGTGGAATATTTTCTAAAATCTCTGTGATCAAACATGCAAATGTTTAATCAGAGCAGGACTAAACTTTCACAGTTCTTTCAACTTCGATATCTAAGAAAGATAGCTGTGCTCTAAATAATTATCCTCTCCTAGGGTTTTCTAAATTAGACAATCATCGCTCTTAAAATATCACTTTAATAGGATATGTAGTATATTTACTAGACAGAATGATTATTTAGTAATGGCGGGACAGTCCTTTTGATTTATTTTCTTCTTTTCTTCTGATATACTTTTCTGTCCATAAATATTTAATAAAACCACCTTACTACATTATACTATCTTGAATTTTTTAAACACATTCTGACTGCTTAATATCAAGATTTCCAATGTAGTTTTTTAATTTCTGTATCTAGGAATATCTCATTTGTTTCACTACTTATCTTCCAAACATTGGACAGACAAGAAAGGCTGCTCTTAGATGTCTGCTTTCATTTTTATTCTTTACAGGCAGATAAATCCAATATTTAGACAGTTGCACACTTCTTGTAGTTTCTGTTTGCTCTTGGGACCAGGAAAGGAGATTGTCATTTCTTTTCTGGTTAGTGTTCATTATTAGCTTCCATTAGGGTCCTTCTGTAACAATATTTGTAGGTAGAAATGAAATCTGTAATATGAATCTTTCTGTGGCTTGAGCTTTTATAACACATTTGCACAGATTCTCATATTCTGCATCTTTATTTCTGGCCTGACCTGTAAAAATCAATACAATTCTAACACAGGAAATTAAATCCCAAATAGTTGCATTAAAATATTTATTAAGATTGAGACACAAAATCCCAAAAAAGAAGGACATTCTGAACAAGGCAAGCTATGGCTGCAGACATCTCTACTATTATATATTGTAATTCTTAATGGCTGTATATAATAACATTGGAAAATGATGACAGGGTTGCTGTCCCAAAGTATTTACAATCTAATAGCTGTAATGTACAAAGTAGTAAACAAGTTATTAATTAATTTCATGGTTTGGATTTCTTCCACAGTATGGGACTTGGATGGAAGCTGGCATGAAGATATCATATAAACAACAACAGGTATAATTTCTGGAAAGCAACTGCTGTTCATTGTATATCAGGGTTTTTTTAATTGATACAATTCAGGATGCATCTGCCTGTACCACAAAAGTTAGGGATCAAATTAGGTTCCATGCTCCATTCCTCAGATACAAAGCTTCAGTTGACTTACAACTCTGGAGTTTTGCCTGCATAAGGAATGTGGGGCACATCCTGTGTGCAATAGCACACCTGCATTAGATGACTATGGTTATAATTCAGGCAGAGACTAGAAGAACATGGATTTCAGATTGTCCTTGTAATTCAGGGGGTTAACCAGCTTCTACACCTTTAGAGTTTCTTTATGCTTCTAAAATCAGATGTTCTTATTTCACGAGGAAGTTTCTATATAAGGTGCAGCTCCTTTCTGTGTCGGTCAGTATACATCTTACGTCTACTGATGCAATTATTCTGTGCAATGCATGGGGAGTACATGATAGTCATTGTTTATCATAGGTGGCAAGTAATGGAGCCCAAGCCTGAGAGGGGTAAGCCTCCCCAAATCTCACACTGTCAGAGTAGGGAGGGGTGACAGAGGGTATGTCTACACTACAAAGTTAGTTCGAACTAACGGACGTTAGTTCGAACTAACTTTAATAGGTGCTACACTAGCGCTCCGCTAGTTCGAATTTGAATCGAACTAGCGGAGCGCTTAGTTCGAACTAGGTAAACCTCATTTTACGAGGACTAACGCCTAGTTCGAACTAGCTAGTTCGAACTAAGGGCTGTGTAGCCCTTTAGTTCGAACTAGTGGGAGGCTAGCCCTCCCCAGGTTTCCCTGGTGGCCACTCTGGCCAACACCAGGGAAACTCTATGCCCCCCTCCCAGCCCCGGACCCCTTAAAGGGGCACGGGCTGGCTACGGTGCCCGTGCCAGGTGCAAGCCTGCCAGCACCCAGCTAGCAGACCCTGCACCTGGCACGGCACAGAGCCACCCACCCGATGCCCCCCAGCCCACCCCCTCTTGCCGGGACCAGGCTGGCGGCTCCTGGGAGCTTGCCCTGGACCGCAAGAGGCGGGCACCTTCCTGGGCTAGTGCGGACATCGTGGACCTCGTCCACGATCTCCGCACTAGGCACAGGAAAGTGGCCGTCTAGGGCAGGAGAGCTGCCAGCCTGGCCACCCAGGACCAGGTGTGCATGAAAATCAAGGGGGTCCACTGAGACCCCCGACACTGAGCCCTGAGCTTACAATGGCCGTCCTGGGTCAGACCAAAGGTCCATCTAGCCCAGTAGCCTGTCTGCCAACAGCAGCCAACCCTAGGGACCCTGGAGGGGATGGACCGAAGACAATGACCAAGCCATTTGTCTCGTGCCATCCCTCTCCAGCCTTCCACAAACTTTGGGCATGGACACCACTCCTACCCCCTGGCTAATAGCACTCCATGGACCCAACCTCCATGACTTGATCTCACTTCCCTTTAAACTCTGTTCTAGTTGTAGCCTTCACAGCCTCCTGCAGCAAGGAGTTCCACAGGTTAACTATTTGCTTTGTCAAGAAGAACAACTTTCTCTTACTAGTTTCAAGCCTGCTACCCATTACTTTCCTTTGGTGTCCTCTAGTCCTTCTTGATGGGAACTCAGGAAGAACTTTTCTCAATGCACCCTCTCCACCCAACCCCTGCTTTTAGAGACCTCTATCCTGTCCCCCCTCCGTCTCCTCTTTTCTAAGCTGAACAGTCCCAGTCTCTGTAGCCTTTCTTCATCTGGGACCTGTTCCCAACCCCTGATCATGTTAGTTGCCCTCCCCTCTCCCAGCCTCTCTCTTCCCCTCTCCCACCTCCTTTTCCCAGTCTCCCCCAGTTTTTTTCAATAAAGACAGAGTCAATGTTGGAAGAAACGTTATCTTTATTTTGTACATCAATAAGAAGGGGGGCTAGGGAAGGGTAAGTGGAAGGAGGTGAGGGAGGAATGGGGTACGAGCCCCCGATGGGGAGGACTGGGCTGGCTCTGCGGGCTTCTGGGGGTGGAAGCTCTCCTGCAGCCCCCCAATTACTCCCTCTCCCCAGATAGCAGCCTGCAGCAAGTGCAGCCGGGCTGATGGCCGAGTGGTGTGATGTGCCCAGTATGGGCACTCAGGGCACTCCAAGCCAGAACTTCTTTGCAAGCGGGGCACCCCTTAGAACTGTGTGTCCGGGGTGGGGGTCGGGACCCTTTAAGCGCAGCCCTCGGCTAGCCTGAGACAGCATCTCCATGCTCTAAGTCCTCCTTTTATGCCCTGCCGGCACTGCTTCCGGCCATCCTTAAGCCCTGTTCAGAGTCCACTCAATGTGGACTTACTAGTTCGAACTAGCAAAACGCTAGTTCGAACTAGTTTTTAGTTCTAGATGCGTTAGTTCGAACTAGCTTAGTTCGAATTAACTAATTCGAACTAAGTTAGTTCGAACTAGCGCTGTAGTGTAGACGTACCCAGATTTAGAAAAATCTCTCCCCACCAAAACCCCGGGATTGGAGGTACTCTCACTCTCGTCCACAGACCTGAAGCCACAGTGGAGGTACAGAGCTTCTCCAATCATGGGGCAGCAGCAGGGGTTTGAGGGAAAGGAATGTATAAGGAGCAGGTCCTCATGAGGGAAGAGGGGTGAAATGGGAGAAGGGCCATGGTGTGTAAGGGGAAGAATGGGACTGAGGCCACAGGAAGAAAGGGTGAAATGGCTGAGAGGCTTTAGGTCCTGAGCTTCAGCCAGGGCCTAGAGAGCTCTGCCACATCCCTGCTAAGGCTGGCTTAAAGCTTGACACTTGTTGAGGCCAAACTCTCAGACCTCCCCATTGGCAACCAAGCAGTTAGCTCCCCATCCTAGGCAGGGCCATGCGAGCGAGAGGCCAAACTTCTATTCACCGACCCCAGCTGGGACTATGGGAGGGAAGGGCCAAGCTCTGAGAACCTGCCCCCTACCTACAGTCTCAACTGAGCCCTCAGCCTCCACTCAGGTATCATGAACAGTGAGTGGGAATGTGATCCAAAGAAGTGGGGTAGGGACTAACTGCCCCCTGGTGAAGCTTCATCCACCCCTCACCCCGTGTTTATTATTATTGTTTATGTTTTTACAGTGTTCACTTTGCTACCCCTAAAACAGGTGTTTTTTGTGCAGCACAAGCGGTAGAAACCCAAATATTCTATAAAACTTCAAGAAATGTTGCTCCACTGGGCCACTATTCCATACCTTCAGTTAAATGTCTCAGCAATTTTTGGAAATCTTGTTCTTTGTCCATCTTCTCCACTCCTTGTAAAAACAGAATCCAGTACATATTATATACATTTTTTTAAAATGAGGCATTATAATAATACACTGCTGGCACTTAAAAACCTCTCTCATTAATGTTCCTTATACTTGTATCAGAAAATAAGGGGAGAAAATTATTATTTACTTGTAAAAACCCCATTAGTTTTGCATGTTTTTATATTACCTCCCATGATTCACCCAGGCCAATCCACCTTTTCTTATCCTTTTGTCACTGCCTATGATTCAGAAGCATTCTTGAGGTAAAATAGATTAGCAGTTCTTGATTAAAAACAAAAAGAGAATAATCTGTCTCCAAAAGTCATTTCTTTCTCATCATCTTCCTGGTATTTTCTCTCCAGTAATAGCCACTTCTCTAATCACATCTACGTGTCACTTATATGTTGACTGTTATCTTCTTTATAATTAATCTCTTTTCTTTCATGCTTATCTATTAGATGAAAAAGTAGATATATAATAATATTGGGGGTGTATTCTTAAACAACTAAAAGCAAGTAAAGTTTGAATAAAAATATTAATCCTTTCAGTCCTCCATGTGTTGGTAGCATAAGGTTTAACAACTACCGGATGATCAACTAATCTGCATACTGGTTAGACAAAACAAGGTGAGTTAAGAATGCAGTGAAAGGTCTTTTTCAATAATCTGGCAGTTAGAGGCATGCCTTGCAGATGTCAGCTTTTAGATAATAATAATAAAAAAAGCATGATAATAATTTAAAAATAAAAACCACAATCCCTTTCACTAACCTCTTTTTGTATGCCCAACGTTGTTCCGAAGTGAGGAGAAATTAATTATTTTTCTTTATGAAATCTTTCTGGCAAAACCAGATTTTATCAAAGTATTCTGAAAGTAAAAGTAGGAAAAGCTCTGAAATTCACTCCTCATCATGCACCCAACCATAAATCCATGAAAACCATTCTCATTTGACTTTTTCTAGAATTAGGTTTGCACCATTTCAACTGGCATGAAAAATGTGAATAAAAACACATTTTTCTCCAAACACAGAAAGAATGTGAATGTTTTCTAGATTTACACAGCTGTATTCAGAGAGTGTAAATGTTCTTAGATATATTAGAAAACAGATGTTTCACTACATACCAGTTGTACAGTGTGCAGAAGGGATCTTTGTTGCACTACTCTGCTTCTGCTCTGCTTCTGTAAGTGGATCCTTCTTTTCAGAGTTTATGACATGCTTATTTTGCCAATTAACCTGCCTGCTTTCAAAGCCTTGTAGACCCCTCATTAAACTGCCACATAATTCCCTCAAAATCTTGTGTTCGTGATTTTTAAATTTTGCTAGAAGAAAGTAAGTTTCTGGTTTGTGATTAAAAAAGCAATCTTCCAAACATGACAAAAAACAAACTGAAGCCATGATATCTGAGTCTGCCTCAGCCCAAAATAGCTCTTTGGGAAATTGAACTGCCCTATTTGTCTCAGTGGACCGTTAATGTCACCATCTTTCAATTTAAATCGTCTGCTGTAAGAGGATGTGTTTCCTTAAATGTTCAGCAGGAAGCCAGGGAGGGACAAGTGGGAAAGGTTCTGGTCAGAAGCTTTGCAGAAAAACAAAAAAGGGAATAATTCTGGATAAAATAAAATTGTTATTTCTATCTAATAAAATTATTTGTTCAATGTTGAAAGAAAGGGGCTCTGATTATATCCCATTGTTGGTGACAGTGTTAAACTGGTCATTGTTGATTATTTGAGGAAATACATTATGCTGTCCCATCATCCTGATTGCTTCTTGTTTCCAGGGTTTGCTCAATCAGGGCAAATCACAAAGAATGGGGAAAACAATCCCCAAAATTGATGGTTATTTTAATATTTAGATTTACCAAGCTAGCAACAAAACAGCTTCTACAATGCCTTACTGGTTATCCAGAAGCCAGAAATATAGTTCCCCTAAAACAACCCAGCCCTGAGCTTCCACCCAGCCAGCCAAGTCAAATATGATGAGGATTACTGTAAGTCTTGTTGATCATATAAAAAGTTCTACCAATCCCAGAGGATAGGACACTTTCTTCAGCAGTTTAAGGAATGATGAGGATTACTGTAAATCTTGTTCATCATATAAAAAGTTCTACCAATCCCAGAGGATTGGACACATTACCCAGCAGTTTAATGAATATTTCAAATCTTACCCAAATACACACTTACAGCCAATTCTTATTAACTAAACTAAGATTTCTTACAAAAAGAAAGAGAGAGAGACAGACAGAAAAGCTGTGTCTAAACTACATCCATTTTCTCAAAAAAGGGATGTAAATTAGACACTTTGAAATTACAAATAAAGTCGGGATTTAAATTCCCCATGCTTCATTTGCATAATGGCGGACACGGGTTTTTTTCGAAATGGGGCTTTTTGAAAGAAAAACGGCTATTTAGATGGTGATCAGTCGAAAATAAAACCTTTTTTCAAAAGATCCTATACTCCTCATTTTTTCAGGAGTACAATAATATTCAGGTTACTCCCAGTCCCAAAGGACCAGTCGTTTACCCAAGATCTATTGCACCTTAAATGCTATACCAAAAACAAAGCTTGTAGTTAAATAACCTAAAAGTTCATTAACTAGCAAAAAAAATTATAGCTATTTCCAGGATTAAAGCTGATAACTATATGCACACACCTGAGTTACACAGTTTTAGGTTTCAATAGGTGATAGAAACAGCTGCGGTATGCAAACTCTATGTGTCGTTTAGGGCTAACTCAGACTAAGCAGATGGAGATACCTTGCTTATGCTTAAAAATCAAGTCATCACAGAGTCCAAGAAGCAGAAAGACACAGTTCCTTCTTGTCATATATTTTTACTCCCTTCCCCCAGAGTTCAAGTCCACATGTATGTCTCCTCTTCATTGGTGTGAGGGGAGCAATAAACAATATTTTCTGTCCTCTGACATTACATAATGGCTTGTCTGATGTCTACCAGAATTTTATTGGGCATTAGGTGGCATCTCTTATGGTAAACTAATATTTCATAGAATCATAGAATAATAGGACTGGAAGAGACCTCGAGAGGTCATCGAGTCCAGGCCCCCACCCTCAAGGCAGGACCAAGCTCCGTCTACACCATCCCTGACAGATGTCTATCTAACCTGTTCTTAAATATCTCCAGAGACGGAGATTCCACCACCTCCCTTGGCAATTTATTCCAATATTTGACCACCTTGACAGTTAGGAACTTTTTCCTAATGTCCAATCTAAACCTCCCCTGCTGCACTTTAAGCCCATTACTCCTTGTCCTGTCCTCAGTAACCAAGAGGAACAAATTTTCTCCTTCCTCCTTGTGACACCCTTTTAGATATTTGAAAACCGCTATCATGTCCCCCCTTAATCTTCTTTTTTCCAAACTAAACAAGCCCAGTTCATGAAGCCTGGCTTCATAGGTCATGTTCTCTAAACCTTTAATCATTCTTGTCGCTCTTCTCTGTACCCTTTCCAATTTCTCCACATCTTTCTTGAAATGTGGCGCCCAGAACTGGACACAGTACTCCAGCTGAGGCCTAACTAGTGCAGAGTAGAGCGGCAGAATGACTTCACGAGTTTTGCTTACAACACACCTGTTGATACAACCTAGAATCATATTTGCTTTTTTTGCAACAGCATCACACTGTTGACTCATATTCAACTTGTGGTCCACTATGACCCCTAGATCCCTTTCCGCCATGCTCCTTCCTAGACAGTCGCTTCCCATCTTGTATGTATGGAACTGATTGTTCCTTCCTAAGTGGCGCACTTTGCATTTCTCTTTATTAAACCTCATCCTGTTTACCTCTGACCATTTCTCTAACTTGCTAAGGTCATTTTGAATTATGTCCCTATCCTCCAAAGAAGTTGCAACCCCACCCAGTTTGGTATCATCTGCAAACTTAATAAGCATACTCTCTATCCCAATATCTACATCATTGATGAAGATATTGAACAGTACGGATCCCAAAACAGACCCTTGAGGAACTCCACTTGTTATCCCTTTCCAGCAGGATTTAGCACCGTTAACAACCACTCTCTGACTATGGTTATCCAGCCAATTATGCATCCACCTTATCGTGGCCCTATCTAAGTTATATTTGCCTAGTTTATCAATAAGAATATCATGCGAGACCGTATCAAATGCCTTACTAAAGTCTAGGTATATGACATCCACCACTTCTCCCTTATCCACAAGGCTCGTTATCCTATCAAAGAAAGCTATCAGATTAGTTTGGCATGACTTGTTCTTCACAAACCCATGCTGGCTATTCCCTATCACTTTATTACCTTCCAAGTGTTTGGCTATGATTTCCCTAATTACCTGCTCCATTATCTTCCCTGGGACAGACGTTAAACTGACCGGTCTGTAGTTTGGTAATGCTTCTCTCCTGACCAGGGATTTGTAGTTTCAGAGCAAACTCTTTAATAGTACCTTACAACATGGGATACAGATATTATAATTGAGATTAATTCATACAGCAGCTCGCAAGAATTTCATACATTCTACATGCTAAACACATTGTCATAAACTTACTATTAAACCCTTGTATTCCTTGTGGAGCATAGGTCATCTACAAGTCTTCTCCACTTCACTATGTCTCGAGACAAAACTTCTAGGTGACTCCAGGAGTACCCCAGTTGTCGTCCTTCAGTCTCAGTAGATCTTCTCCACATTGTCCGAGGTCTTCCTCTTATGTTTTCATTACGGGTTCCATGTGAGAGCTTGATGGACTATACTAGAAGATGGTTTTCTGAGAATGTGTCCTAGCCATCCCCACTTTCTTCTCTTGATTCGAACATCAGGCGGTTCTTGTCCTGCTCTGTTCCAAAGCTCCTCATTTGTGACAAGTCTTGCCATTTGATGTGAAGAATGTACCTCAAGCATCTGTTTATGAATGTCTGTAGCTTGTAATTTAAAGACTTTTTAGTACACCAGGTCTCACATCCATACAAGGGCATACTCATCACAGTTGTGTTGAAGAGCTGCAGTTTCATCTTCGCAGATAATATTTAATACCCATATTAACAATGCTAACACACAGGAGAACTGGACTCAGCTTTCAGTGAGGCCTATAGGATTTGGTAGGAGCTGACACTTGGTCTGCCAGTCTCTTACCAGCTCCCAAATTCTGTCAGCATTTATGTGCTTTCTGTAAAAATTTCTGTAACCCATTGACAATGAACTAGTTACAGGAAGCATAACTTTTGTAAAAAATTAGCATGGAATCCTGTGCTAGTTGGAAGTGACCATAGAACTTCCAGTCTCCTGCACATAGGCCCTTGCCATAGATTTAGGATCAACTTGCTTCATAGTACATGAGGTCTTGCCTATTCTTATTAATTGATCATGGTGCCATTTGTAAATGTTCTCAGGTTGTTGTGACAGCACAAAAGAACTGTCAGAGCTGAACAAAAGAAAAGAAAAAATGAGTGGAGTCTCAGGGTATTTTTACATTTTAAATTGGAGATATAAATTCTAAGCTCAAAGAGATGTACGTACACTATGGAAATTCAGGTTAAAGATATAAATATAGAATGTAGCAATAGCAGCAGGAGTGGTGGGAAATGCTAGATACCCTGAGTGTGCTGGAATTTACACCTGCAACTTAAAGTGTGCACATCCCCTCAGGGTTGCACCCATATCACACTGTCCAGGCAAGATTTCATAGAGTCTGTGGTTGAAAGGGACCTTGAGATGTCAAATCCAGTTTTATCTCATTGAGCCTCTCTGACACCAATTTTTCAAAAGTAAAGTCAGTCAGGAATTTTTTGATGAAATATTTTTGTTCAGAAAATGCTGATCCCTTGAAATCAAAACTGCTTCCAGTCAAGGTTATTCTTCTGAAGACTTTCTCATTTAAAAAATGGAGAAATTTGTGAAATTGTCAATATGGTGTATGGTGTATGTGGACAACTTTAAAATGAAAAAAATAATTTTTATTTGAACCAACTTTAAATTTATAAAAGGCTAATTTGTTACCAGACTTGTCCATTACTTTGAGGTACGCTCATAAATTAGGGTTATTCCTCTCAAAAGAGGCTTCGATAATTATATCAATAGTCTGCTTGTGTCACTTGTGTTCTCATATGAAACTCTACTTTCCCCTTCTGCCAGTTCCTTCCCAATAGAGCTATTCTGCAGGATTTGGGTTCCCTATGGCTAGATTCTTCTCCCCCCACATAGAATCAGATGAACACACACATTCACACCTATAAACAACACATCTGAGAGGACTGGTTCATCATCACTCACAAGCTGACCCTTTATATATTCCTGTACTCAGTTGGGTGGTTTGGACATCAATGCTAAGCTGTGACCAGAGCCAGACCGAGCTACGGACTGACCGGGCTACCTCCCGGGGCACCCAATTGCAGGGGGCACTGCGTGGGCCTGCCGGACTGGGCGAGGGCAGGGCCATGCATGTGCTGGTGCCCCAGGGGTGGGACCGCACATGCGCCAGGCACCCAGGGCCCGGGGCACCACACTCCCAGGGGCAGGGCTGCACATGCTCTGCACTCCCGGGGGCGGTGCCGCGCTCCCAGGACCTGGGGCACACGAATGGCTTGGGCCGGTCCTGGCTGTGGCCCTCATGTATCCTAGGGCTCAGTGGGCTCAGTTTAAATGGCACTTTAAGCTGCCTTCCTCCCAACAGGCACCTCCAGGTTCAGCACATCTCTATCTTTACTTTCACACCTCAACTGTTCTGCTAGTTATAGAATCATGGGGTTGGAAGAGACCTCAGGAGGTCATTGAGTCCTATACACTATGCAAAGCCACCACAACTAAATCCCCAGCATGATCTGTCAGTAGAAGATGAAGTCCCTATAGAACTGATGCAGATTTAGATAACAAATTATAATAAAAATAAAGGTCAAAATTAATGGAAAACATTTTGAAATTATTGAAAAAAACCGTTTGATACAAAACAAATTTTAGGGGGATGGTCAATTCACAATTTTTTTAGACTTCTATTTATCCCAATTTGTAGTAGGAGTCATTGTCAAAAGCTCATAAAATTATTTTCTGCCAGTTGCATCTTCTGTTCTTTTGGTATACATAGGCTTGAAAGCATCAGATTTGTATTGGTAAATGTTGGCAAATTTACCAGATACAGGCAGTCCCCGGGTTACGTACAAGATAGGGACTGTAGGTTTGTTCTTAAGTTGAATTTGTATGTAAGTCGGAACTGGTACATATTGTAGGGGAAACTCTAGCCAAATATTTTTTTTAGTTTTGGATAGCATAGGGAAAGGTTAACTCCCCTCTAATGTTTGTTTTGCTGTCTGTTCCCCTGTTCAGAAGATTTCACATCTATTTCTGTCCCTGTGACAAACTCAGGACTAAAGGAGTAACTCATCAAATACCAAACAGCTCTGCACCATGCTTTGAGCTAATAGCTTTATTTCCACACACCACCCAGGGTTCTAGGAGGAGGGTCCTTTTTTTGCTAACACAATGAGGCCAGCACTTTGTTTGTTTTGGTGGAGTCTTTGTTTGCCCAGGGAGCCCAGCATGTATAGGGGGAGGAGGGGCGGAGAGGCTGCTTTTGTCTGCTGTTCGGCAGCCTGTTGCTCAGGGGAGGGGGCAGCCTGTTGCTGGCAGGGGGGGAGGGGGGAGGCGTGCAGGATGCGAGGCCACGGGGGGGGGGGGGGGGCAGCGGGCGTGGGGAGGCACTTTTCCTCTGCCCGGCAGCTCTGCGGGATCCCTGTCCCTGTGGCCAGCTGCTGCAGGCAGAGGCCAGTTGGAGCCGGCCGAAGAGGAGGAGGAGGTGGATTCTATGACCCAGGTGAGCGAGCCCCGGGGACTCCGCTGCGCTCCGGGAGCCCGGCATGTATAGAGGGGAGGAGGGGCAGAGAGGCTGCTTTTGTCTGCTGTTCGGCAGCCTGTTGCTGGCAGGGGGGTCGGGGGGGGGCAGCGGGCGTGGGGAGGCACTTTTCCTCTGCCCGGCAGCTCTGCGGGACCCCAGTCGGAGCTGGCCCGAGGAGAAGGAGGATCCTAGGACCCAGGTGAGCGAGCCCCGGGAATGCTGCTGCACATGTGCGGGAGTTGCCTCACCCCGTTCGTATCTAGGGATCCGACGTAAGTCGGATCCACGTAAGTCGGGGACTGCCTGTACTCACATACAGAGATTGATATAAGAAATCCATTGGTAATAATTGAAACTTGAAAAATACAAACAGAGAAAAGTTCTGCTATGGAACGTGTTAGAATTTGGTTTACCTTGTATATTTAGACATGAAATATTCATAATTTCTGTTTTAATGGTTTTAAAGCAGAGGGGTGAGGAACCTCCAGTGTATGGGCTGCACATTAGGGTTAGCTGCTGATGGGCCACTAGACAATTTGTTTACCTGAGCATCCAGAAATATGGACGCTTGCAGTTCCCAGTGGCTGAATTCCACAATTCCCAGCCAATGGGAGCTGCAGGAAGCTGCATTATTTGGCGATCTTGGGTCTTCTATAGGGAGGACTGAAGAGGTGTACACACATCACAAACTCCTGAACTAGTTGATCTTTCCTGTACTGCGTGGATTTTTTTTTTTTTAGGCTGGACATAGCAAATCATATAGTTGTCTTTCCCTGCTCCACTAATGGACTTCCAGATCTATGGACTTTCTGAAATTGTTTATTTAAACTATTGAATATGCTTTAGTGCCCTATGTTAAGTTTTAACTTAGTCATTCAAATATTAAGTTGATTAAAACTGTGTCATAAATCTCTGAAAATAAGGGTTTAAAATAATAATAATCAGATATTATTTTATATTCACTTTCAGGCAATAATATAATATGGATTATCAATTTGTGTGAATTTTTTGCACTTGGTTAGGGTTCTGGAGGTGCTTTTTCTTCTCAGAGATGGTTGTCACATATAAACCAGCTTTATATTTAAAGCTTTCTTTTTTTAAACTGAGCAAACAAAATTAAAAGTATATATTATTAAGTATTGTGAAATGTAGATCTATTTTCTTGTTATGGGAATTGGTCTGTTCAGTATTCTATAGTCTGATTGTCTCTGCATGCTGTTTAATCTTATCATCATAAATTACAGAGTCTGTAAACTGGAGAATATGGAAATACTCAGCAAATCAAATTATAGAACTTTAAAGAAGTCAAAACAAAATACCATAATTGCAGCATCTTTCAAAAAAGAAACTTTACAGTTCTACTATCTTATGTTTATTACACAGGTTTTATATGTTTATGCAGTGTAATTATAGATTAAATCATTCAAGATTAACTGGTTGGTGCAAAGTGCAATTTTATTGAGGCTTGCTTTTTGCAATAAAAAACAAGATAGTAAAGCTCCTTCACGAAAATACTACTTTATAGTATATAAATTATGGGTCTATTATATTTACTATATATTGATACTAACAAAAAAGGACATTAACGTCTTTTTTTGGTACTTCTGACAGAACAGCAAACATTAGGTACTTTACTTCACATTTTGATAAAAAATGATTTCTGAAATTCCTTAATTAAAATTTAGTTTTCTATGGCGCCTTACAATGCTGATCAGTGTTATTAAAAAGAGCTGATTGTTTCACTTCCTTTTCCAAAAATGTCTGAGAATGCTTAAAATTCACCTCTGTCATTTCTTAGTCTGGGTCATTTTTTGTACCAGATTGGACTGGATTGTAAAATGTTTGAGGCAAGAACCATGTTCCCACATGTGTTTCTGCACCGACTAACACAAAGGGCCCTGATCAGGGCTTGTAAGTGCTACTAGAATGTCATTAATATGTACTTATTCATATTAATCTTATGTGGACTGCACATGTAACCCACACACCTAGGCTATGTCTACACTGAAGGCTTTTTGTGCAAGAACAGCTATTCTTGTGCAAAAACTTGCAGAGCGTCTACACTGCATGCATGTTCTTGCACAAGTACATTTACAGTAAAGCATCAGAAGAGAGGGCTTCTTGCTCAAGAGTTATTCCTCTCCCCACAAGGAATAAGCCCTCTTGTGCAAGAGCTCTTGCACAAGAAGGCAGTGTGGACGAGCAACAGGGGTTTCTTGTGAAAGTGAAAAGTCTGTGATGGAGGAAGTCAGAAGAAATAATCAATGAGTATAGAAGAGAGAACCCTCAGCTTCAAAATGTAGAGAACAGATTAATGACATCATCTGTGTCTGATGGTCCTTGATGTAGAAGCTTACACTTGTCCTACTGACTTGAATTTCTCTGGACCTTTCCTGAAATTCCTTTTATGACAGGAGTGCTGTGTTTGTACATGTGTAAATAATGAGTTAATAGATACAGTTTGGGTTACTAAGATCCTAATTGCACAAAACCGAACACCCCTGCCTGAGGCCCAACCCCAGCCCTACTCATTCTCAGAGGCCCTACCCACTGCTCCCTCCATCCCCATTACTCTGTTGCCTCTCCCCCACCCTCAGTCACTTTCACTGCATGGGGGCAGAGGGATGGGGTGCAGGAGGGAGGTGAGGGCTATAGATTAGAGTATAGGCTCTAGGGTAGAGTTAAGGATAGGGGATTTCTGGAAGAGGGGCTTGAAGAAGGCTCAAGGCTGGGACATTGGGGGCATGTCTAGACTACATGGCTCCATTGACAGAGCCATGTACATTAGGGTTGTAGGCAAAGGGAAATGAAGCGGCGATTTAAATAATCACCGCTTCATTTAAATTAGAATGGCTGCCACACTGTGCCGATCAGTGTCGGCACTGCGCAACAGTCTGGATGCTCCGCGGTTGACATCAAAGGCATTTGTCGGCCTCCCCGTTATGCCTCATGGGATGAGGTTTACCGTGGGATGAGGTGTCAACAAATCTACATGGCTCCATTGATGGGTTAGGGTGTGGTTTATAGTGCAGGGTCCCAGCAGTACATACTGTGGCTGCTAGGAAGAGGTGCCCAGGTCTTTGCAGCCAATAAGCACATGGACGGTTCTTGGACAATGGGAGCTGTGCAGCTGTCACTTAGGGCTGAAACAGCAAACGGGGCTTCCTTACGCATATGGGATACAGGGATCTAGGACTGGACTTCTGGGAGACCTATGGAACTGTTAACACACAGTTCTTAACACTTTTCTTCTCCATGCCCACATGGCTCAAGGGAGAGGCTTGACACATAGCTGTCAATGACCTCCTGGAGGAATGAGGGTCATTCCTGCACAGATTTGGGTACAGAGGAATCTGGGAGGGGAGATGACCTTGGAGGAATCCCATTTTATCCTCTCCCTTCTGGATGTTGAAGGATCTTTTGACACTTTAGAGTCTATTCCTGCTGACTTGAATTTCTCTGTATTCCTCCTTACTCTCATTAATTGCTTTAATGATGGCATAGGTTAAAACTGACTGGTTCTATTCCAGTCTTGAAAAAAAGCCAACCCCAAGTCGACAAATACCCTAATTTCCTCAATACTTTTCTTACCAAAGCGCTAGAATGGTAATAGTTTCCTCTCTAGGCTGAACAAATGTTGTATTACTTTGTTGTATTCTGGTCAGCATATCTGTGTATACCCACAGTCATCAGTTTTTCAGGCAAAAGCAGTCTGAGTATAAAGGAAAGTCACCTTAGCTTCATTGGCAGAAATGCTGAACCAAGAATGCTACATCCTCCTTCACCTGAATGGCCTCTGTCTACAACTCAATCCTGGCTCAGTTCAGAATCACTCAGAGCACGACAGTTCCAGCTCAGCAATGTCACATTCCTTTCACAGCTAGAACTATCTCTGCCAACAAACTTCAGACATTTTTACGAGCAACTGCTCTCTTCTTGCAGAAAGCACCAAAGCACAACCTGAGTTGTTCAGAGTGCAATAATTATCTTACAAAATAATAGTAATTCAACCTTATTTTATTGTTGCTCATTTAAATCCTCTAGTAACACACTAACAACTGTGAGGGTATGTCTAGACTACAGCCCTTTTTCAAGAAAGGGATGTAGATTAGGCACATCGATATTACAAATAAAGCTGGGATTTAAATATCCTGCACTTCATTTGCATAAAGGTGGCTGCCGCTTCTTCTGAAATGGGGCTTTTTCAGGAAAAAACAGCAGTTTAGACAGGGATCTTTCGAACATTAAACCCTTTTCTGAAAGATCCTGAAAACCTCATTTTTTGAGTAATAAGGGATCTTCCAAAAAAGGGTTTAATGTTCGAAAGATCCCTGTCTAAACTGCCATTTTTTCCTGAAAAAGCTCCATTTCGGAAAAAAGCGGCAGCCGTCATTATGCAAATGAAGCATGTGATATTTAAATCCCAGCTTAATTTGCAATATTGATGTGCCTAATCTCCATCCCTTTCTCGAAAAAGGGCTGTAGTCTAGATGTACCCTGAGTGTAGTCAGCATTTGGAAAAGAAAGAGCGTGTTATGTAATGTTTGTGATCATCAAACCACTAGAGCTGATTGTCTATGAAGGAATTTAATCTATTTGAGTAGAAGCAAAGAGGCTACAACATGCTGAAATGAAATCATGCTGAGCAACCCTGACAATGACCAAGTGAGCCCTTTCACCACATAAAATTAAGTTTCCGTGTCGGACATTATTCGCCAGATTTCCCAAAGTGCTGAAGAACAGTGGAGTATGCAGAATATCTGGCTGCACACCCTCTGTTTTATCATTTGTTTATATAGCATTCATACTGTAAAAGTAAAGCCTGGGGAAGTTTGTCATATAAACAATTATAAGTAGCAAGGTTTATAGAAGGAGAGAACTTTGTTGCTACATGCAGTCCTGAAACTTTAAGCCCTCCCCGCCCCCGGTACTATGGAACAAAAATGTTCTTTTTAACGTAAAGTCAGTAATATTCCATAGCATTCAGGATGCTGGACAAGAAATGCCTCTTGGAAATGGAATGTTAATGCTCCAGAACTGCAAATATACCAGGTTTTTTTTTCTACAGACTGTTTTAATTATGACAGTTATCTTTTAGTCCAACAGGTTCTCTGTAAAACATCTTTTAAGCTTCACTGAGTTATCCTTATCGGAATGAAGAGCTAAACCCACAGCCATTATCACAAGGTTTCAGAAACACTGGCTGTCAGTAACTAGGGGGAGATTATATTAATTTGCTTGCTGTAGGCTTTTGATATAACTATTTATTTAACATTTTGCTACTTATTAAAGTAAGGGAATGCAAAGCTGGATAATGAAATATTTTAGCTCCCTCTTCATAGCCAATGTCACAATCTCCTGTGATACTTTCTCCAGATTTTTAATACCAGCACATTTTTCTTGAATCCATCATGCTGGTATCATTACTGGTCTAGTCCCATTTACAGTACTCTATTTCTAATATGTTATATTTCTAATAATTTCCCTTTTATAATATACTTCAAGAGACACTATCAACAATTTTCTTAAAACCTTTAATTTCAGAGATTGTTCGATCTAAAATCCTGTCAAAAGGTGATTATTGTGTTTTAGAGTGAGATGAAGAAAACTATGGTGTAGTAAAGTAAGATTACAGTATGCCAAGTCAGCTTCCACTATATGGTATAGATTGAAATTTTCCTACAGAATCACAAGATTTCATACAAAGAACTTTAAGACCTCTGTGTAAAAGTCCCTTCCCCAACCTTTTTATCTGAAAAGACCTAAACAACCCCTCGAACAATAACAATGATTTAAAAAATAGAAATAAATGGCCACACCATCA
This sequence comes from Pelodiscus sinensis, assembly GCF_049634645.1. Taxonomy (NCBI): domain Eukaryota; kingdom Metazoa; phylum Chordata; order Testudines; family Trionychidae; genus Pelodiscus; species Pelodiscus sinensis. The sequence continues at coordinate 275,021,057 of NC_134711.1, forward strand.
GCTAGTGTATATATCTGTTGAAGTTCTTTCTTTCTTTCTTTCTTTCTTTCTTTCTTTCTTTCTTTCTTTCTTTCTTTCTTTCTTTCTTTCTTTCTTTCTTTCTTTCTTTCTTTCTTTCTTTCTTTCTTTCTTTCTTTCTTTCTTAATGCAGCTGTCTGTCTATGTATCTGTCTGCAAGTCTATTTGCTCAAGAACTCCTCCTAAACAGTAAAGAACTAAGGACACCAAATTTCGCATGCAGCTTCCTCTTCTCTAACTTAGAGCAACACCAGGATTTGGTTGTGCCAGAAATTGAAAACTTGGAAAAGGACTGTTTTCCATAACATACAAAGGGAGAAACTATTGTTTTGAGAAACATGATATGAGAGTGATCACTGGAGGCAGAGAGACCGCAAGGAAACACTATCCTGCAAAAAGTCCATGGGGGCAGCCACATGACCAAGAGAGTGGCCAGCAGGGCTGGGGCTCCATCATCTTGCCTGCCAGCACATCAGTAAGTAGCACCCCTACCCCAAAACATTTGCCCCTTTCCAGCCCTTGGCTACAGCCCTGGAGGGGGGAAGATAAGGGGCCTCTGGAGGTCTTAGGGGGTGATCTAGGGGACAAAACTGGCTCTGGGTGGCCTGGGGAGAGAGCATGCCTCCTGCCTCACCTCACATCCCCTAGGCCCTGCCCAGGTCCAATGCTGGTTAAGTGTGCTAGCTTAACATATATTGAACACAATTTTAAATGTACCTAGATCCTATCATCTTGTTTTAAGGTGCAATCATCTGCTAAAATATCTAAATAGTAGACAGTAGACTTTTTGCAAATGACTCAGTAATTCAGCAGGGTTTTGTTTCTTAAGCTAATTTATTTTGTATTCCTAATATTCCTAGTATAAAATAATTCTTACGTGTTCCCTTTCTCCCATCTCTGAGAGTCACAATGGAAAGGACATGCTTCCATTTTAATTGCAGTAACTCATAATCTCTTAAGGGTATGTCTACACTTGCACCCTATTTCAAAATAGGGATGCAAATGAAGACATTCGAAATTGTAAATGTAAATTTGAATATTTGTGTTCTGGTGCTATTTTGAAATAGCGCTATTTCGAAATAACAGACGCTGTTAAGACGCGGTTATTTCGAGAGAAAACACTTCTTTAGAAATAACCCTTATTCCTTTACAATAATTGGTAAACCACATTGTCTGAGGAATAAGGGTTATTTCATGAGAAGGGTTTTCTCTTGAAATAACCGTGTCTTAACAGCGTCTGTTATTTCTAAATAGCGCTATTTTAAAATAGCAACAGAACACAAATATGCAAATGAAGCATGGGATATTTAAATTATGGCTTCATTTGCAATTTCGAATGTCTTCATTTGCATCCCTATTTTGAAATAGGGTGCAAGTGTAGACATACCTGTAGTGCTTACGACTGCAGGTGCAATACACTGTTCAAGTAGTTTTCTTTTCTCTGCTGTTGTACTGCATTGATATGATATAGTTACTTCTAATTTTATTTTTACACTGATTATTAGAGTATTCATATGGAATTATATAAAGTGCAAATTCTTTTATGGGTATTAGATATATAAACATTCTAGTTCAAAGAGTAGACTAATACTTTTCTAAAGTCATAGAACAATGTCAGTGGTCTCAGACAATTTCACCACAATGACAGAATCAAACCCTCCAATTCCCAGTTTGATCCTATTAGACTTTTCTGCCAAGCCAGTGCATTCAATTTCCCCCAATACTGTATCTAGTTAAAATTCTGTTTCTTTAAATGAAACCAAGATTGTAGTCTCATTTTTGCTGGTCTTGCTTCAATTACTCAAGTATTGAAGGTTGTGGAAGGGACTCTACATAAGGAATCATGAAAATGTCCTAATGTCACATGAAATTTTGTTAATAGTAAGTCTCAGATTCTTCTAATTAAGGGGATGAAATTACACTACTGTGTCCCTCAGGAGGCTAATGCCTTTTCCATCTGACAATTTATGCCACAGGAAATAAAGCAGGGTAGGTGGTCAAATGATTGCAATTCCTACCTTGATTGTGAAATTACTTTGAAAAGCATTATGCCCTCGGTTGTAGTTGATGGATTATCTATTCAGTATTTCAGTTTTTTGTTCATCTATTATTGACCAAGAAAATGATGAGCTACAGATGGTCTAGGATTTTTATGGCACTGAGAAAAATGCAACAGTTTGCTTGCTTTTACACGTGGAAGCAAAGTTTCCAAGGAAAGCAAAGAAATAATTTCTGTGCCTTGGAATCATACTTCACTTGCCTGAAATTAGGGACATATCTCCTCATTCAGTGCATGCTAGATTTAGGAATGAGGAAAATATATTAGTGTAGCTGATGGAGAAACAGTATTTGAATCTGGATGTGAATTTGAGATTGCCAATAGGTCTGGCTTGTTTTCATTATATTTGGCTGTAACTGAAGGTATTTACAGGCCTATAGTCTCCCTGAGATGATATACACTAGGACCATATTTTGAAATAACTATCCCCAAGTTTGAATTTATAAGCATTGCATCCACACTACCAAGCCTGTTATTTCAAAATAATAAGCTGCGGAATTTGAACTCTGTATTCCTGCTTTTCAGAAGGAGTAATGCTAATTCTGAAATAGTAATTTTGAAATTACATTAGTGTGGACGCTCTGGTGCCACTAATTCAAACTTATTGTACTTCAGGAGGCCTCCTGCAGCTCCCCAGTGTTTCATTGGGGCTCTAAGTCTGAGGTAGCATGTCCACATTTACAGAGCCTGCCTCAGAATAATTCCAATGCTTCCCTGTAGTGAGGACACGGTAGATCAAATTTGTTAAATCAGAGTTCTTAAGTAGAATTTAGTAATTTTGAAATAGTTTTCTAGTGTAGAAATGGCCTAAGACATTAGCTTAAGTAAGTTAGCATAACTATGTTAGGTATAGCAGGCCTGTGACCTTTGGCCAGTTTGACAGTTACCCTTACATTGTGGAGTACGTTGAACAGCTTGATTATAATAGCAGGAATTAGAACTTAACAGTAACCACAATTGCAGGAACATGGAAATGATAACCACAAATCTGCTTGAGTAAGACCTGATGAATATGATAAGGAATTACAATAACATTAATAGGTTTTACTTCTCCAAACAACAGCTATATCCTCAGATCAAGTCCTCATTTGCTTGACCGTATCCTGAGGAGATGACATTGCTTTTAGGGGAAAACAAGAGGTTTATAGAGTTTAAATCTCCCACGTGTATCTCATCTAATTGAGCTATGGTATGATAGAAGAAAGGGTACCTCCCATGTGACAATTGGTTGTGCCTGGGGTTGGCATAAGAAAAAAACATCCTGTGTTAGCTAACAGCTGCAACAATTTAGCAGCTCCCTATCATAGAGAATTCACTTTGTTCTAAACTTAGTAACACTAAAGGCTCTTTATGTGACACACCTTTTTGAACATAGGTCTCTCCAACCTGTTAATTGCTTCCTGTAATGTGGCGACACAAGAATGCATGTTGGCTGTGATTCATCTCATCTGTCAGTTAAATAGGTGACTGTCAAACAGAAGCCAGGATTCTTCACATTCATTTCCTTTTTTCCCCCAGCATTCACTCTTTCTTCAGCAGAGAACTAACTGAGCTGCAGAGAGGTTAGAAATTAGCAGGTTAGAAATTGCTTTTTGCTCTCTGACTACTCAATGTGCCTGAGTCAGTTTCCGTCATCTGGGTTCATGCCAGTCCTTATGCCACCACCTCAAAAAAATCAGTTAGGCATAAATAAATGGCTTCTTTCATGATGTGTTTCCACCACCATCAGAGGTCTGATATGCAGTGGCCATACACATGGTGGGGAGAAAAATTAAATTTGGAAGAATTATCAAGCTAGGCCCACTCATGATGGGGGGAAGTGGGGAAGAAGTCCAGACATCTTGGGCTGAATAGTCTTTTTGTCACACACACATCAGACCTGTGGCTGCTGAGGCAGGACATCATTCAGCACATGGATAAGTGGAGTTGTTAATGTGTAGCAGAGGTGAGATCTGAGCAACAGTTGACTGCCTGCAAAATTCAGATAAGGAAGTTTCTACTTGTGTGCACTGATAGCTTTTGCATTAGAATATAGGTAAAATTCTTAATTAAATATAGATTAAGATCCCAAGTTTAAAAGACACTTTCCTTAAGAAAGTCTGATGTGGAAATGAAATCCTTTCTCTATTCCTCAAACCTCACTAGTTGGATACAGTTATCTGAATGTGTTGAGTGATAAGTTCTAGGTATACCGATTAAAACAAGAATCCTCAATATACTTTTGCAGGGGTTCTCAAACTTTTTTTAATCATGACCCATCTTAGCATTTTTATTACTTGGTGCTTCCCCCCTACAATAGTGACAGCTCTCAAAGCCACTGCCCTCCATGTGAAAGGTCTCAATGCCACTCACTAATAGGGTTGCAATGTCATTCACTCAAATTTGTCCCAGCTGCCCCTCCATTATGACAGTGACATGGCGTGCCCAAAATTGAGTGGCATTTCAAACCTATGCATGAGGTCACAAACTGGGGTGCCATTTTAGATTTCATTTTGGGGTGCAACTTTCAGTGGGGGTCTAGGGATCACTCCAAAATGCTGGATCAAAACATCCTCTAATTTTCAGAAAGTTGAGATCAGGTATGAATTTTGTGCTTCACTAGCCCACTGTTCCCCAGACTATTTTTCCCTCTCATCCGCCTTACAACCCCCATATCTATGTTGTCTTCTTCCCCCTAAGCAGCGGTCGGAGGCCTCCTTTTTCATCTGACCAAAGAGTCTACGTCCCCTTGTTCCATTGAGCTGCTAAGTTAGACCAGTGGCAATTCATCTGAAGAGTCAGTCTGTCAGATAGATCTTTTTTCCAGATGAACAGCCCTCCATCCTACTCGTATCAACTTCTAGATAACCCCCTTCTACAGAACATCCCTGTCTCTAGATTTGCCCTTTCCCTCCAGGGTGGAGGATGGGGTTATACATAGAAGGAACTGCCATACTGACAGGGAGTTCTGCCTCCTACCACACAGGTCCAATCCCCTCTTCATTCCACAGCTTCAGAGCATCTGTTTTGTGGATGACTTTCTCTCACAACCTTTTTCCCTCCCAGGAACAGGACTGTGTCCAACACTTGGATTGCTACTCTGCAGCCTAAAAAGTTTGATGCATCTCCTCCCAGTTGAGAAGCCCTGAAATAGAGCCTTGCCTCTAATGCATTCACAGGATGCTCCACAAATCTCATACTCTTGAGTCAATCTCTGGTTGTATTAACATTTGAATATGTGTATTACCATTATTTCAATGAGTTTGCTCTCCATCAGTTGTTGAGAACCCAGTTCTCCAAGTGTAAATATCAATAGAGAATCTTATCATGTTCTACAGATAGCAAAAGACCCTTTCTCTTTTCTAAAAAGGATTCTGAGCCAGTGCAAGTCTCTCTTTTTGACCTTGTAGTACCTCTGCTGGGTGCTTTGCATTAACTATGATCAAAGAATGATATTTAGCAGTTATAAAGCTATAAAAGATAATTCTGTATGGAGAAATCAGATAGCTAACTATACCAGCCTGTAGCTGCCTCAATGTGGTGCTAGAGGAATTTGTTACTATTTTTCCTGTCTTTTACTCATTGCCTTTGCTCAGAATGACTAAATATGCTCCCACAGCTCCCTTCTAACAAACCTCATGAAAAAGGATGCTTTGTGTACCCATTCACCTACACAGTAAGTTATTAACTCTCTCTAAGTTAGAATTGGGATGCTTGCAGTGGTTGAGCCAAAGTAGATAATAAGGAAGTCTGCAGGGATCTGTATGCTACTGTGAGGTACCACAATAAAGAAAGCTTGATCCTGTATTAACCTCAGTGATTGTAAAGTCTGCATTCTAAGTGGCTCTTCACCTTAGTAACCTGATCTGAACCTTTACATCAGTTCACCTAATAGAAATAGCCCTGAAAGTGTGTGAAAAACATCAACAAGGCCCATTCTAATGTAAAGTCACAAACATAGGGAATAAAGAGCTTTCCCAGAGTTTAATAATCTTGATTTTGGGTTGGTACACTGATCACAGTTTACAAAAATACACACACCAAAGCAATAAATAAATGAACAAATACATAAATAAACTTTTAAAAAATAGTGACATGAAATGGTTTCAACAACCAAGGGAACAAGAATTAAATTAACAATTTTAATTCTCACAAATTATTATATTAAAGCATTTTGAGTCTAATTTTTAAATTTAAAAAATAAAATGACCAGCCCCTTAGTATGCCAGCTTTAGCAGTTTATTGTTAGGAACAAATTTGATGAGAGAGGTACAGACGGGGACAGACTTTTGCAGAACCTTGTAGATAAAGAACCTGAGTCAGGTGAGGAGATGCTCATAGAGGAATTTGAAGAGTCATATATCAAATATAGAGGAAGGTGAACTACAAAGTACAGTTTTAGATAAATTGAGGTGGGACAAGATGATGAGAAGACAAGTAGAAAGACTTTGTTGTACTCAATGCAAGATATAATTATGTAGTGTAGATTGAACATTTGTTATGAGAACAGAAGTGATGGAATCAGAAAGAACAACAGGATCATAATGCAGAGTAAGGTAGGTGTGTGTGTGTGTGTGTAAGTGTGTATATATTATTTAAGCAAGATGGTGGGAGAAAGAAAATTTGAAGGCAAAAAGAGTAGGACCTCAGGTTTTGTCCTAACAATTTTGAAACTGTACTGGGTCATACAAGAGAAGCTTCCTGAGAAATGAAAATCAGCAATGGGGTACAGGTCTAGGAAGTGAGGGAAGCCAAGATCCGTAAAGATGCATAGCAACCTAAGACCACCATTTAAGTGACAGTAACTTTCTCAAAGCAACTGTTCAGCTTCCACCTAACACCATGTATTCCCTAGTGTTCACTGGTCAGCACACATAAATTTGCCTAAGTGCACCTAATAGGGAACTATCTCTTTAAGAGACCCCTGACAGGGAGGTAGGAGTGAGTTGTGTGTTACTCTAGCACCGCTCCACAAGTAATCAGTTTCTTGAAATACCTGAGTAAGCCCAAGCAGGATTCTCAAACTAAATGGGGAGAATGCCTATTTTACTAGCAGAGCCTGATCCTGAGGGCATGCACTGTGCATACCTATGACCAGATTCCTGTCAGATACTGTAGCTGGAAGGGTGGGTGGAAGCCTTCAAAGATGAGGCGGCAATGGTGAGGGAAGCATAGCACTTGCTCTAAAGGAGAACATCCATTTTTTTAAATAAAATGTTATGTGGGTCCTCTAGCAGATAGAGCACTCGAGATGTAGGAAATTTAGATTCAAACCCCTTCATTACTCAATAAATCCCACCTGAGTGTCCTAACAATGAGGCTATTGGTTATTCTGAATGTGTGTGTGTCTCCTCCCCACCATCATGAGAAATGACTGTTTTGGGACCTGAAGATTCCAAGCAGAAGGAGGGACCTGTCTCTGGACCTTTGAGACTATGGATCTATGTTCATCCCTTTACTCGGTACATCACTCTTGGCTAGCTTGGGCTGCTCTCCTCTCAGCTTGTTGGCTTCTGAGTATCTCTCACCATGTGCTTTATGTGGAGCCTGAGCACCTAACTCAGGGCTGAGAATTCTGCTATATAGCAAGTTGCCTAGGGAATAGTCCTGGCAGTACCTAAGTATTTTTGAAGATCTGGATCAGAGACATTGACAGAGAGATGGTAGATGACACTGTGGAAAAAGGTAAGTTTTTGAAGACTGAAGAGAGAAGATTTAGCTCAAATATTTAGAAAACAGACAATAGGAAAAACATTCTGGAATCTAAGTCAGTTGAAGAGAAGGATTACATGGAGTGGATGCTCAGTGAGGGGGAAAGATCAGATATATGTAGATATTGCAATGTGTGCCAAATATAAGTGAGGAGGAGCAGTGTCAGATAAATGACAAGTTGAATGCCTGTGAAGAAGCAGCAGTAGTGGGTCTGAATACGGCGAAGGGATAATTGGACACAGATGGGGTGGGCAGTATATGAATGATGACAAATGATGAGCAAGAAAAACAAGAGGGAATTATGCAGATATGGGAAGCAATGAACAGTGGGAGAAAGATAAAGAGTTTATGCATGTGCCTAAAGAAGTAGAGAGGCATAGCTCAGTGGTCAAAGGAATCCCTGATTCCCAGATAGCAAGTAATATCTTACCTATACAGAACTGTGTGGGTCAGTGGTGGGAAGAGAGGAGCTTGGATATAATGGTGACGAGTTGCAAGGAGGAGGAGTGGGAGGGCCAGTGGGATGCCAAAGGGGCTGTTATGAGAGGAGATTCAACTCAAGGAGAACTGCTATTAGACTACAAGAGAGCTCCAGGAACAATGAAAGCTCTTTGAAGTCACAGCAGTTGGGGTATATGGTCAGAACTCCACTGCAAAGCAAAGAAATGGCTCTTTAAAACCCTCTCATGAAACAGGTTAGTTCTCTGAGTTCCCTTCCACTCAGTGCTGCTTTGTTTTCAGAAGCATCTTTGTATGTATGGCAGATGCCTAGGTACAGTCTATTAATGTAACTCTGACCTCAACAGGGAAGCTGCTTCTCAAGCAGCACACGATCAAACTGATGTGAACTGACAGCACTTATGCCCAGGTGTCATTGCCTAACGTACCTTTTGACAAAAAATGTGACTTGACATATCTTATTGTTCAGTTTCACTTCCTCATGCAGAATTCCCTTGCTAAACTGGAAATTTTGAGGGACAGACAATTAGCTTGGTATACAAGGAATTCATTGTAGTGAATCCTCCCAGATACTCAAGTCTTAGTGCTACTCACTCTCCTCTGACACTTTGGTCACTTTCCTGACATTCTCTTACTTTCCCAAGCATCTCATAATGCTAGTGAATAATATTTGTGTTTTGGCTTAATGCTAATTTTGGAGCAGGGAAAGGAGTGTAAATGTCAAGGAAATGCCATTTTTCTGAGAGAGCTAAATGTCTGGTGTTATGCTGTCTGACAAAGTGAGAAAGCATTTACATCATCACAATACAGGACTGCAAGTAATTGTATTGGTTATGAACTTAAGTTGGGGTATGTCTAACTCCTATTTCCAGGATTAGTGAGAGACATAAAACTCAAATAGTTCATAGGTATAGTTTGATTAGTTGATTTAATATATTTCTACCCATTTACAACACTTCTAATCTACAGCTCTACGTGCTGAATAGGGCCTCCAAATGTAGCTGTTTATCCCAATTACCAGAACCTACTGAGCTAAAGTGCATTTTATGGATACCACAAAAGCAAAGCCACATCTCTGAATGGGCATGTTTACACAGGGGAGTTATTTAAAAAATTTAGAAATAACAAGGCAAGCATCCACACTACCAAGCCTGTTATTTCAAAATAATCAGCTTATTAGTTTGAAATAAGAACTTCTGCTTGTGACGAGGAATAAACTTATTTTGAAATAGTTTTTTGGGGAGTTATTATTTAGAAATAACCTGACAGTGTAGAGATAGCCAAAGTTATGCTTTTACTTCAACAAACAATAGTAGTATGTGTATGACAAAGGAAAACTATTCATTAATAACAATGTCAGGGCTGTTCCCCACTCTGGCACTCTTGCTACGTTTACACTGTGGAGCTATTGTGGGAAACTTCTAGTATCCTGAATAGCTATTCTGTATCTTTTGAGCATGCCTGTTATTTTGAAATATAATGGGCTCCGTATTCCAACGTCCCTGTAAACCTTGTTCCATCAGGAGTGAGGGTATGTCTACACTACAGCACTAATTCGAACTAACTTAGCTAAGCTAATTAGGTAGCAGGCTTCAAACTAACAACAGAAAGTTCTTCTTCACAAAGCAAATAGTAAACCTGTGGAACTCCTTGCTGCAGGAGGCTGTGAAGGCTAGAGCTATAACAGAGTTTAAAGAGAAGTGACATAAAGTCATGGAGGTTAGGTCCATGGAGTGGTATTAGCCAGGGGGTAGAAATGGTGTCCCTAGCCTCTGTTTGTGGAAGGCTGAAGATGGATGGCACGAGACAAATGGCTTGGTCATTGTCTTCGGTCCATCCCTTCCAGGGTACCTAGTGTTGGCCGCTGTCGACAGACAGGCTCCTGGGCTAGATGGACCTTTGGTCTGACCCAGTACGGCCATTCTAAGCTCAGGGCTCAGGGTCGGGGGTCTCAGTGGACCACATTGATTTTCATACAAACCTGCTCCTGGGTGGCCAGGCTGGCAGCTATCCTGCCCTAGACGGCCACTTTCCTGTGCCTAGTGCGGAGGTCATGGATGAGGTCCACGATGTCGGCACTAGACCAGGCGGGCGCCCGCCTCTTGCGGACCTGGGCAGGCTCCCGGGAGCCGCCAGCCTGGTCCCGGGAAGAGGCAGGCTGGGTGGCAGCGGGTGGCTGGTTCGAGCCGTGCCAGGTGCAGGATCTGCTGGCTGGGTGCTGGCAGGCTTGTACCTGGCACGGGCACCGTAGCCAGACCGTGCCCCTTTAAGGGCTCCAGGGCCGGGAGGGGAGCAGAAGAGTTTCCCTGGTGGTGCCCAGAGTGGCCACCAGGGAAAGCTGGGGAGGGCTAGCCTCCCACTAGTTCGAATTAATGGCTACACAGCCCTTAATTCGAACTACTTAATTCGAACTAGGCGTTAGTCCTCGTAGAATGAGGTTTACTTAGTTTGAATTAAGCGCACCACTAGTTCGAATTAAGTTCGAACTAGCGGTTCGCTTGTGTAGCCTTTTGCCAACTAGAGAGTTTGGAAAAGAAAGAAAAAAAAACCCACAGGAAACAAAATACAGTTCGGATAGCTGGCTCTTCAGTCTAGACTGGCATTCACACAGACCTTCTATTATAGTCTAGGAAAGAAGAATCAAATCATCACCTTAAAAAAGGTGATTTTATTAGCAAAACAAAAAGTTATATTTGATAAAGCATACTTGGTTGCTAGGTGTTAAGAGCCACTAACAAAAAAAAAGATAAAAACACAAAAAAATATAGTCTCTGCTGCAGGTATATATTTATAATTTAAATTTCAGCACTGTATCCCATTGGTTCTTCTGGCTCCCTGCCAATTACTCTTAGCTACCTGAATTTAACCTTTTAGTCACAAGTGCTGGCCAGCACTCTTCCTATCCATCATAAACAACAGCAAATAATGGCCCAGTTTTTAGGCCATTAGGCAAGCACTTACAAATGTTGAGTTCAAATCCCTGTTCTATCCTAAACTTCTGTGTGTTCTCAGGGTATATCATAAAGCCTCACTATTCCTCATCTGCAAAATGGGATAATAATAGTTCCCCACCTTACTGGGGTGTTGTATCTATTTACATTCAAGATTGTGATGCTACAGTAATGTGGAAAGCAGAAGTATCATAGATTGATTGATAATGGAGATTTTAGTACTGTATTTACATCAAAGCAATATAAATAAGATTCTTATGTTTGGGACAAAGACTTTTTTTTTCATTCAGAACAGAGGTCAGATATTATGTTACCAGGTGTATGCTTTTTGATATTGTTATATGGTGTAAAGGCAGAAAGAAAGCTCAAGAGCAAAGGTTGCATAGCTGGAGATGATGATTTCAATACTGGTTTTTAAAATTAAAACTTGAGATGGTGTGCTAATAGAAAAGACCTACAAGATAATCCAACCTACATCTAACTTCTCTGGTTATTTGAGTGGGCAAGGCAGAATAAAAGAAAAAGAGTGTGAGATATTACTAGCAGATTTATCAGGTGTTTCTTGGGTCATTAACTTAATTAAGGTTTTTTTTAATAAAAGGAAAACATACCTGCTTTATTTGAATGGTTGTATATTTCAAAAATACACTCTTATTTTTATGAAGTTATTTTTATGTCAGATTTATTTTAAAATGGATTGTTAAAATGTTTCCCTGTATTTTTTTAGTAAATTTAGTAATTTTTTTTAAAAATGGGAATTCCATCAAATGTATTTTCTTCATCCCTATAAACTCTTATCTTTCACTATGTTTTAATGAAAAGGGGCTATAGTCATTCAGTTTCCAATAACGTTTTTTTCTAGTTTTCAAACCTTAAGCATTGATTTAGCTGTGCCAAAACAGAGCACTACTCCAAATTTCTCAGTTCTGTTTCTTTTCTGTAAGGGCTTTTGAGAAGCAATCTTATTCCAGGTTCGTCCTATTTTCTGGCTCATCTTGGTTCAATCTCTTTCAACATTTGCTCAGTTATGTCACCTTTGAGGACTTTATTTGATTTGGTGATTCTGTCTAACGGGTGCCTGGTGGATGAGAGGCTCAGGGCAGAGGGAGTCCCAGATGGAGGGTGGGGAGGCAACCCTAGCCAGCTTCTTTTACCCTTTTAATTGCTTGGTGATTCTGTCTCTTTTCTGTTTGGTTTTATGAGAAGCAATCCCATTCCAGGCACATCCCATTTTCCTAGCACAACCAAACCTTTGCATTGCTTTGACTGTGATAAGGGGATGCTGCATACCAAAAAGGGCAGTCTTAGCTCTTACTGTTTAGGAGGAGTTCTTGATCAAACTAACAGACAAACAGAAAGACAAACTTTCTCAAATATATAGTAGATGAGCATTTTGATATGCTGAGTGATAGTGAAATAGGGATTGTGATGAGTTACCGTGGAAGGACAAAAGTGGACAGCACCGGTGCAATTGACAGTTTGACAATAATATGAAAAGCACCAGTGGACAGGTAGAAAACCTGGGCTGTCAGTGATAATAAGCATGGAAAGTTGAAATTCCTAGATGTTATATGACAAGTTAACAGCAGCCTAACAAAACACAGAAGACAAGTAGACATTGGTAGTATTATCATCACAGTCTTATTGAGTAAAGTGAACATAGTATGATTATAAGCAGTGAGGTGCATTTTGGCTTCAGCAATGATCCACCTAGCATCAAGTAATAATTCTTCATTATTTTTCACTTATTTTTTTCTCCATCTTATTCTCTGGATGCAAAACAATTAGATAAAAATATAACATGAGAGTCATCCTATCATCTACTGTATATTTGAGAGAGTTTGTCTGTGTGTATGGGTGTTTGTGTCTGTCTGAGTGTTTGTCTGTTTGTTCAATAACGCCTCCTAAACAGTAAGAGCTAGGCCCACCAAATTCGATATACAGCTTCCTCTTAGCATGGCTTAAAGCAAGGTCAGGGTTTGGTTGTTCTAGGAAAATGGGATGTGCCTGGAATGGGATTGCTTCTCATAAAACCATACAGAAAAGAGACAGAATCACCAGGCAAATGAAAGGGGTTGGCTGGTGTGGCCCCCCCATTTGGGACTGCCTCTGCTCTGAGCCTCCAACCTACCAGGTGTCCTTTAGGGAGGGTCTGGGGGAGCTGAATCTTCCCCACCCTGATTCATATGGGAACATTGCTGGCTATTCCCCTTTGTCAGGGAGCAAAGGGGAAGTTCACAATTTGCTGCATTCCTCACTCTGGCTGGGGAGTGCAGAGAGCAAATGAATCCGAGCCGGGGGACACGCAACCCTCGTTCAGCTGTGCCCACTAGAGTGGCAGTGGCTATGGACAGGCACTTCTTATCTGGCCCCAAGCTACTGTAGCGAAAGAGGGCTAGAATAATCTTTTCTCCCTGGGGCAGCCTGCATACTGAATCCTTCATCCCCAGCCCCAACCCCGAGCAATGATTTTAATGAAATATGTACATTTTCATTTTATTTTCTAAAAAAAACCCCCAAAATAATTGAGTTGACCCGAGCAATGCAGGGTATATCATCTAGTTCACTATAAAGGAAGGGCCATAAAGTATGCACACCTTGATAGAGGATGTTGTAAAGACCAAGACGTAAACAGGGTTCAAAAAAGAACTGAATGAATTCATGGAGGATAGATCCATCAACGGCTATTAGCCAGGATTGGTAGGTGTGGTGTCCCTAGCCTCTGGTTGTCCGGGGCTGGAAATGGATGACAGGAGAGGGATCGCCTGATGATTACCTGTTCTGTTCATTCCCTCTGGGACATCTGGCATTGGCCACTGTCGGCAGACAGGATACTGGGCTAGGTGGACTTTGGTCTGACCCAGTATGGCTGCTCTTATGTTCTTATCACAATCATAAAAAAAATTTAGAAATCACAGGAAAATATAATAATCAAACTTGAACTTATCCTTTTGAATGGTCCTAATATGGAGTGCTTCTTTACTTTCTTAGTGTTTGTTTATCAATAGAGATTTTGCCAGATTTTACATACTTTTCAGGAGATTTTCTATTTGAATGTATGAGACATATATAAAAGATAAGGTACCATAGATTTTTAAAAAGAAAGTACAGTGAATATAATCAAGGAAGCACAAGGACAAATAAACTCCCTTTATAAATCTAGCCCACATAACTAAGACCTCCATTCCTTTCATAATAGTCCAAAGAGAGCGCAGAATAAAGTACGATTTTGACAACAGTGACTGATAAGAATTGCACATTTGCACAATAAGACAAACCTTGCCTTGGAAGGATAACTGAGGAAGAATAACTGTTTTTCAAAATGTTTGTTTTCATGACTTCAGCATTCATTGTAGCAGTGTAAGCCCACTCACTGCCTATGTCTTTATTATAAGCAAAATACAATCCATACATTAAAACTCCCTTTCTCATGTGTTTTTTCACTGTTGTAAACTGCTCTGCATTTTTCTGGGAAATCTTACCTGTTTTCACTGACTCATGGCTTGGAGATTTCTCACCATGCAGATCTTAAAGGTTTTTCTGAAGAGTGGTTTAGAACTACTCCTCTTTCATTTTGAGCTTAGTATTACATTACCTAGTTATGGCATCTAATGTCTCATGTTTAAGTGTAGTTCATTCCATGCTATATACCAGTTAAACAATGACCTGCGTGAAGGATCTCTGCATCCCTAATTTTTGAGAAAGTTTTGTTCTGGATCTAATCTTTATTTTTGGCTTACTAGCTACAATATTCTATCTCCAAACACCAAACTATTCATATATTCATATCTAAATTCAGGTCTGAACTTTGTAGCTACCCATCTAGAACTGGCAAAATTATATTTCTTTATTTAAATGTTGTGACTGTATTGTTGTTGTTATTATTTATTATTTATATTACTAGAGTATCTAAGAACCCAAGTCCTGGTCCAGGACTCCATGTGCTAGGAGCTGTGCAAACACAAAACAAAACAAAACAAAACAAAAAAACCTTGTCTTTGTGACAAAGATCTTGGAATCTGAATACCAATTTGATGGTCAGAGTGCATTCTTATAGGCTATGTCTAGACTGCAGGCTTCTTTCAAAAGAGGCTCTTTCGAAAGCATCTTTCGAAAGAGCCTCTTTCGAAAGATCGCGTCTAAACTGCAGGCGGATCTTTTGAAAGAGAAATCCGCTTTTTCGAAAGAGAGCACCCAGCGAGTCTGGATGCTCTCTTTCGAAGACGGCCTCTTTACATTGAAGAACGCCTTCTTTCGAAAGAGGAACTTTCGAAAGAAGGCGTTCTTCCTCGTGAAACAAGGTTTACCGCCATCGAAAGAAAAGCCACGTTCTTTCGAAATAATTTCGAAAGAACGCGGCTTGAGTCTGGATGCAGGGGAAGTTTTTTTGGGAAAAGGCTACTTTTCCCGAAAAAAACCCTGAGTCTGGACACGGCCATAGGGATTAAAATCAGGGGCTGTGTAAGGATTTTCTTTTCTTCCACAAGCTGTCCACAATTGGTGCAAAGCAGTGTTCCCTCAATTTTTTTCCAGCTATGTGTGGAATGAATTTTGTTATGTGCACATAGACATGTGGATGTGTACCACTAGTAAAAATACATGCTACTTTCCGTGGGCTGCTGTGGGTGCTCTGCTAATCAGCTGGGAAGCATTTGAATCTCTCCTGGGTGGCTTCCCATGCATTCAGCTTACAGGGAATACTAGAGACAACTAACAGGAATAAAGAACAAGATGGATGAAGTGATATCTTTGATTGAACCAACTTTTGTTGGCAAAGGTTACAATTCTGTCAGTGCTTTTCATGTTAACTAGCAGCATACTCGAATAACAGACCCATCAAAATGAATGAGCTATCAATAGATTATGATACTACTTAATGTGGGGTAAGGATGGCAATATGTGGCTTGAGTTACAAGTTCCCATAAGGTTGCACTTGTACCAGTACAGATGCTGTTGTTGCCTGATTGTTTACTTTTACCCTTTGTTGCAAGTAATCCTAACATTAATCCTATTTTAGGCAGAATTGCAAACCATAAAAACAAGATAAAATATTAAGTCACCATATGCAGGTCCATTTACAACAGATGGTCTTTAAAGCACTAAAAGTTTTTACATTTTTGCTAGTCTCCAAATGGGGATATAAAGACAAACTTTGGGCCTCATTGTGGGTTCTTATTTCTAAAATTAGGAACTGTCTGGGGTGCCCAGTTAAGCACATAGTAACCTCTCAGACTACAATCTGGTTGTGTAGTAGTGAGAATATCTGGGATGATCTATAATTATCTCCAGATGATCTAGACATTACTTGGTCCTGCCATGAGGGAAGTGGACTGGTCTCAATGACCTCTTGAATTCCCTTCCAGTTCTGTGATGCTATGATTCTATATGAACATAGGGGAGAAAGCATTTCAGATAGGGCCAGATCCTCCAATAAAGAATCAGGGATGGGAGACAGTGATTTAAAGCCATGTTTCTGTTTACAGCCAAAGCCAAAACAGCCCCAGGTGTAACTTACTGTAGAAGTCCCCAGGGAGATGTGTCACCCATTCATGCCTGAAGATTCTCTTATGCAGGTAGATTCTGTTAGAGCAGATTTCCATCTGCATTATATTGCTAAGGTAGCTCAAAGTAGCAGTAGCCACAACTGAGGCTGCCCCATAAAATACTGGCAGGGTGGTGGGACAAGGCAGCCCTATTCCTCACACAGTTGCCGGGTGGTTTCCTTCTGTGACTTTTCCCTTCTCTGTCTTCACACTATATCGTATACTACAAAAGAAAATATTTATTCAGTGAGTTTTGTTATAATGAAGTTATAGGTCTGCTCATCAATGACTGGCAGTTATCTGTGCTTTCTGTGCAACGGGTACCTCTGAACAGTAAATTGGGCTTCAGCTTCACTAAGGATGGAGCCAGCCGCCCTTTCCCTGCTCCAGAGCTGGGAAAGCTGGGACTCTACACCACCTGCCCTCTGTGTTCTGTGGCTGGGGAGGCTGGGGCTGCTCACCTTCCGTGCACTCCGAGGTTGGGGGGCTGATACTATGCATTGCCTTTTGTGGGTGGGTGGGTAGAATGGGGGCTTGTGCCTACATCGGGGGGGTTGGATCCCTCAGGGGCCTCAGGTGGAAGTGTCAGGATTTGTGTCTTGGTTCACCTAGTCCTAAGTTCACCCATCACTCACAATGTTTGGCAAATAGCTTTCCCTTTTCTTGGCTTGGGAGGAGAGAAATAAAAGCATGCTTCAAGGTCTGCAGTGATTGGCCAAATCCCCTTTAGGTTGCTTTGACATCCATGTTCTTCAGTACAGCATAAAGTTAGTGAACTTTTGTTTTTTTTCTTTCCTACAAAACACAGACATCTTATCCCCGGCTTCTCTTCTCTTGTTAGGTCCCAAGATCCTCACCATATCACCTTGTATATTTATGAAGACAGGCACTCCACCAGGATCTTTGGGATTGGGGCTGGCATACCATATGAGCCATTGATCCTACTATCATTACATAACCAGTGTAACTTATTGCAAGGGCATTTGTGAAGGCCCAAAGTATACCTAGACTCAAAACAATGAAGAGTCCTGTAGCATGTCCATGAAAATTAATGCCAAAATATTTTTTTAAGTCTTTAAGGTTCCATAGAATTCCTTGTTGTTTTTGCTGAAACAAACAAACAAACACAGCTACCCTTCTGATACTAGTCTAAAAAAATAATTAGATAAATTCATGGAGGATGGCTCTATCTCTAGCTATTAGCCAAAATCATCAAGGAACAACCCCGTGCTTTAGGTGTCCTTAAACTTCTAATTACCAGAAGTTAGGACTAGATAGATGTGAATGGATGATTTGGTAATTCCCCTGTTCTGTTCATTCTTTCTGAAGAATCGGTCATAGACCACAGCTGGAAGACATGCTATGGGGCTAGACAAGCCATTGGCCTTATTCTGTATTGGACAAACTTATAGGCTACGTCTATACTGGCCCCTTTTCCGGAAGGGGCATGTAAATTTCATGAGTCGTAGTAGGGAAATGCGCGGGGGATTTAAATATCCCCCGCGGCATTTAAATAAAAATGTCCGCCGCTTTTTTCCGGCTTTTAAAAAAGCCGGAAAAGAGCGTCTACACTGGCCCCGATCCTCCCGAAAAAGTGCCCTTTTCCGGAGGCTCTTATTCAAAGTAGGAATAAGATCCTCCGGAAAAGGGCACTTTTTCCGGAGGATCGGGGCCAGTGTAGACGCTCTTTTCCGGCTTTATTAAAAGCCGGAAAAAAGCGGCGGACATTTTTATTTAAATGCCGCGGGGGATATTTAAATCCCCCGCGCATTTCCCTACTACGACTCATGAAATTTACATGCCCCTTCCGGAAAAGGGGCCAGTGTAGACGTAGCCATATTGTTGAGAGAGACAACATTTCAAACTTACACAGAGTTTATTTCTCTTAACAGAAATTGGTCCTATAAAATATTAGACCGTGTCTCTCTAATACCCTATGATGCATACAGCAACCACCCCAACCCAGGATGGCCATCTGTATGTTCTTAAATCTGTACAAGGTGCATTAGCTCTATGCAAAGGGCAGTTGATGAGAGGAAACACTTCTACTCTGACACACTGGTTACATTGAGCTGATGGTACAGACATAGGGTGGCTAGGGACCCCAGAGGATTCAGGGCTTCTCTTCCCTGTTTTGTGAATCTGATTAGGTTTTGCCACTTTGGGGACCTTCTGAATGCAAAAGAGGCTGGTCAATAAGCATGAAATAGTTGGATGAAAATAGAAAATAGCCAAAAAACAAATAACCAAAAACAACTACAGAAGACCAGGATCAGAAAAAATGAAAATAATAGGAAGAGAAGGCAAGGTGGGAATGAGAGAAACAACACTATGACTGAGTTATCAAATGGAAACTTAAACTTTTAAAATAGTCTTCCCCTTTTCGTTCCTTACTTTCATGCATTTTTGCAGTTCAGGGTTATTCTAGTTGGTACCAGCAGTGCTGAAAATTCCATGAGAGGGTTTACCTAGGTATTTTCATTCTGGGCTGGAAAGGAAGTATAGAGACTTCACAAGATTACTAAATTGTACATGAAAATTGATTATGTAAAGTATTAAAATAATTCGTATTCTGTGAAAATTACATACAGATGTTTTCCTTGACTCATATAAATGATACAAGCAATTAAATATTTTGTCTATTGGATTTTAGTCTATGTCCTGTATTGGTTCATGTGAGCATGGCAAACTCTGATAATGGGTTGGACATAAGCTAGTGCAGATGGGATGCCTTAAGGATATGCCTGCACTTCGCATATGGTCTCAGTTCATATTGTGAAGTTAATTTATACATTGCAATATGCTCCTTAAAATAAAATAGAAGTGGTTTCACTGATTCATAGCATGGTATCCAGATGCATAACCTAAGAAGTTTTCTGAGTGTTATAGCACTCTTATAGCATCGGTATTCATTAGTGTTTTCTGAGTTTAGTTAATCCTACCTGGATCTGAGTTGTACATTGTTTTCCATAATCCAGCCACATCAGTATACTTTACATTACATACAAAGGAACTAAGTTAAAAGAATGTTAAGGTTGCAAAGTCAAACACTCAAAAATTAGTGAGTGCCAGAAGCAGGGCTGTCCCTACCAATGCTGATGCCCTACACAACCCAGAACTAGCACCACACCTCCTGAGGGGAGAACAGCCACAGGGTGAGGGGGAGGGAGGGTAAGCATGAGGGTCACCAACTCTCCTGGACCATACAGGGTAAATGCTATTTGCTACAATACCGACCAGTCCGTCTGGTCCAGGAGAGTTGAAAACCCTGGGGCAGAGCAGAAGGCTCACCTGACAGGCGGGTGGAGAGAGTGGCCAGAGCACTCAGGAGGAGCAGGGAGGCAACTGTGCAGCTGGCTAGAGAGAATAGGCACTTTGAAGGGTGAAATGCCACATCTCTCCAGCCAGCAGCTGCATAGCTGCTCCCTACGTCACCTGTGTCCTCTGGTCCATGGTCACACCACCCACCATTGCTTCATGAGCGGGAGCTGGGCACAGCCCACTGGGGTCCAGCCAGGGTATGGATTGGGGGCTGCCAAAGCTCATGTGCAGCACCCAGCTGCCTAAGGCACCATGAAAATTGGGTCCGTTTGGTGCTCCAAATTTCATGATACCCTGCACAGCTGTGTTTTGTGTATTAGTAGGGATGGTCCTGGCTAGACGTTTTCCTGTACTAGCCTCCTTGTGTATTTAATAGGATGGACTCTTTCATTATATGGTTACATACAAGAGTTTTCATCTGAGCAACAAAAGGCCCTATCCCTGACACCTGAATTAATCTCTCCTGCACATTTCAAGTTCCTGCTCCCAAACAGGAAGGTGCTAGAGCTTCTCAATGGAAGAGTTAATACTTATTTACAAAGGGCAAAACAAAATACTTCCTTTTCATTTAAAGAAATGGCTGAACCATTTTGGCTGAAATTTTCCAAAATAATTAACATGGAGACAGACATCCAGCATGGAAAATGTGAGTCAAAACAGTCAAAGGTTGGCAGATATAGGCAACAGGAAACAGGGTTTTTTTAATGGAAATTGTTGGGCACTGTTAGCAGGGCCAAATTAATTCTTCTGGGGGCCTGGGGCTAGTAAATTTTGAGGGGCCCTCAAGATCTGGGGTGAGGTCAAAATGAGGGGCTTAGTGTATGGGATGTGGTTGCTTGGGAGCAGCCTAGGGGGGTGAAGCAGCAGAGTCCCTGGGAGGGAGGGAAGATGAGGATGGGGTGCTGGATGGGAGATAGCAGGAAGGAGCAGGCTGGAGGTGATGAGAGAGTGCAAGGTGTCTGGTAGGAATGGAGGGTGCAGGAGATTGGGATACTTACCTAGTGCAACTCCCATTTTTCAGAGGGATTCAGGTGGTTTGGTGCTACCTTGCACTTGCAGGCTCTGCCCCCTGCTCCCATTGGCTATGATTCCCAGACAACAGGAGCAGCGGAGGAAAAGCCTGTAGGAAAGCACAGGAACAGAGCTTCCCTACACTCAGAGCAACATGGTTCCAGAGAGAAATGGCAACATGCGGAGCCACCATCCTCCTTTCCATCACCAGGCACAGCCAGCCAGGAATTCAGCATACAGGGCCTTTAGTGTCTACATCCCAGGGCCCAGGCTAATGGGACTCCCCCTAAGCCTGGAACCCTGAACTACAGTTCCTAAAGCCCTTTTTGTAATCTAGCCCAGGCTGTTAGCTATAGATGTTGCAATCTGTGTTGCCTAAAATTCAATATATTGTTAGCAGCTGAGCTGAAGTGTGGTGGTAGTTTCTTTGTATTTATGTTTGAAAAAAACACAATATTGTATTGAATGTATAATGTGGCTCAGATGTATTATTGTTGTAATACAATACAGTGTAACCCTTCTGCAAGATAGCACCAGCAGCAGTCAGGGCCTGATTCAATATCTAGGGGTTCCTATCTACCCATCCATCCATCACAGAACTCGCTCGAGCCCTCACCCACTCACCTGGAAAATTCACACACACCCCTGGGTACTTCTGGGAGGTAATGCTTCCCCACTCGCAAGCACAGTTTGGGTATGTCTACACTGCCACCCTAGTTCAAACTAGGGTGGCTAATGTAGGCATTCGAAGTTGCAAATGAAGCCCAGGATTTGAATATCCCGGGCTTCATTTGCATCTTGCCGGGTGCCACCATTTTTAAATCCCCCTTAGTGCGGACTCCATGCCCGCGGTTACATGCAGCAAGGAGTAGGTAGTTAGAATTAGGCTCTCTAATTTGAACTACCGTTACTCCGAATTAGAGAGCCTAATTCGAACTACCTACTCCGTGCCGCATGTAGCCACGGGCACGGAGTCCGCACGAAGGGGGATTTAAAAATGGCGACACCCGGCAAGATGCAAATGAAGCCCGGGATATTTAAATCCCAGGCTTCATTTGCAACTTCGAATGCCTACATTAGCCACCCTAGTTCGAACTAGGGTGGCAGTGTAGACATACCCTCTGAGTGTAGAAAAGAAATGTTTAATAAAAGGGTAGAGAAGTAGCATGGCATTAATTTGGAAAAACAACACGGAGTTCATAACCAAAACCAAAATGCCCCGGCTCAAGTAGGTTGGGCAATGTACTTTTCCTGTCGAGCTCTTAACCCCAGCAAATGTAAATGTCCCCTTCACATGCCCAACCCTTCCCTGCATCCCTCACAGTCTCTGCCTTCGGTCAGGGAAGACCAGAGTTCAGAGGTGATCTGCAGAGTTCACCTCCCATCCTGAGTGGAGGGATTGAGGCATCTCACCCACTCTGCTGGTCACTTGCCATCCATCTGCTCGCTGCTCTCTGGAGATACTTTACTGGCCATTCGTTTCTCCTCACTGCTGCTGTTTTGCTGGCTGCTCCTCACACTTCTCCATCAGTCCCTCCTTGCTGACACTACTCTGATGGCTACTCCTCATGCCTCTCCATTGCCACCCCACTGGCTGCTCATCACATCTTTCTTCTGGCTTATGGTGGATAGTGATTTCAATTCTCAATAACTTCAGATCTTAGACCAAAGCACAGTCCAGCCACAAGAGATTCCAGCATCTACTGGACTAAATTTACATACAAAAAGACTCCTTATGGAGCCTTTCTTTATCTCTATCATTGAAACAGTGGTGAGAAACAGATTGAACCAGTCTTATAGCTCACACCTTGAAGACATGCAGTCAGTTGACTCATCTCCCTCCCCAGCTAATCTATAGGGCTTTGGAAAATGAGCCTCGGTTCATCCAAGTGTATTTATACTAACAAGTTCTCTCTTTTGAACTGAGTTAAACACAGTCTGACTTTTCTGCATTCCCCCAGCAACTGCAGGCATTGGTGGTCTTATTTTACATTTCCTGCATTTAGTGTTAACACAGTTTGTGACTCCACAGCAGCCATATTGGTTACAATGGGCAAAACACCTTCTTTCAGTTGAATATCTAACAGGCCTAAGCAAACTGAGTGAACTGTATTTATATACAACACACAGGATTTCTTTCCTATTCCAGCAAGAACCATATTTACATAACCACATCTAGGATTTTCTTCCCATTCCAGCTGGCTGTAATGAAAGCATTGATTCAGACCCTACTTACAGCAGTTATCAATAAAAAACTTCACTCATCCTTTTACTTCCCCTAAAATGACAAAAGTGTTTGTGTTAACCTGTAACATGTTCTTATATGTATATTTTCAGGGATTATGAAAATAATTACTTTGCAAAAATCAAATTACTAATTGAAGCAAAGAAGTATATCTCTGAATGTAGCCCAATATATATAAAAATAGCAAATACCTTTGGCCTATATGTTAGCATATTGACATATTTTATAGTCTAAATCTGATTAATGTTATGGAGATAAATAGTTTAATAATCACACCAAAATAAAATTAGATCATTATTGGTCATCTTCTAACTCTTTTAAGTGCTTTAGAATTCCTACTTGGTATCATTTACAACATAGAAAAATTTCCCCACAGTGTAGCCAGGAGGTCAATTCCAAAAACGTGGCCTGACTTTGAAGTAAAGTGAAGTGAAGTGTGAAAAGAACTGTCACAGTGATAAGGGAAAAGATGCAGGTTTTTATAGTTATTACCAGCTATCATTTTCCTTTGTCAGGCATACTTTTTATATTCTTAGATACAGATTGAGGCAGTAGGAACAGTAAAGTTGAATGGGATATAACAGTTATCCATTAAAAAGGTCTACTTTTGGTTTCCTGTTAACACTTTTTGATTACTTAATGAGTGTTGGAAGAAACACGATTGTGGCAGTTGAATTAGGTACATTGTCAGACTGTCTCATTAGGAACATCTTAACTGCTAAGAATTAAGCTACTGCTCGGCTCTATGATATCTCTGTCTAAAGCATCCTTTGGGAATTAGTTTAACCACGGGCCTTTGAAAAACATTTCAGAAGGTGGTGTGCAATAGTTCTTCCATCTAATAGTGGACCTTTAATATTACAAATCGATAAGCAATGAAACAGTTATTTGAGGTTATTTTTCAAACAGTTTTAAAATATATGTATAACTAGGCATAGACAACCTTTGGCACATGGCCCATCAGGGTAATGTGCTGGAGGTCTGCAAAATATTTTGTTTAGTTTGAGGATTAGCAGATACCGGAGGTTCACCATTTCTGGCCAATGAGAGCTGCAGGAAATGGTAGCCAATATGTCCTTATGGCCTTCACTGCTTACCACCATTCCCAATTGGCTGGGAATGGTGAACTGCAGCCATGGCAGCTGTGGGCAGTGAGTGACTGAGGCTGGTCAAGGTTTGTTTCACAGCCCACCAGTGGATTATGTTGATGGACCACATGCTGAAGAAGGCTGACACTTGATATAAAATTTAAAAATATGGCCCTCAAATTGTACACAGTTGTCAGAATATCTAAGGATGGATTGCATGAGGTATTGTCTTTATATGTAAGCCATTTCTCCTAGCCTTAGCTTTTGGTTTCCTATTTTGTTCTCTCTTTCAGACTTTCATTTGCTCTCTGTACTATTCCCACTCATCCCTTCAGAAGCTTGCTTCCCTAGCTCCCTTTTCTAAACTTTTTCTCGTCCTTTCAAAAAGATCACCAATTAAATTTATCTTCAGATTCTGTGGATCAGAAAACCCCATACTAAGAATCCAGAAAACCCAACTACTACAAGACGAGCTAGCTCTAACATTCAGGACAATTTTTATGTCTGTGTATACTTGCCAAATCTCATAATTTTCTTATAATTCTTGTAATGTATGGTGTTTTCCTCAATATCTCAGCTTGTGAAGTAAAGTATTTATGTGAAAATTGCATCTTCCTTTTTTCCTTTTTAAAAAAGGTTCTAGTTCTCATGCTTGCAGAAAAAAAAACGTTAAAATGTAACCTAAGTACACCTTAACTGCACAAAACCCACAAAGCAAATAAAGGACATCCTCCCAAAATTAAATCTCAAGATTCTTAATACAACCATCATTTGATATTTGAAAATGTAGGGCTGGAAATTCTTACGATAAACTACACAGTGGACTGTGCTGAAGAAAATGAAAGAGACAAGCAAAAACATTATTTTAAAAAGTCATGCCAGTATTTGTTACAGTCAAAATGCCATGTTTTCCCTGCCAATGTTAAAATTTAATTTTATACTTTTTTTAACTGATCACCCAACTTACCGACAGGAGGCGTTTCAGTCTAACGCAGTACGATGAGATTTGGTAGTATAAACAAGGTTTAAATTAGTCACATATACCAGAACCACAGGAAAAGTAAAGGAAAACCTTGATTCCTTCAATGAAATCTGAACCAAGAAAGTTAATCCATGTTTACTGAGTCCTATCCTCCTTTTCCTTCTGGTAATGGGAATTCCAATACAGTTTTAAGAGAAAACAAAGAAAAATATATATTGAATATAACTTCATTTAAACTTAATCGGGATTCAGTAGTGCTTTGCCTATAAACTGATTATTTAAAATGGGTTACGCATGCACCATTTATTTCTGAATGATGAATTACTGTGTCCCCAGTGAACAATCAGTGAATAGGGAAAGGTTGCAGAAGCAGCATTAATGCCTAGCTATGACTATGCTGATTTATTTAAAAATGTGTGGGAACCACAGGGAAGCAAGCTACTAAGCTGTATAACTTGATTAGGTAAAAAGAGCATTAAATGTGAAAATCCTAAACTCTTTAGCTTTGCTATTCTGCATATAAATGAGAGATTAGGCAGGAGCTATATGAGCAGCCCCTTTGTAATATATAGGCCTAATTACAATAAATTTAGAAAAGTCTGAGTGTGTAATTTGCACAAAGTAGATTAAGAGAGCATGGAAATTATGAGGTGTCTAGGATTCTTTAAAGCTTCAGATGCAACAGATAAGGCTACTTTTAAAAACAAAAACAAGCCACAAGAAAACAAAAACAAAGGCAACTACTTAATATGTTTGAAGGTTGTTTTCTGCCACATTTCTGTGAATAAGTAAATGAGGGTTAATTAGTAAGAACAATCAGATCAGGAACTGGAAGGGGAAGGAAAGGAAAGGAAAAAAGAAAAAAGTCCAAATTAAATGAAATTCAAATACTAATTTAAATGAAGGTGCTTATCAAACTAGCCAAACAAAATTGTACATTGAATCTGGTGTCAATAGTTCTAGATCTAATAAATTAATATGATCTTCTAGTGAGAACCGTTGAAGGTTATTGAGAGATATAGTATCGATCTGTAAAAAAGGTTAGTTCATCACTTTATGACATGTTCAGTGTGAGGGGCTATGTAAGGTTGAAATGTTTCTTGAGCAGCCCTTGAAGGAGAATGTGGCTCAGAGTATCACAACTGGCTTCCTTTTTCCCTGCTCCTTTACAGAAGAAGAACTCCAGCATCACCTCGCTGCTCAATCATTCATACTGAATGATTCATTTGGAATGCAGTGTTAAGACTCCAACCATGAGATTTAGAGAGCCATAACTATTGCCCTGATGAGTCCCCATCTCCC
This sequence comes from Pelodiscus sinensis, assembly GCF_049634645.1. Lineage (NCBI taxonomy): Eukaryota > Metazoa > Chordata > Testudines > Trionychidae > Pelodiscus > Pelodiscus sinensis. The sequence continues at coordinate 275,047,727 of NC_134711.1, forward strand.
AGATAAAGCAGAACTCTGGCACATGAGAAAATCCATCCCTCCACCATTTTGTGTGTTTCAGTTCCTCGTCTGTAAAAATACTGCCTTTTCCTTACCTTTGTGTGTCATATATATTTACAATGTAAGTTCTTTGGGGCAGTGACTATCTCTCTTCATGCATGCAGAACAAAAGTTAAAATCTCAGATAAGACCTCTAGATGCTAATAGGATACAATAATAATTATGGCTGTTTGGAGGTTTCACAAATTGTTATAGTAGAACCTTAAGTTAAGAACACCTTAGGAATGGAGGTTCACAAGTCAAAAATATTGGTAACTGAAAAAATGTTATAGTTCCTCTTTTAGTTTTTTTACAATTGAATGTTGATTTAATACAGATTTGAAACTTTATTATGCAGAAGAAAAATGATGTGTTCCCCTTTTTACTAGTTGTTTATATTGAGTAGTAGTTGATATTTAACCCAGTACTGTAGTGTGTTTGATTTTTGTGTGTGTGTCTTTTTTGTCACTGATGCTGCCTGATTATATACTTCTGGTTACAAATGCAGCATGTGATTGGCAGGTTCGTTTATAACTCTCATGTTTGTAACTCAACTCTGAGGTTCTCCTGTATTACAAGAAAGAAATTAGGGTATGTCTACACTACAGCGTTATTCAAAGTAGTTAATTCGAAATAAGATATTTCGAAATAGCATGTCTACACACAAAATGCATTTCAAAATAGCATTTTGCTATTTTGAAATAGCGAGTCCACACTGATTGGACGCTGAATCGCATTTAAGGGCGGCTGAAACCGGTTCCAGCAGGGCATTAGGTCAGTAGTTACTTTGTGTGGCTGCTCCTGATGCTATCTGAGGCTTATGCTTAAAGGGACCTCCCTGGACAGCCAGTTCTCAGTTTTCCCTGCTTGCTCGCCTACCTCACTGAGGGACAGGAAAGCATTTTTCTCTCTGTCTGATTTAGTTGCTCTGACTCGGGAAACCACAGCACTCAGCACCATGGAGCCAGAGCTGCCCCTTGGCACTTTGGTGCTCATTTTGGATCTGCTGCAGCCCGACCCCCTGGTGGCCAGGGAGGAGCAGCAGCAGCACCCTGATGCCGGCGTGCCATGCCACATCTGGTGTGAAGACACCAGCAGCGACTGGTGGGACCACATCATCCTGGGGTGCTGGGGAGGTCAACAATGGACCCAGAACTTCAGGATGAAGAAGGACACCTTCCTCAAGCTCTGTGAGTGGCTCGCCCCTGCTCTGCAGTGATAGAACATGCACATGAGGCCCGCCATTCCCATCCAGAAGCATGTGGCCATCGCCCTTTGGAAGCTCTCCATGCCGGATAGCTACCAATCCATGGCAAACCAGGTTGGCGTGGGGAGATCCACCGCTGGAGCAGTGCTCATGCAGGTATGGCAGTCTCCAGCCACTGTGCATGGGGGGGCGGGGGCAAGGTGGGGATGGGCTGCCCCAGAGAAAACGGGGGGAGGTGGTGCAAGTCCCTACCCCGGGAGGGATTGTTCTGTCCCAGCCATACTACAGACTGCCCGCGGTGGCCAGAATTGCAGGGGGGGTTGTTCCTAGGGAGGGGGTGCAGGGCAGTGGCAGGGAAGGAGCACTGCCAGCCACCCTGACACCCCAGTGACTCTCGGCTTTGTGTGTCCCTCTGCGGGTGGTCAAGGATACTTCTCGGTCACCCTGTATGCTGTGTCTGACCACCGGGGCTGCTTCCTGGACATTAATGTGGGTTTGTCCGACAAAGCACACGACGCGCGGATGTGCTGCAACGCCTCCGTGTGCCAGAGGCTGCATGCTGGGACCTTCTTCCCTGACCACCACATCAGGGTTGGGGATGTGGACATGCCTGTGTGCCTTGTGGGGCATGCGGCCTGCCCACTACAGCCCTTACTCATGAAGCCCTACATGGGACACTTCAACCCCTCCCAGCAGGCTTTTAATACCAGACTCAGCAGGGCCTGCATCATGATGGAAGGTGCCTTCAGCCGATTTAGACCTGTCTGATAGGAATATTCCACACGTGGTGGTGGCGGGCTGTGTGCTGCACAATTTGTGTGAAAGGAAGGAAGGAGGCTTTCCTGCCAGGCTGGATGGCAGAGACCGACCACTTGGCTGGCCTGTATGCGAGCCAGCTGGGAGGGCCATCGGCAGGAGAGCTTCCAGACAGAGGAGGAGTGCAGTCTCCCTGGTGTGCCACGCTGTGGCCTTGTGCCTTATTCCACCCTCACATCCTTCGTGTAAAATAAACACACGTGTGTTGCCAAAAACAAACTCTGTTTATTGAACATAACTGGGATGTGGGAGAATGAGGGCGGGAGAGGGGAGGGGTAAACCTGGGAGGAGGGAGTTGGAAGGGAGAGGCAAGAGGAGGAAGGGGGAGGAGAAGCTCAGGGTTGGGGGTCTTGTTGGTCCACCTGTCTCCCAACACTGAGGGTGCAGGGGCCTCGGCCTCCCCGGGGGGGGGGGGGAGCAGCTATGGAGGGTGGGGTGGGTGGGGAGGAAGAGGTGGGAGAGGGAACAGGAGTGGGAGGAGAAGTGATAGATGGGGCAGCAGCAGGGGCTGGAGTGGCAGGAGGCACCAATCTCTGCACCACAGTCTGCAGGTGGTTGCAGATGGCACGTCCCTGGGCAAGCTCTCCCACTGCAGCTGCAGGTCTTCATGCACCCAGTGCTCCAGCATGTGGTGATACTCCTGGTTCCGGGTCAGCCTGCTGAGTGCCTGGGAGCAGGAGGATGTCCTGGGCAGGGTGGTACGCCCTGCACTCACAGCTGCTGAAATGTGGCATCCAGAATTGAACATGATACTCCAGCTGGGTCCTAATGTAGATGGCTCAGTCCCTGCCTAGGGGACGTGAGACTGGATGGGTTAATTTCCAATCCTCCTGTTTATTCTTTTCCTAAGCCAGGAGGGCACAGTAGTTCTGATGGGGGGGCTCTGCAGGAAGGCAGCCTACACTGCTCCCTGCCTGAAACCTTGTGCAGGTGTTAAACAGCTGTCCAGCCCAACCTAGAGGTGACTGCATTTTAGCATGCCTGAAGCAACACTGCACCAGCAATGGACAGGAGACTGGCTCCCGGGCATGGCTTGCTCATGACTGCTTCAGTCCCGTTGATGGGCCTCATCCTCTTTTCTTCTACTCCCCCACTTTGCAATGTGGCTGTGGACTCTGGGAGAGAGGGGTGGAGGCAGGCAGAGGTGTCTCCCTGCAGCAGATGTAGACACGTCTCTGTAGGTTGCAGGCATCAATCACCAGATCATCGCTTGGAGGGATCTCCCTGCTGATCCTCTCCTAAGGCTTTCAATTGGCCAAGGGATTGTAGGTCGCAGGCATCCACTGCCGTCTCCTATTCTGTAAAGTATACCCCTTTTGTGTATGGGACCTTTCTATCTTTCTTTCTTCTGGGATAGGTTGGGTTCATTGCAGTTGCTTGTTGTTGTGTGTCTTGAACTTTCAAATACATGGTTTGGCCCTAAACCTTGTCTGGCCTGATTTGTGATTGTCAGTCCAGTGATGATAGATATATAACACCAGGCCGAATTTGACTTCTATGGGAGGATAGGCTTTGATTAATTGCTTAGGCTGCACAGAAATTGCTTTCCTAAGTTTCTCGGGTAACAGCTTAACCAACTTGATATTTGTAACATATGCCGCAATGTACCGAAACATACGTGTGTGTGTGTGTGGGTTTTTTTTTTTGCTCTACAAAAAATCCTGGGTGGTGGGGGGCCCTGCCAAAACTGTTTGAATTGGGCCCCGCACTTCCTAAAGCTGGCCCTGGGTGGAGGGGGAGGGGAGATGAGCCCTGCCTCTACTTAGAGGGGGCTTCTGGAGGGAGGGCATTGTGCAGTGTCCCTCCCCGGGGTCAGGAGCACGTCATGTGCCTTCATACATACACGCATGTGGGTAACAGGCCAGGGCTCCTGTGTGCCAGCCAGCTGGGGCCACATGCCTAGGGTGGCATGGCACATGCACAGGTTGCTGCATACTCCGTGGTCAGTGAGGCCCACACGTGTGGTCCCTGGTCTCCCTCTCTCCCCCCCTTCTCCTCCTGCATAAGGAGACAGTGATGGCACTCACACGTTGAGGCCTCCCTGTCCTCGAATGACACCGGAGACATGGCTGCTGTGATGCCTCAGGGGTCCTGGGTGAGTGCCATGCTCCCTCTGGGCTCCTGCGACTCCTAGTCATCATCGTCCTCCTCCTCTTCCTCCTTTGTGCCCTGCTCAGGGCCCTTTGGCCTAGGGTCGATGATCACCTGGGAGGCACGGACCGTCTGACCCCCAGAATAAGAACATAAGAATGTCCGTACTGGGTCAGACCAAAGGTCCATCTAGCCCAGTAGCCTGTCTGCCGACAATGGCCAGCACCAGGTGCCCCAGAGAGACCAAAGATAATGATCAAGCCATTTGTCTCCTTCCATCCTTCTTCAGCCTCTGACAAACAGAGGGCAGGGACACCATTTCTATCCCCAGGCAAATAGCCTTTTATGGACCTAATCTCCATGAAATTATCAAGCTTCTCTTTAAACTCTTATAGTCCTAGACTTCACAGCCTCCTCTGGCAAGGAGTTCCACAGGTTAACTACACGCTGTGTGAAGAAGAACTTTCTTTTATTAGTTTTAAATCTGCTACCCATTAACTTCATTTGGTGTCCTCTAGTTCTTCTAGAACTATATATGTATATATGTTGATGTGTAGAGCTGAATTAACATCAAATCAATAGTAATCATGACCCACTATACATTCCCACTTAGAAGGATATAAAAGTATTAAATTTGAGTATAAAAGGGTAAAAGAATTATGGTTTTGCACGTAATATTGGTAGAGACTAGATAAAGAGTACACAAAAAATGTTCAAAGATAAATTTACATATGCTGCACTCTGGGGGCACATCTACACAGCAGGGCTAAAGCCAAAATGAGCTATGCAACTGAGCTATGTCAATCGCATAGCTTAAATCAAAATAGCTTATTTCAACTTTAGGGATTGTCTACATAGCAGGAAGTCCGAGAAAGAGAACTCTTCCTCCGACTTCCCTTACTCCTCGTACAATGAAGGTTACACGAGTCAGAGTAAGAAGACCTCCAGCTCGACAATATTTTGACATTATGTTGAAATAACTGCTTGTAGTATAGAGGCAGAGTATATTATTTCGGAATAACGTCAGTCATTCCAAAATAACATGCTGTGTAGATGTAGCCTGGAAGTGCTCAGAATTGTCAGTGCTCACCTCAGGGCAAATTGTTGAAAAATTGGGCAGACACACCACACTCGTGGTTCTGATCTATAATTATTATCTGGCCCTGTGAATGTTCAAACAGCAAAGAGATGGAAAATTTTCCTGTGTCTGTGTTTTATTTTCTTCATTCAGTCTCCACGTTCATAGGATAAGCATCCTTACAGGATTACAGCATTTCCAACGTGCAGAAGGATCATTAACTAAGGCTTTGTATTGTGATGTTCCTTAATAATTTATCTGATTTTGATAATTTTTTTGGACAGGGAGGGCAAAAACTCTTCCCAACTTAGTTAATAAGTGTACAGCAATTATTGTCAAAGTTATAACCAAAAACCCAAGATCTTTCTTTATGGCGTGGCATAGACACCTTACAAATAAGATTAATGTGTCAGCAACTTGCAAACATTATAGAGAATCTAAACATTAAATACCTTCTTAACACCCATTATACTTCATTAGAGAAGAAAGTATTGCTAATATTGATCAGAGAAAACAGTTGGTGTATATAATTTCAGAGGAAGTTATTGTCTGGTACTATTACCATATGTTGTACAAAAATGTTCAGCTACTTTATTTTTATTACTGTACTAATTACGGAAATGAAGGACAAAGAATAGCTTTCAAATGTTTTGTATTTTTGAAGTTAGTTTCAGGGGACAAATATTAACCTGGACATTTGATGTTGTACATTAAAATGGAGTTTTATAGTCACCCTGATTACTAGATCCTTTATTTGTGGTCCTTTATGAGCATTTTAAACTCAGGATGCAAATTTACCAGTCCTTGTGAAAACTGATTAACATGAAAGAATGAACAAGCACAACCCTGCTTATTAAAAGCTTTTCAGAATTTTCAAAGTCAAACTGACATAATGCAGTATATTATGGGCAAGACAGTGATGTTGATTCAGCTATGAGCATAGATGTTAATCATTCATGACTAAGATGATTTACTCCTATCTTTTAATTATCATCAGATTTATTTTTATTTCAGTTAACATCTCCATAGTGAGCTATTTTAAATAGAGCAACACACTTTAAACCTGTAAACGTCACTGTATTTTACTAACCATTACATCATCATTAAAATAGACATGTTTTGATTAGGATGAAAGCAAGTCAGTAGAGTAAAACAATGCTGTAAAATAGCATTCACAAGATAATATTTCAGTAAGTACATTTGCTGCAGTATATCTAATATTTACTAGAATTATTGTGTAACAAATGTTGCATTGCACAGATTAATCCGTTTTAAAGTTTAAAAGTATTGGTATTAAATGCACTGTATTTTTAAATTGTAATATATTTCATTGGCTATCTGAAAATCAACCACCTTTGTGCGCAATGCTGCTCAGTTGCAAAGTAAAGTACTGATCAGCTGTCATACAAAACAAAACCTTGAATGATACAGAAAGAACACTTAAGGAATTGAGAAAGAAAATCAATAAAGCAGTGGCAGAGTTAGGAATCTTCTATCCTTTTGAACTGTGTCATCACTAGAAGTCTGAGCTCAGTTTACTTAAGACAAAAAAGTCAAGGTGGATTTATTCATTCTTTGTGCAAAGTCATCTGACAATGTGTTACAAAATTGTGAAGGTGAGTAATGCAATTGTCATTTTTAAAGTACCGTGATACATATATAACAATTGGTATTTATTAAATCAAAAATGAATTCAAGGAATATGTGTAACCTGTAAGACATTTTAATTGAGAAATACAAACACATTTTACAAGCCCAAGGAGGTAACTGCTATTCTTGAGGAGATATTATTAAACAATAGGTATATGCAGTAATTTTTTTATCTTCTAATGAACTTAAAACTTAGAATTGAAAATAACTCCTTAAAGCATCCCAAAGCAGATTATTGTCTATTAAAATGATAGTACTTCTCCTTGTAATCAAGAGATCAAGGCATAATCCAATGCCTACTGAAGTCAATTAAAGCCTTCCATGCATCTCACTCAGTACTGAACCAGGGCCTTATGGCTGGATTTTAATATGGAGGCATGTTCATGAGAGAATGACTTATTGAATTATGCACAGGAGAATGGGAATATAACTGGCAGTTAGGTATTGATAAATTCTTATAAGAATGGATTTAGTAGGTCAGTCCAAAGATCCATCTAGCCTAGTGTCTTGTCTTCCAACAATGGTCAGAGACAGGTGCCCCATGGGAATTGAACAGAGCAGGTAATCACCAAGTGATCCCTTCCTCATTGCCCATTCCCAGCTTCTGGCAAACAGAGGGTAGGGACACCATCTCTGACCATCCTGGCTACTAGCTATTGATGAATCTGACCTCCATAGAATCATAGAGTGCTAGAACTGGAAAGGACCTTGTGAGGGCATTGAGTCCAGTCCCCTGCCCTCACGGCAGGAAGAAGCATAGTCTATATCATACCTGAAAGATGTCTATCTAACCTGCTCTTAAATATCTCCAGAGAAGAAGACGCCACAACCTCCTTAGGCAATTTATTCCAGTTTTTAACCACCCTGACAGTTAAGAAGTTTTTTCCCAATGTCCAATCTAAACCTGCCTTGTTGCAGTTTAAGTCCATTGCTTATTGTCCTATCCTCAGAGGCCAAGGAGAACAATTTTTCTCTCTCCTCTTTATGACACTCTTTTGGATACTTGAAAACCGCTATCATGTCCTCTCTCAGTCTTCTCCTTTCCAAACAAAACAAGCCCAGTTCTTTCAGTCTTCCCTCATAGCTCATGTTCTCTAGAACTTTAATCATTCTAGTTGCTCTTCTCTGGACTCTCTCTATTTTCTCCACATCTTTCTTGAAATGTGGTGCCTGGAATTGGACACAATACTCCAATGGAGGCCTAATCAGTGCAGAGTAGAGCAGAATGACTTCTTGTGTCTTGTCCACAACCCTCTTGTTACTGCATCCCAGAATCATGCTTGGTTTTTTTGCAAAAGTATCACACTGTTGATTCATATTTAGCTTGTGATCCACTAAGCCCCTAGGTCCCTTTCTGCCGTACTTCTTCCTAGATAGTCACTTCCCATTCTGTATGTGTAAAACTGATAGTTCCTTCTTAGCTGGAGTACTTTGCAATTGTCCTTGTTAAAATTAATCCTATTTACCTCAATCCATTTATCCAGTTTGTCCAGATCATTTTGAATTATGACCCTATCCCCCTTCCAGCTTGGTATCATCTGTAAACTTAATGGCTGTGTCTACATTGGCACCCTTTTCTGGAAAAGGGATGCTAATGAGACAAGTCAGAAATGCAAATGCCGTGGGGGATTTAAATATCCCCCGCGGAATTTGCATGAACATGGCTGCCGCTTTTTTCCAGCTCGGGGCTTTGCCGGAGAAAAGCGCCAGTTTAGACGGGATCTTTCGGAAAATAAAGCCTTTTCCGGAAGATCCCTTATTCCTGATTTTAAGAGGAATAAGGGATCTTCCAGAAAAGGCTTTATTTTCTGAAAGATCCCGTCTAGACTGGCGCTTTTCTCTGGCAAAGCCCCGAGCCGGAAAAAAGCGGCAGCCATGTTCATGCAAATGCCGCGGGGGATATTTAAATCCCCCGCGGCATTTGCAATTACCAAGTGTCTCATTAGCATCCCTTTTCTGGAAAAGGGTGCCAATGTAGACACAGCCAATAAGTATACTCTCTATGCCTATATCTAAATTGTTGATGACAATATTGAACAGAACAGGTCCCAAAGCAGACCCCTGCAGAACACCATTAGTTATGTCTTTCCAGAATGATTTTGAACCATTCATAACTTTTCTCTGAGAATGGTTATCCAGCCAATTATGCATCCACTTTATAGTAGCTCCATCTAAGTTGTATTTGCTTAGTTAATTGATAAGATGATCATGTGAAACTGCATCAAATGCCTTACTAAACTCTAGGTATATAATATGTGCTTCTCCCTTATCCACAAGACTTGTTATCCTCTCAAAAAAGTTATCAGATTGGTTTGACATGATTTATTCTTTACAAATTTATGTTGGCTGTTATTTTCTTCCAGATGTTTGCAGATGAATTCCTTATTTACTTGCTCCATTATCTTTCCTTGACTGGTCTGTAGTTTCCTGGGTTTTTCTTATTTCCCTTTTTATAGATGGATACTATATTTGCCCTTTTCCAGTCTTCTGGAATCTCTCCTGTCTTCCATGATTTTTCAAAGATCATAGCTAAAGGCTCAGATACCTCCTCTATGCACTCCTTGACTATTCTAGAATTCATTTTATCTGGCCCTGGTGACTTGCAGACATCTACTTTTCTAAGTAATTTATAATTTGTTATTTTTTTAATTTTATCTTTTAAACTTACCCAATTTCCACTGGCATTCACTATGTTAGGCTTTCCTTCATCATCAGACTTCTTGGTGAAGACCGAAACAAAGAAGTCATTAAGCACCTCTGCCATTCCAAGTTTCTTGTTGTTGTTTCTTTCTCTTCACTGAGTAATGGGCCTACCCTGTCCTTGGCCTTCCTCTCGTTTCTAATATATTTATATAATGTCTTCTTGATATCCTTTATGTCTCTAGCTAGTTTGAGCAATGAATTTATCTATTTTAAATTTATTTTTTGAACTTTGCTATAATGTTTTCCTTTACTACAGCCTCTGGCAAAACATTCCACAGGTTGACTGTGTATTGTATGAAGAAATACTTCCTTTTGTTTCTTTTAAACCTACCCTTCAATTTCATTTGGTGATCCCTGTTTCTTGTGATATGAGAGAGTAATTCATCCTTCCTTATTTACTTTCTTCACACAGTCATGATTGTGTAGACGGTTGACCTCTATCATATCCCCCCCTTAATCATCTCTTTTCCAAGCTGAAAATTCCCAATTTCTCTTCATACAGAAGCTATTCCATTCCACTAAAGATTTTGTTGATCCTTTCTGTACCTTTTTCAGTACACTGGTTGAACCTCTAAAATCTGGGTCTCGCTGGTCTGGCAACATCCGTGGTCAGGCAGAAGCACAGATATTGCTGGAATAGAGAGCCCTGGCTGGCCAGGTTCTGAAGCGCATCCTAGGCTGGCCTGGAAAGGGGGAACTGTCATAGTGGAAAGCATAGTCCTGGCCATGACTGAGGGCCAGGATCGTAGCCCCAGTTGGGGCTGGAGGCAGCGAAGCTAGTGGCCAGGAGTGCAGCACCAGCTGAGGCTGGCATGATGGGAAACACAGCCTCTATCAGGACTGGTGTGGTAGGAGGCGAAGGTGCTGCCCTGGTCAGGACTAGTGGCAGGAAGTGCAGTCCCAGCTGGGGCTGGCAGCAGCGTGGCCAGCAGGTAGGCACGAAGCCCGGGCTGGCGCCATGTGGGGGCACAGCACCAGCTGGGGCTGGAAGCAGCAGGGTCAGCCTCTGTCTGGGGCTGGTACGGTGCGGGGATGCAGCCCTGGTTTGGGCTGGCACAATGGGGGGACTGGAGACAGCAGGGCAGTGGCAGGGAGTGCAGCCCCAGCCAGGAGCAGCACTGAAAACCGAGTAGGAAGCCTTGACCTCCCCTTGTTCGGCAAAGTCCATGGTTCGGGACCACTCATGTTCCAAGGATGCCAGAGAAGGGAGATTCAATCTGTATCATTTTTGAGATGCAGAGAACACATCTGCACACGGTATTCATTATGTGAGCATACCATGAATCTATATAGAGGCTACAGTTTTATTATCTGACCCTTTCTTAATGATTCTCAACATTCTTTTTGCTTTTTTGACCACTGCTGAAAACTGAGTGTAAGTTTTCAGAGAATTATCTGCAATGACAACACTCTCTTTTTTGAGTGATAACAGCTAGTTTAGATCCCTTCATTTTCTATGTATAGTAGGGATAATGTGTTTATTGACACTGAATTTCATCTGTGATTTTGTTGCCCAGTCACTTTGTTTGTAACATTTCTCTGTATTCTTTTGATTTAAGTATCTTGACCAATTTTGTATCATCTGCAAATTTTGTCACCTCACTGTTTACCCCTTTCTTCAGATCATTTATGAATATGTTGAATAAGACTGATCTCAGTATAGACCATCCTCCATTCTGAAAACTGACCATTTATTCTTGCCCTTTCTTTCCCATCTTTTAACCAGTTACCAGTCCATGAGAGGACCTTCCCTCTTATCCCATGACAACCTTCTTTCTTAAGAGCCTTTGGTGAGGCACTTTCTCAAAGTCTAAGTAGACTATATCCACAGAACCCTGCCTCTTGTCCACATGCTTATTGACCCCCTAAAAGAAAACTATCACATTTTCCCTTTACTGGGATCATCTATGGAGACCTTTTTAAAAACTGGAGTCACTTAAGCTATACTCCAGTGGTACAGAAGCTGATTGAAATGTTAGCTCACAAATCATAATGTACTGTATACTGGTTCTGACACTATCTTGCAGTGAAACACTATGTATATCCTATAACCTTTCTCTCTGATCAGTTTCTCCATTAGTAAAATGATGATAATTAATATTAGTGACCTATATCCCAAGGATGTTATGGGGATTAATTGCTAATGTGTGCATACTACTTTACAGATCTATGGGCTACAGGCAATGTTCCATCTAATCTTTTCTATGCATGTGTGGATTATTTTCCATCCATGTACAGAATAAATGTTATGTGCACTAAGGTATGTGCAAATGTGTACCACCAATAGAAATTAAAAAAAAAAAAAAACTAGCTGTGGTCACTCTGTTAATCAGTTGGGAAGTATTTTCATCTTCCTTGAGTGGCTGCATAAGCACACATCTTATAGAGAACAGTGGCTATAAGAGTTACGTGTTAATAAATATCAAAAAGGAAATTCTTCTATTTTTAGAAGGGAAATGCTCTCAGGATTCCTGGTTGCTCATAGTACTCCTGGTTGCTTAACAATGTGATATTTAGAAACCAGCACAAAACTAGTCTAGCCCTTCTGCTGTGTTCCAATGATGGCAACATAGCTTGGGTTCAGTCTTCAGACCATAGAGGTCCTTAATAAAATTAATACAATTATGACTTGAGCTCCCACACAGTGCTGTACACCTACTTCTGGCTTTGGGAAATTAAAATAAAATTTCCTGGTTAGCTTTCTTGGTGACTCTGCTCCACTTGCAAAAACTTAGCAATTCTTGGGACCTTGAACCACAAACAACTTTTTATTTAAAAAAAAAGGGAGCTAATCAAAAGATATACGATAATTCTCTATTTACATCTGAGAGAATGAGCAATTTGAAACCATCTTTGTGCTTGGGTTTTTTTCATCCTCAATTTCCCTCACACTCGACAAGTTCAATTAGTGTCAGTGAAAGGCTAGGGGTAGTCCTTCCCCAACTCCTTTCTCGAGTGTAGAGAGCATTACTCCAGCATGTCTACTCAAGTGTGCAGCTAATCGGGCCAGTCTGTGATAGTAGCTGTATTTTCACGAGCCTGTAAATCAGAGTGCTGCAAAGTCAGGGTTGTGTTGCTGATGGTGCTGCAAGGCCGGTAAAAAGTGGGCCGACAGCATCACCAGGCCCGTAGGCAGGGTGGGAGGAGAATGTTCTGTGCCGCCAGAAGGGCTGGGGCCTTAAGCAGAAGAGGCTGGGTTGTGGCTGTGAGTAGGTAGTTCTCAGCACCTCCTAAAGAACACCATGTCTCCTCCAGGAAGCTCTCAGTGGTGTGTACTGTTCATGGTGTGGCATGGCAGCAGCAAATATAAGGGCCCAAGGCTCTAGTTGCTGCTGCATACTGGCAGTAGCTGGGATCTCTCCAGTTGTCCGCTTTACCACACCCGCGTCAGAGAGCCTGCCTGTAAATCCAGTTCTTACCTGCAACCCACACTCTTACTAAAAGCACCACTCCACTTCATTTCCATGTATTCACTGCATGCAGGGCAAATAATATTCAAGTGGAGAACTCTGAGCAAAGCAATTCCTTGGAACATACACCATGGTTTTTGGGATAGAGAACTTCACTTCTAGGAAAAAAACTCTTTCCTTTTTCTTTGTTGAGTTTGGATTTTGTAATTGTGCCATAGTCAAATGCCTGTAAAATCAGGGCAACTCACTCACTATAGGGTATATTCTGCATAATTCCCATGTTTTTTCATGAGTACAATCAATCAATAATCTATTATCATTCATACAATAAACTATAAACAAATGCCAAATAAGAAATACATTTTAGGTGGATTATTGATAAGCACAACTATAATATGAAAAAGGTCTGTCAAAACTATTTTCCTCCCTTCTGCTAAATTGAGGGAGAACAGAGTTCCATCCTAGAACACTCTGATTCCTAAAACATAGAAAAAAGATGGCTCAGTACTTTGGACATTAGCATGGCAATAGGGAAAGCTTGTTTCAATTCTCTGCTCCACCAAAAACTCCTTGTCCAACCTTGGGCAAGTCACTTAGCCTCCCTTTACCTCAGTTTCTGACTGGTAGAATGATGATAATAGTATCTCCTACCAATGGAGGTTTTTGAAGCTCCCATTACTGCGGCTGGGGGCCTCATAAGTACCTAGATTACACGATATCTTCTGTCTCTAGGGTTTATACAAGATGCTAGCATTCTCTGAGTAACAGTTCTACAGCCTACATGACAGGGAGTTAATCACTGCTAGTGTATTATAGTAATATTCCTAAAAAACATAAAGGACTAACAAGTGCGGAAGCATTTTTGGATGACTAACCATTGAGACATAAGTAACTATAGAATGATAATCAGCATGAAGTAATTGTTTTTGGCCTACGTTCATACGGCAAAGTTCCCATGCTCCCTGACCTACCAGATGAAACTGAAAGACAGCTGGCTATTTTTTTTCTTAAATTCTGCAACAATTAGATTAGCTGGAAAGGAGAAAAACTAGACAAAAAAGACAACACAAATAGTAGTCATACATAGCTCCTGAGAAAATAAATGCACAGGAGAGAGTGAAAATTCCAAGAGTGGTCTGAAACTGGTGAAAAGACTCCCATTAACTTTATTGGATTTATGATCAATTTCATATACTGTGGATTGCCCATAAGGATGTTAATGAGTTTTTTTTATTTATTTTTTTTAATTTTTGGTGTTTTTGAATAGTCATATACCAGAATTGAAAGAAGCAAGGATGAATAAAGTATACTTTTGAAGTATTGTATAATAAATTCCGTGACCAATAAAATATATCCAATTGTATTAACTCATATGCAGAAGATACAAAAAGAAAAGACCTTACACTTCTAATTCTTTTAATCTAAGGAGATCTCAACATGCTTTATACACTTTACCAACTGATTGCACAAATGTCATAAAGGAATAATCTTGTGCATCCACTAAAGTTCAAGCACTTCTGGGTGAAAAGTGGCAATTGTTGAAAAATTCACAGTAATGGCTGGGCAGAGGAATTAAGATCTGAATGCACAAAAGGAGTTAGTCTATCATAGATTAAACTAAATGTAGGTTTTATGACCCCTGAGATGCACATAACTCCCACTGAGTCCTAAAGATGTCTACATTTATCCAGCATCTGCATATTTGCAGTAAGAATCTAGGTGAGATCTATGTTTCATCCTCTAATCATGCCCACTACTGCCTTTCCATGGACATCTATATGTGCCTCTTCCCCCAAAGCCACACAGCGATTCAAAAATTAGAGAAGAAAGGCATTCAAATGCTGATTCACATGTTCAGAGGCTGCCTAGCAGATAAAGAAACTATAAGCAAGGGAATCATGGCCAGGAGAAAAAAGACTTTCCTTATAACTTTTAGCCCAGTAGTAAGAGCATTCATCTGCATTGTGGGAGACCCCTTGTTAAGATTGAAAGTTTTATTCTCTTTATATTTCTTATCTTAGGTTTAGTAATGTAAGGTAATATATATATATAATCATATTTAATAGTGTAGTAAGTCAAATTTTTAGTTAAGTATGTATCTTCTATAGTTCCTTGTTCTAAAGTTTTAGTAAGTAAAGAGACAGGATCTCATATTGTGTCTATGTTAATGAGATTAGAAATATCGAAGGCCCGGGCCTTCAATGTGAATTGTTTTGATTTTGATTTTGCTTAATATAAAACAGTATTGTTTACCTTTGAAGGATTCTGTGTGAGACACTGTTTGTATGTATGAGATATGGTGTGAAGGTCATTGTTAGAGCCAGATGGCCAAGAGAGAAGGGGGAGAATGTGGGGTGATGACAAACTGTAAAAGGCAGAATGCAAAGAGAAGAGAAACCATCAGTGTGTACCCACAGTCAAGAATGGATCAGATTGGCAGAATTGATGGCTCTAAAGGTGAAGGGCGGGCACTCCTAAAAACAAATGATTAACAATCCAGGATGGGATGAGCCTTCAAGAGATGTTTGGGAACGATTGACATCAACAAGATAACATTCTGGTCACAGAATGACACAGCAGAATACATTGATTTTCAACAGAGAAAAGGATTATAAAAGCAGGGTGCTTTGCTATGGAACTTTGGGTTCATCTTGCCAACAACAAATCCAGAGTAGCATCGGATTGATCGACCAAAAAAGGCCCTGCTCCCCCCTGTGTTCAATCTAGCTGGCCGCTAGATTGATACAGACTTTGTACTGGTAACTATGATATCGTCTGGCAAGATTCTGTGTGTGTGTGTGTATGTTTGTGTGTGAATGATTGAAACTAAACGCAACTGTTGTATTCTCAATAAATGCAGCGTACTGTCTTTTCCCCTATAAAAGATCTCATGTGCTTCATTTAAGCATGACACCCTAGTTCAAGTCCCCCATCCACCTGACTGGAAGGAAGGTATTGAACAGGGATCTGCAGCACCTCAGGTGAGTATTCTAGCCATTGAGCAATGAGGAAGCATAATGTGGGGCATGCTTAATCTCTCCGGATATGTTTACACAGCTGTTATTTCAAAATAACTTTACTACCGTCTACACATCCAAACCGATATTTCAAAATTAATTTGAAATAGCGAAGTGCTTATTTTGAATTTGGTAAACCTCATTCCACGAGGAATAACGCCAAATTCAAAATAGCTGTCTGCACAGCACTTATTTCGAAATAGGGGGCCTCCAGCCTTCCCAAAGTACCCTGGTGGCCACTCCAGCCTCAACCAAGAATACTGCTCTCCCTCTACCCTCCCCAGAGCCCTTAAAGGGGTTGACTTTGGTCACAGTGCCTGTGTCAGCTCCAAGCCTGCCAGCCCAGAGCCAGCAGTCACTGTCCCTGACCCAGTGGCCCCAAAACATGAGCCAGCAAACCACTGGCAGCCAGCCATCAACCGCTCCTCAGGAGCAGTCTGCCAGCTCCAAAGAGCCTGCCAGGGCCTGGAGAAGGTGGGTGCCTTCCTGATACAGGGTGGAGATCAGGAACCTTATTCAGGTTTGGGGGGGATGCCCCCAACATCCATGATCTCCGCACTAGACAGAGGAACGCGGCCGTTTATGGCAGAATAGCTGCCAGCCTGGCCACCAAAGGCCACATGCGAACCCAGGAGCAGGTTTGTATGAAAATCAAGATGGTCCGGCAAGACCCAACCCTGAGTCCTGAGCTTCCCCTCCCCCTTATTCCCCTTGCTCCCCCCTTTCCAACTCCCTTCTCCCAGGTTTCCCCCTCCTCTCTCCCACTCTTTTTTCTCCCCTCTCACACCTCCTTTCCCCAGTCTCACCAGAGTTTCATCCCCCCCCCCAATTTTGTTAAATAAAGTGATTTTGTTTTTATGAAAATACATGTATTTTATTTGACATCAGGAAGGGAGGTTAGGAAGGGGTCAGTGGAAGGACGTGAGGGAGGAATGAGGCACAAGCCCCCAGTGGGGCAGACCAGGGAGACTCTTAGTGCTCCTCAGGGTAGAAGCTCTTCCACCGGGCCTCCTGGATACTGATAGCCCCCGATGGACTTCCCGGATGGCAGCCTGCAGAAAGTGCAGCAACGTGTCCACGAGAAGCACCAGAGTACCCAGGGGCAGCTCTGGCTCCATGTTGCAGAGTGCTGTGCTGTCCCGTGTGAGGGCAACCAGAGCATCCAGAGACAAATTGCTTTGCTGTCCCTCATCGAGGTAGGCAGGCAAGCAGGGAAAGCTGAGAACGGGCTGTCCAGGGGAGTCCCTTTAAGCACAGGCTTCAGATAACCTCAGGCAGCAGCCACACAAAGTAACTCCTGACCTGATGACTTGCCATACCTGGTTCTGGCCGGCCTTAAATGTGATTCAGCATCCACTCAGTGTGGACTCACTATTTCAAAATAGCAAAATGCTATTTCGAAATGCATTTCATGTGTAGATGCATTATTTCAAAATAACTTATTTTAAATTAACTATTTTGAAATTAGATATTTCAAAATAACTCTGTAGTGTAGACATACCCTCCCATTGACGCCGATTCACTGTGGATAAATAATAAAGTGACTGTGTCTTCCATAGCAAGTGATCTAACAACAAGGCTATAGAGTCATTTTTATATCTGTGCTCTTTCTTGCTCTCTCTCTCTCTCTCTGTCCCAAACTAGTCATTTATAAAGAAAGGTTCCAATGGTACAGTATTCTGAGAGCTAGCAGATCCCTGTTCAAATCCCTTCCCTTCATCAGGTAGTTGAGGGGCTTCAGTTCAGGGTCTCCAACATACCACGTGAGTATCCTGATCTCCAGACTACGAGTTATATAGGAAATAGTCATCATTATCCTCTTCCTCCCAACCGTTCTTCTAAACCAGCATAATGTATTCAGGAAAAAAAATTCCTAGTTGTGAACCAGAAGCAGAGATTGCCTCTTTCCCATAGCCTGGATTTAGGCACTAACCTCTATGAGAGGGACATGGACTAGGACACATTCCTTTTAGCAGCATCTCCCACTGACTAGCTCAGGGAGCTGCTGCCTAGCATACTGGCTTCTGTGAGACCGTATCTATACATGCCTCATTGTAAATCCTTTTGTGCATTCAGTCGTGAAGAACTATTTTGTAACAAAGTGAATCTCTATAAAAATTGGGGTAATTGGAAGTTGTACCTGTTTGTATCTTGCATGTTGCAGAGTCCAGCGTCAGCACTAAACAAATCATAATGATTACTCTTGCAAAAAGTGCTATGAGATATTTAATGACTACTGGCTGACATATCATCCAAACAGTGAGGCTTCTGAATAGTTTGTTAGGGCATTGACTCAGCACTGACTCAAAAGGAAGTTCTAAATCAGTGGTACTGACTGAGCAGGTTTTCTGGGGGTACAAGAAGTGAAGAATTAGAAGTATAAACCTTGCATTATCTATCCTGAGCTGGTTTTACACTCCTGTTTCCTTTGATTCAGAGCAATATGTCTGAACAACATACTAGCGCAGATTGTCTTTTTAAAGACATAAAGAGTGAGTTGTATATCTAATCTTATGCCATGTGTACTACCAGACTGGCATGGTAAACTCAAGGGATGCTGTGTCTGTACATCACATACAAGCATTTACATCTTTTTAATGTCTGTGAGAAAAAAATATCATCCCTGACACACATGTATGATTGACAGTGAATGGCACATATACGATCAGTTGTGGTAGGAGATTATTGTTAAACAGGAAAGAAACATATGTCTATATTCTGAAATAGGAAAATCAATATGGTTACATCTACACAGCAGTGTTATTTTGGAATAACTGACATTATTCCATAATGATCTAGTCCCTGTCTACACTATAAGCAGTTATTTCAACATAATGTCAAAATAATGACAAGCTGGAGGACTTCTTACTCCTACTCCTGTTACACTCATTTTATGAGGAGTAAGGGAAGTCAGAGGAAAAGTGCCCTTTCTTGGACTTCATGCTGTGTAGACAGCGCCAAAAGCTGAAATAAGCTATTTCGACAAAAGCCGCACAATTGATGTAGCTCAACTTGTGTAGCTTATTTCAGCTTTAGCCTTGCTACGTAGATGTACCCTATGACATTTGCCTAACTATGCACCTCAGCATTGGACCTAGAGAATCCCATATGTGCCTTATTCATACAAACCATGACACAAATGTTCTGAATACGAAGTCCTCAACAGTGGAAAAGATTTGAAATATTAAATTGGTGACCTGGAATTCATCTAACTGTTGCTGGCAATTTTCACACTCATAAGAATTATTTGTAAAATAAAGGAAAACTATTCAGAGACATTAAGGAAAGAAATTTTTCAAAGACATTACTTAAATTAAAGTATTTTTTTCTCTGCTGTAAAGATTACAAGAACTCTCTGATTGTACATGTTTAAAATGACAATAGCCTGTTCCCCAACCATGTAATAAAATGTTCCCCAGTTTTTTAAAGAAAATGTTGATAATGCCAAAAAACATAAGGGTCTTGAAGTATATTTTGTGAAAAATGGTGTTGTAACGTGGTCTTAAATCAATCTAATCTTCTCTGAGGCTGTGTGTAGACTTCATTTTTTGAAGAGTACAGGATCTGCTGAAAAAGCCCCTGCTGTTGGCAGAAACGCAACTGAGCTGCGGCTACACTTTACTTTCACTTTTGACACTCAGCCTGATCTGCACAGCATCGGAAGGTGAATATGCAAATAAAGCCCAGGATATTTAAATTCCAGGCTCATTTGCACTTCCGAAGTGCTTGATTTGCATCCCTATGTCGTCAGAGGGTTGCAGTCTAGATGTAGCCTGAGACAGTATGATAAGCAAATATATGAATTACATTTTACTTTTGACTGAAGATATCATCCCAAGATGTACTCGCAACGCCTTGATCAAAACTGACATTAGTTGCAGTCAACACAGACTGAGTCCATAATGTGGAGCCTTGGGAGCAAATATTGAATCCAACATTACACCAATGCAAAAGTGAGATAGGTTCACTTTAAGCCCATTTAGTGCAGGAGATAATCTACTACAGTTTCAGGGTAATTACACCTGTGTAATTAAACTTCTGGTTTCCAAATGTCACTTCTCCTGGGCCAGGACAAATGTTTCTCCCTTCTGACTAGGGATATCCCTATCTTATGCTATGACACTTCCAGCAAGCCAGACTGTCTAAAAGGCCAGCGTCTAGGCCTTGCTTTCTCCAGAGGCTATGCTCAGTATAATGGCTACAGTTACAAAATTTTAATCAAGCACATTTTTCTTTAGATAAAAGTGGAACAGAAAAAGCAAACATATTAACAATTAATAAAAGATCCTTCATTTGTAGTCTAAAAGCTTATCAGGGAATATCTCAGCTTATATATACAACTCAGAGCTTTGATCTCCAACTTCTGAAAGCAGGTAATCCACAAACAAGTCACCTCTCTTTGGTGAATAGCATCTAAAGGATAGGTTTATGCATACATGGAGGTAGGTAATTTGAATTCACCTCTTCCTAGGAGTAGTAAGATGAGAGCCTGAAACCCATGAACCACAGGCCTGATGTGAGACCTGAGGCCTAGCTAATAATGGTCAAGACTTTGCTAATATAAATAAAGCTAAGCTGTGAACAAGAGGCAGGCTCCTGATCACAGAACTTGACATGAACAAGGCTGATAATGTAAAACACTAAATGGTAACAGGCACAGGTGTAGAACAGTAACTGGTATTGGGCATAGGTTGAAAGTACATTCCAGAAGGAGGCAACACCTTGTTATAAAGGACCTTTGTACCCACACACTCCCCATCTAGAGACATACTGACTCAGGTTTAGGAAAGGGTATAAAATGACAGCCTGATGGATAGAGATTTAATCACCAGGTTCAGGGGGATAAGTGATATCTAAGTAACATCAGAGGGTGTCAACCTGGTATGTCAGGAGTGATGTGTAACTTGCTTGTATACATTTATAAAGCGGTGTTTTGGAGGGGCTATATTTGTCTAGCCTAAGGGGCATTGGGACCATTCACTGACTTAGTTTGTCCCTTGTCAGGAGATACATATGTGTAGTGGTGTGGTAGAGTCTACTGACAACTGTTACTATACTTCATTTGACAATAAACCTGACTGGGCATCTTCAATCCTTATGTTGGGGTTTTTTGGGGCTCTCTCAGAGTCTGCTGTATTAACTATTTGCACAAAGTCAATATAACACATACAAGTCAATACAGCAAACAGCACACAGCTGAATGGTTATCATCATGGATGGAGCAGGAGACCCATCAGGACACCACACAGGGGACTACTGACTACTATGCTATATATTCTCTAGGCAAGATATTTCCGATGACATCTACTTCACAATTATAGTCCCCAAAGCCTATTCTTATTTGGCACAAATTCTATATAGACCTTTGAATTCCAAAGGCTCATCACTAAAGAAATTCCATAGAATCATGGCCCACATAACACAGACACTTAGCATGTAATATAATAAACATGCTAAATAATAAACACTTAGCATGTAATATAATAAACATTTTAAGACCACGTTACAACACCATTTTTCACAAAATATAATAAACATTTAAATATCCCCCGCGGGATTTAAATAAACATGGCAGCTGCTTTTTTCCGGCTTGGGGAAAAGCTGGAAAAGAGCGTCCAGACTGGTGCGATCCTCCGGAATAAAGCCCTATTCCGGAGGATCTCTTATTCCTACTTGCAAGTAGGAATAAGAAATCCTCCAGAATAGGGCTTTATTCCGGAGGATCGTGCCAGTCTAGATGCTCTTTTCCGGCTTTTCCCCAAGCCGGAAAAAAGTGGCAGCCATGTTTATTTAAATCCCGCGGGGGATTTAAATATCCCCCGCGCATTTCCCTATTCTGACTTCTCTCATTTCCATAGCTATTACGGGTTATGTAGCCAATGTAGACATAGCCCAGCAGTGACAGATTTAGCATTGGTTCAATTGTTCCCTGGCACCAAGCCCAAGCTCAGAAGGGCCCCTTTCTCTCCCTTCCTCCCCACTGTGCTGTGCTGCAGGAGCCTGCAGTCCAACGTTCCTTGGGAGTTATAGTTAGCTGACCAATTCCCTGCATAGCAAGCAAGAAAGGGACTACATTTCCCAACATTCCCTTGGCTGCTAGCAGCCCTGTTCCCCAATGGTTTCTTCTGGACAGCTATACAGCCCTTTTACACTGTGAAAGGGGCAAGGATGGAATGTAGAATCTGACCCAGTGCCTTATCATCTCACAGTGCCATGATACAGAAATAAACATCCTGCAATGAAACCTAGAGATTCTATAAAATTCCGATGGACTTTCCCATGCTGAACCTTATAAGGAAAGGAGAAGCAGATGATGGTTAGAATATTCCTTTCCTATCATGGTAAAACATTTGTTCTCCCTTATGACATATGGTTAGCATTCTGGTAGTTGACCTAGAGATTAAATAGCCATTTATATGTATACTAGCAATACTTACAAAGTATAAGAAAATATGTGACAGGTGCAATTTACATACCTATCTGGTGTAACAAAAGCTTACTGTCACTTGATACAGTTTCTGGAACACACAAATAAGTTATCAAGCTAGCTTAAATACAATATATGAAGCCAATTTTTTTTGATTATACACAGTAACATTTATGCTTGTCATCCATAGTATGAGAAATTTAAAATTCTATTTATTTTACATATCTATAAAACTATGTTAAATGTAGAGCTGGTTCAGTATTATCCATCAGAATGGAAAATGTAGTTTAAGATTTTGAATCAGGAAAGTCAAAATTAAATATTTAATTTCACATTAGCTTGATCTGAATAGAATATTTTGGTTTTTTTTTTAAGAGAACCAAAATGTTTTCATTCAAATTTGTTCAGAAAAACATAAAATGTGTTTCACTCTTGGTGCATTGGAGTGGGTGGGGCCCTCATTCTCTCCTATGGGCTGGGATTCCTGGAGAAATAAAATGTAATGTCGATTTCTTTCTGACCAAACTGTAAGGTGTGTTATATAGGGATGTAACTGGTTAACCAGTTACCAGTAAGCATCACCGGTGATGTTTACCAGTAACAGGTTAACTGGTGGCCCAGCCAGGCTGGTGCAACCTCCCTCCCAATTGAGGCAGGGGAGCTGCTCCAGCCCAGCAGGGCCCACCATGAGTTGTCCATGAAGAAATATATGCAGCTATATGTAACTAGCTCAACTATATGGAAAGTCATAATTATGAGGTGGCATATTTCTATTTTTATCTAAAGTTCTGTTTGCTACTTTCACTTTGACTTTTGGCTGCACATATAGAGGTGGTTCCTGTGGAAGCAGAATTCAATAAAATGGCTGAAGATAAGCAGGTCAAATATTCAGAGGAGCTAAAGTGTACCAAAGGCAAGGTAAACTCTCATTTGCATGAAGAAGAAAAACAGTGCACGTCTCTTGAAAGGGGGATTGCTTTTGTGGCAAAACACCTATAGCTCCAATCCTGACCCTAGAAGTGTCATATTGCAGCTTAGAGAATGGCAAGCCCTCCTTGCAGGAGGAAAATAAATAGAAGGGAAAAGAGGCCTGCCACAATGACACACGGGTCAGTATCAAGCTGAGGCAAGTCTCCTTAGAAATGTCAAGGTGCAACAGTGCAATTGGAAAGGATCAGGGCAATAAACAATGCTCAGTGGAATAATAACTCAGAAAAGAGATTTCCTCAATAGAACATTCACTGCAACTAAATGGTATCTAAAAAGGCAAATAAAAGAAGCCATAAGTATTAAAACCCAAACCATTGCAATCTCAAAAAAAGAGAAGGCCAGACTTGGATAGCTTTACTAATGAGGTGTAGCACCTGAATCCACAAGTGACTCCATTGATTTCAATCAGACTGTTGTGAAGTAGGGTATTATTCAACATGAGTAAGTATGTTAGAATTTGGCACTTTACATAATCATAGCATAGGTGTTCTATAAATATCACACACATGTAATTGCAAACTGGGAATGTTCAGAAATAAAAAAAAAAATTGGCCTTATAATATATTCAGGTTAACAAAATAAATGCACCATAGCTAGCAAACTTGATTTTACCACTAGACCATTCTTTAATACCTGTAATCATGATCAATGGAACTGAAGTGAGAGGGCCCAAATTCACTGTAAAGGTTATTACTAAGGGGATACCAGGGGAACAGAGAACAGATGGAGTTAGGTTGGAAACCTAGATAAGTGCGAAGGGTTTAATAAATGCTTCACTTGTTCAACTTAACTTGCCTCTACTTTTACTCAGTGCTATAAAACAACACCTGGGGCAAAATACAACCTTAATACTGCCCCATCTATAAGGTGACTCTCTTTTTTTGAAATTCTGCTATGCCAGTGAAATACTAACACAATGTATGCTGTCCCCACTCTATTGAAATTACAGTGAAAATCTGAACAAAAGAACATAAGTTTTTCAAACAAAACAATTTAGTAAATATTCTGTAATTAATATAAACATAAGATAGTCTTTGGTAAATATAAAGTAACCTCTGCTGGTATAATTTTTATTTATGTGACAGATGAAATGAAATAAATATAAAATATTAAAAAAATAATATATACTAAAATGTATTGGACTGGGATTAAAACTGAAATAAAATGAAAAAAAGTTTTATTGTCCTTTGTATCTAAATTTCATAAATCTTTCTGAAGAGTAGAAGTTCCAACAGTCATGTAAAGAGCCAGAGGAAAAGCTACAGATCTTAAAAGAATTCTTTTTTCAGAGGGATAGCCATGTTATTCTTTTTCAGTGAAAACAATGTCACCTTTAAAAACCTGTGGCACCTTAAAGACTAACAAGTTTATTTAGAAATAGGTTTCGTGGGCTATCTCCCACTTTGTCAGTTACTCTGTCACTTTTCAGATTATAAGGGAAGATGTAAATAAACGCTTCTTAAGATTCCCTTACTTTAACATGTCAATTTAAAACTGATAAAATCAGAAACAAGATGAAACATTCAGTCTAAATAGTCTCAAAATACACTTTATATCAATACTGATGTTTCAAATAATCTCACAAGTGACTCACAAAAGATGCAAGGGTTCAGTTTCTCTGTGTCCAATCAGATATACCTGCTTGCTGAAAGAATTAAAGTACAAAATAAAGAAATGTAAAAGTAGTCTATGAGATGTAGAAAAGTAAACAATGTGTTAGCCAGCTAGGGGGAAAAGTTTTTTCAAATTAAATTCAAACTGGAGAAAAATCGTCTTGCATTTAACAAAAAGATGAGATAAACTCTCCTCAAATTAAAGTTCAGAGTAAGGAGAAAGAAGCTTTCAGAAGTTAATCACGGAGGTACAAGAAACATGCAACAACTTTTCTTCTGTAGTTAAATGGCTCAAGACTTCTCAACAGAAAATAGAGCCAAAAGACTACTATGCAATTATTTTTACACTGCAGACTTTACTACAGCACAGACAGTGGCACCACTGTAATGTCTCCTGTGTTGCCACTTGATGGCAACAGGAGAGAGATCTGCTGTCTGAATAATTAGGCCACCTCCAATAGATGGAGTGTTCCCCCCCCCCCCCGACACTCGACTAACAAAAGTGCTAGTCTAGATATAGCCAGTGTATATTTTAATTAACAGTGTTAAAGAAGAAATTAAGGAATTGCAAGTAAATGATGGAAAGATGGACTTTGGTGGCAGTCAAATAACACCTGATAGATGTCTAGGAAAATTACCAGGACACTTAAATTGTCTTGTTAATAAATTACCACCGGCAGTAGAAGGCCATAACGCCGACAAATTAAAAAGGACCAATGGAACAAGGCCACTTATGTACTTTTGATTTAGACCAATCCCTAATACAACTGAATGGAAGAATAACTGCACAAAAAGGTTGCAAAATCCAATGTCATTGTTCTGTCTCTACTAAGAAATCTTGTGCTCTTCACCGAAAAGATACAATCTTCACTATAGGTCAAAATGTTCTGAAGTTTGAGATGTTCCTAATCATGTGAGCAGTGTTCAGTGATTTTGCTTTCCCAGAGAGTTTTCTTTAACTAAAATTCTGTTTCAGACAAGAACCTGGGTTTTGAAAATGTCCAAGGTCCCAAATATACGCAATCTAGAAAGAAAACTTTCCTACCAAAATATACTAAGAAAAAATTACCATACCAGAATGCTTCACTGACAAACATAAAAGAAAAAGGATAAGACAAAAGCCAGATTGTTGTAAAACATAGAAAAACAGAAGTTAGTATTTACAGCTAAGAATTCATAGGCAATTTCTGTGGTTTGAAGGAAGCCAGTATTTGGTTTTAGAGAGTGAAATACTGACTTTCTAGAACCCTGAATTCCCTTGTAGTTAACATTCTTGTTCCAAATAATTCAGACTATTATGCTAGATCATATTTGATATTCCAAAGCAATAAATTTATAGCTTCCAAAGTTATTATAAGATATTGACTCCAAACTAGTACAATCAAGAAACACTGTACTGGAAGTAGAAAAGTAATACAGCCTTTAAAAAGCCTTAAGATTTAAAATTTTCTCCTAAGAATCATAACTTCACTGACTTGAGTTACTTACTTTACTTAACTTGATTTAAACTTAATATCTTGTATTTACATACATGTGCATAAATTCAATCTTTTGTTTTTTACCAAGCCCTGGTATATATTTGGACTTTATTTTGAAATTACCCTACCTCCCCCGATTGAATTTATAAGCAGTGCCCACACTACCAATTCTATTATTTCAAAATAACAGGCTGCAGAATTCAAAATCTACATTCCTGCTTTTCATCAGGAGTAATGCTAATTCCGAAATAGTTATTTCAAAATAGTGTTAATGATGATGCTCTGGTGCACTATTTTGAACTAATTACTCCCCCCTGAGAAATTTGAACTAATTACTCCACAGTGCTTCCTGGGGCTCTAAGTCGAGGTGGTGCGCCCACATTGATGGAGCTATTTCCAAAGCTTCCCCATAGTGTAGACACGCTAATTTGAATTGGTTAAATTGGGAGTTCTTAACACTATAAGATGTTATATCTTTATGAAAATTATTTCTTTCATTGTTAATTTTGTTTTGTTGTCTTACTTAAATTCAATTTCTAACTTTAAGTGCTACTAAGAATGGCAGCTTTGTTAAATCACTGTTCTGCCCTTTCCTTGTATCTTGTACACTCACTCCCTGCAGATGTGTTCTTTTTGCATGTGTGAGTGAGAGTTACCTGCTGGTGAGAAAAGCATCTTCAGATCTCTCTCTTTTAGAACATTACACTGTGTGTGTGAATGAAGAAAGTTATGTTCTGACTCCAAAGTGTCACTTTAATCTTTATCTTTGTGCAATACATTTTAGCATTCTTTTTAACACTGCCGTTAATAGTGTTCTGCGTTTCTAACTACAGCGTTATCTCTACTAATGTGTTAGTACCTTATACGTCAAAAGAAGCTTATTTCCATATTTGTTTGTGGTAACTTACATTGTTACTGGTTTACTGTTAATTCATGTAGCAAAGGGAATGTATTTTTTAACTGCTGTTCTACATAGTGATCTTGCTAGTGTATACTCTCTATATGTATGGTTTGGTCTGTGACCCTATTCATCCAAAAATCTCTCTCATGCAAATAATTGAATGACAAAAACAATTTACACACTACTTTCTTAGCCTCTGTTACCATTTCCAAATATTAGCCTATTAATTCCACCAAATTCAAAGCTAATTTATTCACTTTGTATTGTTATTGGAACAATCACAGTGCATGTGATTATTATTTGTTTTCCATGCTGACATAGCAACACACCTCATTCAGACAAAATACACAGTACCTAGACACTGCTTAATTTTTTGTTATGGTGGTAATATGACTGTGAATTTGCCTTAAGCACCTTGCTTAATTATTTATTTTAGATTTTAGATTTGCATATTCTTTTACATATTACTGCATTGTATCACTAATTCTATTTACCTTTATTTAAATGTGGTATATTTCATTTGCATATTCCTTGTTGTTTTCATTGTTTTTTATCATTGTTAATTACTTCAGTAAATGTTTTCTTTATTTCAAAGTCAAAATCAATTGTTTATTGTGTGGCATCCGGTAGAATATATGTGGTAAATTTTATATAGATTACCCCCTGAGTAAAAACTCATTAAGACCCATAATAAAAATGCATGCTTTGATTTGGTTTTCCTGAGCTAGGTATATGAAAAGCAATTAATTAAAAATTCCATCTAATTACTTGTGATTTCTCTCAATTGTTGATTTTGATAATTTGCTTTCTCTTGTTAATTTTAATTTGAAAAATACCTTTTTACTCCACAAATAGAATACATTCATTTCTTCACTTATATACAGAAAAATTGGTGAGACAAAGAATTAGATGATCTGTACACTGGCTTAATACCAGAAGAAAGATTTTCTTTCTGACCTGGGCAGTTTTCTGCATGAAGCTGTTTGATACATCAGGCCTTGGCTTGCTTCTCTTTCTTGCTATCACACCTGGACATCTTAAATGGATTTCATTTCAGAGAACATCACTCAATATCATTCCAAAATTATTTACATTCCACATAACATGGTCTCCACTCATATTTATTGCTGAAAACTATTCACATCAGAAATAATCATAAAACAAGTTAGAGAAAGAGACATGTACAGTTTGGAAATAAACCCTACGTTTTAGGCTTCTTAGAAGAGAAATAGGATTTTGTCCATCATTTTGAGTTTTTGTCACACATTATGTCACACATTATGTCCCCCGGCATTTTGAGAGGCTTGCCCATATCAGAAATATTTGGAAATGCTTAGTCACCAGTAAACTTCAGTCTCCTGAGATAGGGACTATTCTTCATACTACTCCACAGGTTCCTTATTAAAGAGTGATATGAATGTATTCCGATGGAAATCCTATGAAAAGATAGCAGAAATCTAAAAGCAGTGGTTACCATGGCATCTGAGTTATGAAGTTAAAGTATCCAGGGATGGCTTGTTGGGTGATTTTGAGGGAAGCAGTTTGTAAAATAGAAAAAAAATAAAGATTGTCTTCAGGATGTTTGACAATGATGTACAGGCAGACTTGGGGGGAGGGGGGAGGGAAAGAGAACATACTGTACATATGTGGTATATAAAAATATCTAATCTATCAAAGTGTTTTGCAAATATTAATTAAGTCTCATGATATCATAAGTAGTAAATATTCAGGTTATGTGTGATGAAACTGAGGCTAAGAAAGGTAAAGGACTGATTTTGTGAAGTGTGGGAACCTTCAGATCCCATTGGTTGGTGGGGAAATGAAGACACTGAGCACCTCATAGGGAAGGCTCAGAATTTCACAGGAGTAAGTCCTGAATCACTGTGGATGCCTTTAAAATCATGAATATTTACTGCACTGTGGCATTGTCTTCCCTGTGTTATTTGCAGTATTGTATTTTAAGGTAGTTACACTGCAAATACAACTGAGAATAGTAAGCATAAAATGTATTGGTACCCAGTGTTAAAGTGTGAGACTCTGGCTGAGCCAGGTGTAAATCTGACAAATTTCAATTCTCAGTTCCCTAAGCTAAGCAATGGACTGCACTTACTGCTAGTTATTTCCACTC
Source organism: Pelodiscus sinensis (assembly GCF_049634645.1). Lineage (NCBI taxonomy): Eukaryota > Metazoa > Chordata > Testudines > Trionychidae > Pelodiscus > Pelodiscus sinensis. The sequence continues at coordinate 275,077,275 of NC_134711.1, forward strand.
CTGAATTTTGACCATGGAACACACACCATTTTAACATTAACACACTTGGGTATATCAAGCAATATATAAATGAAAGCAAGAATAGTCACTGTTAGCCAAAGAACACTTTATCAGCATCTCAATCGCACACTTTGCTTCAGCCTCCAAAAAGATAGTATAGATTAATTTCTTATCTCTTTCTAGGCCAGAACACTAAGAATATGTATTACAGGAACTGGATGTAAATCTGTTACCTCTACAGTCAATATCTTATTTTCTCTAAAGGACATTGCATTGCATTTTTCTAAGACCTCAGCAACCAATGGAGCTCTAGGATGTTGATTTTACTATATCAAATTTATCATCTGTCTGAGAAAACTAGAAGCCTACCCGATTCCAATAAACTGGAGTTATCCAAGAATGAACAGAAAATAGCAAGCCACTACATTTTAGGAGCATGGATTGAAGCAAGTGTACCAATAATATTCACACATGTTAGAAGGCATAAATGTAATTCCTGTCTTTGAATATTACTAATACTGTGCTAGTCATAGTAATATTTCTTGAAAATATCATACCAGGGGCCTGATTCCATTCTTGTGTGAGTTTTACAGTGGTGCAAATTCATTGATTAACATTTACTTATTGCTTTTAATGGAGTTATTCATGATTTACAGTGATGTGATATCAGAATCAAGGTCACTGTGGCCCATATTTCTTAAATTATTTTGATGCCTAAAGATATAGATAGGTACCTAGGGATTTTCAAAAACATCCAGAGACCTAATTACCATGAAAATCTTGATTGATCCCTTAGAATATATGATAACTACTTATGCTAAATTATCCATTTGACCTTGTATTTAGCTATGACACTTTGAGTACCTTTTTCCAGACCTTAGGAAGAGCTCTGTGTAGCTCAAAACTTGTGCCTCTCACCAAGAGAAATTGGTTTAATAAAATATATTACATCACTCCACTTGAATAGGTGTACATTTAAAATACTACATCAGTCCAGCTCTACTGATGCATCTGTGCTGCTTTAGTTCTTAAATAAAGATGCTCCTATTCCAATTTGAGAGTTTCTCCGATTGACATAATTAATCTGTTACCTAGGGTTTCTGAACCCAAAGTTCTTAGTAACTTTTCCTCTTAATGAGGCAGTGGCAGAAAATAAATCAATGGGGACATGGCTATCTAACCGACAGATGTTTGGCAGAAACAGTACAGTACACAAGCCCTTTCACTTAAAGTTTTCTTTATTTAGTCTCAAGCACGTATATACATCCCCAACAGGTTAGTGAAACACCCGCCAAAATCCCAGACTAATATTTACCCAAGGTCTTGAGAAGGTATGAAATGGATAACTGTAAGCATCCAGTGGCTGTCCTTCTTTCTGCAGGAGAATGTTGGAGATGTTTAAGCAATCAAGTGTCCACCAAGCTCAGAATTATTCCTATATATGTGTCCAATTTATTATCTTATATATCAAAAACAAGAACAAACAAATCAAAAAACCTGATGTAGCCAGTTGTATTTCACATTTCAATAATTCACTATTGCCAGAGTCTTTATCCTGGATAACCACATGCAAAATGTCAGGAGGATACAGGGTTATGATACCCTCTTCATGATCATCCACCTTCCGTAGCACTTCTTCATCTATTAATTGTGCTAAGGCTTCAGAAGCAGCCTTTCTAGATTATTTCAGCAGTGAGCATAATAATTGGCATTCCAGTTGCAAGCATGGTCTAAGCATGATAGTGAGCTCTCCAAGCGGTGATGGACTGTCAATGAGCGAAGATCTTTTATTGACATAGCACTGTCTACAATGGGAGTAAGGTCAATATAATTGTGTTGCTCAGAGGTATGGATTTTTCACATTGCTGAGTGACATAGTTTCACCAATATAAGCCTGTAGTGTAGACCGGGCATTGCTCTCTATTATTTTGGCACCTACATAGCTACAACGACACTGCATATATGAAAATCAATTTGCAGTTAGGTGACTACATGCTTTTGAAAATTCCTCTAGGGGGCTATCTATATCTTTAGGGATCTAAATATATATATATAAAATTATGCTTATATGCTATTCAGTGAAAATTTTTTTCTTTATGCAAACAATGCTCAAATATTTCTCAGCTAACATAGGAAAATTAGTAGAAAACAACTGTTTTCTGTAGATACATTTAGTTAGTTAGTTAGTTAGTTAGTTAGTTAGTAAATTACATTTTTGTGTAAAATTTTAGTCCTTTGAAGTTTAAAATATTGCCTAAAACTCTGGGTTGTGGACGCTGGTCAATGATTCCACTCTCCACGCAATAGAGTGATGAGAATTCTATACAGCCGGTCCCTGAGTTACGAATGTGATCCGTACTTGCAAACAGTGCGGTTGCCATGTAACTCAATGAGGTCTGAGTTATGAACACTTCTAGTTACGGCCAAATGTTTGGTCTGTAACTTGTTTGTAACTCGGAGAGAGGCTATAATCTAGAATAAATAGAATTAGTTTACATATTTAAAAGATGGCCATTATATTAGATATATACTAATGGCTCTCTACCAATGAAAACATCAGAGGTCAGTTGAATTATGATGCCATTTGTAGAAAACTAGTCTTTATCATTTTAATCATGTAACACTTAGGCTACGTCTATACTACAGGGTTTTCACGCAAAAACCCATAGAGAGTCCACACCTCAAGTGCATTTTCACTCAAGAAAATTTACAGTAGAACAGCAGAACAAAGGGCTCTTTCTCTGAGGAATATCTCCTTTTTTGCACAAGAGTTCTTGTGCAAAAACGTATGTGTGGACGCTCAACAGGGGTTTCTTGCTCAAAAAAGAGCCTATCAGAAAAAGTATAGGTGCTCTGATGGCCATTATTTTAATGGCAATCAAAGACTTCTTGAGCAAGAGTATCCATGCAGCAGAAGATCACGTCCACAAAAAGCTTCTTGCGCAAAAAGCCTTCAGTATAGACATAGCCTTAGAGACAAAAGAATAATCAGATCTTCTGCAGCAGGTAGGTGTGATTATTGTATGAGTATAAAGAATTCCTTCCCTCCCTCCTAGGTATAATGTAGCACACTCAACAATGTGCATTGTAGATATGTTTTGTTTTCCTGTGCAGCATCAGACATTAGCTTTGACTGGAGCCTTAATGGATCAATTTCTTATTTGGTATGAGAAATCCCATACTCTTATATTTCAGTCTAGCAGTTTGTGGGCCTATTCCTCAAAAGATGCAAAGTGGCATAACTAAATTGATATCAATGGCCCCATGCCCATAGACATCACTTACTCAAGCTGAAGAATTCATTTCCCACCCCATCTTCCTCATAGACAGATTGATTTCTCCATAAAATCCCAAGTAAATCAAGTTCATTGAATAAAGGATAATATTTAGATTAAAAACTTATTTAGCAAGTGTCAGGACAGCTACAGATTAATTTCTGATATTATGTAAAGCAGCATTAAAGGGACCACACAGCTCCTGACACTGGAGCTATGTAAAGCAAGAGGGACATGGTATAAAAGACTTAACTTTACCCTGATTGAAGGAAGGTCATGCAGCTTTTTCTGTCACTGTAACATATTTTTACCTCAGTGTCCTTTGAGAACTCTCATCAAGTTAAAATGTGTTGAAGGCATTTTCCTTAGTCAGATTTTTATAACAAGATGTCCTTCACTGTTCAATGTTACAGGGCAGTTGAATGCCAATTGTTAATGGAGGTTTCTCTAAATAAAAATGAAATATTAATCACACTTGCTTTAAAAGAAAAGATATATGCATGAATCTGCTTTTGTTTAGAGCTGAAGGTTTTCGTTTGTTTCAGAAATACTGATTTATGCAACCGTCAGGTTTCAATGCATGCAACACAACTTTCTCAGATTGAATTCCATTGATTTTCTATAACAATGTCAAGCATTCAATTCATCACAGCAGCTGTGGGACTGTAATAAATAATCCCTTCAGAAAGAAAGTGATTCTTCTCTTCTTAAATACATAGGTGAACATCTTGTTCCATTGCTCTTTCTATCTGTTGTAGCCTAAGCCATGGGGTTTTAGAATTTCCTTAATCCCTATCTTCATTTTCATTTAGGATAACATGCTTTGTTTTTCCCATGACCTTCTTTGTGCTTTTGCCTCTGGGACAAACTGTTAGAACTGCATGTCATTCTGTTTATGAGATGTGAAGAGATGTAAAGAGCAAAATAAATGCCTGCAAATTCAGCTTTGAATAATTAGCAGTAATATGTGATAGTGGAAGTAGCTCAAAGTACCAAAATAGCCTTGAAATGTATTCTTTCAGATGAAAGGTTTATCTTTGAGAGGTACAGGAGACTTGTAACAAGTACTGCATACACAAATAAATATTTCTAATGAGATCTGCAGTGTTTCTGATCCCACTGTCAGTCATAATCACTTTTCTGATATTGTTAGTCCTGTTTATTTGAGTTTAATATTTATAGCATAGGATTTCATTTATACATTTTAGTTTGATGGCTTTTGCACTCCAAACTAAATATATTACTTGCTTTGTTATTTATTTGTTAGTCATTTACTATTCTTTTTCATATATATGATTTAAAGTTGGTAAATAATTTAAATTGTACTAAGACATTCATTTAGGCACCTTCAAAAATATGTTTACAACAAACATAATTTCACACTTGTGCTTAGAAGAAATGACACACTGTTTTCAGTTAAATATTTCCCTGCAGAAAACTATTGCAAATCCAAAAATACTCAACTGATGTGTAATTTACATTGTTTAAACTATACGGTGCAGAGCTTCCAGGAGACAGAATAAAACTGAAAAGACAATACTTCACATGTAACTGAGGAAATATATTTTTGGGGCCTGATTCTCTTTCCAAAGAGTAAAAGAAGAATTAGTTCCTTTGAATGTTTGATTTGTGTGTATGTATGTCTGCACGTGAACCACAGTGTGTCAGGCGTTATCCTAGATTATGCAAGTTTGCAATTGCATCGCCGTGATAGTAAATAAATATAAATAGAGAGTCAGTACTGATATTCATTTGGAGCCATGGGTGTCAATGTGTTAATCTAAGACTGAACATAGATCAGCATGATCCTAATTTTCTTGCCTGGTTGTAAGCAGTTTAGGTTAAATGGCATAAAGCAAACAGAATGTTTCCCTAAATTTGGAGCTGTAAATTACTTCAGTAACAGGGGAATTCTTGGGTAGCATAAGGTTGACTATAATAGGTAAGGGCTCATCGACACTACGCTGAAGTTTTGAAAGGGGATATGCAAATTCCTGTGTAGTTTTCAAAAGTGAAAGTAGTCAGGATGCGGTTTTTTCAGAGATCTCCCCCCTTTTTTGAAAAGCCACGTAAACATCATTTTTTGCATATCCTCTTTTGAAACTTCAGCATAGTCTAGACATAGCCTAAATGTAGTAACTCTGATTCTTTTTCTCTCTGCATCCTTGCAGTCAGTGCTTAAGGTTAGGAATTGTGGGAGGGAAGGGATTTTTTTTTTGTCTTTTGCAGCTGATAAACTTAGAGCAATCCTTAGCTGGTGGAAGTGTGTTTTGACCCCCAAATTGGTCAGAATCAAAGGAATAAAAAATGGGATTTTTTTCACATGTAAAATTGGTAAGCTGATCTGATTGTAAGAGCTGAAACTTCTATGGAAAGTTTTGGAAGCCTGGTACCTGAGATATACCAGATACCAAATTTATCAATGAACTAGAAAATATATTGTAGAAAGCAATTTTGCAGTGATAGGTAAAGTGAATAGGCCTAATAGCTCTTTCCTATTTTCATATAGATAGTTCCATGATATGGGTCCCTGAATCTACTTATAATTATGCTCTCTTTTAAAAGAAATTATTTTTAGGGAATTTTTTTCTTTCAAATGTCAGATGGGTTGATTTACTGAATATTGAAAAAAAATGAGCTGGAAACTCATTAACTCTAGTGAATTTTATGTGGATCTTATAAAAGATTGAGCTCTGTAGACAATGTAAACATACATATCCAGTTATTTCCACCCACTTACGTTCTGCTTGAACTCAATGGAAAGTAAGATGCTGGGAGATTGTTGTGGCTCCTTGATCTTACACCCAGTGGTGTGGCTGAGGAGCTGCTTGTAGTTTATGATAGTGGCATAGGTTCCTCAGTGACTTTAAGAACCCAGATTAGCTCCTTCCCTCCAATTCCTTCCCTACTCCTGCTTAGCCAGCACTGGAAAAATGAAAGGAATGGCCTGGCAAGGATGCTGCTTTACCTTTTCTGCCAATGGAGAGTTCACTTTCTGAGAGGAAATCCCCACTGATCTTTTCCAGATGCATCTTAGCCACTTTGTGCTGCTTTAGTATAAATGATGAGAAAATCTGTCCCTTCCTGTGGATCTAGTTTTCAAAAATGGCCTCTAATTTTTCTTACTCAGAATTTCCTGTGCAATAACTTGCATGCTCTGTTTCTACATATATATGTATACAAATCCTGTAATTGCATATGCAAGTTGCTGTTTGCTAAAAGTTGCTGCATTATCTCCAATTTATCTTTTCTCGGATATATTTAATTTTTCCAGTGAATTTTAATTGCACTAGTAGCATACTTTTTAGGAATAATGGAGGTTTTTACTAGCAGTCTCAGTGTACACTATCTTTGCCTTCATTTACTCTGATATCATCAGTTTTGTCTTCTGGAGCCAAGATAATCGGCTTTGCCTCTAATTAATTAAGAATGTCTAGGGAAAGAAAACTAGAAAGCAAAGTTAAAATAAATAAAGTCTAATAATCATACCTATACCCACAAACATACTCTCACTCTCCTAGAATCCAAACTGCAATGTGAATCTGGGTCATCTTAACACTGGATGTGTCTCTTCTCTGGGGCTCTTTTAGTATAATATGCCATCAACCAACTCCACAGTGGATATTGCCCATAAGGTCCTTGATATTAACAATGTCTATCAACAGGTATTCTTAGCTTGTAGACAAAGATAATCATAGGGTTAGGGTTCAGCAAAGCAATGTAGAATGTTAATGTGAAGGCACCCAGTTTCAGTCAATGATGAGTACTTATTGTGACATGGGTAAATCAGGTCAGACCAGGGCCTTAGGCCAATTAACTTCCTAGGATAGATCAAAGTGATTGTTAATGTATAAGTGTGTATTTAGATGTTTAAACATCCTGAAAACTAATGGGATGTTACTTGTATTGGTCTCACTTATCTATTCTTGTTATAATATGATGGTAACCAGTTGCATAGTGTATATGTAACCAAATTACCCCAAAAATATTGTGAAATGCTAATGAGGCTTTTCTCAGAAACTGGGAATGGGAGATAAGCAATGGATCACTTGATGGTTACCTGTTGGGCACCTGGCATTGGCCACTGTCAGAGGACAAAATAATGGGATCTGTGGACCTGTAGTCTGACCCAGTATGGCTGGTTTTGTGCTCTTATGAGGAACTTAATATCTTTAACAGAAAATGCTAATTTTGAAGAAGTGGTCATTATGTTTGATAACCAAAGTCAAGGATTCTAAGACACTATTTGTCATCAAAGAAAAAACCCACATGGTTAAAGACATTAACAACTTGCTTTTTTTTGTAAAAAAAAAGCTATAAATATGAATTCAAGAAGAAATCTATCATCTCTGTACTGTTGTGATTCTAAAAGGGCAAAATAACTGAATGAGAAAGCACAGGTCTCCAGGATTATCCTCTGTAGCCTTGTAAAATATTTTTGGGAAACTTGCACCATTTGGAGTTACAAACTGTGGTTTAGCTTTTGTTATAGTTTACCTGTTTTAACCTTTCAATATATCTCATTCTTTTTTTTAAGCTAATAAATCTTTACTTACATAAAAACATAAGAATGGCAATACTGGGTTGACCAAAGGTCCATCTAGCCCATTATCCTGTCTTCCAACAGTGGCCAATACTAGATGCCCCAGAGGGAGGGAACACTTAGTTTGCTAACAGATTGGCTGTCAATGTTGTTTTTGATGTAATAAGTTAAACTGCAGGATTAGGAGAAACCTGATGTCATATGATTTTAGATTTAAATAACTTTTCATCAAAGTTTAGTTTGTTTGGATGGCAAGAAAGACTGGAGAGGCTCCAGAGTGTGATTATTACCGGTTTGGTGAAATGTAATTGCTAACATACCCCAATGTGGGGTATCTATCCTTGATTTCTAACAGTGTGGGCTCTTAGCTAATTTGTCACAGTGGTGAGCACCCCAAATAGCATGGCACCAATCAATAACCATTTCTCATCTCTATTCCAGCTAAATGTCTTATAAGCCCTGTATCTTCAAGTTTGAATTAGATATGCCATGTTCTCCCCATACTTTCATACTTGCTTCAGAAATTACTTTCTTTGACAGTGGTTAGCAGGAGTATAGCCACATACTTGTGGTATAATATTTTGTAATCAGTTACGTAAAACTTCAATTATATATATATATATATATATATATATATATATATATATATATATATATATCCTAAGTTAATATTAAACTTTATACTAAATAAGAGCCATCAAACAAAAAATTAATTTTTTATACTTAAATGTGCACAGTCTTGAAATGTGCAAGTGGGGACAATGCAGAACAACAGAGAACAGATCAAATACAGAGTACCATAGCTATCATATATATAGTAGCCCAATGTCTGTGAGTCTGTAACACTGAAATGCTGGCTGTTCCCTCTGGGTGGCGCTGTTGCTGAAATGCTGGCTGTTCCCTCCGGACGGCCCGTGCTGCCTGGGGAGTTCTGGATGGGAAGTCACCCGAGCACCATGGCGGGAGGGGAAAGGAGACGGGGTGGTGACATGCAGTATGACAGCAGCTACAGGCCCCGCCCCCTGGCCGTGAATGTCACTGCCCTGCCCCCCTTCGCCTCCTGCCGTGTCACTCGGCTGACCTCTGCGCCACTCAGCCAGGCCACTGTGTGGGAGCAAGTGGCACAAGCGACCGTTTGGGCTCCGTGCTCTCCATGCAACATGGGGAATGAGGAGCCCAAGTGGCTGTTTGGGCTCTGCGGTCCCCTGACTGAGAGGCAGGAGGGGGAAGAGAAAGAGAGAGACAGAGAGAGAGAGGCAGGAGGCGGAGGAGAGCTGAGAGAGAGAGGGGGGAGGCAGTAGGAGGAGGAGAGAGAGAGACAGACGGAGCAAGAGACCGGAGGCTCAGGAGAGAAAACCAACATGGAGGAGAGACCTGAAAATCCCATTTTATGACGGGCTAATTGGCTAGTTATTTAATACTGGAATACTTTTCAAAATGGGTTTTTTTCAGGGGATTTTTTTAATAAAATTGTGAGACTGTTTTATGTTAGTTACTTATCTGGAGCATTCCAAAGTTTTCAAAAATACGTTTACAACCATGAACAATATTGCTTCAAATCAGGTTACATAACTACATTCCATTCTTGGAAGCATTTTTGTTTTCTATATGTTGGTGGTGCCAGAGGTCTGAATAATATCAAACAACGAGTTGGTGGCAGTAGTAGAGCTATAGGCACAAATAATCACATTGGTGGAAATATGAGATACCCCTGACAAGCACTAACAAAATGACATATTTTATGAGTCAGACAAGGTGGGAAAGCTACATGGAGCTCTTCTTCAAGTCTGAAGCACTTTGTGTTGCTCAAAAGCTTGTCTTTTTCACCAATAGAAGTTAGTCCCATAAAAGATTCACCTTGTCTATCAGATATCTTGGGACCAACATAGTAACAAAAATACCACAAGCAGTATTTTATATTTATCTTGTTTAAAGTTATATTCTATTTTCTTGACACATTTTTCAACATATGGCCTCTCCCTTAAAATCCTTCATGATATAATGAGCATTGCTTTGTACATGTGGAAGCAATTATGTCGAACTGCATTTAGGTGTTGGACATGGACCCTGTCTATTGTTCATTCAGATACTTGAAATGGTTACTAACAGCAGATTGATATTGCTCAGGTCAATGGCTCACTCTTTAACTACAGACAGTACATTTCCAGTCAAATTATCTGTAGTGATTTAAATAGATATGCATGTGAAAAGCATTTGCCTGTAGATCTACACATTTTGAAGTGATTCCTGAGTGGTTTTACCTATGATATAGACTAACTATTTATTTCAGAATTAGATCAGTGGTTTGTAGATTTGTAAGCATTCACTGGGAACCACATAGAATTAGCACACTGATATGTAAGGAAAGGTGAGAATGAGGAAAATTTCATGAATCTGGATCTGTCCTCTCTCTCTCACTGAAAAAGTACATCCTGGTTATTGTTAAAATGGTGAGCATCTCCTTTAAACATGATCCTGGTCATTATCAGTTAGAGGTGATTAAACATAACATAAAAATGGCTATACTGGGTTAGATCAAAGGTCCATGTAGCTGAGTATCCTGTCTTCCAGCAGTGGCCAATATCAAGTACCTCAGGGTATGTCTACACTACCCCGCTAGTTCGAACTAGCGGGGTAATGTATGCATACCGCACTTGCTAATGAAGCCCGGGATTTGAATTTCCCGGGCTTCATTAGCATAAGCGGGGAGCCGCCATTTTTAAATCCCCGCTGCTTCGAACCCCGTGTAGCGCGGCTACACGGGGCTCGAACTAGGTAGTTCGGACTAGGGTGCCTATTCTGAACTACCGGTACTCCTCGTTTCACGTTTCACGAGGAGTAACGGTAGTTCGGAATAGGACCCTAGTCCGAACTACCTAGTTCGAGCCCCGTGTAGCCGCGCTACACGGGGTTCGAAGCAGCGGGGATTTAAAAATGGCGGCTCCCCGCTTATGCTAATGAAGCCCGGGAAATTCAAATCCCGGGCTTCATTAGCAAGTGCGGTATGCATACATTACCCCGCTAGTTCGAACTAGCGGGGTAGTGTAGACATACCCTCAGAGGGAATGAACAGAATATGCAGTCATCAAGTGATCCATCTCCTGTCACCCATTCCCAGCTTCTGGCAAGCAGAGGGACAACATCTCTACTCATCCTGTCCTGACTTACCTTCCATGAATTTATTTAGGTTTTTTTTTTTTTTGGAAACCTGTTATAGTCTTGGACTTTACAAGATCCTCTGGCAAAGAGATCTACAGGTTGACTGTGTGTAGTATGATGAAGTACAGATTGGACCTTCCTGGTAATCATGTAGTCAACAAGTGATCCGTTTTCTGTTGCCCCCTCCCAGCTTCTGACAAACAAAAGCTAGGGACATCACTTCTGCCCATCCTGGATAATAGCAATTGATGGATCTATACTCCCTGAATTTATCTAACTCTTTTTTAAACCCTGTTTAGGTCCTGGCCTTCACAACATACTCCGGCAAGGAATTCCAAAGGTTGACTATGCATTGTACGAAGAAATAAAGCCTGTTGTTTGTTGTAATCCTGCTACCTGTTGATTTCATTTGGTTATTCCTATTTCTTTTGTTATGGGAACAAGTAAATAACTTTTCCTTATTTACTTTCTCCAAACCAATCATAATGTCAGAGATCTGTATCATAGTCCCCCTTAGTCTCCTCTTTTCTAATCTGAAAATTCCCAGTCCTTTTAATCTCTCTTCATTTGACACCCTTTCCAAACACCTAATCATTTTTGTTGCCCTTTTCTGATCTTTTTCCAATGCCACATTATCTTTTTTTGAGATGCGGAGACCACATCTTCACGCAGTATTCAAAATGTGGGCATACCTTGGTTTTATGCAGAGGCAATAAGAATATCTTATTCTCTGTCTTATCCCCTTTACAGTTGTTCATAAGATTCTGTTTTCTTTTTTGACTACTGCTGCACATTGAGTGGATGTTTTCAGAGAACTATCCACAATGACTTCAATATCTCGGTCTAGAGTAGTAACAGATAATTTTGTCCCCATCCTTTTATACGTATAGTTGGGTTTATATTTTCCAATATTAATTACATTGCATTTATCAACATTAAAATTCATTTGCCAACTAGTTTTGTGAGATCCTTTTGAAGCTCTTCACAGTCTTCTTTGGACTTAACTGTCTTCAGCAGGTTTGTATCATCTGCAAATTTTGCCACCTCACTATTTACCTTTTTTTTCCAGATCATGAATGAATATGTTGAATAGGAGTAGTCTCAGTATGGATACCTGCGGGCCACCACTAGTTACCTCTCTCCATTCTGGAAGCTGACCATTTATTCCTACCCTTTGTTTTCTATCTTGTAACCCTCACAGCTTATCTGCTTAAGAACATTACTGAATGCCTTGTCAAAGGCTTTATGGAAATCTAAGTACATTATATCTACTGGATCATCCTTGTGCAAATGCTTGTTGATTTCCTCAAAGAATTCTAGTAGATTGGTGAGACAATATTTCACTGTACAGAAACCATGTTTACTTTTTCCTAATAAATTATATGCATTTTTCTGTCTGACAATTCTGTTCTTCATTATAGTTGCGACCAATTTGCCTGGTTCTGAAGTTAAACTTATTGGCCTGCAATTGCCAAGATCACGTAGAGACTCCTTTTTAAAAGTTGATATTACTCTAGCTATCCTCCAGTCATTTGGTACAGAAGATGATTTACAAGATAGGTTACAAAACACACTGGCTGTGTTTACACTGGCAAGTTATTCTGGAAAATAAGCCGCTTTTCCGGAAAAACTTGCCAGTTGTCTACAATGGCCGCTTGAATTTCTGGAAAAGCACTGACGATCTAATGTAAAATCATCAGTGCTTTTCCGAAAAAACTATGCTGCTCCCGTTCGGGCCAAAGTCTTTTTCTGGAAAACTGTTCTGGAAAAGGGCCAGTGTAGACAGCACAGTAGTGTTTTCCACAAAAAAAGCCCCAATAGTGAAAATGACGATCGGGGCTTTTTTGCGGAAAAGCATGTTTAGATTGGCCACGGACGCTTTTCCGGGAAAAGTGCTTTTCCGGAAAAGCGTCCTGCCAATCTAGACACGCTTTTCCAGAAATACTTTTAACAGAAAACCTTTTCCGTTAAAAGCATTTCCGGAAAATCATGCCAGTGTAGATATAGCCGCTTAGTAGTTCCGCAATTGCACATTTGAGGGATTTTTTTTAATTCTTTGGTGAATGCCATCTAGTCCTTTTGACTTGTTACTGTTTAGTTTATCAATTTATTCCAAAACTTCCTCTAATGACACCTTAATCTGAAAGTGTTCCTCAGATTTGTCACCTGAATACAAGGGGACAGGTTTGGGAATCTCCCTAACATCCTCAGCTGTGAAGACTGATACAAAGAATTCATTTTTTTTTCAATTACCTTATCATCCTTTAGTGTTCCTTAAGCATATTGATCATCCAGTGGCCCCACTGATTGTTTAAGACACTTCCTGCTTCTGATATACTTTAAAAATTGCCATTACTTTTTGTGTCTTTGGCTGGTGGTTCTTCAAATTCCTTTTTGGCCTTCCTAATTATATTTTTACACTTCATCTGACAGACTTTATGATCCTTTCTATTTTCATCACTAGGATTTAACTTCCACTTTTTAAAATATGACTTTTTATATCTCACTGCTTCTTTTACTTTATTATTAAGCCATGGTAGTACTTTTTTAGTTCTCCTACTGTGTTTTTTAATTTGGGATATACATTTAAGTTGAGTCTCTATTGGGGTCTTTGAATAGTTTCCATGCATCTTTTGGGGATTATACTTTTGGCACTGTAACTTTAATTTCTGTTTAACTAACTTCCTCATTTTTGTGTAGTTCCCTTTCCTGAAAGTAAATGCTACAGTGTTGGGCTGTGCCAGTGTGGTTTTTTTCCCACCACAGAGATGTTAAATTGAATTATATTAAGGTCACTATTTCCAGGTGGCTCAGCTGTAGTCACCTAGGGTATGTCTACACTAGAAAGTTAGTTCGAACTAACGGACGTTAGTTCGAACTAACTTTCCTATGCGCTACACTAGCGCTCCGTTAGTTCGAACTTAATTCGAACTAACGGAGCGCTTAGTTCGAACTAGGTAAACCTCATTTTACGAGGACTAACGCCTAGTTCGAACTAGCTAGTTCGAACTAAGGGCTGTGTAGCCCTTTAGTTCGAACTAGTGGGAGGCTAAGGGTTCCCAGGTTTCCCTGGTGGCCACTCTGGCCAACACCAGGGAAACTCTATTGCCCCCCTCCCGGCCCCGGAGCCCTTAAAGGGCCACGGGCTGGCTACTCACTTTGTGCCAGTTGCAAGGCTGCCAGCACCCGTGCCTGCACAGCCTGCACCTGCCACAGGATGAGCCAGCCATCCGAGGGCTCCCAGCCCTCCACTGCTCCCCACGACCAGCCTGGCGGCTCCCGGGAGCCTGCCCCGGGGCGCAAAAGGCGGGCGCCCGCCTGGTCAAGTGCGGAGATCGTGGACCTCATCGAGGTTTGGGGGGAAGCCTCAAATGTCCACGATCTCCGCACTAGCCACCGGAACGCGGCCGTCTATGGACGCATGGCTGCCAGCCTGGCCGCCAGGGGCCACCAGCGCAGCCGGGAGCAGGTGCGCTGCAAGATTAAAGACTTGCGGCAGTCCTACTCCCGGGCCTGCCTGCCAGAGGCTGACCCGGAGGCCTGCCCCCACTTCCATGCCCTGGACCGCATCCTGGGGCCTCATGCCGTCCCTGCCCCCCGGGACGTGATTGACCCCGGGGCAGAGGGACCGCTCCTGGACACCGAGGAGGAGGAAGAGGGCTCTGAGAGCCAGGAGCCTGCCGCCAGCCTTCCCAGGACCCGGGACCCCCGAGGCACCCCACAGAGCCGCTCGCCTGCATCATCAGAGGCCGGGGAGGCGTCCACCTGTGAGTACCCTCGTGTTCCCCTTATGTGTATGGGGGGCTGGGGCGAGAGGGAGCCCCAGGACCGTGCGCCTGGGCCTTGCCCACTACGGAGCAGCAGCTGGGGATCCTGCAGGGGCCCTGGCCTTGCAGAGGGGAGCTGGGTTTCACACACCTGGGCCCCTGGGGTAATTGACCGCTGGTCTTCTTGCACCACAGCTGCAGCACCGGGGACTGCAGGGCGCACCACACCGCCTGCAGCAGCCGCCCGCGCCCGGGCAAGCAGGACAGCCAGGAACCAGGAGGACTACCAGAGGCGGCATCTCCGGTTCCTGGACCGACAGCTCCGTCTCCAGGACCACTGGGTCCAGGAGGACCTCAGGCTGCGCCAGAGGAGTCTGGAGGCCCTGGAGGAGCAGGGCCGTGCCCTGCGAGGCCACCTCCAGAGCCTGCTAGACCGCTTTCCATTTCCTCCTCCCCCTGCTCCCCCTCTTGCTCCCCCTCTTGCTCCCCCTGCTCCCCCTGCTCCTCCTGTTCCTCCTGTTCCTCCTGCTTCCGCTCCTGCTTCCGCTCCTGCTTCATCCACACCCCCTGTCCTCTCTGCCCCCCCCTCCACAACCATTCCCCACCGACGCCCCCGGACCCGCAGTGTGGCGAGACGGGAGAGGCACCCAGACTCCCACCCCTGAGCTTTCCTTTCCCTTCCTCCCTTCCCTCCCCTCCCCTTCCAGCTCCCTCGTCCCAGGTTTCCCCCTCCCTTCTCCCACCTTCATTCCTCCCTCCCCCACCCCAGTTCTCTGAAATAAACAGACGTTTTTGTTTGAAAAACAGGTGTCTTTATTGTACAGTAGATAGGGAGGGGAAAGGGGAAGGGGGGGGGGTAGGGTGGAAGAAGGCCCCGGTGGGGCATGCAGGGAGAGGTCAGTCCTCCTCCTCCTCCACCTGGAAGCTCTCCCGCAGGGCTTCCCGGATCCGGATGGCCCCCCGCTGGGCTTCCCGGACGGCGGTGGTGCGGGGCTGACCGTAGTGTCCAGCCATGCGGTCAGCCTCAGCCATCCAGGCTGGCAAGAAAGCCTCCCCCTTCCGCTCACACAAATTGTGGAGCACACAACATGCCGCCACCACGGGAGGGATGTTGTGCTCGGCCAGGTCCAGACGGGTGAGGAGGCATCGAAAGCGGGCTTTCAGTCGCCCGAAGGCCCCCTCCACCACGATGCGGGCCCTGCTCAGCCTGTTATTGAAGGCCTGGCGGGAGGGATTGAGGTGCCCCGTGTAGGGCTTCATTAGCCAGGGCTGCAGTGGGTAGGCGGCATCCCCCACCAGGCAGACGGGCATGTCCACGTCCCCGACCCTGATGTGGCGGTCGGGGAAGAAGGTCCCGTCCTGCAGCCGCTGGCACACGGAGGAGTTCCGGTACACCCGGGCGTCGTGTGCTTTGCCGGACCAGCCCACATTTATGTCCGTGAACTGTCCCTGGTGGTCACACACGGCCTGCAGGATGACGGAGAAGTACCCCTTGCGGTTCACGTACCGGGACGCCTGGTGTTCCGGGGCACGGATGGGGATGTGCGTCCCGTCGATGGCCCCCCCGCAGTTGGGGAAGCCGAGGGCGCCGAATCCCCGGATGACGGCATCCGGGTCGGCGAGGCGGACCACCCTGCGGAGCAGCACCCGGTTGATGGCCTTGACCACCTGCGGAGAGAGACACAGCAAAGCGTCAATCAGTGGGGCGCCCGGGTGGCTGGGAGCATTCATGCCCTGGCAGTGCCCCGCGCCCCACTCCCGGAAGCAACCCCCCTGGCGGCGTGTAGTACGGCCGGGACAGCCCGACCCCTCCGGTGCGGGGCGCCTTCGCCTCCTCCCGCCCCCCCCTTTGTCCCTGGGGCGGCCCATCCCCTCCTCGCAGCCCCCCTCCCCCCCGGCTCGGTGGCCGACGAGCGCCGTACCTGCATGAGCACTGCTCCGACAGTGGATCTCCCCACGCCGAACTGGTTCCCGACGGATCGGTAGCTGTCCGGCGTGGAGAGCTTCCAGAGGGCGATGGCCACCCGCTTCTGGAGGGGGATGGCGGGCCTCATGCGAGTGTCCCTTCTTTGCAGGGCAGGGGCGAGCCACTCGCAGAGCTCCAGGAAGGTGTCCCTCCTCATCCTAAAGTTCTGGGTCCACTGTCGGTCGTCCCAGCGCTCCAGGACGATGCGGTCCCACCAGTCGCTGCTGGTGTCCAGACGCCAGATGCGGCGGGGCACGCCGGTGCCGGGGCGCCGCCGCGGCTCCTCCACGGCCCCCAGGGCGGCCAGGCGGAGAGGCAGGGGGCTGACGTTCCCCAGGTGGTGCCAGGCAGCCTCGAGCCATTGCTGGCAGGCTTGCAGTAGCAAGTCCAGAACGTGCACCAGAAGGTGCAGGGCGAGCCGTGGCTCCATGTTGCCACCTGCGGCAGTCCCCCCCGAAGGGAAGCACCGACACAGACGGGCACAGAGACCGACGCTTTGCTGTCCCTCGGCGAGGTTGGCAAGCAAGCAGGAAAAGCTGAGAACCGGCTGTCCAGGGGGGGTCCCTTTAAGCACGAGCCTCAGATAGCCTCAGACAGCAGCCACACAAAGCAACTGCTGACCTGATGCCCTGCCAGAACCGGTTTCAGCTGCCCTTAAATGCCCCCCTGCGTCCAATCAGTGTGGACGCGCTAGTTCGAACTAGCAAAACGCTAGTTCGAACTAGTTTTTAGTTCTAGATGCGCTAGTTCGAACTAGCTTAGTTCGAATCAACTAATTCGAACTAAGTTAGTTCGAACTAGCGCTGTAGTGTAGACGTACCCCTATTGGGCCAGATGTTGCTCTCCACTTAGAACTAAATCGATCTAGGGAGGGAGAGGAATTATTTAAGTTTAATACTAATGTGGACACAAGAACAAATGGATATAAGCTGGCCAGTAGGAACTTTAGACTTGAGATAAGATGAAGGTTTCTAACCATTAGAGGAGTGAGGTTCTGGAACGGCCTTCCAAGGGAAGTAGTGGGGGCAAAAGATCTGTCTGGTTTCAAGATTAAACTAGATGGGCTTATGAAGGGGATCGTTTGATGAGATAACATGATCTTGGTAACTAATTGACCATTCATTATCAGTGGGAAATAGGTCAATGGAGGGATGATAGGAGTTACTATAGAGAACTTTCTGGGTGTCTGGCTGATGAGTCTTGCCCACATGCTCAGGGTTTAGCTGATCGCCATATTTGGGGTCGGGAAGGAATTTTCCTCCAGGGTAGATTGGCTGAAGCCCTGGAGGTTTTTCGCCTTCCTCTGTAGCATGGGGTACAGATCACAGCTAGAGGATCCTCTGCATCTTGGGGTCTTCAAAGTATTTGAAGGCTTCAATATCTGAGATATAGGTGAGAGGATTATTCTAGGAGGGGTGGGTGAGATTTTGTGGCCTGCACTGTGCAGGGGGTCAGACTAGATGATCATAATGGTCCCTTCTGACCTTAAAGTCTATGGGTCTATGAGATCATATCTTTCTAAAATACTAGGATCAGAATGGCTACTGTGACACTGCATACACAGATCAAATACATGATTTATTGAATTTCACTGTTTGTTAAATATATAATTTGAATATTTTTGTCAATATTTAATCAAGGTTATTGATGATCAGATATTTTTGCCTAATATGATACTTGGAAAAAAATAGCTAAATTTGAATATATTATTCAGTAATGTTTGTTCTTATTATCATTTGACCAGCTATACTAATATAAATTACAAATTGCATATAAATAAAATTGTTCAGATTTCACTGTGATGTAGCTGTAATTTACGTATCAGATAAGATAAAAGGCAGTGTCCTATATTTAAGTAGTAATACAGCTTATTTTTAACCTTATGTGAGACTATTATTTACTTTTTCTACTTGATCACTCTCCTGCTATATCAGGATTATATCCTATATCTATGGGTATGTCTACACTACCCCGCTAGTTCGAACTAGTGGGGTAATGTAGGCATACCGCACTTGCAAATGAAGCCCGGGATTTGAATTTCCCAGGCTTCATTTGCATAAGCGGGGAGCCGCCATTTTTAAATCCCTGCTGGTTCGAACCCCGTGCAGCGCGGCTACATGGGGCTCGAACTAGGTAGTTCGGACTAGGATGCCTATTCCGAACTACCGGTACACCTCGTTTCACGAGGAGTAACGGTAGTTCGGAATAGGAACCTAGTCCGAACTACCTAGTTCGAGCCCCGTGTAGCCGCGCTGCACGGGGTTCGAACCAGCGGGGATTTAAAAATGGCGGCTCCCCACTTATGCAAATGAAGCCCGGGAAATTCAAATCCCGGGCTTCATTTGCAAGTGCGGTATGCCTACATTACCCTCCTAGTTCGAACTAGGAGGGTAGTGTAGACATACCCTAACTGAGTATCATAGAAACATAGAATCATAGAGTTGGAAGAGACATCAGGAGGTCATCAAGTCCAGCCCCCTGCCCAAAGCAGGACCAATCTCAACTAAATCATCCCAGCCAGGGCTTTGTCAAGAGACTTAAAATCCTCTAGGGATGGAGATTCCACCACCTTTCTAGGTAACCCATTCCAGTATTTCACCACCCTCCTAATGAAATAGTTTTTCCTAATATCCAACCTACATGTCCCCCACTGTAACTTGAGACCATTGCTCCTTGTTCTGCCATCTCTCATTACTGAGAACAACCTCTCTCCATCCTCTTTGGAACCTCCCTTCAGGAAGTTGACGGGTGCTATCGAATCCTCCCTCACTTTTCTCTTATGCTGATTAAATAAGCCCAAATCCCTCAGTCTCTCTTCATAGGTCATGTACACCAGCCCCCTAATCAAGTTGGTTGCCTTCTGCTGGACCCTCTCCAATGTGTCCACATCTTTTCTGTAGTGGAGGCCCCAGAACTGGATGCAACACTCCAGATGTGGCCTCACCAGTGGTGAATAAATCACTTCTCTAGATCTGCTGGCAATGTTCCTCCTAATGCAACCTAATATTCCATTCGCTTTCTTGTCTACAAGGACACACTGTTGACTCATATCCAGCTTTTGATCCACTGTAACCCCCAGGTCCTTTTCTGCAGAACTGCTACTTAGCCAGTTTGTCCCCAGGCTGTAACAGTGCATGGGATTCTTCCATTCCAAGTACAGAACTCTGCACTTGTCCTTGTTGAACCTCATCAGATTTCTTTTGGCCCCATCCTGTAATCTGTCTAGGTTACTCTGAACCCTATACCTGCCCTCCAATGTATCTACCTCTCTCCCTAACTTAGGGTACGTCTACACTACAGCGCTAGTTCGAACTAACTTAGTTCGAATTAGTTAATTCGAACTAAGCTAGTTCGAACTAACGCATCTAGAACTAAAAACTAGTTCGAACTAGCGTTTTGCTAGTTCGAACTAGTAAGTCCACATTGAGTGGACTCTGAACAGGGCTTAATGATGGCCGGAAGCAGTGCCGGCAGGGCATAAAAGGAGGACTTAGAGCATGGAGATACTGTCTCAGGCTAGCCGAGGGCTGCGCTTAAAGGGTCCTGACCCCCACCCCGGACACACAGTTCTAAGGGGTGCCCCGCTTGCAAAGAAGTTCTGGCTTGGAGTACCCTGAGTGCCCACACTGGGCACATCACACCACTCGGCCATCAGCCCGGCTGCACTTGCCGCAGGCTGCCATCTGGGGAGAGGGAGTAATTGGGGGGCTGCAGGAGAGCTTCCACCCCCAGAAGCCCGCAGAGCCAGCCCAGTCCTCCCCATCGGGGGCTCGTACCCCATTCCTCCCTCACCTCCTTCCACTTGCCCTTCCCTAGCCCCCCTTCTTATTGATGTACAAAATAAAGATAACGTTTCTTCCAACATTGACTCTGTCTTTATTGAAAAAAACTGGGGGAGACTGGGAAAAGGAGGTGGGAGAGGGGAAGAGAAAGGCTGGGAGAGGGGAGGGCAACTAACATGATCAGGGGTTGGGAACAGGTCCCAGATGAAGAGAGGCTACAGAGACTGGGACTGTTCAGCTTAGAAAAGAGGAGACGGAGGGGGGACAGGATAGAGGTCTCTAAAAGCAGGGGTTGGGTGGAGAGGGTGCATTCAGAAAAGTTCTTCATGAGTTCCCATAAAGAAGGACTAGAGGACACCAAAGGAAAGGACTGGGTAGCAGGCTTGAAACTAGTAAGAGAAAGTTGTTGTTGTTGACAAAGCAAATAGTTAACCTGTGGAACTCCTTGCTGCAGGAGGCTGTGAAGGCTACAACTAGAACAGAGTTGAAAGGGAAGTGAGATCAAGTCATGGAGGTTGGGTCCATGGAGTCCTATTAGCCAGAGGGTAGGAGTGGTGTCCCTGCCCAAAGTTTGTGGAAGGCTGGAGAGGGATGGCACGAGACAAATGGCTTGGTCATTGTCTTCGGTCCATCCCCTCCAGGGTCCCTAGGGTTGGCTGCTGTCGGCAGACAGGCTACTGGGCTAGATGGACCTTTGGTCTGACCCAGGACGGCCATTGTAAGCTCAGGGCTCAGTGTCGGGGGTCTCAGTGGACCCCCTTGATTTTCATGCACACCTGGTCCTGGGTGGCCAGGCTGGCAGCTCTCCTGCCCTAGACGGCCACTTTCCTGTGCCTAGTGCGGAGATCGTGGACGAGGTCCACGATGTCCGCACTAGCCCAGGAAGGTGCCCGCCTCTTGCGGTCCAGGGCAAGCTCCCGGGAGCCGCCAGCCTGGTCCCGGCAAGAGGGGGTGGGCTGGGGGGCATCGGGTGGGTGGCTCTGTGCCGTGCCAGGTGCAGGGTCTGCTGGCTGGGTGCTGGCAGGCTTGCACCTGGCACGGGCACCGTAGCCAGCCCGTGCCCCTTTAAGGGGTCCGGGGCCGGGAGGGGGGCATAGAGTTTCCCTGGTGTTGGCCAGAGTGGCCACCAGGGAAACCTGGGGAGGGCTAGCCTCCCACTAGTTCGAACTAAAGGGCTACACAGCCCTTAGTTCGAACTAGCTAGTTCGAACTAGGCGTTAGTCCTCGTAAAATGAGGTTTACCTAGTTCGAACTAAGCGCTCCGCTAGTTCGATTCAAATTCGAACTAGCGAAGCGCTAGTGTAGCGCATAGGAAAGTTAGTTCGAACTAACGTCCGTTAGTTCGAACTAACTTTCTAGTGTAGACATACCCTAAGTGTCATCCACAAACTTGCTGAGGGTGCAATCCATCCCCTCATCCAGATCATTAATAAAGACATTGAACAAAACTGGCCCTAGAACCAATCCTTGGGGCACTCCACTTGAAACCAGCCACCAACCTAACATTGAGCCATTGATCACTACGCATTGGGCCTGACAATCTAGCCACCTTACAGTCCATTTATGCAATCCAAACTTCCTTAACTTACTGGCAAGAATATTGTGGGAGACTATATCAAAAGCTTTGCTAAAGTCACGATATATTATATCCACTGATTTCCCCATCTCAACAGAGCCAGTTATCTCATCATAGAAGCTAATCAGATTGGTTAGGTATGACTTGACCTTGAAGAATCCATGTTGACTATTCCTGATCACTTTCTTATCTTCCAAGTGGTTCAAAATGGATTCCTTGAGGATCCTCTCCATGATTTTTTCCGGGGACTGAGGTAAGACTGACTGGTCTGTAGTTATCTGGATTGTCCTTCTTCCCTTTTTTAAAGATGAGTACTGTATTTGCCTTTTTCCAGTCATTTGGGATCTCTCCCGGTCTCCATGAGTTTTCAAAGATAATGGCCAAAGGTTCTGCAATGACAGTTACCAACTCGCTCAGTACCTTCAGATGTATTAAATCCGGACCCATGGGTTTTGTATATGTCTAGCTTTTCTAAATAGTTCTTTACCTGTTCTTTCTCACCGAAGGCTGCCCACCTCCTTCACATACTATGTTGAGAATATGATCACTGCTGTACCCAAGATGTGAGAAATAAAGGTAACTTTCTATTACCATCCTACTTTTCATCCAGGTGACATCTGAAGACCAGTTTTGCCCCAGATAAAGTTAAAGTATTTCAGGGGTAGTTTAGCTTGCTCCTCATATGAATTGAAATGCTACTGGAGAATATTTCTTTCCCACCATGGACATGCCTCTGACACCATGGAAGTTAGGAGGAGAGGTAGTGTGGAAATAATTAAATTCTTAATTTGAAATTTTTTTTTCCCCAAAGAAAAATTAAAATGCAAATTTCCAGAGAAAATATTATTTTGATGAAAATGTAGAGGTTTTTCATTCAAACTCTTTTCTGTTTGTTTGCTTCCAGATTTGAAATTTTTGATGCCAGAAAAAGGAAGAATTTTCAGGGTTTTTTGGGGGGTTATGTTTATTTGCTTGTTTGGTTTTGGTGATGCATGTGTGTTTAGTGAAAAAAAGTAGGATTATAAATTTTTTTTTAACATTTTCTTTCTGGGGAGGGGGGTGAATCCTGATCTGTTGTAGCAATGTTTAGCCAGCTATGCTGATCCAATTGCAGCTAGAATTTCCATCAGAATTCCCAGCTGCATTCTTTAGAAATGTTTCTGGTTCCTTTGTGGTGTGGAAGGAGGGTAGGGGGTGAGTGGGAACAGAATAGGACTAATGAACTCAACCATAAAAGATGTTACTATTTTCAATTTATAATTCATTTAAAAAATAAGCATTCATACCCAACTGGCACCGCAGAGTGTTCAGTTAGAATGTAATAAGAAGCTAATGCTACAGATATAAATAATGGTTATTAGAGACATAAATGACCTTTAATTCATGCTGTTGTCAGATAGTGCAATGCCTTTTGCTCTTTACATATAATAGTTTCCTTCTGAGAAACACGAACTAGTTAGGGATTGCCACCTAGGAACAGTGAATTCCACAAGCTTCAACCTCAATTACAATAAGAATGAGTTTTAATCTCATCTTCCCAGCATTCATACCATTACTAGACTCCTTATATGAAAAAGGCAATAACATTAATTGCAATTATCATGGGAATTATCATAGGGTTATGTACAATTAACTGTGAAATTGAATTTGGATGTCTTAATGAATGTACCTGCACTGGAAGGTTTCCATGTACTAGATTTTTTGATAGCTAAATATAACTTGTTGGAAAGATGTTTCAAAACAGCTCTATTAGTTGTACAAAAGAGTCTGCTTAACTAAACAGTAAAGAACAATTTTTATCAATAGGAAGAGAAGTGCTTTTTGCTCTTGTTTATTCAACAACTTTCTGTTCTAAAGACTGTAAATACAGCCTTATCCCTTTTGCATAAACTTTCGTATATTTTACAAATCTGAAATTAATGAATTTTAAAGAACCAATGATTGTCTGTCCTTCATTCAACTAAATTAATCTAAATTACGCGTGGCTTTTTGCTTCCTTGTTCATGAAAAAGATTAACTCCAGGTAAAGGGCTCAGGAATCAATCACCAGCAGGAGAATAGCATTATTTCTTTCCAAAAGAGAGCTGCAACTACAGGTATTTGAAAAAAATTCAATGAGAGCAAAATCCAAGATTAATTTTTAGTTTTAAATGTTTACAACAAATATTCAAAATGTGCACTATCACAGTAACACTGGCTTGAAATTGGCATTGTTTAGATAAAGGACTAGATTTATCCCTGAGCTCTGTCTATTTTGTGCTAATCTGGTAGAACAAAAGTGACATAATCCTAACTGGAATCCAGAGTTGTGAATGTTATCTTCTTCTGAATTTATGAAAAATTTTCCACACAGATTTGCTCCATTTTGAATTGGCATATGTCTAGATTTCTGAGGAGATAACCAGTTGTGCTGAGTTGTGACAATATATGTAATGGTTTTATTTTGTGCAAAAAAAATGTGGATAATGCAACCAATCACATTTTCATTTATGAAGTAAGTTGGATCTGAAGTAAGAGGGTGAGGTCTTTCCTTGCAAATCAAGGAAATTACTACTGACATCAATTAAATGTACTTTGTAGTTAAACAGTTACGAGATCAGAATCTGGCAAGCAAAAGTATGGGCCCTAATGAGGAATTCTTATATTGTTTGAAGACAAGTGTAACTCTGTTGATTGCTCTGAACTGATCAAAATCTTGCTCTGACGCACTACTCTTTGTGAATCACAACACTACCTACTTAGAAGCAAAATGGCACGGGAAAAATGAGGAGAAATTTTCATATAGTGATTGTGGATTATTCCCCTTGTTTTGTGACTAGATACAGAGGTGTTTTAAATGTTTAAAAGTTTGTATGTACAATCTTTTGTAATGTCAAATGTAAAAGGACAGCAGAAGTCATTACCTTTTATTTCCTTTCTTTTTTTGACAAAAATGTATGAAATCTCTATAAAGTAAAGACATGAGAATAAAAGTTTGAATCTGCCTGCCCATCAGTGTAAATTTGAGATCATTCCCACAAATACTCTCTGCACCTTACCAAATTTTTGGTCCATTATGGGCAATTTCATGGCCATAAGATTTGAAAATTGGTAAATTTCAAGTTTTCAGATGCTGACTGACTTACACTGGCCACATTTGGGTCTGGCACCACAGCTTAAGGCTTAATCTTTGTATTCATGTCTGTCAGTGTGAAAGAATGTATTTGCATATACTTGCCTATATGTTTGCATGTTTATGCAACCACATTTAAGTTGTGGCCCTTGGCACGTACTGTGAGTATCATTGTGGCACCTGGGGCTTCCAAAGTTGAGTAGCCCTGTTCTAACCTATCCTCCCATCTGCAGAAAACCTTCTCATATAAGTTTAGGGGTTCTTTCAACCCAAACTATCCATCCTGCTATATTATCTAAAGCCCACATGCCACTTTCATGCAGGCTGATAACCCAAACACTTGTCTTTGAAGCTAAGGCCAGTACTTATTGTCTACCGGTGCCTTCTCACAGTTCTCCCTGACTTGGGATATGGCCCAAGTCTTGGCAACACACACATTGAGGACATAAGAGATGAGAAGTCCTGTGGCACTTTATAGACTAACAGTTTTTCTTGGAGCATAAGCTTTCATGGGCAAAGACCCACTTCATCAGATACATATAGTGGAAATCCCAGAGGCTCCTCATGGGTTCAAAACCAACACTCTGGCCTGAGAATCTGAACATATTCCTTGCTAATATGATAAAGATTTTATGAGAACAGTCAATATATGGTTGACATTAATATATAAAGAAAGGGACAAAAAGAGTTAATATTAGACAGCCAAGTGCACTTCCCGGACCAGTGACAGGTTAGCCACTGGTCTAATTGTACCAATGCCCTTGCCAATTGTGGCAAAATGTGCTTTTTTCCACACCCTTACATGCTCTTCCTGGTGCTCCAGCCAGGGAGCAGGATAAGGGCATGGAGCTTACCCGGCTCCACCTGCCCACCCAGCTGTGATTCTCCCTGCCCTCCTCGCAGCACTGGAAGTCCGAGTGGGACAAGCCCCTTGATCCCATTTCTTGGCTGCTGTTCCCTGAGTGGAGCAGGACTGAAGAGGAAGAAGTGTGGAGAGGGGCTCCATTTGCTCTAGCCCACAGGCCTCACAAAACTCTAATCTGCCCTGGGAATTAGCCTAAAGCCATGTCTCTACTTGCCTCACCAGAGATTAATCTTCTGGTGTTCGATTTAGCAGATCTAGTAAGGACCCTCTAAAGCAAACACTGAGGGGGCCTCTCCTCGGTGCTGGTACTCCTCAATATATGAGGTATAAGGGAAGTTGTTGGGAGCATTTGTTCCCGTTGATCACGTGCTGTGAAAATGGTACCAAACTTGGAGTAATATGTTTGCTCCAGCTACGATATTTATATAGATGGAGTTGAATACTTTAAGCCGACCTTCTGAGTCTAGTATTGATCTGGACTTACAGAATGTGTGTACTGAAGGTTAGTGGTGAGTTTTGCAAGAACTACTGTACCAAATGCTACAGCACAGGCCAGGCTCTTGAGCTCAAAAGGGTTTAGACTCAGCCCACGCTACTGAGAGTGCTGTAGCATCCACACTGCTATTTTTAAGCAGTACCTTGAGACTGTTTACCCAGTCTCAGAATCACCTCTCCCAGCTTCAGGGTAGAGATTCCCTAAAAGTATGCTGCACAGCAGCATTATTTCAGAATAAATGATGTTATTCCAAAATACAAAAATGCACATCTACACTACAAACCTTTATTTCAAAATAATGTTGAGCTGGAGGAGTTTGTACTCCAACTCATGGTAACCCTCATTTCACGAGGAGTAAGGGAAATTGAAGGAAGATTGTTCTTCCTTCAACTTCTTGCTGTATAGACAGCGCCAAAAGCCAAATTAAGCTATTTCGACTTAAGCTACTCAGTTGATGTATCAGAGGGGTAGCTGTGTTAGTCTGCATCTGCAAAAGTGATGAGGAGCCCTGTGGCACCTTATACACTAAGGGTATGTCTACACTACCACCCTAGTTCGAACTAGAGTGGTAATGTAGGCAACCGGAGTTGCAAATGAAGCCCGGGATTTGAATTTCCCGGGCTTCATTTGCATCTCGCCGGGCGCCGCCATTTTTAAATGTCCGCTAGTGCGGACTCCGTGCCGCGCGGCTACACGCAGCACAGACTAGATAGTTCGGACTAGGCTTCCTATTCCAAACTACCATTACTCCATACATGAAACGAGGAGTAACGGTAGTTCGGAATAGGAAGCCTAGTCCGAACTACCTAGTCCGTACCGCGTGTAGCCGAGCAGCACGGAGTCCGCACTAGCAGACATTTAAAAATGGCGACGCCCGGCGAGATGCAAATGAAGCCCAGGAAATTCAAATCCCGGGCTTCATTTGCAACTCCGGTTGCCTACATTACCACCCTAGTTCGAACTAGGGTGGTAGTGTAGACATACCCTAACAGATATATTGGAGCATAAGCTTTCGTGGGCAAAGACCGCTGATGAAGTGGGTCTTTGCCCACGAAAGCTTATGCTCCAATAAATCTCTCAGGGTATGTCTACACTACAGCACTAATTCCAACTAACTTAGTTCGAATTAGTTAATTCGAACTAAGCTAATTCGAATTAGCGCATCTAGACTTAAAAACTAGATCAAATTAGCATTTTGCTAATTCGAACTAGCATGTCCACACTGAGTGGACCCTGAACCGGGGTTAAGGATGGCCGGAAGCAGTGCCGGCAGGGCATCAGATGAGGACTTAGAGCGTGGAGCTGCTGTCTCAGGCTAGCTGAAGGCTGTGCTTAATAGGACCCGACCCCCACCCTGGACAGACAGTTCTCAGGAGTTCCCCGCATGCAAAGAAGTCCTGGCTTGGAGTGCCCTGAATGCCCACACTCGGCACATCACAGCACTCGGCCATCAGCCCGGCTGCACTTGCCGCAGGCTGCCATCTGGAGGGGGAGTCAATCAAGGGGCTTCAGGAGAGCTTCCACCCCGAGGAGCCCACAGAGCCAGCCCAGTCCTCCCCATCGGGGGCGCGTACCCCATTCCTTCCTCACTTCCTTCCACGTATCCCTCCCTAGCCCCCCTTCCTGATGTACAAAATAAAGGACACATGTGTTCAAAAATAGAAAAAAAGAAATGATCAGGGGTTTGGAACAGGTCCCATATGAAGAGAGACTAAAGAGACTGGGACTTCTCAGCTTAGAAAAGAGGGGACTGAGGGGGGATATGATAGAGGTCTATAAAAGCATGAGTGGAGTGGAGAGGGTGCATAAAGAAAAGTTCTTCATTAGTTCCCATAATAGAAGGACTAAAGGACACCAAATGAAATGAATGGGTAGCAGGCTTCAAACTAACAACAGAAAGTTGTTCTTCACAAAGCAAATAGTCAACCTGTGGAACTCCTTGCTGCAGGAGGCTGTGAAGGCTAGAACTAGAACAGAGTTTAAAGAGAAGTGAGATAAAGTCATGGAGGTTGGGTCCATGGAGTGGTATTAGCCAGGGGGTAGGAATGGTGTCCCTGGCCTTTGTTTGTGGAAGGCTGGAGATGGATGGCATGAGACAAATGGCTTGGTCATTGTCTTCGGTCCATCCCCTCCAGGGTCCCTAGTGTTGGCCGCTGTTGGCAGACAGGCTACTGGGCTAGATGGACCTTTGGTCTGACCCAGTATGGCCATTCTAAGCTCAGGGCTCAGGGTCGGGGGTCTCAGTGGACCACCTTGATTTTCATGCCAACCTGCTCCTGGGTGGCCAGGCTGACAGCTATTCTGCCCTAGACGGCCACTTTCCTGTGCCTACCGCGGCGGTCATGGATGAGGTCCACGATGTCTGCACTAGACCAGGCGGGCGCCCGCCTCTTGCGGACCTGGGCAGGCTCCCGGGAGCCGCCAGCCTGGTCCCAGGAAGAGGCGGAGGGCTGGGTGGCAGCGGGTGGCCGGCTCAAGCCGTGCCAGGTGCAGGGTCTGCTGACTGGGTGCTGGCAGGCTTGCACCTGGCACGGGCACCGTAGCCAGACCGTGCCCCTTTAAGGGCTCCGGGGCCGGGAGGGGGGCAGAAGAGTTTCCCTAGTGGTGCCCAGAATGGCCACCAGGGAAAGCTGGGAAGGGCTAGCCTCCAACTAGTTTGAATTAAGTGGCTACACAGCCCTTAATTCGAACTAGTTAATTCGAACTAGGCGTTAGTCCTCGTGGAATGAGGTTTACCTAGTTCGAATTAAGCGCACCGCTAGTTCGAATTAAGTTCGAACTAGCGGTTTGCATGTGTAGCACCTATCAAAGTTAATTCAAACTAACATCTGTTAGTTCGAATTAACTTTGTAGTGCAGACATACCCTCAGTCTGTAAGGTGCCACAGGACTCCTTCTCGCTTCAATTGAAGTTGTGTAACTTAATTCATCTTTAGTTCTGCTGGGTAGATCTACCCGAAGTGACTTGCTTAACATCGAAAACCTATGGTGAACAGGGAATTGAATCAGAGCTTCAAGGACTCAGGCTGGTAGCCAAAACTTTGTTAAACATACAGAAACAGAAAGCTTCTACTGTCTTCTAAAAACCTGTAAGGGAGATGATCACAGCTTTAATGATATCTCTGTAACGATTCTGGACTTCACAAGACTTGTTGTGTTTATAAGATATAAACCTCTAAATGCTTCCTCTTTCTTTTTCCTTAGAAGATATGAAAAATGTTTTGTATAATGTTTTATTTAAATGTTGTAGAAATGGTCCTTTTAATGAATTAGTCCATGTTAATATGCATAATATGTCAGTTTTCCTTTGGGCCATGGATTTTGTAATCATTAGTAACAGGTAATGTAAATGTCTGAAGTCTGCTTTGAATTCCTTTTTTGTTCATGTTAAATTAATTTAAATGTATATATTTATTTTTAATGTATAAACACGGGTGCCATAAAGACTCTGCATGCTCAAGTATTAAAAACTGAATTTCCCATGATAAGAAATTTTGTTTCCTGTTTCTGAATCAGCATCCAAAATGATTGAGAGTAAAAAAAGGTCCTTATCATGTGATCTGCAGATCAATATATATGCACAGTTCCAGCACAGCATAAAAGGCTGTGAATTCCATAACCCAAGGAGCTTTGCATCCTCTCAGCTTCTATCACTCTCAGTTATCAAACTTAACAACTGTCCCTAAAAGTATTCCAGTTAACCAAAGTTAGCAGGAGTTCTTAGAGAGAGAGAGAGAGAGAGAGAGAGAGAGAGAGAGAGAGAAGTTCACTAAGATAGCCATTAGCAAAACCAAAGGAAGTGTTTTGCAGATCTATGTCAGGACATTGAATATCAATGAAAAAGAGGAAACCAATACAGTTTCAATTTTTTAATTTATTTTTGTAATATTCTCCTTTCAGGTTATTCCATCAAGATGCACTGGCCGCAACTACAAAATGCTTTACAGTAATTCAATATGGAGAACAAAAAAGTGTGGATAACAGTGGTCAGATTGAGATGAGAGGAAAATGGTACTGGAAGCACTTGGTAGAAAAGGTGCTTTAGACATTCACTACCAAGGAATGCAGGAGAAATTAGGAATCAAAATATAATTCAGAATTATAAACCTTTTGGACATGGGTTGGTAAATATTCTAACTGGAATTGGAAGCCAACTCTGCCATAACCATGTAGATCAGGGCTACTCAACACTGTTTGTGGTCCGTGGTTGGGATCATTTGAACATGGTCTTCACTAGGAACCTGTTCCACAATGGTGAGGCATCTCCCAGGTGGGGTGAGCATTGAAAGACGCAAGCAAATGGGGAGGCTGGAACAGAGGGGTACAGGATATCAGCATTTCTAGCCCCCAGAGAGGAGATGCTGGGAGCGCTGGGACATTGTGGTAAGTGCCAGATGCTTAGACTTGTGAGCAGAGCCTTAGAGGCTCAGATTGTCCATGTTTGGGTCTGGCGTTGTGGCCGGGCAGCCCTGCCTCCATCCTACATGGAGCGATGGACTCCCATATGGGGACATCAGCGCTGCTGGAAATCCAGGGTGGGGCTCCTGGGCACCAGTCCTTTTTTGGCTCTCGTGTCTGGCCTGACTTGTCCAGCTCCCCACCATACTTAAGTTACAGGCCTCAGCATGTGCTATAAGAATCATTGTGGCCCCTAGGGCTTCCAAAGTTGAGTAGCCCTGATCTGGATGCTCAGTAGTGTCCTCTGAGATCTTTCTAAGAAGACACAAAAATATATATTCAAGGCTAATCTTGCTTACCCATCCCAGTGTTTATAATCTAGTCAGGAAATACTCGTGGTCCATATTATCCAAGGCTGCTGATATTTATTAGCTGATAGGAGCATATCATATAGTGAAGTAATATCAGTCTCCAAGTCCTGCTTAGGCCAAAATCAAGGCTGATCTAGATGTTTATTTTTTAAGGATTTCACCATAACTAGTTCTTTAGTATATTAATTCCTGCTTAATAATAAAACATACTCTGGTCAAGGGATCCCTTAAGAACAACAGGAACTGTAAAATGCACACAAGGTTCTATAGAAACATAGCAGCTGAAACTGGATGACCCACATAATCCTTTTCCTAAGACAGGTAGTCTCTTAAGGTCTATTCTTTGGGACTTTGTGTTCCTTGTACATGCACTGATAATTATGTTATAGAATTGATGGCTAACAAAGCCCAGTGAACTGCTTAGCTGTTAACAAAGCTCCATCTTGCTGTCTTCTTATGAATTTCTCAGTAACCCTTCTGTCAGGTAGAGCCAGAAGCAGCCAGGGCTGGGTTCAGTAACTAGGAGTTCTTCTCCATCCATCCCAAATAGAACTGCTTGAGCCACCTCCCAGAAACCTGGGAAATTCACACACCACTCCTGGATGCCTTTGAGAGGCAATGCTTCCTCACTCGCAAGCTCAGAGTCTGAGTTCAGAAAAGAAACTTTGAATAAAAAGGAAGGAACACAACTTGGCATTAATTTGGGAAAACACCACAGAGTTCATAAACAAAACCATGAGTAAAAGTCCCACCATAAGTAGGTTGAGCAATGTCTTTTTTTCCTCGGGATTTTAAATCCAGCAATGTGATTGTCCTCTTCATATGCTCAATCGTTCTCTGTACATCACTCACAGTTGCTGCCCTTGGTCAAGCAGATCCAGAGTTCAGAGATGCATTCACAGAGTTCATCTCCCATCCCGAGTGGGAGAAAGAAAGAGGCATCTTACTCCACTGGTCACTCCCTATCTGCTTGCTCACTGCTATCTGCTGCCTCCCTACTGGTCATTCATCTCACCTCTCTGCTGTCACCCTGCTGGCCACTCATTGCACCTCTGCACTACCACCCTGCTGGCTGCTCATCCTGCTGCCACCACTCTGCTGGTTGCTCATTGCATCTCTCCGCCACTGACCTGTTGGCTCTCAGTCACCATCCACTTGCTGCTTCTACCAGCTTGTGGTGGATTTGGCTCTGGGCCAAAACTAGTGATTTCCATTCTCAGTGATTTCAGCTCTTGGCCCAAAGCACAGTGCAGCCAATAAATAAATAAATAAAATCCAGTATCCACTGTAGTAAATTCAGATAATAAAAGAGGCTCCTTATGGAGCCTATCTTTAGCTCAACCATTTAAACAGTGGGGAGAAACATGTTGAACCAGTCTTATAGCTCTCCCATTGCTTGGATGGCAGCCATGCTAACCACTGCAACACCAATAGTGCCCTACAGTACACAGTTGGAGGACACGTAGCCTGATGACTCAGATTCCTGCCCTCCCCAACTTAACTCACAGAGCTCTGGCAGTGGATCCTCTCTCTATCCAAATTTCTTTTTACACTGTCAGTGTGTCTTTCATGCCAGCTTAAGCACAGACTTTCTTCCTTTGTATTCCCACAATAATTATAGACAATGCAATTAATATTAACACAATGTGTGATCCAACACCAGCTAGGTTGATTACAATGTGTAAAACATTTTTCCGTCAGCTGAATATCTAACACATGTAAGCAAAGCAGGGGCAAACAATATTTACATTGTCACATCCAGGGTTTGCTCACCCATTCCAGCTAGCTGTAATGGAAGCATTAATTCACACCCTACTTACACTTGTAACTGGCATTTCAGCAGCTCTTAGAAGTCCTAACAAGAATTAGGCCTTATCATACTGGAGATCTCTGGCAGAGACTGAAGTTGAATATTTTCTGAGTCCCGGTGCAGTGCCTTAACCACAAGACCATATCTCCCTCTCTGTTCACAATATAACTGCTCTTTTGACAGCTATGTGCCCCACAAAAGGAATGTTTCCTACCACAGTCTTATCTTTGGCAATTTTTCTCTGTTTGTTTTCTGTTTTAGCAGACTTCCATTTCACTAAAAAACTGTTTGATTCACTTCCACATAGAGAACTCATAAAAAATTGAAAAGCTTCAATAATTTTAAATCATTCTACCCTGCACATAGAGATTTAAATTTCAGTGCTAATTTTTTATTAGCACTTTAATTTGGTGGGTACCAGGCTTCTACAAGATTTAAAATTATTGAAGCATTTCAAATTTTTATAAGCTTTCTAGTAAAGATGTGACTACGGTTCTGGGCTTGTAAAGTGTAGCACAATTTAAATTTAATCTAAATTATTTAAGTGCCTCAGACTTAAGGGAGATTTTCAATCTTTCAAACTGGAATTCATGTTAGGAGACTGGCTCTATCCTATAATGTGAAGTGCTTTCATCATTTTAAAACCCTGCAGGCAGCATTCTCAGCAACCCTTTTTTATTGTCAGTTTGTTAATTTAAATTATTTGTTTTCATCGCCAATGTATGGAGAGGAAATAAGAGAAATAAGAACATAAAAGGAAACCCATAGTTTCTACTGGGAAGTTCAAGATAAAGATGAATTCCCCTATTTTGACATATAGTGGGAAGGAAAGAAAAATCCTACCGTGGGAGTCTGTACAAGATAAAAGACAAAATTGGTGAGATGTGGAGACAGTCTTGAGAAACTCTGTATGCTCCTCGACTTCATTGGATATTGAGTATCAGACTTTAATACTCTTGTTTCCAAAGGAAACTTGTGGAGATTGCGAGAGATCCCAGACGACTGGAAAAAGACAAATGTTGTGCCCATCTTTAAAAAACTGAAGGATGATCCAGGGAACTACAGACCAGTGAGCCTTACCTCAGTCCCTGGAAAAATCATGGAAGGGATCCTAAAAGAATCCATTTTGAAGGACTTGGAAGAGGGGAAAGTGATCAGGAAAAGTCAACATGGATTCACAAAGGGCAAGTCATGCCTGACTAATCTGATTAGCATCTATGATGAGGTAACTGGCTCTGGGGATATGGGAAAATCAGTGGATGTGATATATCTTGACTTTAGCAAAGATTTTGATACTGTCTCCCACAATATTTTTGCCAGTAAATTAAGGGAATTGGATTGGATAAATGGACTGTAAGAAGGATAGAGGGCTGGCTACACTGTTGGGTCCAACAGGTAGGGATCAACTGCTCGGTGTCAATTTGGTGATCAGTTTCAAACATAGTGCCCCTATTATCTGTTCCACATAATAGAGGTTTTGTTCGACATCTTTATTAATGACCTGGATGAGGGGATCGATTGCACCCTCAGCCAGTTCGCAAATGACACTAAGCTGAGGGAGAGGTAGATACAGTGGAGGGCAGGGATAGGGTCCAGAGTGACCTGGACAGATTAGAGGATTGGGCCAAAAGAAATTTGATGACGTTCAACAAGGACAAGTGTAGAGTTGCACGTGTATGCACATGGAACAGAAGAATCCCAAGTATTATTACAGGCTGGGGACCGACTGGCTAAGTAGCAGTTCTGCAGATAAGGACCTGGGGATTACAGTGGATCAGAAGCTGGATATGAGTCAACAGTGTGCCCTTGTAGCCAAGAGGGTGAATGGAATATTGGGGTGCATTAAGAGGAGCATTTCCAGCAGATCCAGTGAAGTGATTATTCCCCTTTATTTGTTCTGGTGAGGTCACATCTGGAGTATTGTGTCCAGTTCTGGCCCCCCACTATAGAAAGGATGTGGACACTTTGGAGAGGGTCCAGCAGAGGGCAACAAAAATGATAATGGATCTGGAGAGCATGACCTATGAGGAGAGGCTGAGGGAACTGGGATTGTTTACTCTGTAGAAGAGGATTTGATAGCAGCCTTCAACTTCCTGAAGGGAGGTTCCAAAGAGGATGGAGAAAGGCTGTTCACAATAGTGACAGATGGCAGAAGAAGGAGCAAGGTCTCAAGTTATAGTGGGAGAGGTCTAGGTTGGATATTAGGAAAAACTATTTCACTAGGAGGGTGGTGAAGCACTGGAATGGGTTACATATGGAGGTGGTGGAATCTCCATCCCTAGAGGTTTTTAAGTCTCTTGACAAAGCCCTAGCTGGGTTAGAATCATATAATCATAGGACTGGAAGGGACCTTGAGAGGTCATCGAGTCCAGCCCCCTGCCCTCAAGGCAGGACCAAGCTCCATCTACACCATCCCTGACAGATGTCTATCTAACCTGTTCTTAAATATCTCCAGAAAGGGAGATTCCACCACCTCCCTTGGCAATTTATTCCAATATTTGACCACCCTGACAGTTAGGAATTTTTTCCTAATGTCCAATCTAAACCTCCCTTGCTGCACTTTAAACCCATTACTCCTTGTCCTGTCCTCAGAAACCAAGAAGAACAAATTTTCTCCTTCCTCCTTGTGACACCCTTTTAGATATTTGAAAACCGCTATCATGTCCCCCCTTAATCATCTTTTCTCCAAACTAAACAAGCCCAGTTCATGAAGCCTGGCTTCATAGGTCATGTTCTCTAGACCTTTAATCATTCTTGTCGCTCTTCTCTGTACCCTTTTCAATTTCTCCACATCTTTCTTGAAATGTGGCGCCCAGAACTGGACACAGTACTCCAGCTGAGGCCTAACTAGTGCAGAGTAGAGCGGCAGAATGACTTCATGAGTTTTGCTTACAACACACCTGTTGATACAACCTAGAATCATATTTGCTTTTTTTGCAACAGCATCACACTGTTGACTCTCATTCAACTTGTGGTCCACTATGACCCCTAGATCCCTTTCCGCCATGCTCCTTCCTAGACAGTCGCTTCCCATCTTCTATGTATGGAACTGATCGTTCCTTCCTAAGTGGAGCACTTTGCATTTCTCTTTATTAAACTTCATCCTGTTTACCTCTGACCATTTCTCTAACTTGCTAAGGTCATTTTGAATTATGTCCCTATCCTCCAAAGAAGTTGCAACCCCACCCAGTTTGGTATCATCTGCAAACTTAATAAGTGTACTCTCTATCCCAATATCTACATCATTGATGAAGATATTGAACAGTATGGGTCCCAAAACAGACCCTTGCGGAACTCCACTTGTTATCCCTTTCCAGCAGGATTTAGCACCGTTAACAACAACTCTCTGACTACGGTTATCCAGCCAATTATGCACCCACCTTATCGTGGCCCTATCTAAGTTACATTTGACTAGTTTATCAATAAGAATATCATGCGAGACCGTATCAAATGCCTTACTAAAGTCTAGGTATATGACATCCACCACTTCTCCCTAATCCACAAGTCTCGTTATCCTATCAAAGAAAGCTATCAGATTAGTTTGGCATGACTTGTTCTTCACAAACCCATGCTGGCTACTTCCTATCACTTTATTACTTTCCAAGTATGATTTCCTTAACTACCTGCTCCATTATCTTCCCTGGGACAGACGTTAAACTGACCGGTCTGTAGTTTCCTGGGTTGTTCTTATTCCCCTTTTTATAGATGGGCACAATATTTGCCCTTTTCCAGTCTTCTGGAATCTCCCCTGTCTTCCATGATTTTTCAAAGATCATAGCTAAAGGCTCAGATACCTCCTCTATCAGCTTCTTGAGTATCCTAGAATGCTTTTCATCAGGACCTGGTGACTTGCTGACATCTAACTTTCCTAAGTGATTTTTAACTTGTTCTTTGTGTATCCTATCTTCTAAACTTACCCTCTCTCTGCTTGTATTCACTACATTAGGTACACCTCCAGACTTCTCGGTGAAGACCGAAACAAAGAAGTCATTGAGCATCTCCGCCATTTCCAAGTTTCCTGTTACTGCTTCTCCCTCCTCACTGAGCAGTGGGCCTACCCTGTCCTTGGTCTTTCTCTTGCTTCTAATGTATTTATAAAAGGTCTTCTTGTTTCCCTTTATGCCTGTAGCTAGTTTGATCTCATTTTGTGCCTTTGCCTTTCTAATCTTGCCCCTGCATTCCGGTGTTGCTTGCCTATATTCATCCTTTGTTATTTGTCCTAGTTTCCATTTTTTATAGGACTCCTTTTTTATTTTGAGATCATGCAAGATCTCCTTTTTAAGCCAAGCTGGTATTTTGCCGTATTTTCTATCTTTCCTACACAGCGGAATTGTTTTCTTTTGGGCCCTTACCAACGTCCCTTTGAAATACTTCCAACTCTCCTCAGTTGTTTTTCCCTTCAGTCTTGCTTCCCATGGGACCTTACCTACAAGTTCTCTGAGCTTATCAAAATCTGCCTTCCTGAAATCCATTACCTCAATTGTGCTTTTCTCCCTTCTACCTTTCCTTAAGATCATGAACTCTATTATTTCATGATCACTGTCCCCCATACTGTCTTCCACTTTCAAGTTCTCAACTAGTTCCTCCCTATTTGTTAAAACCAAATCCAGAACAGCTTCTCCTCTGGTAGCTTTTTCAACCTTCTGAAACAGAAAGTTGTCTCCAATGCAGTCCAGAAACTTATTGGATAGCCTGTGCCTCGCTGTGTTAGTTTCCCAACATATGTCTGGATAGTTGAAGTCCCCCATCACCACCAAATCTTGGGCTTTGGATAGTTTTGTTAATTGTTTAAAAAAGGCCTCATCCACCTCTTCCACCTGGCTAGGTGGCCTGTAGTAGACTCCTAGCATGACATCACCCTCATTTTTTACCCCTTTTAGCTTAACCCAGAGACTCTCTACACAGCTATCTCCTACGTTCATCTCCACTTCAGTCCAAGGGTGTACATTTTTAATATACAAGGCAACCCCTCATCCCTTTTTTCCCTGTCTGTCCTTCCTGAGCAAGCCGTACACTTCCATACCAACATTCCAATCGTGTGTCCCATCCCACCAGCTTTCTGTAATACCAATGATATCATAGTTGTATTTATTTGTTAGCAATTCCAGTTCTTCCTGCTTATTACCCATACTTCTCGCATTTGTATATAGGCATCTAAGATACTGATTTGATCTTGCCTCCCTGTTGTGCCCTGACCCTCCTTTCTCCTTGCCATTATAGGCCGTAGTCCCCCCCATTTCCAACCCATCTCCCAGTCCCACACATTCAGTAGTTACCTGTGGGCTTTGCTCACCTGTCCCCGTCGAACCTAGTTTAAAGCCCTCCTCACAAGGCTAGCCAGTCTGTGTCCAAACAAGGCCTTCCCGCTCCTGGAAAGGTGAACTCCATCTCTGCCAAGCAGTCCTTCCTGGAAGAGCACCCCGTGGTCAAGGAAACCGAATCCCTCCTGGTGACACCATCCTCGCAGCCAGGCATTCACCTCTAGGATGCACCTCTCCTCTGCCCGGGCCCCTACCTTTGACAGGAAGGATCGAAGAGAATACCACCTGCGCCCGAAACTCCCTCACCTGTACTCCCAAAGCCCTGTAGTCACGCTTGAACCGCTCAGTGTCACACCTGGCCCGTGTATTCCGGGGCGAGAAAAGCTGCTCCGCGGCTCCCTGGCCTGTAGACCAGGAAGACGCGGAGCAAAGCCGCGGAGGGGCTGGGGCTGCGGGGCAGCCCAGGTGTGCCTGGGCTGTCCCGCTGCCGGCTTCCCCTGAGGCTTTGCCAAGCCGCGGAGGGGCTGGGGATGCGGGGCAGCCCAGGTGCGCCTGGGATGCCCCGCTGCCCCAGCCCCTCCGTGGCTTGGCAAAGCCTCGGGGGAAGCCGGCAGCAGGACATCCCAGGCGCACCTGGGCTGCCAGGCTGCCTGAGCCCCTCCGCGGCTTTGCAAAGCCTCGACAGAAGCCGGCAGCTGGACAGCCCAGAAGCGCCTGGGCTGCCCCGCTGCCCGAGCCCCTCCGCGGCTTTTCTCCTCATCTTCCTGGAGACCCCCCAGCAGACCAGGGAGACACGGAGCAAAGCTGGGGAGGATGCGGGCGGGACCGCAGTACATCTCCGCGGTCCCGCCGTCCATGTTTCCCTGGTCTGCTGGGGGGCGCAGCTAGTGTGCCCCCCAGCAGACCAGCCTTTTCTCGCCTGAGGTAGAGCAGCTGGGGCTGCTGTGTTGGTCCTGCAGCGCCGCTCCTCGGTTCTACTGGACCAACCGGGCAGCACCCCAGCTGCTCTTCCCCAGGTGTCCCCAAGTCAGCCGCTGCTTAAACTGATCAGTGGCTGACTACAGGAAGCCCGAGGCAGAGTTGCTCTGCCCCGGGCTTCCTGGAATCAGCCGCTGATCAGTTTCAGCAGCGGTTGACTTGGGGACACCTGGGATAGAGCAGCTGGGGTGCTGCCCGGTTGGTCCCCGCAGTGCCGCCCCTGCGGGGACCTACCCGGCAATGCCCCAGCTGCTCTGTCCTAGGTGTCCAGATTCAGCTGCTGTCGAAACTGATCAGCGGCTGATTCCAGGCAGCCCAGGGCAGAGCAACTCTGCCTCGGGCTTCCTGTAGTCAGCCACTGGTCAGTTTCAGCAGTGGAAGCCAGTGGAAGCCAGCAGTTGGAAGCCAGTTCCGACTTACATACAAATTCAACTTAAGAACAAACCTACAGTCCCTATCTTGTACGTAACCCGGGGACTGCCTGTATTCACAATAAATCACATTAGGTTCTAGGGATAGTGTGGCAGAGGGATGCAGATTATGAAGGTCAACTTTGCAAATGAGGCAGGGATTTAAATATCCCATGCCTAATTTGCATAAAAATGTCCACCACATTTTGCCGACTCAGCACTTTGTCAGCAAAAAGTGGCAGTCTAGAGGGGGATCTGTTGAGAAAGAAAGCCTTTTTTAACAGATCCTGTAAACCCTCTAGACTGCCACTTTTGCCGACAAAGTGCTGTGTTGGCAAAACGTGGTGGCCATTTTTATGCAAATTAGGCACCGGATATTTAAAGCCCTGCCTCATTTGCAATGTCGACCTCCCTAATCTGCATCCCTCTGCCGACAGAGGGATGCAGACTAGACATACCCCAGAGGTCCCAAAGCTTGAAAGAAGTGACTGGAATTTTTTCAGACCCAACTGGATGGATAGCACATGGTCCTCAACTTTGGGGCCCTTCACAACCAACCTGTAATTCTATACAGAGTGGCACTGGGACAGGTTGCGACAGAAGGAAGTGGAAAATCAGTTCCTCAGTATAGCTGAAGAAGTCCAATACTGCTCTAAGTGACGGCAAGGTCAAAATTCCCGTTGACCTAACTGGCATCATAATCAGGCCTGTTTATGTACAAATGAAGCTTGAAGGCCATGTTCACTGGTTTGCTCCAGCTGCTTTATTCTATTTTAGTGACGCTAAGTAGTTGTGAAGCTGATTTAATGGGCCACATTAAGCTGGGTTTATAGCTGTGCTATGCTGCTAGTTGGCACAAACCAGCTGGCACGTACCATTGAATTTGACCCTTGGTTGCATTACCACAAGAGATGTTGGTTAAGATAAAGATGTCAGACCAGATCCTCATCTGGTTTAAATTGCCTTAGCTCCATTGGAGCTATGAC
This sequence comes from Pelodiscus sinensis, assembly GCF_049634645.1. Taxonomy (NCBI): domain Eukaryota; kingdom Metazoa; phylum Chordata; order Testudines; family Trionychidae; genus Pelodiscus; species Pelodiscus sinensis. The sequence goes on from NC_134711.1 coordinate 275,118,029, forward strand.
AATTTACATCTGCTGAGGGTCTGTATTGCCATTATTGGCTATCAAGGATTTTCCATTCCAGTTGTTGTTATTCTGATTGCTATTATCATTCTGAATAAAGCCCCACTGAAGTGTACATAAATATAATAAGGTGGTAAGAGCTATAGGAAAAAATAGCCTAGTTGATATATACTAACAGTTATTAGAAGACTTTAACAGCTTATATTTTGAGTAATCTGAGCTCACATTATCAAATAATCAATATATTAAGGCTATGTCTACACTACGAGATTTCTTGGCAAAAAATATGCTAATGAGGGACTAATTTGAATGAGTCACGATCTCATTTGCGTATTTTCTGCCTATCCATTTTTGTGCTAGGGGTTTTTGTGCAAAAACAAGCAATGTCAACATTTTCTTTGTGTGCAAAAACCCCTTTTTGCGCAATATCCTTATGCCCCAAAAAAGGAGGTGTACCAATCTTGTAGAAAAAGAGTTTTTGTGCAAAAAGAAAATGTCCACACTGCTTGTTTTTGTGCAAAAAACCCTAGTGCAAAAACGGATTGGCAGAAAATATGCAAATGAGATCACAACTCATGCAAATGAGTCCCTCATTAGCATATTTTTTGCCAAGAAAACTCGTAGTGTAGATGTAGCTGAAATGAATTAATAAGAAAAGCAAAAAGAGAAAAATCATATTAAGATATAGCCTCTGCTAAAATGATTTCACTATTTGGGGCCCTAATTGCAGCTTACTCTGTATGGGTGTTCTCCCACTGTAACTGTGAAGGGGCATATTTAAGCTAATAGGTTTCCGTGTGGGTGCAGAGGTTTGGCATTGTAGAGGCAGTAGTAAATTCAAGACATAGTTTTTAAAAATCAAACAAACGTGTTTGTTAAACCAATGGGCTCAGAGGAAGAGGATAAAAGGCAGGCAATTCATTCATATTATAGTCAATCAATATATAGTTTCCTTTATTATTTTTAATGGTAGCATTAAATTAATAATGTTCTACCAAAAAGTCTATACTTGCAGGAACCTCAATTTTCAAAAAATGAGAGACGATAGAAATGGGAAAGACCTCTTCAGTCTTCCTTCCAAGGCATTGTTAGTCACTAGATTTACTAGCGTCAATTGCCCAATTTAGATTTAAACATCCCAAGAGATGGGTCTGCCACAACTTCCCTTCTGAGATTATCCCATCTTCTCTGTTCTTGATTTCAACCTATTATTAGAGTTATGACTAGATGAGGCTGCATTATTTGAAACTTTATGTTATTCAAATGTTTTTTTTTCACTGAATAAAATGTATTGCAATAGAAAATTTAATTTTTGTAAAAATAATTCAGGTTTATGTATAGTTTCTGATGGTCTTGAAGAGGAAAACTTGAAACATTTTATTGAGAAATTTCATGGAAAATGAAAATTTCATTTTCCTCAAAAAGCAAAATAATTCCCCAGCCAACTTTGGTTATAACTTATCTTATGTAGTGCCACATAATAATCTTCCAGTTCTAGAGGGAGCAATTCCCTAACCTACTTATTATTTCTCTTATTGTTTCTCTTCTAAAAATTTTTATTGTTATAAGATTTCTTTACCAGTCATCTTGTCTGCTGTAATGCTATCCCATATGCCAACCTTTAATCTCCCTTTTAGGATTTCACATTCCCACTGTACTTCAAGGTAGGCTTAATTTTTTCCCAGTTCAAGGAGTTTAATATTTTTTCCAGGGAGCATGTCAGCTGCCCGAGCTATGCTGTCTCTGATCAGAGGAATCTGGGAGCTGGTATATCTTCAACCTTGAGGATGTCATTCGTATCTTTAATAAGCACTGCATTAACACCTAATGGGTCAAACCTTACAAAATTCTCCAGAGTTCTCTCAGGCATCTCCATTGGCCCTCTGTTTATAATAGCCATGTTAACCTCAGCTTGATAGGGTGTGAACTTGGAATCTCTTTTCTTGGGTCGAAGTCTGTCCATGTGTTCAATGGAGCTACATGTGCAATACTTTCTTGGGCCATCCTCCTGTGATAACAGTTGGTGTCTATAATTATTTGGAAGGAATTTGGTACTTTTGGTTGTCTGGACTCCCAGCTACTCTCCATTTTCTCAATGCTAAAATGGGGCCCTACTTTCATCTCAGAATTCAGCCCCTTTCTTTGGTATCTGGCCTCACTAGGCACTCTGGTTTGTGCATAGGAATCCAACTTGATCTTCTGCATCTTGTACAGCAGAAGCTCTCAGCCAGGGGTCTGGTTTCAGAGGGTCCACTAAGGAGGGCCAACATTAGAATCACCGGGGCCAAGGACAGAAAGTTGAAGTGCCGCTGTGCAGGGCCTATGCCTAGGACCCTGAACCCTACCATCTGGGACTGAAGCTAAAGCCAGAGCAACTTAATTTCAAAGATCCCCGGTGGCACAGGGCCATAGACAGTTGCTCTGCTTGTTCTCCTCTAACACTGGCCCTGGTTTCTCTATACACAAAAAGAATTGTTGAGGCACGGGTGAGCCATACAGTTTTTATAGCTTGTTGGAGGGTCTCAGAAAGAAAAAGATTGAAAACTTTTGTGGTAGAGTACCCAGTGATTTGTCCTAAATAGCTGCTTTAATTTTCTTAGGGTGTATACCTAGGACATGTTCCTGGGCAAAGAGTTAAATAAATTATATCAAGAGCTTTGTGGGCTCATCATCTGATGAAATGGGTGTTGCCCATGAATGATAGTTTTTGTTAGTCTCTAAGGTGCCACTGGATTACTTGCTGTTTTTAAAGTTACAGACTAACATGGCTACCCCTCTGAGATATTTTGAATAAAGTGGTCATAATTTTGTTCCCTTTTCCTCTTTGACCTCTTGTCCGAGGTTGGAACCCACTCCCTCACCCAAACTCGATCCCAGACCCAGGGCCTTCACCTGAAACCTCTGCCCCAGGCCTGAGCCCCCTCCTGCATCTCAAACCTCTCAACCCCAGCCCAGTTCCAGAGCCTGTACCTTGATCCATAGCCCTGACCTTCTCCCATACCATAGCACCCTGCCCCATCCCAGAGTTGCCTATATGTATATTCTAGGCTGCTATAGCTTAATCTTTCTTTAACAATTTATTTTTTTTCCTTTAAATGGGGGTTTAGAAAGAAAAGATTCTGAGCAACCTACATGGAAAATTGGCCCAACACTTTTCAGTCATTTCTGGAGTCATGGCTCTCATTGTGCTCCTAAGAAAACAGAGAAGTTAGGCTAAAGACACTAAGGGTGTGTCTAGACTACATGCCTCCGTCGACGGAGGCATGTAGATTAGCCAGATCGGCAGAGGGAAATGAAGCCGCGATTGAAATAATGGCGGCTTCATTTAAATTTAAATGGCTGCCCCGATCTGCCGATCAGCTGTTTGTCGGCAGATTGGGGCAGTCTGGACGCGCCGTGCCGACAAAGAAGCTTTCCTTGATCGGCACAGATAACCTGGTTTCACGAGGCATACCTGTGCCGATCAAGAAAGGCTTCTTTGTCGGCATGGCGCATCCAGACTGCCCCGATCTGCCGACAAACAGCTGATCGGCAGAGCGGGGCAACCATTTAAATTTAAATGAAGCCGCGATTATTTTAATCGTGGCTTCATTTCCCTCTGCCGATCTGGCTAATCTACATGCCTCCATCGACAGAGACATGTAGTTTAGATGTACCCTAAGCCAATCCCCTCTGAGAAATCATCCTTCCTAATCTGTGGATTTCAGTTCCACAGTAACCACCAGTTCAAGAAATAATGATTCATACGTTACTGAATTTATCCCGGGAGTGAATCACTTCATCAGCTCTTTCCCTTGTGGAATCACATGTAAAATGGATCTGACTAATACTCTTGCTAACATTAAGGCTGAGGTGCCTATGGGGAAACAATTAAAAGTGATAAAATTGAACATCAGGAAATCCATATTATGTTTGGGGAGGTCTCCTGGGTATACAATCAGGTGCAAAGAGAGAATGATTTTTTTAAATTTATTTTCCTCTAATTTATTGAATTACTGCAATTTTGGAAAAAATATTGGAAAGCAAAGACAATTTTTTTGAGTCAGACAATTAGGTATTGCCATAAGATAAATTCTTAAGGAATTAGTAAGGAATTGAAGCAAGGTTTGGGTGCAGCATCTGATTCATAGACTTTTAGTAACACGCACTGTGCTGTATCAAAGAAAAAGAGTGACAATACTTCAACGGATTCAGAGAGCTAGTGCTCTGATAAATGATTTATTGGATAGTATCCTGATCTGGGTGGAGCTCTCTAAATAATTGCTTCAGTATCCTGTTTCCACTGCTGTATACATATTCTTTACCTGCTCTCTCTCACTTTGTAGAAAAGTAATTAAGAAACAGACATCCTAGCTGTATCATGACCAATGGAACTGGAGTCAGAAAGTCAGTGTTCCCTGGACTGTAATTAATGGGGTATCTGTGGAACAGGGATTGTGAGGTTAAGCTAAAAGCAACTCTGCCCAATGGAAGGAGACATGCATAGAATTTAATAAAGTTCCACTTTTTCAGCTTCATTAGCATTCAGCTTCACTCTTTATGAATGAAACATGGTAACCACTTCTGAATTGTGAGCTTTCAACAGTGCAGCAGCTGGGAGCCTGAGCCCCAGAAGTTAGTCTGAACCCTTTCCTCCCTCCCCGCCCTGCAACCCCAGCATCCTGGGTTTTCAGAATTCAACCTAGGCCATTGATGGACCTAGTGGAAGAAGGAGTTTGAGCTGCACTCAGATCTGGACATACATGAAGACAACAAGAGGAAAACAGAACTTTTTTTTTCTTAATGAGGAATAAGGCAGATAAGTCTGTAGCACTTTAAAACTCATAATTGCCTCAAGCCTTACTCTGTCCTAGAAATCCTGGGTGACTATTGCTCTCAAAAGCAGAACAAAACTGTGGAGCAACAGAGCATTTATCACCAGAGAATCATCTAAAGGGGAAGAGATCGATCCCTGTGTTTCATCCTTACATACATTGACTGCAACATGCAATTATGCTGATAAGCCAGACTCTTTGTTTTGCCTCAAGACACTGTGACATTGGGGGGTTACCACCTGAAGGAGCAGCTGCTCCAGCCAGGTTATTTCATATTCAACAAGGCTACGTCTACACTGGCCCCTTTTCCGGAAGGGGCATGTTAATTTCACTAGTCGTCGTAGGGAAATCCGCGGGGGATTTAAATATCCCCCGCGGCATTTAAATAAAAATGTCCGCCGCTTTTTTCCGGCTTTTAAAAAAGAGCCGGAAAAGAGCGTCTACACTGGCCCTGATCCTCCGGAGTAGGAATAAGACTTTGAAGTAGGAATAAGACCCTCCGGAAAAGGGCACTTTTTCCAGAGGATCGGGGCCAGTCTAGACGCTCTTTTCCGGCTTTTTTAAAAGCCGGAAAAAAGCGGCGGACATTTTTATTTAAATGCCGCGGGGGATATTTAAATCCCCCGCGGATTTCCCTACGACGACTAGTGAAATTTACATGCCCCTTCCGGAAAAGGGGCCAGTGTAGACGTAGCCCAAATGCTTAGACATGGGGCACTCACAAGAAGCCACAAAAGAAAGGATGAAGGCATTACAGGGGGAAACACCCAATGGAAATTCATGCGGTAAGATAAAAGCATGAATTCCATATTTGTAGTGAAAGGCATTTATTGTGGGAAACACTCTGACAGGCTAAAGGAGAATTGCCCTGCACTGGGACAGCATTGGAAGGAATGTAACAAGTTGAACCTCTTTATCAGTATGTACAAGAACAGGTGGAAAGTCCCAGAAAGATTCAGTCAGACTTATTCAGGAGGTCATATCAGAGAATGGCACATCTGACAGTGGTGATGACATCTTGAATCTCTTCTTGAGTGTGAGAGATCAGACTGACAAGACAGGAAAACAAGAGAGGACAATATCAATGTACATAGTCCAATAATCAAGTATGCATGTCAGTGTAGATATAGCCTGAGGTAGTTGAGGCTATTTAGTGTGATTTTAGATCCTCCCATATCTCTCTGCTACAGTCTCAGATACATTCATTAATGTTAATAATTGAGATGTAATTAGCGGATGTTATTCTCAAATAACATAGTCCACATCTACACACAAGCAGTTATTTTGACATAATGATGAAATAATGTCAAGCTGGAGGACTTCTTACTCCGATTCCTAAAACCCTCTTTTTATGAGGAGTAAGGGTACGTCTAGACTACAGGATTTTGTCGACAGAAGTTTTGTCAACAGATACTGTCAACAAAGCTTCTGTCGACAAAGAGCGTCTAGACTACTTTCAGTTCTGTCGACAAAGCAAGCTGCTTTGTCGACAAAACCCTGTAGTCTAGACACAACCCTACATGCAATAACACCTTCTGTCGACAGAACTCTGTCGACAGAAGTCGTTATGCCTCATAAAATGAGGTTTACCAGCGTCGACAAAACTGCTGAGTTCTGTCGACGTTATGTCGACAGAACTCAGCGGTAGTGTAGACGCAGGTATAGTTTTGTCGACAAAAGTCCACTTTTGTCGACAAAACTCTGTAGTCTAGACACACCCTAAGGGAAGTTGGAGAATGGTATAACTTGGACTTCCCGCTGTGTAAACAGTACCAGAAGCTGAACTAAGTTATTTCGACTTGAACTACTCAATCGATATAGCTCAAATTGTTTATTTTGGCTTTAGCCCTGCTGCGTAGAGGTGCCCTTCATGCTGAAAAAGAGATTTTGCAGACACTTTTGCAAAGATTTAACTACTTTAGCATTGGAGTGAGTACACAGCTGCTGTTAGAAGACACTACTGATTACATAATTCAGTACTTCACCTTGAGGTTGACGATCTGTACCTTATTGCAATGTTACTTTAGGGAATTAAGTATTATCCTTGAAGCTTCACTAGTAGAAGAGAACTTACAATGCTGAAAATGTTGATGTATGGTCATTCTGATTAAAGTCCTGTACTTGCAATTTTCTGAAGCAAACATCTTCAGGAACAAAGCTACACATATTTGATTAAAAAAAGAATGTCAATTTGTGTAAAAAAATAACAAATCAACACTTCAGCTTAATTTATCCAAGAGCAGTTTTGAAGAAATGGTAACTATTTAATTAATTGCATTTAATTATTACGCTTACTTATTGCATTAATCCTCTGCATGTATTTCAGAAGTTAAACATGCAAAAAAACAAGAAGAAAGAAAATAATTTTCAAATAAATTGTTTCTTTTTCAAACACTCTTTCCAGCTCCGTCCCTTCTCCTTCACCTCAGAAAAAACAAACAAACGAACAAACAAAAAAACCTGGGAGAACAGATACCTATGGTGCAAACTGCAAAGAGCATTAGCAAACCTCACCTAAATTTTTTTCTTACATTGTTAGAGTATTTCTATGAAAACTATATAAGCACCAACAATAATATTTTGGCATAGTGTAAAGTTGGGAGGCACTGAGTTTCTGCAAAAGAGCCTCCTGTAATCCCCCAAAAATATGGGATTTTTTTCACTTTTAATGTCTTAAAAGGCATATCTACACTGCATGCTTATTTCAAAGTAAGATTCTGGAAGAAATACTCATTAATAACTTATTTCGAAATAACATATTTACACTACAGGGAAGACACAAAATTAGCCCGAGGTAGGTTTCGCTAACGTGGATGTACTATCTTGATTTAGAGCCCAGGAGGCATTGGGGAGTAATTACTTTGAATGACCCTTGGGAGGAACTATTTCAAAATAGCAGCAGTGGAACATCCACACTACCGCTATTCCGAAATAGCTATTTTGGAATAGGCATTATTCCTCACGGAATGAGGTTTTACAGAAGTCAGAACAAGCCATCCATTATTTCGAATTTATTTCAAAATAACGGAATTGCTGTATAGAACTTGCATTGTTATTTCAGAATAATGGCCGTTATTCCAAAATAACGCTGCTGTGTAAATGCACCCTTATGGAAATCCTAATCCTCATGTGATCCATGGATTATTAAATAGGACTGTTTTTGCTTAATGATCAGAACAATAATGACCGAATAAATAATGTATTAGTAATGCTAATAGAGCATCAAGAAAGAGAAAATGTGAAGAGGGTTTATCCACATGTTTGAAATATTATTTCAACTTTTTCCAGAAAACTTCTTTATATGTTTTTCTTTTTCATCTGTGTAATTTTACTTACATAAGTAGGCTATTGAATTCAATGGATCTCTTAGGATATGTCCAGGCTACATGGGTCTGTCGACGGAGCCTTGTAGATGAGCTTACTAGACATAGGAAAATAAAGTGGCCATTTAAATAATGCCACTTCATTTACATAAAAAAGGCCGCCGTGCTGTGCCGATCAGCTGTTTGGCACACAGCGGGGCAGTCTGGATGTGCCGCAGTCAACGAGGGAAGCCTTTGTCAACCGCTCTGGTATGCCTCATGAAACAAATAAGGATAACAATCCACAAATTGAAATAATTGCAGATGTGATTGGACTGTTCTTACTAAAAATCTCACTGACAGATTAATTTATTTTAAAATTAAGTTTGTACCTTTGGAAAATGTTGGATTGACAACCAGGAACACTGACATTTATCTGCAGAATTGGTGCAGCAAATGATATAGCAAGGCAAATTGCACTTTGCCAATGAAATCCTCTGCTTATCTAACAAGGCAACCAACCAGGGTGCCAACTGGTACAAAGGTGATGCATTTTTAATATGGCCATGTCTCCATTAGGATCTGGATTGAAATTGCAGATTCATTCAGCAAACATCATCCTATAGCCAGAAAATAGTAACATTTTTTCAGTGATGATTAATCTGAGCTAGATTTGAACCAGTGACCCCAAGGCAAAAGTCTGTGTGTACTATTGCCAATCCCCAGTGATTTAGTTCCCGGTAGAATTCACACTTAAGAATAACAACTGTTATGCTGAGCAGACAAGCTGAAGAGGCTTTTTATCTGCTTCTTAAGTAGATCTGTTGCAGCCAGCTTTCATATTCATGTCTTAAGGGCCTTTGGGTATTGGAACTTGTGTCAGGAAAATCACATTTGGTAAAACAGAATTTTACTTGTTTATTTCATGATACAAGAGACTTTTAGTGATAGAAGGGATTTTAGGGTATAATAAAAAAGCTAAAAAGAAGTATATGGCCACAAATTAAAGGTAACAGTGAATAAAGTGAAGTGTTAACTGTTGGACACAACAAGCTTGAAGCCTGTTTGACTGCAAATCTCTGTTTGTTTTCGTTCCATATTAATTATGTGTAGCTATAAATGGCATGTTCACAGCATATGAAAGATTTCTTTGTGACATGAAAATAGGCAGAGAAGCAGTAATCTCAGTGGATATGCTTATGCATAGCAAAAGGATTTTGTGCAATCTTATGTTTCAGAGTGTAAAGAGTATCTATTTCACCTGTTATCCAGGTTTGTGGTATTTCTTAGACAGGTTATTGCATAAATACCCTATATCAGGCCTAAAATACCACAGCTGAATTGACTTTGTACAGCAGCTGAGGAACCACGAGCCCATGCTTTCTGGCATACAAATCATATTAGGCCTGCTCCTACTTGTATACTGCTTGTATGCTGAAGATAACTCAACCATTTCCCATAATATACCTACATGTGCATGACATCAGAATCAGACTCACTACCTGAAAGGGCAAAATTCCACTTTAGACAGGCATAACACAGAAGTAAAGAATGAAAGAACAATGCTACCACCATCTGGATTCGTTGTCTGTTTAACTGTTCTATGTCTCGTTATTCCTAAGGACAAGATGTTAGCACAATAAGAACATAAGAACAACTATACTGGGTCCATCTAGCTCAGTATCCTGTCTTCCAACAGTGTCCAATGCCATTTGCCCTGAAGGGAATGAACAGAACAGGTGATCATCAAATGATCCATTCTCTGTCACCCATTCTCTGTCACCAATATTTTGTCTATGTGTGGAATGAGCTTCCGGCAAGCAGAGAAGAGAGATGCCATCATGCTTAACAGCCATTGACCTTATCTATGGTTTTTTTGCAATTCTGTTATAGTCATGGCCTTCATAACATCCGGTGTCAAGCATTTCCACTGGTTGACTATGAATTGTATGAAAAAACTAGTTCCTTCTGTTTATTTTAAACCTTCCGTATCTTAATTTCATTTGGTGACCCCTACTTGTGTTATGAGAGGGAATAAATAGCACTTCTTATCTACTTTCTCTGTACCAATCATGATTTTATAGACTTCTTTGTCATCACTTTTCCAAGTTGAACAGTCTGATTTTTTATGAATCTCACTGTATATGACAGCTGTTCCATGCCCCTAATCATTTCTTGCCCCTTTCTGATTTCCATATATCTTTTTTTGAGATGGGGATGCACCACAGATTTACATAGAGACAATATGATATTTTCTGTGTTATAATCAATCCCTTTCTTAACGATTCCCTTTTTGACTGCTGCTGCGCACTGAGTGGATGATCAAAAAAAACGTATGAAAGATCTCTTTCTTCAGTGGTAACAACTAATTTAAACCTCATAACTGACTTTTATACCTTCCTTTGGTTTACTACCTTTTAACCAGCTACCAGACCATAACAAGATTTTTACCTTAGCCCATGACTGCTTACATTATTTAAGAGCCTTTAGGAAGGAATCTTGTCAAAGGCTTCCTGAAAATCTAAGTATACTCTGTTCATTGACATAAACCAGCTTTTCAAGCCAAATCCACAGGGAAAACTTGGAATTAAAGTACATGCACAAATTCAATTCATGTGCTAATGGACTCAGTCGAGATATAGGATGGTGGGCACTCTACCACTGAAGGTGCTAACAGCTTTCTGACCGGTATCCTTCCTGTCTCAGCAATCTATCTATTTACCTTGATCTTTATGGGTATGACTACACTACAAAGTTAGTTCGAACTAACTTAGTTCGAATTAGTTAATTCGAACTAAGCTAGTTCGAACTAACGCATCTAGAACTAAAAACTAGTTCGAACTAGCGTTTTGCTAGTTCGAACTAGGAAGTCCACATTGAGTGGACTCTGAACAGGGCTTAAGGATGGCCGGAAGCAGTGCCGGCAGGGCATAAAAGGAGGACTTAGAGCATGGAGATACTGTCTCAGGCTAGCCGAGGGCTGCGCTTAAAGGGTCCCGACCCCCACCCCGGACAGACAGTTCTCAGGGGTGCCCCGCTTGCAAAGAAGTTCTGGCTTGGAGTGCCCTGAGTGCCCACACTGGGCACATCACACCACTCGGCCATGAGCCCGGCTGCACTTGCCACAGGCTGCCATCTGGGGAGAGGGAGTAATTGGGGGGCTGCAGGAGAGCTTCCACCCCAGAAGCCCGCAGAGCCAGCCCAGTCCTCCCCATCGGGGGCTCGTACCCCATTCCTCCCTCACCTCCTTCCACTTACCCTTCCCTAGCCCCCCTTCTTATTGATGTACAAAATAAAGATAACGTTTCTTCCAACATTGACTCTGTCTTTATTGAAAAAAACTGGGGGAGACTGGGAAAAGGAGGTGGGAGAGGGGAAGAGAAAGGCTGGGAGAGGGGAGGGCAACTAACATGATCAGGGGTTGGGAACAGGTCCCAGATGAAGAAAGGCTACAGAGACTGGGACTGTTCAGCTTAGAAAAGAAGAGACGGAGGGGGGACAGGATAGAGGTCTCTAAAAGCAGGGGTTGGGTGGAGAGGGTGCATTCAGAAAAGTTCTTCCTGAGTTCCCATCAAGAAGGACTAGAGGACACCAAAGGAAAGGAATGGGTAGCAGGCTTGAAACTAGTAAGAGAAAGTTGTTGTTGTTGTTGACAAAGCAAATAGTTAACCTGTGGAACTCCTTGCTGCAGGAGGCTGTGAAGGCTACAACTAGAACAGAGTTGAAAGGGAAGTGAGATCAAGTCATGGAGGTTGGGTCAATGGAGTCCTATTAGCCAGAGGGTAGGAGTGGTGTCCCTGCCCAAAGTTTGTGGAAGGCTGGAGAGGGATGGCACGAGACAAATGGCTTGGTCATTGTCTTCGGTCCATCCCCTCCAGGGTCCCTAGGGTTGGCCGCTGTCGGCAGACAGGCTACTGGGCTAGATGGACCTTTGGTCTGACCCAGTACGGCCATTGTAAGCTCAGGGCTCAGTGTCGGGGGTCTCAGTGGACCCCCTTGATTTTCATGCACACCTGGTCCTGGGTGGCCAGGCTGGCAGCTCTCCTGCCCTAGACGGCCACTTTCCTGTGCCTAGTGCGGAGATCGTGGACGAGGTCCACGATGTCCGCACTAGCCCAGGAAGGTGCCCGCCTCTTGCGGTCCAGGGCAAGCTCCCGGGAGCCGCCAGCCTGGTCCCGGCAAGAGGGGGTGGGCTGGGGGGCATCGGGTGGGTGGCTCTGTGCCGTGCCAGGTGCAGGGTCTGCTAGCTGGGTGCTGGCAGGCTTGCACCTGGCACGGGCACCGTAGCCAGCCCGTGCCCCTTTAAGGGGTCCGGGGCTGGGAGGGGGGCATAGAGTTTCCCTGGTGTTGGCCAGAGTGGCCACCAGGGAAACCTGGGGAGGGCTAGCCTCCCACTAGTTCGAACTAAAGGGCTACACAGCCCTTAGTTCGAACTAGCTAGTTCAAACTAGGCGTTAGTCCTCGTAAAATGAGGTTTACCTAGTTCGAACTAAGCGCTCCGCTAGTTCGATTCAAATTCGAACTAGCGGAGCGCTAGTGTAGCACCTATTAAAGTTAGTTCGAACTAACATCCGTTAGTTCGAACTAACTTTGTAGTGTAGACATACCCTATCTGCTTAGGTTTAAGTACCCATTCTCCAGATACTTAATGATACCCTGTTCCTCCCCACCCCCTTCCTCTTTCTTTTCTCTTACTCTCTCCTATTTATTTCCAGTTTTCATATCCCCTACTCATAACTCCGGTCATCTGAAGAAGTGGGCTGTGCCCACGAAAGCTCATGATACCATCTACATATTTTGTTAGTCTATAAAGTGCTATCAGACCATTTGTTTTTTCTGTAACAGACTAACTCGGCTACCCCCTGAATCTCATTTAATATGAGACACTCTAGTTCAATCAGCCTATTATTTAGTCTTTCAGCATTTGTATATAAGCATTTTAAAAACTTCTTGCTTATTAGCTGTCTGCCATTACATAATATAATTAAATGGGTCTATTTAAAATTTAACTGCTTCTCAACAAATCCTGTCTATATTTTATCATCTTCCTTTCTGTCCTCCCGACTAGGATATAGAGAATGTTCCCCTATGGGACATCTCTGGTATAAACATTTGCTACTCCCTACCTCCATTTTGGTTTAGGTGGAGCCCAACTTTCCTATATAGGCTGTTCCTTTCCCAACAGTTTCCCCAATTCCTAATAAATGTAAATCTCTCCCAGTCTTGAGACCCTGCAGTTCTACCTAATGGTCTTGCACATGGAACTGGAAGCATTTCATGCTACCATGGAGGTCCTTGTCTTCAGTCTCTTCTGAGGAACATTATTTTGGCCTCCAGAAACTCTTTCCTATCTTTTCCTATGCCATTAGTACCCACATGTACCATAATCACCTCTTCCTGTCCAGTACTACACATTGGTCTATCAAGATGTTTTAAGAGATACAAACAATCTTCATACAAGTCAGTTTCTTGTATAAACCTCCTGTCTATGTCTCTAATGATCAAATCCTCCATAACTATTTCCTCTCACTTCCTAATAACTGGAGTTTGGTCCCCTACCCTCCCTGATGGGTATCCTAAGTGCAAAAGGATCCTACAATACCATCTGGAATTTGGGTCACAACTGTGGGACCAAACATGGAGACCTTGGAGATGAGTCACAAATGAGAGGGAAAATGTGTTATAATAGCAGAGATAAAGTAGTGTTCTTCATCCATCCTCCCTTTTGAAAGAAAAGGTCCAGGTAAGGATCATTGAATCGTGGAAGTAAATGTGTGGTTGTGCAGGTGGTATCAGAGGGACAGCTTTGGTTTCTTTGACCACAGGATGCTGTTACTGGCACAAGAATTGCTAGGAAGAGATGGGATTCACTTAACAAAGAGAGGGAAGAACATCTTTGTGGGCAGGCTTGAAAAGCTAGTGAGAGGGCTTTAAACTAGTTCATCAGTGGTTGGTGGTCTAAGCCCTAAGGTAAGTGGGGAACTGGGATACCAGGAGGAGGAAGGAGCAACCAAGGAGAACTGAACTCCTGAATCAGCTAGTTATCTAAGGTGTTTATACATGAATTCAAGAAGCCTGAGAATCAAACAGGAAGAATTAGAAGCCATGGCACAACCAAAGAGCTATGAAGTGATTGGAATAACAGAGACTTGGTGGGGTGATTCACATGACTGGAACACTGTCATGGAAGGGTATAAATTGTTCAGAAAGGACAGATTGTACATTAGGAAAAACTTCCTAACTGTCCAAGTGGCTAAACACTGGAATAAATTGCCTAGGGAAACTGTGGAATCTCCAGCACTGGAGATATTTAAGAGCAGGTGGAATAGATATCAATCAGGGATGATCTAGATCAGGGTTGGGGAAGCTTTTTTGGGTCGGGTGCTGCTGACCCACAGAAAAATCATTTGGGGCCTACATACGAGTGAGAAGAAAAGTGAGAAGCCCCTGACTGAGAAGGAAAAATGCATTCCTCACATTCTCCTCACACACCAGTGCTGAAGGGGACCCAAGCTAAAAAGATTTTGTGTGCTCTAGCCCTTTGGGAGGACAGCAGGGGGCCAGAGTGCCAGCATGGGCTTCCTAATGTGGTAGGGATCCCTGAGCCTCACGGACCAGATCCAGGCAAGCTGGGGGCCGAATCTGGTCTACAGGCCTGGGGTTCCTCACCCCTGATCTAGATTGTGTTTGGTCCTGCCAGGAGGGCAGGGGACTGTACTTGATGACAACTCACGGTCTCTTCTAATTTTACTACTCTATGATTTCCCTCTGCTCCAGGTGGATGTTCTCCTTCCCTAAGACTTTCATCCTCCTCAACAGCACAGAGGCTGTCAGACTGGGGTGGGACCATTCTGCTGTGTCCTGGGAATTCTCACCTATGTACTGCTCTGTATTCTTTAGCTTCCCTTGCATTTTAACTAATCTGGAAATGGTGGAAGTTTTACTTTTATTTAAAGAAGGGGCACAAAACCTAAACCAAAACAGAATGGTAAAATAAAGCTCTTATATGGAATTGATCTATATTTGTCTTTTTTTAAGTACAGAAAAAGAAACTTTTTTTCTAATAATGTTATTTGTGCCTGGGAAGAAAGTGAACCCAGAGGAGATCATGGTATTTTCTTTCATCATCAAATTTCTGAGCTGAATGAAAAAAATAATAATTAATGTTATCCTTCCATAATCTGCTATTGTACAAAACATACTAGTTAGGTCAAATGTTCTTAAAAGTCAATTTAGAACCTTAACAACTTCAGGTTCTCTCTTCCAATTTTTCAGTGCTTAACAATGAACAAACGTCAAGTTGGTTATTTCTGTATTATGCCACAATACATATTTCCAAGCATCTTTTTGAATATTAAACTAAACTTTCCTTTTTTCACCTCCTTTTTTCTCTGAATTGAAACATTGACAACAATCTGGTCCTGCAAAATGATCTGTGCTGGCAAACTCCACTTGAAGAATTTGATCTGTAAAGAGGGAAGATTTAATAAATATGGATATTACTCAACCTAGTTACACCAAATATCAAAAGACCTCAATGCCCAGTTGAAGCAATAAATCAGCTTTTTTTATGCAAGTTACCAAAATTTCCTTAGGTTTGCATAACTGGGAAGGAAAACTTTCAGGAACAACTCAGTCTTGTGAGAGTTCTGTTAATTCTGACAGCCTGTTTAAAGATATTTCAAAAAGAGTATTTCTTGTAGCAATGAAGTATTTCAATTCTATTCAAAATTTAGTAATTACTCAAAAAATATGAAGTAATGAATAGTAAAAGTGATTTTTTTACCCTAATTTTGATTTTTGCATCACAAAATGTGTTCGGGGTTTGGGTTTTTTCCATAGTTTATCCTTTACCCATCTGACCATTCCTAATATTTTTTTCTTGTCATCTGTCGATGTCATTTTAATCATAAACACCAAGAATTCACTGTAATTTTGCATCCAGCAAACAGAAATATAATCTGTTGGAGGAAATGCTTGGTGATGTGCTGCCAATATTTATAACAAGGGACTCTCATAACATTTTTCTTTCTTAAGCCTATGTTAAATCAGTGCTATAGACCTATAGAGAAAAAGGATGATGGACTAGGGAATTGACTCATTTGTTTCCAATCTAAGTGAAATGCTTTCTCACAGCTGTAACCAAGAAGGATATAACTCTATTTGGCCTAAAACTGATAGGATGCTTTTGGAAATATTTAGACTTTCCTAAATAGGAATATTCTTACTATATATGGGTATGTCTACACTACCCCACTAGTTCGAACTAGCGGGGTAATGTAGGCATACCGCACTTGCAAATGAAGCCCGGGATTTGAATTTCCTGGGCTTCATTTGCATAACCGGGGAGCCGCCATTTTTAAAACCCCTTTGGTTCGAACCCCGTGCAGCGCGGCTACACGGGGCACGAACTAGGTAGTTCGAACTAGGCTTCCTAGTTCCAACTACTGTTACTCCTCGTGAAATGAGGAGTAACGGTAGTTGGAACTAGGAAGCCTAGTTCGAACTACCTAGTTCGTGCCCCGTGTAGCCGCGCTGCACGGGGTTCGAACCAGCGGGGTTTTAAAAATGGCGGCTCCCCGCTTATGCAAATGAAGCCCGGGAAATTCAAATCCCGGGCTTCATTTGCAAGTGCGGTATGCCTACATTACCCTCCTAGTTCGAACTAGGAGGGTAGTGTAGACATACCCTATGTTATTATGGGATTTACAGAGAGATTTGAAATTTAGGGTTGTCCCTGGATATAACATCTCCTTCCCTCCCCCTCTCCCCTTTTCAATATATGTGTCTTTTGGTGCAATTTGATCCATTCCAAAGGGAAAGTATTTATGACCGCCATAAGCATTGTTAGGAAGCCCAATCATAAGCCATCCTTAGCAGGATGTCTTATAAGCACCCAGAGACAGGGGAACTCTTTAAGCAACAGTGTTTTTTCTGGTGCTGGCAAAAGTATAAGCTTGCATTCCTAGGCCCTGTAGATTGGGTTAATTTAAACAGGAAACAACTTGGATTTCCCATGGCCAGATTTAGTTGAAAACTTACAGACAAATTTCTGATTTTAAAAGGATTTGGGGGAATCAGAAATGGAACTGGGAAATGGCATGGCATTTGTCCATATGACTTTTTCAGTGAGCTCTATTTAAATGTGAAATTCATTGAACAGGAGCCTCACAGTCTGCTGCAAATATCTAGAATAAAATAGCAAGAATTTAATGCAAATTTCAGCAAATTGCTTATGGGCACAGAAAAAATTCTAGTGAATCACAGCCAGTTTGTAATAGCAGATTTAACTTGAACTCAAACTGACGCATTCAGTTATTGAAGATGAACATTTTTGTGTAGCTACAGTGGGGATTTCCACCTCGTTAAGAAGAGAAGAGTAAATGATGGACATTAGTTAACAGGGTCTGCTATTGAACGTTTCTCATTAACAGCAGTAGCTATGTTGAAAGACAGAATTTCGTTAATGGGGCCTCTATCCCCCTCTACCATGTTTTCCATTAAAAAGCTAGAATCCCCATAGAATAGAAAATAATTGTAGTAACGGTCACTAAGTTTTTTGCTTTTTAATATCAACCATATAATAAATTCCACTTTCAGTTCTTACGTTTAACTTCTGTAGGAGAGAATGTTTACCATATCA
The DNA here is from genome assembly GCF_049634645.1 of Pelodiscus sinensis. Classification (NCBI taxonomy): domain Eukaryota; kingdom Metazoa; phylum Chordata; order Testudines; family Trionychidae; genus Pelodiscus; species Pelodiscus sinensis. Next base: position 275,135,788 of record NC_134711.1, read on the forward strand.
ACAAGAGTACATCAGTTACAGATTTCAGATCTGTGAAACAGATAGAAAAGTATCACAATTCTTAGATGATCTGAAAATCACTGGGACCCACAAAGCCTGGATTTACTGCCTATTCCCTATACAATTCATGGGGAGAGATAAGCACCTGAAAACTTAAGTTACAAAAGCCAGCATACTAGGTGGGAATCTGCTGAAGCTAGATAACAGGAGATTCTGAGGAGAAGTGTTTCTCCTAAACTCTGTTCTTTTCAATTAGTTCAGTGCCTAAATAAAGACTTCAGGGCCTATCTCTGCTTTGGATCTATAGCTAGGATCCTTCTTCTGGAGTTAGATGGCTTAAGTGCCTGAGCCAACCCACTTGAGAATGGCTTAGGTTTTGGTCTATCTGCACACAAAATGGCAACAGGGTCTGGGGAGAAGGCAGCCTTCTTCATAACCTTTATCACAATGGTGAGGGTACTCTTCTGGGGAGTGGAAGATCCTGATTCAAGTCAGCCCCTGGGCCTGAGGGGAGGGGAGAAGGGATCTGCGCAGGAGTTAGGTAAATGCCCTAGCCAATGGATTATACTATATTTTGTTGAGGGTCTCACTTTCAAACTCTATTTTTGAAGTTATTTCACTTTAATTAAATTATTAAACACTAATTAGGTCAGAGAAAGTGTTAGAATCCCTTTCTAGTCCAGGATAAATATAGGTAAATGGAATTCATATCTCATGAATTTTGTTATAGTATTTCTTTAAAGCTGTCTTCATTTTTTTTTTAATTCTCTTCTCACATGGGCTGCTGTGTGCCATTTTGTGTGCCTGAGTTCCAGATAATTATCAGCAAACTAGAGAGAATCTAAAGAAGGTCAGCACAGATGATTAAGGGATTACAAGGATTCACATATAAGAAAGACTACAAGATGTAAATATGCTTAACTTGGTTAAGATGTGACATAGAGGTAGTATGATAACCTTCAGAAATACCTGAAGGGTATCAGCATTTCAGAATTAAGTTAGTAGAGGAAAGAATAATTAGAAATAATGGTCTGAAACTGAGCAAGTGAAAATTCAGTTTGAACTTCATGAAAAATATTGTTAGAATGAGCCCGATCTAAAGCTCATTAAAGTCAGTGGAAAAAATTTGTACTAATTATTATGACTTACTTCACTGTTTACAAGTTGTAATATATATTTTGTGTAGTGTTATGCAAAGAGGCGGCATAGTGTAGAGGTTGGAGGATAGGGCAGGTGCCTGAATTCTAACTCTAGCCCTGTCAAAGTAGCAACTCGAAGCATTTCTTTATCTGTAATTACACATCTGTAAAATGGGGATAAAGCAATTCATTTCTTTTTTAGGATTATTGGGAAGATAAACATTTGTACATTCATTTGAAAATGTGAAATATCATATAAATACAAAGTGTTGTTTTATCAAATCTATAAGAATTGCCTCTTTCCGGTGTTACAGTAGTCAAAAGTAAATACACAAACTATCATGAGAGAAGGTCCTCTCATGGATTGATAACGGGTTAAAAAGAAACATAATGTAGCAATAAATGGTCTCTGCTTTCAAAAGTGCGATCCAAAGAAGATATGCAAATTCTGCAGGAATTTGCATATCTTCTTTCGACTGTTCCCTGTAGTCTATATGAGCCTTCAGTGTGCAGCAACAGTAAAAAAACAAAAAAACAAAAAATTAAGAAAGTATTGGAGAATAAGTCAGAATATTTTATTAATAGATTTCTATTAATTGGTATGGAGAAAATGAATAAAGAAGAGTTATTTACTCCCTCATATGAGACAAGATCTAGTGGTCACCAAATAAATTAATAAGCAGCAGGTTTAAAAAAAAACAAAAGGAAGTAATTCTTCACATAGCACACAGACAACCTATGGAATACCTTCCCAGAGGATGCTGTGAAGGCCAAGACTATAACCGAGTTCAAAAAGATCTAGATAAGTTCATGGATAATAGGTCCATCAATGGTTATTAGCCAGGGTGGACAAGGATGGTGTTCTGGTCTCTATTTGTCAGAGGTTGGGAATAGGTGACAGGCGAAGGATTACATTTTGATAACTTGTTCTGTTAATACCCTCAGGGTCACATGGACTTGGCCACTGTCAGAAGAGAAAATATTGGGCTAGATGGACCTTTGGTCTGACCAAGTGTGGCTGTTCTTATGTTCTTAAGTATCAGAGGGATAGCCGTATTAGTCTGAATGAATGGCTAGGAGTCCTGTGGCACCTTAGGGTATGACTACACTAGCTCGTTAATTCGAGCTAGGTAGGCAAATCAGGCAACCAGAGTTGCAAATGAAGCCCGGGATTTAAATATCCTGGGCTTTATTTGCATGTTCCCGTCCGGTCGCCATTTTGAAATTTCACTAGCCCGAAGTAACTGTCGCGTGGCTACACGCGACAGTGAAACGGTAATTTGAACTAAGGGCTTAGTTCGAATTAACTGTTACTCCTCATTCCATGTAAACACACAACCTGTCATGGGATAAGAGAAGGTCCTCTCATGGATTGATAACTGGTTAAAAAGAAACATAATGTAGCAATAAATGGTCTCTGCTTTCGAAAGTGCGATCTAAAGAAGATATGCAAATTCTCTTCTGTAGGGGAGATTGTTTACCATATCAACAAGAGCACATCAGTCACAGATTTCAGATCTGTAGAACAGATAGAAAAGTATCACAATTCTTAGATGATCTGAAGATCACTGGGACCCACAAAGCCTGGGTTTACTATACTGTGAATGGCTAGCTAACTACAAAAGCAGCATCTCCTCTCTTGGTATTCACACCTCCAGATCATCTACTAGAAGTGGGCCTCATCCTCCCTGATTGGATTCACCTCGTTATCTCTAGCCTGATTCTGGCCTTCATATTTATACCTGCCTCTGGAAATTTCCACTACATGCATCCGACGAAGTGGGACTTTGCCCATGCAAGCTTATGCTCTGACACTTCTGTTAATCTATAAGGTGCCACAGGACTCCTTATGTTATTAAATATTATAAATAATTATTGCAATCTCAAAAACACTTCATGGTATCTAAATAACATAAGAACACTGAGAGGATCAGCCAAGGATAGTTAGCTAGATGAGAGGAAAGAAGGAATTATGTTAGTGAAATTGTCTTAAAAAGCAACCCACTTGTAGTATGTAAAATCAAGGGAGCAGAATTAGTATAGGAGTCCTGTAGACAATAGTTTGGGCTCATGGATAAATAAAAAATCACATCCAGAAAACAAATCACTAATTACTCTTGAAGGTTCCTCCATTTCTCAAGTGCTTGTAAGAGAATTGCTGTTGACAAGACACAGAGTTGACAGCATACTGAACATGCAGATCAGACATTGTAAATCATTTTGGATTGTAACTCATCTTGGCTGTTGCAGTGTATGCAGCCCCAAGATGGGACATTTAATATATCCCTAAAAATGTGATACTGAAAGATGAAACTTGATTTAAATTAATTTGAATCAATTAGATTCTTCCATTTCCCAGATGGTATGGGAATTATTTAGAGGTCAAATAATGATGAACCCTAAAATTATTAAGGTTCAGGGAGCCTGACAAGCACAAACCTTGGGTTAAATGCATTATTATTTAATAACATGTAACAAAAAGGAGTTATCTTTGGCTCTGGAATCTCCATCACTGGAGATATTTAACAGAAGGTTAGAAAGATATCTATAAGGGATGATCTAGACAGTGCTTGATCCTACCATGAGGGTAGGGGACTGGACTTGATGACCTCTCAAGGTCCTTTCCAGTTCTAGTATTCTATATGTAATCCCCTTACTAAAGGTGCCTCTGCTTATTCTCTGGGAAGATCCTATGTGCTTCGATGTAGCCCCAGAGACTACAATTCCCATGAGCCCTTGAGGAAACCAAGAAGGAAGTTTCTCTTTGTTTGGGGTCTGGGTCTCTTGATGTGTGGAGAGAGACTCTCAGCAGTCTGTGGACTCTTCCCTTTGTTTTTGGAAAAAAGGAGCCAGGTTGCTGTGGAGGAGTTTTATCCAGTCCAGGAGCTATTAGCTTGCAGCTACAGTCTTGGATTCAGAGCCTTTGGGACTGGAATCTAGCAGGCTGCTTCTGATTTTCCTTTGGATGTACCTGTGGCTAGAAGTACTACTCTGCACCCAGCGCACATAAGGAGACTAGAATGATCCACTGCAGCTGCAAAATCTTCAAGCGTGCCCACGCAAGCAAGTATATGGTACTGAGAGTCCTGAGGAGTGCATACTCTGGAGTGTGATAAACGGGGGCAGTGCAAATGCCAGATAGATATGTTCCTATTATTTCTGTGTACTTTGTTAGTGTTATTCACTGTTAATCTGTTAAACTCTGTTTCTTTAAGTTGTTAAGTAAAGGTTGCTCTTTCTACTGTAATCTATCAGATGTATACAATTTATGATTTATAATTGCTGTTCTGGAGCTAGATGATCCAGATTAGTGCTGGAATAATTTCATTCCTAGAGGCTCCCAAGGCATACCATTAAGTGTGTACAGGACCAGCCAGATGGAGGCACCGCCACTATATATTCTTTATGAGCAAGGGACAGCAGCAAGGAGGTGGATAGGGTTTTCCCCAACTAAAAAACATCACCAGTGGGGTACTCAGGATCTCCTTTTATGTTAAAACCATCAGACGCCTAGGCACACCTGTGAGTGTGACCTGCCCCCGAGTAACCTGGAGAGGAAAAGGGGGGTTACATATAATTCTATGAACAGTTACTGAAGGATCAGATCCTCAGCTAGTGCAAATCAATTTGTCTACTGAAGCATGGCACATAATGTAGTGTCAGTTGGGTTAGAGGAAGTGTTCTCTTAAAGCAAGTATCAGGGAAATGAGACAGAGAAGTCACAAAAGAAAATAGCTGTGAGCAGGGGGGCAATAAACTTGATCCAGTCCCCGATCGAGGTGGGGGGGGATTGACAGAAGAGTTGGGGCTGCATATGGAAGAGGCAGGGGTGGGACCGTCAGCCCTTATTGCCGCCTGGAGTGCCTGCCAGCCTTCAGAGCCTCCCAGAGCACACCACTCCTCTGGTAGCAGTGGGTGCTGGCTGGGAGCCCCGGGGCCCTTTTGCAAACACTAACCTCACTTAGGGTTCATCTGCATAGCACCCTATGCAAATTGCAGATCTTAGTTTGATTGAATTTCAAAATAGTATGTTTCAAAATTTGGTGCATCTACACAGCAGAAAATTTTGAAATAAAAGACATCACATAACCCCTTGTGCACCATGGTTATAGGGATGCCAAAACAGCATATCTGGTAGTCCAAAAAACCCCCTCTGTGTAGACGGATCCTTAAAGAAAATATGATTTTTTTTCAAAATGACATTTCCAAGCCACCCCTTGTTTTAGCTAGAGTTCAATATGTGGACTTCCTTGATACTAAGAACAGGATAAACAATTTAAGTCATTAAAAATGTGCATTGTTATCATCTTTATAACAACTGAGTTATACATCCCCGAGGAGGGGGAAATAGATTTTCTAATACAAGCAAAATCATACCTTTAGCTAAGATTTTTCTGCAGGTGCTACTGTAAATTAATATATTCACCCTGTAAGCAAGTTGTTAAGTCTAACAGAGACATGATTACATTTACCAGATAAAAAAGGACAACAAAGCAAAAACTATGCTAAATTAAACATTCTAAGTTTCCATTAAGAGGTTTTCAGTTTGTATTAAGAGATGTATATAATATCCTTAAAAAAATCCTAAATTTTTCCCAAACTTTTGCCAGCTGATGGATGTTCATGGATTCATAGAGTTTAAGGCCAGAAGGGACTATTAGAAGATCTATTCAGAGCCAATAAAATTTCTCCTAGTTCATTGCTGAAGAATCTTTCGCCCATGGGTAACATGCGCTTCATCAGGGCTACCTGCTGGTGGAGTTCCAGATGCTTTAATTTCAATGCACATCCACAGACACAGAGCCCTGCACCTCTTAGGCTATGTCTATACTATGAGTTTTGCCACAAGAGTCTATGCAAATGAAGTGTGTATTAGCATTTTCTCATGCTTCATTTGCATACTCTCTTCTGATCCATTTTTGTGGATTGGAAGAGATTATGCAAATGAAGCACAAGAAAATGCTAATCTGCACTTCATTTGCATAGGCTTTTGCGGCAAAACTCATAGTGTTGATGTAGCCTTAGTGTCCACGGTTAGCTGTTCCCAGCCAATGGGAGCTGCAGGAAACAGTGTCCTATTCCATACCATTTCCTGGAGCTCCCATTTGCTGGGAATGGAGACCAGTGGCCACTGGGAGATGTAGGTCTCTGTGCCTGCAGATACTCTGGTAAACAAAGTATTTAGTCAACTGCCAGTAACTATCCCCAATGAACTGCATGTGACTGATATTCCGAAGGTTTCCCATTCCTGACCTACTTACTCTGAATTGAGCCCAATAATTTTTGGTTGTTAAAAATGTATCTTCCAGAAAAGCATCAGTCTTGATGTGAAGACATCAAGAGATGGAGACTACATTGTTTTGCTTTGTAGTTGGTTTCAATGGTTAATTTACCCCAATATTAGAAATTTGAGCCTTATGTTCAGGTTGAAGTTGTCTGGCTTCCGCTTCCAGCCACTGGATTTTGTTATGCCTTTTTTTGCTAGATTAAAGCATATGTACCTAGTATTTCCTCCCTGTGAAACTACTTATACTATTCACCTCTTCTTTTTTGATAAACTGAAGTGATTGAGCTCTTTAAGCCTTTTACTGGAATGCATTTTCTCGAACTCTGCAATACATTGTGTAGCTTTTTATTTTGTGCCACCTCCATTTTTTCAATGTTCATTAAAAAATACAAATGCCCAAAATGGATGCAGGTTCCAGTATTGGTCTCACCTATGTCATATACAGAGGTAAAATAACCACACAGCTTCTTCTTCATATGCCCTTTTTATACATCCACGGATCTTTTTGTCAAAACATGATGGGAAGCTTATGCTGAGTTGCTTGTCCACCCTTACCCCTGAACTTTTTACAGAGTCTCTGTTTTCCAGTACACAGCCCTCCTTTTTGAAGGTTTGACCTTAACTCCATGTTCTTATATGCATAATTTTGCATTTGGCAGAGTTAGAATGTATTTAGTTGGAATAGGCCCAGATTACCAAACAATTCAGGCTACCCTGTATATGTTCCCTGTCCTCATTACTGTTTACTACTTCACTAGTTTTTGTGTTATCCACAATTTTTTATCAGCAGTGACTTTATATTTACTTCCAGATCATTAAGGAAGTGCTAAACAGCACTGGAGCTAGTACAAATCCTAGCGGTATTCCAGTAGAAATAACTACTCTCAGTGATGATTTGCTGCTAATGATGACTTTTACTTATCTGCCAGGTAGCCAGTTCTTAAACCATTTCCAATATACATAATTGAGATTGTATAATGTTAATTTTTAAATCAGAATATTTACAGTACTAAGTCAAACTCTAAAAAACTCTAAGGCTGTGTCTAGACTGGCAAGTTTTTCCACAAAATCATCTGCTTTTGCGGAAAGACTTGCCAGCTGTCTACACTGGCCGCTTGAATTTTCAGAAAAGCACTGACGATCTCATGTAAAATCATCAGTGCTTTTCTGGAAAAACTATGCTGCTCCCGTTTGGGCAAAAGTCTTTTTCCGAAAGACTTTTGTGCAAAAGGGCCCGTGTAGACAGCATAGTACTGTTTTCCGCAAAAAAGCCCCGATCGCAAAAAAGGCGATCGGGGCTTTTTTGCGGAAAACCGTGTCTAGATTGGCCACAGATGCTTTTCTGCAAAAAGTGCTTTTGCGGAAAAGCATCCTGCCAATCTAGACGTGCTTTTCCGAAAATGCTTTTAACGGAAAAGTTTTCCATTAAAAGCATTTTCGGAAATTCATGCCAGTGTAGACGTTGCCTAAGTGTATAAAACCAACACAGGTATCTTTACTGACTAAATTTGTAATCTTAAAGATTTTTCCACAGACTCCCATACATAATTTCCAGTAATTTCCCAGGATTGATGTCAGGTGAATGGGCCTATCATTATGTTGATTATCCTCTTTGCTCTTCTTAAAATATGTGCAGTGAGTACTTTTAGTTCCCAAACTCAAAAGATTTACAATGCAGCCTTAATCATTAATTAAAAGCACACAGAATGTCCTCTTGGCATCTGCAGAGTAGCACTAAACCAGAAAGAAGCATCAACTGAAGGAAGAAAATTCATTATTAGAGCAACATTATTAGATGCTAAAGAGGGCAAAATCCTCCATTCAAGAGGATTAAAATGCTCAAAAATGAAACTAGTTTTGGATTCTCAGGAGCAGATTTTATATGACTTTTTACAAAAGCCCAAGGAAGAGAAAAGATTCTCTCTACATCTCCTTACCATTTTATTCTTCCAATCTAAGACCTGCTCCACACTAACTGGGAAGTTGAATTAATTAATTCATTATGTAGTCAACGTACCTTAATTCAAGTTTCTGCACAGTTTCCACAATGGGGACATTGAGGGGATTAAGCACTCCTGTTGACTTCCCTTACTCCTTGCTAGGAGCAGGAGTACCAGTGCCAATGGAGGTGCACTCTGAGTTTAATTTAGTGGGTCTTTGCTAAATCCACTAAATCAAATACTGGAAGATCAATCACAGCAGCATCAATCTTTCTCATATTGCAGACAAATTCTTAAGCCTTTTCATTGGGGCTTTGTCTACACTGCAGGCTTGTTGCATAAGAACTTTTTGTGCAAGTGTTCTTGCACAAAAGTTCTTGCACAAGAGTACATCCACACTGCAGAAAGCATGTCGCAAAACTCTGGCGGGATGCTCTTGCGCAAATACCTCACCCCGGAACCACTTTGGACAGGGCAAAAGGAAACCAGTCCCTGCTGCAGGCGGGTGCCAGAGTCCCACTGAAACATGTGCTTAAAGGGATCTCCCTGGACAGCTGTTTCTCTGCTGCTGCTTGCTTTGGGACCTCTCGTAGGAACTGAAAGCTGTAGCAGTGCTTGTTGTGGTTGCCCTGAGCCTCTTTGGACACCACAGCTTATGCCCTAGTGCCTTTGGGAACTTTTGCCTTCTACCTGTTTTGCCATGGAGCCAGAGATGGCCCTGTGCCTGCTATGGTCCCACACGGCCATTTTGGAGTGTGTGCAGCTGCTGCTCCATGATGCCATGCTAGTTCTGCAGAAGCTTGACACCGAGCTCTATCTGGAATCTCTCTCCCTGGATGCAATGGCTACCCTACCATGGAGACGTGATACTGGAGACTCGACACCAGTTCTGACTGGTGGGACCAGCTGGTCCTGGAGCAATGTTATGACCAGAAGTGGTTCCAGAACTTCAGGATGTGGAAGCAGACATTCCAGGGCTGAGTGCTTGGCTCACCCCTGCACTCCGGAGACAAGACACCCAGGTGAGACCCGCCATCCCTGTGAACAAGAGGCTCGCCATCGCTCTGTGGAAGCTGGCCACCCCAGACAGCTACTGCTCGGTGGCAAACCAGTTTGGGGTGGGCAAGTCCACAGTGGGTGCCATCTTGACAGAGGTAAGGCTCTCAAGGGGGCTGCAGTCCCTGCCCGGGGAAAAGTAAGAGTGCAGGCTCAAGGGAGGGGTAGTTGGGGTAAGGGAAGCCCCGTCAGCCAGGGGCCTGTGTGGTCCCTCCCTAACATAGGCCTGCTGGTGGGGGGGATGGACCTCTGGGTCAAAGGGGCCCTGGTGTGTTTGGGGACAGATGGCATCAGAGGGAGGTGGACACCCCCCAAGGGCTCATGCACCCACACTGTCTCATTCTGTGTGTTCCCTGTGTTTCTGTGTGTTCTTCTGCAGGTTGTCAGAGCCATCAACGACATCCTCCTCAAGAGCGTCATCCACCTGTGTGAAGTGGTTGCAACCATGGTTGGCTTCGCTGCCCTGGGGTTTCCCAACTGAGGGGAAGGCATGGATGGGACTCACATCCCCATCCGGGCACTGGAGCATCAATTGACCCACTTCATCTACCAGAAGGGGTAGTTTTCAATGGTGTTCCAGGCCCTCATGGACCACCGTGGCCACTTCACGGATATTTTTGTGGGGTGGTCAGTCAGGGAACATGACGCCCGCATCCTCTGAAACTCCCTGGATGCAATGGGGAAGCGAGGGAAATGGGGGAGGGAGGGAAGTATTGGGGATGGGAGAGAGATGTTGATGCGAGACAGGCAACCTACTGTGGGGCGTGAAACAGGCTGGAGGTGGGCACTTTCTTCCCCCAGAGGGAATTGATGGTTTGGGATGTCTGCATGCCACTGTGCATCATGGGGGACATGGCCTACCCACTGATGCCATGGCTGATGCAGCCATACACCGGACATATGGACCCCAGCCGGGAATTATTCTGTTGTCTGCTCGCCTGTCTCGGCATGGGCGAGCAGAACATCCTGAAAGTGGTCACAGCATGTTGTGTGCTGCTCAACATTGTGGAAATGAAGGGGGAGGCTTTCCTCCTGGGGTGGATGGCAGGTGAGGGCCAGGTGTTCGAGCAGCCCTGGACAGCTGCCATCCGGCAGGCCCACCTCGATGGGGTGCACATCAGAGAGGCCCTCCGGGAGATGTTCTACCACGCCCCACAGTAGGTCGCCTCTGTCTCACATCAACATCTCTCTCCCATCCCCAACATTTCCCTCCCTCCCCCACTTCCCAATAAACACAACTCTGTTTGTTCACCAAAAAATAAAGTGTATTATTTACATTGAGATGAAGGGTGGACAATGGGTGGGGGCTCTGAACCTGGTCGGGGAGGATGGAGTTAGTGCTGGGAGAAGCGGCTCCTCCCAGCGCCTCCTCAGATGCAGAGGCCTTGGCACCCTTCAGGCTGGGTTGGGGAAAGCAGCACGGGGAGATGGGCAGCATGGGTGGCAGCAGGGGAGGCATGGGCATGGAAGGGGGCAGCAGGGTGGGGCAAGGCCATGCCATAGTGGACGCACCTCTGGAGGAACTTCCCCCAAGCCTTCTGTCACCACTCCAGGTAGGCCCGGATCTTGGTAGTGACCACCTCTTCTATCTGCTCCACAACCTGTATGTGCCATCAGAGGAGCTAATCTTCCTGGCCCACCTGGCTGGTCCCTACATACTCGGTGCCAGCAGCGTGAGGATGGATGGTCTCTCAATCCCGGCTGGTCCCGCTGCAGAGAACACAGAAGATGGCGAGGCGGTCAGTCACCCCTACACACAGCGTCCCTGATCCCTGTGTCCTTCTCTATGACCCTAACGTTACACCACAAACTGTGGCTTAGGTCCAATCAATATCTGTGTGTGTTTACATAAGGACTAGTTCAAAATCCTGGGAGTGAAGTGATCCTCCATGGACTGTAAAACTGGGACACAAAACTGTGAATGAAGACCTCTTGTCTGTGTCTGTCTGTCTAGCACTGTGTACACTCCCAAAGACAGAGCAAATGGCGTCTATTCTTCTCACTGTGAGCATACACCATGATGCAGTAATCATGTTTGAGTACACATCCACATTGCATGGGAGCAAGTGTGGCAGACGAGGTCTGGGTTCTTGAACTACTGTCATTGATTTCCTCAGAGATGGATCCAGGGCTACTGGGAGTGTACTGTCCCTGCAGCAAGACTCATTGGGCCAGAGGCCCAAGCTGCCCGATTCCCCGCTCTCCTTCCCCCCCAGCCCTTGGAAAAGTAGCTCAGGGAAGTGTGTGGCTGCAGTGGGGGGGCTGGGAGCAGCTTGGTGGCTGCAGTACAGAACATCCAAACGGCCACCTGAGTTTTTTCCTGGAGGTCAGTTCTTGCACAAATACTCCTGCAGCCCATCCATGCTGCCTTCTTGCGCAAGAGCTCTCATGCAAGAAGACTTATTCCTCGTACGGAGCATAAGAACTCTTGTGCAACAAGCCCTCTCTTCCAACGCTTTACTGTAAATTTTCTTGTGCAAGAATGTGCGTGCAGTGTAGGTGCTCTGCAACTTTTTGCGTAAGAATGCCTATTCTTGTGTAAGAAGCCTACAGTGTAGATATAGCCTCAGAGAATATCAAGACTTCACAAACCTAGGGCAACCACTTTTTCTTAATACTACCAAGGAGGGGATAGCACAATGATAGGTGTGAACTGTTACCATAGTGAAAGAACTACAAACTGCACCTAATGAAAAGATGATCATTGGCTGTATTCCCTTCATTCCAAAGGTAATTAATTATGCTGGCCTAAGGACAGTACCTCCAAAATCTCCTGCTTGACTGTGCACCTGACAACTTCTTCCAGCTCAGACAGGAACTGAGCTTTGTGTAGTAAAATCCCTGGAATTCGAGATGTATATCACAGAGATTTCAAGGAGCAGAGAAACCCTTAAATATGTGAGGGACTAATTAAGAATTCTAAACAAGAGCTCACTTGTATGCATCAGAGATTACACAGCTTCTTCCAATGAAAGAAAAAAAAGAATACTTACTCAGAGAAATCAGTCTCATCTTTCTTTGTTCTGAATGATATCCCAAGATAGAATTTCCTGAGAGTCCAAAACAAGCCCTATTTTCCTTTTAAACATTGAGGAAAGCCACTATCAGAAGACATATTAATTGACTTAAATAACAGAATTCTTATTTCAATTACTATAATTTAAAATAAAGTTTAAAAGATTCTGATAAAAATTATGAATATGAGTATTTAGAGGGAAATTACTTTAATACAAATCTAATTAACTTAAATCTAATTAACATGTTATCCATCTATATTTTCACTGGATCCCGTAGGAGTCACAAAATAAAAAAAAATAGAGGCTCTTTTAAATTTCAGAATCAAAGCCACTTTCATTTTATTCATCTGCTAACAATTTTTTATATAATTTTCTACTTAATTTCAGAGAAACTATTTTTCACATATAAAAATACGTTTTTTTTCATCATGGTGATTTCATGTTAGCTAAACTTTTTCTAAGTTGTCAAGAAGTTTTACTGCTTTATCAATCATGTGGGACTATAAGCAGACCCAATATTTTATTGGTTTGGATTGAGAAATAATATGTTTACATTTTTTCTCCGATGAAAGAGAGTAAAGAAGGAAACAAATAAAGCACATTGTAATAATATGTTATAGCTTATGACATATTGTATGCATGGGAGAATCCTGTTGGTAAAAAGGCTATCAAGTTTGTATCACAGTCTGCCAAAAGATCAAAGAAACTCAGGTGAAATATTTTGGAGAGTAAAAGATAATATTTACAATAAAATGAAAGAAAATGGGATTATATTCATGCAAAGTCATATTACATCCTTAGCTTTTCTCCGATTAATTTTTGAACATGTGGCCTTCACATTACATTTAAAGAGCTAATAGATGTCTCCAAGTCTCAGGGCTCAGTTTCGAAACTGCTTACACTCAAATCTCTCATTGAAGGGAACAGGCATTTTAAAAGTGGATAGCATGCCAAAACTTGTCTTTCATATCCATGGACATTCTGCCATCCTAATACCTCTTCAGTTTCATATTTCTTCCACAATTGTGCTGGAAACTCCTCAAGAAAAAAAAGGATAGCATAGGCAAACTTCGTTGGAATAAACACAGTATATCAGGCTAACTGAAAAAAAAGGGGAGTTCTCAAGGAAAACTGGAACAAATCCTTATAAAAATATAAGAACTGACATACTGTAAGGGTGCATCTACACTGCACCCTTATGTCGAAATAAGCTATGCAATTTGAACTATGCAAAATTTTGAGTTAATTTCAAAATGGCTTATTTAAAAACTTGGCTCAGTCTACACAGCTCCAAATTTCGAAATAGAGCACAATTTGAAACACCCCTTAATCCTAGTAAAAGGAAATTTACAGGGACATCAGAACAGTGGCCTGTTATATTTCAAAATAACAGGCTTGCTCAAAAGACCCGGAATAACCTATCAGAGCAATGATACATCTAGGACTGTATCCTGTCTTCCAACAGTGTCAAATGTCAGCTGCTTCAGAGGGAATGAAAAGAACAGGTAATCACTGAGGCTACATCTACACTGTGGGGCTATTTCGGGATACTGGAAGTATTCCAAAATAGCTATTACACGTCTTCTGAGAGCACCCGTTATTTTGAAATATAATGGACTCGCTATTCAGACATCCCCATAAACCTTGTTCCACGAGGATTAAGGGATGTTTCGGAATAGCGCTTTATTTCAAAATAAGCTATTTCAAAATTACTTTGAAATAAGCTGCACAATTTGCATAGCACAAATTGTGTAGCTTGTTTCGAGGTAAGGGAGCAGTGTAAATGCACCCTAAATGATACATCCCTTTTAACCCACTCCCAGCTTCAGGCAATCAGAGGCTACGAATACCCAAACTGTGGCATTCCATCCCTGACCATCCTGTCTAATAGCCACCGATGGATATATCCTCCATGGATTTACCTAGTTCTTTTTTGAATCCCAGTCTAGTTTTGGCCTTCACAATATCCTCTGAAAATGAATTCCACAGGTTGACTGTGTGTTGTCTGAACAACCCCTTTTTAATGTAAGACTAGTATTTATTAATTTCATAGTGTGACCTCAGTTCCTGTCATTATGTAAAGGAGGAAATCATATTTCCTTATTCTCTTTTTTTCCACATTAGTCACAATTTTATAGATGATTGTCATATTGCCTTTTAATCGTTTTTTTTCCAAGTTGAAAAATCACAGTATTTTTAATATCTGTGGATGATGATATATATCCTTAATTATGTGCATTGCCCTTCTCTGTATATTTCCCAGTTCTAATAAATTTTCGTGGAGTTGGGGCAGCCAGAACTGCAGGCGGTATTCAATGTATGGGCGCATATCATTAATTTATATACTGGCATTGTGGTCCTTTCTGTCTTAATTTCTTAATAGTCCCTAACATTGTTGGGATTTTTTTTCTACTGTCATTGTTCATTGAGCAGATGTTTTCAGAGTACCATTCACAAAGACTACAAGATCTCTTTCTTCAGTGGTTACAGCTAATTTAGATCCTGTCACTCTGTATGTATAGTTGAGGTTAGTTTTTCCAATATGCATTACTTTTCCTTTTATCAACCTCAAATTTCATCTTGCCATTTTGTTGCCCACTTATAGTTTTGTGAAATCCCATTGTAACTCTTTATAATCTTCTTGGGACTTCACTATCTTGAGTGATTTTGTATCGTCTATAAATTTTGATAACTGTTTCCCCTATTCCCAGATCACTTCTTATATGCTCAATAGGCCTGTACCAGTACAGACCCACGGGGGACACTACTATTTACTCTCTCCATTCTGAAAACTTAACATGTATTCCTATGTTTTATTTCCTATCTATTAACAGGCTATCACTCCATGAGAGAACATTCTTTCTTATTCCATGACAACTCACTTTACTTTAGAGCCTTTTGTGAGGGACCTTATCAAAGGCTTCTGAAAATATAAGTACAGTGTATCCACTGGATCCCCATTGTTTACATGCTTGTTGATCCACTGAACAAATTCTAATAGATTGGTGAGATGTGATTTCACTTTCCAAAAATCTTGTTGACTCTTCTCCAGCAAATTTTGTTCATCTATGTGTCTGAAAGTTTTGTTCTTTACTATCGTTTCAACCAGTTTTCCTAGTACTGAAGTCAGGCTTACTGGCCTGTCATTGCCAGGATCACCTCTGGAGTCCTTTTAAAAATTGATGTCACATTAGCTTTCCTACAGAAGCAGGTTTAAATGATAGACTACATTCCACATTTATCTGCTCTGCAATTTCATATTTGAGTTCTTTCATAATTCTTGGGTGAATACCATCTGGTTCTTGTGACTTATTGCTGTTTAACTTATAAATTAATTTGGAAACTTCCTTCACTGATACCGCAGAGTGGGAGAGTTCCTTATATATGGCACCTAAAGAAAAAGGTTCAGATGTGGACATCTACCTAGTATTCTCTGCAGTGAAGAATGATGCACAGTTCATTCAACTTCTGCACTTGTCTTCCTTGAGTGCTCCTTTAGCACATTGATCATCCATTGGCTCCACTGATTGGTTGGCAGACTTGCTGCTTCTGATGTTGATTAAAAGATTCTGTTCGTTTTTGGTTTTTTGACTAGCTGCTCTTCAAATTCTTTTGTTTTTGGTTGCATAATTATAATTTTACACATGACATGTGACACGTGACGTGCTTTTTTCTATTTTCTACAGTACGCTTTATCTTCCAGCTTTTGAAGCAGCAATAGGGAACCTCCAGCCTGTGGGCCACATGCAGTTCATTAGGGCTAGCCATTGAGGCTACGTCTACGCTGCAGAGTTTTTGCGCAAAAATTTGCAGAGCGTCCACATTACAAGCGCATTTTTGCACAAGAAAATTTACATTGTAAGAAGAGAGGGCTTTTTGTGCAACAGTTATTCCTCTTTCTATGAGGAATAAGCCTTTTTGCGCAAGAGCTCTTGCACAAAAAGGTGTGTGTGGATGGCAAACAGGGATTTTTTGTGCAAAAACAGTCTATCGGAAAAAGCACAAGTGCTCTGATGGCCATTCTGTTAATGGCAATCAGAGATTTCTTGAGCAAGAGCATCCATGCAGTGTGTATACTCTTTTGCACAAGAACTTTTTGCAAAAGATCTGTTCCACAAAAAGGTTGTTGTGCAAGAAGCCTGCAGAGTAGACGTAGCCTGAAGGGGCACCTGCTTGTGCTGCTTCCTACAGATTTCCTTGGACAGGAACGGTATACCATAGTCACTGAGAGCTATGTGGCTCTGCGTCTGTGGATGTTCAGATAACAAACCATCTGATGGCCCGCTAGCAGCTAGCCCTGGTGAATTGTATTTAACTGGCCTGCTGGAGATTGCCCATCCCTGTTAAAAGGATGCCTTTTTTCTTCTAGACATTTCTTTTAGTTTATTATTTAGCTGTGGTGGTCCCTTCCCCCTATCTTACTACATGTTATTGTTTTTTAAATTGTGGATACACATTTAATACCTCTGCTATTGAGGTTTTTTTTTTTTTAAGTTTCCATACACTCTGCAGGCATTTTATTTTTGTGACTGTATTTTTTTATATCTGTTTAACTAGCTTTTTCATTTTTATGTAGTTCCCCTTGGTAAAATGAAATGCTTTTTTGGGGGGTAATTCCCACCCAACAAGATATTAAAATGTAACTATATTATGACAGCTCTTATAAGTGTTATTTACCTCTTGGACCAGACCCTGTGTTCCACTTTGGGCTATATTAAGAATTGCCTCTCCTCTTGTGGATTCCAGAACTATCTGCTCCAAGAAGCAATCATGGATGGTGTCAAGATGCTATTTCTGTGTTTTGTCACCTCAACAGTAATAACTTCTGCCCAGTCTTAAACTATGTGTCTACAGCCAGTACATTCAAGCTAAAGCAGGGGTTCCCAACCTTTTTTGGTCCCTGTACCCTCTTGGCTTTCAGTAAACCTTCCTGTATCCCCTATTCAATATGAAAGGAAATAAATTCTACACTCTAGAATCCACAACTTTTTTCACTAATACTACTACTGTTTGAAT
Organism: Pelodiscus sinensis; assembly: GCF_049634645.1. Classification (NCBI taxonomy): domain Eukaryota; kingdom Metazoa; phylum Chordata; order Testudines; family Trionychidae; genus Pelodiscus; species Pelodiscus sinensis. The sequence continues at coordinate 275,153,243 of NC_134711.1, forward strand.
ATTTCAACTAGGATGATCTAGTTATTTACCAAATATTCCCCATACCCCCTTGACAAGCCTCTCATTCCCCCTGGGGGTACATGTACCCCAGGTTGAGAACCCCTGAGCTAGAACCTAATACTAGCATATATGACTATTATGTGAGTTCCTCCATAGAGGAGATACCCACAATTACCAAAAAATCAATGTCTTAATATTTTTTTCCTTCAAACAGCTGAAGCTATTATTTGATGTTTATACACTTCCTTTTTTTCTCCTACTGCTCATCCATCTCTTTTTCTCTTTTAAAAAAATCTTCTTTCCTCTTCTAATTTCTTTTTTTTCCTTTTTTTTTTTTATCAGCTGAAGGAATCCTAAGTCAAACTAAGTTTTACACTTCAGCCTGAGAGTGGTGACTTTTTTTCCCCTTAGACCAGCCATCTAAATTGTGAAAAGAAATATTTCTATATGTGTATTAACTGAGAATTTCATATGACAGTGTGTCATCTTATAAAACTGCAGATTTGTGGGATGAGGAAAAATAGGCTAGATTTATTTTATGGATAAGATATAATCCAACACATACATTAAAAGAGTTTGCATTGTTTCATTCACAAACACATTTTAAGTTGAATAACTGAAATTTTATGAAAACCTGTCAACTGCTGTGTCCATGTGACTGGGTTGTTTCCTATCTTACACACCACGTTTACAATTCCACTGGAACCTTAAGGCTATGTCTACACTACCAGGTTATTTTCAAATAAGGTATTTTGAAATAATAATTCCTGAAATAACTGAAGTAGGAATAAGACCCTCCGGAAAAGGGCACTTTTTCCGGAGGATCGGGGCCAGTCTAGATGCTCTTTTCCGGCTTTTTTAAAAGCCGGAAAAAAGCGGTGGACATTTTTATTTAAATCCCCCGCGGATTTCCCTACGACGACTCGTGAAATTTACATGCCCCTTCCGGAAAAGGGGCCAGTGTAGACGTAGCCTAACAGTCCTTCAGAGAACACTGACCCTCTAACTCCAGTTTCAGCGATCATAGCATGGTACATCTTCTCTGTTTTATGACTATCATATATATAGTAGCCCAGTGTCTGTGAGGCTGTAACGCCAAAATGCTGGCTGTTCCCTCCGGGGGGTGCTGTTGCCTGAAATGCTGGCTGTTCCCTCTGGGCAGCACATGCTGCGTGTGGGGCCCAAACGGCCGCTTGCTCCCCTGTGGCAGCCTGGATGAGCCGTGCAGAAGTCAGCCAAGCACCACGGCGGGAGGGGAAAGCGGGTGGGGTGGTGATGTGCAGTGTGACAGCGGCTCCAGGCCCCACCCCCTCGCCATGAATGTCACTGCCCTGCCCTCCTTTGCCTCCAACCAAGGCACTCGGCTGACTTCTGTGCCGCTCAGCCGGGCCGCTGCATGGGAGCAAGTGGCGCAAGTGGCCATTTGGGCTCCGCGCTCCACATGCAGCATTGGGAATGTTGAGTCCAAAAGGCCATTTGGACTCAGTGGTCCCCCGAGTGAGAGGAAGGAGGGGGAGGAGAGCTGAGAGAAAGAGAAGGGGAGGCAGCAGGAGGAGGAAAGAGACACGGAGTGAGAGACCGGAGGCTCAGGAGAGAAGAACGACATGGAGGAGAAACCTGAAAATCCCATCTTAAGACAGGCTAATTGGCTAGTTTTAATAGAAACGTTAAAATCAAATAATTGATGTCCACATGACCACACCATAGCCAGAGATTGATAGCACATAGCAGAGCTGGAGTCTCATTGTTACAACAGATTCAACTGCTTACATGGTACTTGAGACTGCCTGTTGACATGACAAATGACTGCAGTGGAGTGAGCTATCTCTGGCTCTCCCTGTCACTTGTCTCAGATTCCAGCAAACTAGCTCTATCTGGAATCTCTTTCTTCCCTCCTCACTCCCTCTGGATAGTGTATGCTGGCTTGTGTCTCCTGTTCTTTTACATTACTTTTCCTTCTTCTGTAGTCACCTTGAATGACATGGGTGCAAATGCACTTCTCACAACTTCTTTTATTCCCTCTTTCTAGTGTCTGTCTAATGTAGAGATGAAAAATCTCTAGCCCATGCTGTTTTTCAGGGTTATTCACTGGCAGACCACCAGACAAGTTTTGTTTACTGGAGCATCTGCAGACATGCTGCTCCCAGCTTCCACCCTGTGTCTAAACTAAATCTATTTTATCAAAAAAGTGATGTAAATTAGACCCTTGAAAGTGCAAATGAAGCCTAGATTTAAATTTCCCATGCTTCATTTGCATAATGGTGGCCGTGGTATTTAGAAGGGATCGAACAAAAATAAAACCCTTTTCCCAAAGAGATCCCCGCACCTGAGGTGATACAGCGAGCCACCCCACTACTCCTTCCAGTCATGATCCCCTCCCAGTCTTGATCCCCCATCCCAGTTCAGGATCCCCCCTTCCCCTGCCCACCTTTTCTTTATGTATAATCAATAAAGACTATTTCTGTTGTGAAAGCAAACAGTGTGTTTATTGGGAGGTCAGGAAAGGGGCAAGGGGAGGAGGTGAGAGGGGAAGGGAGAGAACCGAAAGGCAGAAGCCCCTGTTGGGGAGGTCCTGGGTAGAGTTACTGGGGAGCCTAAGGGAACCTCTCCCTCATAGCCTCCCTGATGTGCACCCTAGCCTGATGGGCCTGGTGGGTGGCAGCCATCCAGGGCTGCTCAAACACTCAGCCCTCACGGCCAGTGTGCAGTAAGCAAAGCAAATATGGTAGGTGTCCAGATTGGCTTACTGGGGAAGTCCTTGCTGAGCTTAAACACAAAAAGGAAGCTTACAAGAAGTGGAAACTTGGACAGATGACTAGGGAAGAATATAAACAAATTGCTTGAGACTGCAGGGGAGTTATCAGGAAGATGAAAGTGCAACTGGAATGGCAGGCTTTTTCGAAAGATCCTTTAAAAAATGAGGAGTACAGGATCTTTCGAAAAAGCCTGCCGTTTTCGAAAGAACTGCGTCTAGACAATGGTTTTACTTTTGAAATGGAGCTTTTTCAAAAGAGCACCATGATGTGATTATGCAAATGAAGCATGGGATATTTAAATCCTTGCTTCATTTCACTTTCTAAGTGCCTCATTTACATCCCTCTGCTGACAGAGGCTATGTCTAGACTGCAAGCCTCTTTCGAAAAAGAGCATCTAGACTACAATCAGTTCTTTAGAAAAAGCAAGTCGCTTTTTCGAAAGAGAGCACCCAGGCAGTCTGGATGCTCTCTTTAGAAAAAGCACAGTTTGCATTACATAGCGCCTTTTTTCAAAAGAGCATTTTAGAAAAAAGGCGTTATTCCTTATAAAACGAGGTTTTCTGTGGTCGAAAAAACTGCTGTGTTCTTTCTATTTACTTTTGAAAAAATGCAGCAGCAGTCTAGACACGGGAAGTTTTTTTGAAAAAAGGTCACTTTTCAAAAAAAACCTGTAGTCTAGACACACCCAGCATTAGAGACAAATAATGTCTCCAGCAATCAACTTGAGTACCTCAGCTGACCACTAGATATTGCAATGGGAAGAGGGTAACCTTTTCTATGGAGTCCACAAAGCACACCTGCATATGCTACTCCAACCGTTTGGCTAAAATAGCACATACAGTTCTCACATACCCACTCTAGAGAGAGAAAGGAATGGAGTCATGTTTTCTGAGGCAGTTCTTCTAATCCACATCCATTCTCTTCAGGCATGCCCTTTGTGCAAATCTTCTGCAGAACTGGGCTTCAGCTTTCTTATATTCTAGTGTTTCCCAAATGGTGCTCCACGGAACCCTGGGGTTCTGCGAAGTGGAACTCGGGGTTCCAGAAAAAAATTCTGCTCCCCTGCCCCTGCAGAACCTGTAGGCAGCTCCATGGGGCTTTGCCAGAGAGGATGGGCTTCTGGGGGCACGTGGTTTGGCCGCTTCACCACCCACTGTGGCTGCCTCACTCCCGTGCACAGCGCAGCCCCATCTCACCCTGCAGGACTGCCCTATCCTGGTGCCTTGCAGCTGCTTCCTCCTCATGTGCAGGCAGTAGCATTTACAGTGGCGGCGGCTGCTGCTGCTGCTGCTGCTGGGAGGGGAAAAGGGAGGAGTGGCCAGAGCCGAGGAACGGCTTTCGAACCTCAGCATGTTTTTTACTTGCTGCCTGCATGGGAACTCACCTCGTGCTCTACTCTACTGATACCCCCCCCCCCCCCGGATGCACTTGGGCTCACTGCCCCCATGTGCTGCTGCTCTCTCTCCCCTGCGCCCCTCCTCAGCCTGCTCAGGAAATGGCAGAGTTTGATCTGGCGGGGAAGGTTGGAGTTTCTACACGCTCCCCTCCCCCTGCCCTGCCAGCGGGAACCATGGCCTGGTGCTGCAGCTGCGCTGGGTTCCCCGCTGCATGGGCGGGGGGGAAAGACTGAGCTCTACCCTCCTTCCCTCCCCTCCAAGAACAAGAGCATGCTGCCTGGAGGCTTTCCCTGCTGCAGCAGGGTGCCAAGCCAGGTAAGCGTCTCCCCTCATGCCCAGACCCACACCCATATCCCCCTCACTCTCCTCCCCCCCGCCAAGAGCCTGCATTCCCAGCTTGCTCAGACACCTTGCCCCAAGTCCCTTCTTGTACCCTCCCTCCTGACCAGACACCCTGCCCCAAGTCCCCTCTTGTACCCTCCCTTCTGGCCAGTGTGGCAGGGAATTGCCCTGCACTGGAACTTTAAGAGGCTGGGAGCTGGAGTGAAGGAGGGAAGCCCAGCTGAGGCAGCTAATGAGGGACCAGCTGGAGGCCATATAAAGCAACTCCTGGAAGGAGGAGAGAGACCTGACCTGTCGGCCTGCAATGAGAAAGGCTTCAGCCTAGCAAACCCAGCCTACCTGGCCTGAGGCCCAGGGCTGCAAGGAGGCAGTCATGGAGGGCGGGGTTCACATGGAGGCATCCCTAAAAGGCTGGGCTTCAAGGAGGCATCCACAGTTTGCAAGGAGGCAGCTGTGGTAGGCTGGGGGAGTTTGAGCCAGGGAAGCCCCAGGCCATAAGTCCTGAAGGCAGGGTTGCAGGAGGCAACCAGACAGGCAGAGGCACACCCTTGGCCAGGGAGAAGTGGCCGAGAGAGACTGCAGCCTGCCCAGAGGGGCTAGTGAGGGACTGGCAGTGGGCCACTGAGGCCGGGAACATGCTGAGGAACTGTGTGTTCCAAGAGGGAGCTGGGTGTTCCCGGGAAGAACTAGGGGTCCTAGGGAATAGGGAGGACCCTGGAAGGAGGACTGAAGGAAGAACAATGACTCCCTCCCAAAAAAGGGGGCACAGACCAAGATCGGAGTGGTCACTGCCGGAGGGCAGTGCCTTGAAGAGTAACACCTCATCCAAAGGGGACGCATCAGCATTGGAGCAGCTGGTTACTTCCCCAAAGCTACCCTGACAGAAGAAGCCGTGTGGAAAGTGAGCCAACCCATTACATCAGGCACCCTGCCCCAAGACACCTCTTGTACCCTCCCTCCTGACCAGACAATTCTTCCCCAAGCTTTCTCCTGTACTCTTCTTCCTGGCTAGGACATTACAGATCATCTTTGTGATTTATACACAAACATCATGAAGTATTTTCCAACCATAAATGACAACAATAACTGGATTTGAAATCCATTAAGTAGAACAGGAAAGCCAGTCAGTTTTTCTATTCAAGATTATGAAAACCTAATCAAAATCACTTCAGATGGCCAATTAATACAAAAATTTAAAGAAGTTTATCTGATTATGTTTTGGGGCAGCTTATGTCAAGAATATTCAGCTTTATCAAGACGTGCAATTTGTCATTTGTTAACCTTCACCAGCACATACTTGTGTGAAACTGGGTTCTCAAATTATGCAGCAACAAAAACAAAATACAGAAATCAGCTGAATGCAGCACCAGTTATTCAAATCCAACTCGTTAGTATTAAACAAAATATAAAAAGAATTTGCCAAGAAAAGAAGAAAAATTACTCTTCACTTTGGAAACTGCCAATATAATTCATATTCATTTTTTAGCTTTATTTTTTTGTACACATGATGGCTGTGTCTAGACTAGCAAGTTTTTCCGCAAAATCATCTGCTTTTGTGGAAAAACTTGCCAGCTGTCTACACTGGCTGTTTGAATTTCCACAAGAACACTCACTATCTCATGTAAGATCGTCAGTGTTCTTGCGGAAATACTGTGCTGATCCCGTTTGGGCAAAAGCCCTCTTGCGCAAATCATTTGCGCAAGAGGGCCAGTGTAAACAGCACAGTACTGTTTTCCGCAAAAAAGCCCCGATCGTGAAAATGGCGATCTGGGCTTCTTAGCGGAAAAGCGCGTCTAGATTGGCCACGGACGCTTTTCCGCAAACAGTGCTTTTGCGGAAAAGCGTCCTGCCAATCTAGACGTGCTTTTCCGAAAATGCTTTTAACGGAAGACTTTTCCATTAAAAGTATTTCCGGAAAATCATGCCAGTGTAGACATAGCCTAAATGTGATTTTTGTTTTTAAATATTTGGTATTAAACTAAATGTTGATCTCATGACCTTATTTAGCATGTGTTCATTATTATTATCTTTATTTATTTGGTGTGTGTGTGTGTGCTGTGGCATTCTGCTCAGGCAGCTTTTTTTTTTTTTTTTTTTTTCTCGACAAGCTTTCCCTAGGGATTCCTCAAAATTCTTCTGAGTTTAAAAGGGTTCCGTGGACAAATAAAATTGGGAAACACTGTTATACTCCATCAAATGTTGGTTTCTTTCTACAGTGTACAATGAGAAATGCATGGGTTATTTTGCAATACCTCTCTCAAATGAAGGAAAATAGTGTTTGCTCTTCCATGCTTTGAGATTGATTAATATTTTAACTGGGAAACATTTTACCCATCCAAAATGGAGCATCTGGTTTACTATGTTCTCTGGAAACAAGGGAAGTCTTTCTTCCCCTGCTTTGCTAGGGAAATTAATGTGGGAATATGCAGAGAAAGGGAAATTAATTTAAAGAAACATTTGTGTAATCCCACCCATAAACTGGGAGTGAACAAAATCATACTATTGGGATCACACTGAACAGACTTCCCTAACTATCTATTTAATACACTTAGCAGATGTTTTGCCATAACATATCTTGTCTCTCTAGTAAAGTTTATTTATACATTCCCTAACCTATCTTTTTTCATTGCCAAGTTGAGATTTAAACCATTTACTCATGTGGTTTTCTTAATGTGAAGAAACTTGTGGGCATTAATGCATCCAGTTTTAATTGAAATATTTGCATTCCCAGTTACATGCCTGCTCATAACATTATCTACAGTAATTGTTGTCATGTGCAGTATATGTAACAATACAGTCTTGTATAGCTACCAGGAACAGTAGTTTAGCTTTCACATCAATTTGTCTTTATTGTGTCAGACTATCCTATTTTAATTTACTATCCTTTTAAAATGCATATTTTCACTGCTGTCTTTCCCTTAGGCCAGTATTTGTTATCACCCTACTTTAGTTTTTCTCATAATTTACATTATTTTAACATCTGTTCTATCAATTTTGTCTGTGCTCACTATTAATGTTACACTATCTTCTTTCTTTGTGGTGTTATTTATACATGGGCTGAAAGAGCAGTACATGTATTCCTACTTTTTCACATCTTCCTTCATCCTGTTTTAAGGTTTATGTAGGTCACTATGCAATATGCTAATGTAAGGTACAGTACTGTGAAAATTCAGAGGCAGTACCCCAATATCAGAATATTGCTCATTTGCAGAATTATTTACCCATATACATATCTCAAAGTCAGTGCAAATGATAAACAGAGATTGGCTGGAGAGACAGTTTTCATATCTGCAAACAGATTAGGTTTAGACTGCAATTTGTAATTTAAGTTCTTAAATCCGAGCCACATTCAAACCCCATTGATCTCATAGGAAAGACAGTATATGAATGTTTTTGCAACCAGGAAAATGTTACAAGATGTTCTGAACTCAATCAAGGTAGGATTTATAGTGATCATCTAAGAAACTTGGAGGTAACATTATATATGGAGCTCGTGAATTGGTTCTGGAAAGGTACAGGAATTTATAATTGTATATCTCTCAGTGGTTTTCCTGAGTTCTGAACTAGCTGGAATCTAGTGTATAACAGAGATGACAAATTCCCTGTGACTAAGTTTTTGTGTGAGAGGGAGGGGTCTAATTTACTGACAAACTGAAGGCAGTAGAAAGTATTTTGTCAACATTGCTATTTAAGAGAAGGGTTGACTTCAATAAAATTCTGAGATAACACATTACTTTGAAACATGGAGTACAAATTCCCTCAGTAAATGGTCAGGTCAGTGTCTTGGCTAGCTAGGCTGTGTCTTTGAAGTATATTTCCCTCTTAGAAGGAACAAGTCACCATTAGTTTCTTTTCTCTGAAATTTGAAGGAAGATTATCTAATGGGTCATTAGGGAGTGGATATGTATGAAAATTGCCTTTTTACACCTACTGCTGTGCTAGCACATATTGAGGGCTTTAAACTGTAATATTTGTATTCAGCCCCTGAAAATATTGCAACATTTCCACAACAAAATATACCAACATGTTTACTAAAACATTCATTAAAATGCGTCAGACAGGTGGCCTTGTTAGTCTGTTTCGGCTAAAAACGAGAAGACCTATGGTACCTTAAAGACAAAATTTATTTGGGAATAAGTTTCCGTGGCCTGGAACACACTTAGTCAGATGCCCAGGACAGCTTATGCCTAAATAAATTTCTTAGGGTATGTCTACACTACGGCACTATTTTGAATTAACTTAATTCGAAATAGTTAATTCGAATTAAGCTCATTCGAAATAACGCATCTACACACAAAATCTATTTCAAAATAGCATTTCCCTATTTCGAAATAGCGCGTCCACAATGATTGGATTCTGGATCACATTTAAGGGCAGCTGAAACTGGTTCCAGCAGGGCATCAGGTCAGTAGTTGCTTTGTGTGGCTGCTGTCTGAGGCTATCTGAGTCTCGTGCTTAAAGGGACCCCACTGGGCAGCTGGTTTTCAGCTTTCCCACTTGCTTGACTACCTCACTGAGGGACAGCAAGGTGTTTTCTCTGCGTTCTTTGGTCGCTTTCACTTGGGACACCACAGCACTCGACACCATAGAGCTAGAGCTGCCCCGGGCACTCTGGTGCTCATTCTGAATGTGTTGCTGCAAGTCTGGCAGCAATTGCTGGAGACTGCCTGGCACCATCTGCTGCAGGGCAGCCCCCTGGCCCTCCCTCTGCCCCACCTGGGGGCTGTGGAGGAGCAACAGCAGCATCCAGATGCTGGTGTTCCCCGCCGCATATGGTGTCTGGATACCTGCAGCGACTGGTGGAACCACATTGTCCTGGAGCACTGGGGAGACAAACAGTTGACCCAGAACTTCAAAATGAAGAAGGACACCTTCCTCGAGCTCTGTGAGTGGCTTGCCCCTGCTCTTCAGTGATGGGACACATGCATGAGGCCCGCCATTCCCCTCCACAAGCAGGTGGCCATCACCCTATGGAAGCTCTCCACGCCGGATAGCTACCAATCCATGGGGAGGTGTGGGGAGATCCACCGTTGCAGCGTTGCTCATGCAGGTACGGCAGTCACCAGCCACTGGGCCAGGAATGGGGGCTGCAAGGAGGAGATGGGCTGGCAGTATTTTAAAGAAGCCTTATTGAAGGCACAGAAAGAAACCATCCCGATGCGTAGCAAGAGAGGCAAACATGGTAGGAGACTGGATTGGTTTACAGGGAAAACCCTTGGTGAACTTAAGCACAAAAAGAAAGCTTACAAAAAGTGGAAACTTGGACAAATGACTAGGGAGGGGGATAAATGTATAGCTCGAGAATGCCAGAGGGTTATCAGAAAGGCGAAAGCGCAACTGGAATTGTGACTCTGGAAAGGTTTCTATAGGCATGTTAACAAGAAGAAGGTGATCAGAGAGGGTGTGGGGCCTCTACGGGATGAAAGAGGTAACCTAGTGACAGATGATTTGGGGAAAGTTGAAGTACTCAATACTTTCCTTGCCTCTGTCTTCACGGACAAGGTCGGCTCCAGGACTAATGTGCTAAGTGACGCAAGATGGGATGAAGATGGACAGTCCTTGGTGGGTAAAGAACAGATTAGGAATTATTTAGAAAAGGTAAACGTACACACATCCATAGGTCTGGACTTAGTGCATCTGAGGGTACTGAGGGAGTTGGCAAATGTCATTGAGGAGCCTTTGGCCATTATCTTTGAAAAGTCGTGGAGATCGGGAAAGATCCCGGATGATTGGAAAAAGGCAAATGTAGTGCCCATCTTCAAAAAAGGAAAGAAGGACGATCTAGGGAATTATAGGCCAGTCAGTCTTACCTCGGTTCCTGGAAAAATCATGGAAGGGATCCTTAAGGAATCCATTTTGAGGCACTTGGAAGAGAGGGAAGTGATTAGGAATAGTCAGCATGGATTCACAAAGAGAAAGTCGTGCCTGATCAATCTGATTAGCTCCTATGATGAGGTAACTGGCTCTGTGGATGTGGGAAAGTCAGTGGATGTGATATACCTTGACGTTAGCAAGGCTTTTGATACGGTCTCCCACAATATTCTTGGCAGCAAGAATATTGGGAATGTGGATTGGATAAATGGACAGTAAGATGGATAGAAAGATGGCTAGAAGGCCGGGCCCAGCATGTAGTGATCAATGGCTCGATGTCATCATGGCAGTCGGTTTCTAGTGGAGTGCCCCAAGGTTCGGTTCTAGGACCGGTTTTGGTCAATATCTTTATTAATGAGCTTGATGAGGGGATGGATTGCACCCTCAGCAAGTTTGTGGATGACACTAAGCGAGGAGGGAGGTAGATACGCTTGAAGGCAGAGATAGGGTCCAGAGTGACTTATACAAATTTGAGGATTGGTCCACAAGAAATCTGATGAGGTTCAACAAGGACAAGTGCAGAGTCCTGCACTTGGGACAGAAGAATCCCAACCATTGTTACAAGCTGGGGACCAACCACTTAAGTAGTAGTGCTGCAGAAAAGGACTTGGGGGTAACAGTGGATGAGAAGCTGGTTATGAGTCAACAGTGTGCCCTTGTAGCCAAGAAGGCTAATAGCATATTAGGTTTCATTAAGAGGAGCATTGCCAGCAGATCGAGATAAGTGATTATTCCCCTTTATTTGGCTCTGGTGAGGCCACATCTGGAGTATTGTGTCCAGTTCTGGGCCCCCCACTTCAAAAAGGATGTGGACGCATTGGAGAGGGCCCAGCAGAGGGCAACCAAAATTATTATGGGGCTGGAGCATATGACTTATGAGGAGAGCATGAGGGGTTTGGGTCTGTTTAGTCTGCAGAAGTGAAGAGTGAGGGGGGATTTGATAGCAGCCTTCAACTTCCTGAAGGGAGGTTCCAAAGAGGATGGAGAGAGGCTGTTCTCAGTAGTGACAGATGGTAGAACAAGGAACAATGGTCTCAAGTTGTGGTGGGAGAGGTCCAGGATGGATATTAGGAAAAACTATTTCACTAGGAGGGTGGTGAAGCACTGGAATGGGTTACCTAGGGAAGTAGTGGAGTCTCCATCCCTAGAGGTGTTTAAGTCTTGGCTTGACAAAGCCCTGGCTGGGTTGATTTATTTGGGATTGGTCCTGCCTAGAGCAGGGGGCTGGACTTGATGACCTTCTGAGGTCTCTTCCAGCTCTATGGTTTTATGATTCTATGAGTCTACTAAGGTAGAAAGTATAGGAATACTACTAGAATACACTTTTAATGTGGATGCAGCAATACCAGCAAAGCTGTGCATTGTACAAACCACACCTACGAGCAAAACAAGCTAGACTGGTAAAAGAGCAATGCTGACAGCACAAATACATCTAAACTGCCTATACAGCAATGACAGGGCACAGCTCTTCACACCCTGACAAGCATAGATATGTTGGCAGAAGCCTTAGATTAATTGAGTTTGAGGTAAAAACGGGCCATTGTTTAGTTTGACCATCTGTATGTCACAGGCCACCTATACTACCTAGCACCAAAACACTATACCCACCAAAAGAAATGAGACACAATTAATGATACTCACAGAAAACTAGATTATTATGTGCCACAGGAGGAGAATAAGGCAGATTGTTCTTTCGGCCACTACAGTGGCAGGGAAATGATTAAAATAAATATATCCAGATGATCTGGGCAAGGTACCCTCACCCACACACTACAGAAAACAGAAAACAAACAGAAAACAAAAAAAACAAAGAAAAGAAAAGAAAAAAAAAACAACTCTAGGAAGTCACGGTCAGTCTGACCTGGGAGAATTTCCTTCCGAACCCCACATATGGTTATCAGTTTGCTTGTGAGCAATAACCAATCAGCCAAGTATTAAAGAGAGAAAATGCTTAGTGTCACCTCAGACCTATGGCCTACTCAGTCCAATGTCCCATCTCCAGCCATTGTTATCCATGATGCCTCAGAGAAAGGAGACCAAAAACAACTTCCATCAAACATTTGAGGAACAATGCCCATGCTAAGCTCTGTCAGTGTCTGATTGAAACCTTGTAACATGAGATAGTCATCTAGGGTCTTTAGAAACTTTACCCAATGGCTGTGTCTACACTGGGCCACTTATTCCGGAAAAGCAGCCGCTTTTCTGGAATAACTTGCCAGCTGTCTACACTGGCCACTTGCTTTTCCGGAAAAGCAATGATGATCTACTGTAAAATTGTCAGTGTTTTTCCGGAAAAACTATGCTGCTCCCGTTCAGGCAAAAGTCCTTTTCCGGAAAAACTGTTCCAGAAAAGGGCCAGTGTAGACAGCACAGTAGTCTTTTCTGCAAAAAAGCCCCGATCGCGAAAATGACAATCGAGGCTTTTTTCCGAAAAAGAGCGTCTACATTGGCCACGGACGCTTTTCCGGAAAAAGTGCTTTTCCAGAAAAGCATCCTGCTAATGTAGACGCGCTTTTTCCAGAAATACTTATAATGGAAAACTGTTCCGTTTTAAGCATTTCCGGAAAAGGGTGCCAGTGTAGACGTAGCCTTTGTCTTTATATGAAATCCTATAAATTATCCGTTAAGCAAAGGCTGGTCAAAACATTTCAAAGAAAATATTTATCTTTGGAAATTCAGGTTGTAATGAAATGGTACTTTTCTATGGCACAAGATAAATTCTGGCAATCTGACATTCAGAAAATTATTAAGAACCATCCACCTGGGCCACCAGAGTGGTTCTTGAAAGATGTAGTTCTAGGTTCCACATGCCCCTGTTTTCCCCTATGCAACGTGTGCCCATAACACCCCAATCAAACTTTAGCTCCCATAATGCAATGTGCAGATTTGTATTCTGCAACAAGTTTCAATACTTTTACTTTTTATTCCAAATGGTCATGAAAACAATTGTCAAAATACATCATTTCCCAAATGATGGAAATTTCATTTTCAAGCATCTCTAGTTTTAAACTCTTGCCCTAATAGTTTATCCTGATGGGCACACCCTAGCAGAGAGAACAACAGAAGCAACAGCTGCAGGCATGGGAAAAGTGTGTGTGACAACCTTACCTCCTTCCATCTGTTCTGGGGTGATTAGGTCAGTCCTCAAGTAGGCTTTGCATGAGAAAGCAGGATGTGGACTCAGCAGTTATGTCTACACTGACGCTTTTTATCGGAGCACAATTTGCATACCTTTTTCTGATAGTTTTGTCAGAAGAGGCTTTTCTGAAATTTGGCCCATCTAAACTGAGCAAAATTTCAGAAAAAACCTCCTCCTTCAGAAAAGTCCTTCTTTCTCATGGCACAAAGAAGACAGAGCTTCCAAAAGAGCATGTCTGCTCTCCCACAAAAAATGTCGGAAGAGTAGACGTGTTCTCTGAATGCAGCAGAGTTTTTCCAGGATACCTCTGGTATGCTGGAAAAACTCTGTAGTTTAGACATAGCCTGGGAAGTGCAGTACTGAGATGTCCATATACCATATTATGAAATGAGCAACAGTATGTTATAAATGAAACTACATGAAATATCTGAATGAAGTGTTAAAAGCGTGCCAACGGCTGTTACGATTTTTATATGTAATTCTACATAGTCAATAAGTTTTCATTGATACATTTACTGTGTAACATGAGCTGGGGTTCTGGATGTAAAGAGGATGGCCATAAAATCAAAAGTAAGGCTCAAAACTGAAGAAAGCAGAAGAATTAGAGTCAAAGGAGTTTGGAAACTTCTCTTATCTTCACTCCCATTGTTTTTTGAATTTTGTATTGCAAATAAAGGGAGGCCAATTGATTGCTAACACAAAAAGGGGTGTGTGTGTGGAATGATGTCCTAATCCTGTCTAAAAGTGAAACCAATCTTGAAATTAAACCTTTTTTAGACATTTAAAAAACTTTTTTTTTCTCATCTTTGTGCATTGTTATGCTTGGGTTAAGACTGTAAACAAAAGTGATGATTTCTAGATGAGAAGCTCCTTTTATGGTATTTTCAAATACTATATTGTGAAGGACTCATTGAACTAGCCTTGCTTCTGTGAGTATCCCAACTTGACAGATCCAAAACATTCAGTTACACACTGAAGTGGTTAAGATCACCCTAACATTTGACCCTCTTGAAATTCTGATGTAATAATGAGTAATAGAAAGAGGAGAATTAAAAGTAAGATGCATAAAAATTCTTGTGAAGAAATATCAGGAATAGTTGCCGGTGAGGTGACTATAATTAAGGACCTGTCTGTCAAACTTTCCTCTGCCACCACAGTTTAGCATTAATAACATATGCATATAAGCAACTGCATCACTCCAAGAATGTACCTATGAAACTAGTCTGGAAAAACTGTGAGAAAAGCCTAAAAATATATGAGAAAAAGTTGAGACTTACTGGGAGAAACAAAGACATAAGCCTTGTCTGAACATAAGGTGTGAAACATAATGGCACGTGAGATAAATTAAGAAATTTGATAGGAAGGTGTGATCTCATTTGTCTCATCTATTTCTCCTTTAGTGAATGAGCAATAGAACAGAAATAAATGAGCTGGGGTGAGATCTCCCATTTTCAAATGGATAAATCAAATTATAATATACTTAACTTGTTTGAAATTAAATCAGATGATAAACAATCAGTTTGTAATCAGAATTTCTTATGAAAATCAATTTCTTTGTGTTTTTCATGTAAATATTTGATATATTATAATATAGCAGATAACAGAAAATTGAATGGAAGATTATGACTGAAAATAACATAATTACTGAAAGCGACCTTTGTACAATCAATTAATCATAGTGAATTAAAAAATTCTGTAGCGCTCAGAAAGGTAACCAGCCAATTACTCATTCTTGTTTACAAGTTGGGAAATACTGTATTTTAAGTAGATGTGTTATATGTTCCATATTATATTTAATAATTTGACTAAATTTGAGCTCTGGAGTAGATTCATATAGATAGAGTTCAGTAAATCTTTCTGTAATGGAAACATGTTTTCCTGGCTTTCACATCTCCTTTGTTAAAACTCTTAGAAGAGAATGTTTTCCTTTGAAAGAAATGGAAAAGCAATCTTCCTTATATCTGAGCCTTTATAGTATTCTATCTCCCAGATAACATGCTTGAAATAACTGATGTCAGGTTGTACATCAAGCAAACAAGCAAAAGAAATAATGGCAAAGGGGACATCTCGGAAACTGTTAGAATTAATATAATAATGGTTATCCCTGCAAAAGCAGAGCTAAAGTGTTGTTGATTTTTTTTTATATATTTTTATTACTTCTTTACCACAGAAGTATGAGACATGATTCCAGTGGAGGAGTCAAAACATTTGAGATGAATTGCTTATATTCCCAAATATGTTTGTTGTTTATTATTTATATTAAAGTAGCACACTAAATGTGCTAGGCTTTCTACAGACATATAGGCTTTTCCTGGCCAATTCTCAAGGTCATTTGAGATTATTTAATTTTCTTTATTTAGCTGAATTAAAATCAGTGGTACCTGTAAAGACTCAAACTATGTGTAACACAGTGTAATTGTTGCCATTGAGGTCTCAGGATGCGAGAGAAACATGGTGAGTGAGGTAATATCGTACATTGAACTAACTGCCATTGGGGAGACCACCTTAAACTGTGTTTTGTTTTGTTATGTTTATTTTTAATTTCCTTCTATTGCCTTTCAGAAAAGTGAAGTACTGTTGTTTTGGGGTGGGGCCATAACAAAAAGAGACTGAATTGCTTTTCCCCACAATGACTGGTTGAAGCTTGGGATAACACTTCATAACCTTGTATGCAATTTTGTCAACAAAGCAACATGGCTCCCTTTATTATTCTAAATCCTGTTGTCCTTACTCTTTTTGTATTAATCTCTTACTAAGGAAAACTACCATCATATTTATGAGTAAGGGCCTCAGAATATGTCCCTAAGAGGAGTTCTGTTGCTAAAATCCATACAACTCTGAAAAGTAATTCCTCAATTCCTTAAGGTATGTCACCACTGCAGCTGGGAATATGCTTCCCAACCCAGATAGGCAAATGGGTGATGGCATAAACTAGCCATGACAATATTGAGGTGACTAGCCCATTCCGCAATATGCACACTGCTATTTTAGCCCACTATTTTTATCTTGAGCAGAGCTAGCGTGTGTCTGGCTAGCAGGGTTGGAAGACCTGTTCCCTTACTGTCATTGGTCATCTACACAGCATATGGGCAATGTCATTCCCAGCATGGTATTAATGTATAATAAGTAACATGGTGGCCATCATGGGGGTTGACAAAGGCTAACTGCCTCCATAGAGTCCTATCCAATCACCTATGTACACAGGTGTCTGGCCCAGCTTCTGCCTCTGGTGCCATAGTCATACTGCTATTTTTAGGCACTAGCTTAAGCAGAGCTAGTGCATATCTGTGTACCTGGACTGGAAATTATAGTTCCCAGCTGCTGTGTAGACATACCAATATATGTTCACTTATCTAAAAAGCTATCTTCATGTCAGCACGAAATGACATTCAAAGAAAGGCCTCTAGAAAGGGTATTGTATATTTTCCTGCAAAATCTGTTTTCTTTGGTAAAGGATTCAGCTGGTTTTCTCTGCAGTATTATATTGATTCTACCTATTGCTTTCTTTTCTAAGGTTAATTTTATCATTCTATAATTCCTCTACATTCAGAGTAAATGGTTGATCATGAAATATTTCACAGACAGCTTAATAGAATTAGGGTAGGTCTACACAGCAGGACTATTTCGGAATACCAGAAGTATCCTGAAATAGCTACCCCATGTATTTTGAACATGCTCGCTATTTCAAGATAAGTCTCGAAATAGCAGATGCACCATTCGGCATCCCTGTAACCCTTGTTCCACGAGGGTTAAGGGATTTCTCGAAATAGTGTGTTATTTTGTAATTTGATGCTGTGTAGACATGCCAAATTTCAAAATATGCTAGTTCAAAATTCAATCAAAATAAGATATGCAATTGCATAACACAAATTGCGTATCTTATTTTGAATTTAGGGTGCCGTGTAGATGCACCCTTAGGGTATGTCTACACTACAGCACTAATTCGAACTAACTTAATTTGAATTAGTTAATTCGAACTAAGCTAATTCAAACTAGTGCATCTAGACCTAAAAACTAGTTTGAATTAGCGTTTTGCTAATTCGAACTAGCATGTCCACATTGAGTGGACCCTGAACCGAGGTTAAGGATGGCCGGAAGCAGTGCTGGCAGGGCATCAGATTAGGACTTAGAGTGTGGAGCTGCTGTCTCAGGCTAGCCAAGGGCTGTGCTTAAAGGGACCCGAACTCCACCCCGGACAGACAGTTCTCAGGGGTTCCCCGCTCGCTTGTCTAACTCGATGAGGGACAGCAAAGAAGTCTTGGCTTGGAGTGCCCTGAATGCCCACACTTGGCACATCACAGCACTCGGCCATCAGCCTGGCTGCACTTGCCGCAGGCTGCCATCCTGGGGAGGGTCAATCGGGGGGCTGCAGGAGAGCTTCCACCCCGAGGAGCCCGCAGAGCCACCCTAGTCCTCCCCATCGGGGGCTCATAACCCATTCCTCCCTCACCTCCTTCCACTTACCCCTCCCTAGCCCCCCTTCCTGATGTACAAAATAAAGGACACGTGTGTTCAAAAATAGAAACTCTCTTTATTGACCAAAACTCAGGGAGACTGGGAAAAGGAGGCGGGAGAGGGGAAGAGAGAGGGTGGGAGAGGGGAGGGCAACTAAAATGATCAGGGGTTTGGAACAGGTCCCATATGAAGAGAGGCTAAAGAGACTGGGACTTCTCAGTTTAGAAAAGAGGAGACTGAGGGTGGATATGATAGAGGTCTATAAAAGCATGAGTGGTGTGGAGAGGGTGCATAAAGAAAAGTTCTGCATTAGTTCCCATAACAGAAGGACTAGAGGACACCAAATGAAATGAATGGGTAGCAGGCTTCAAACTAATAACAGAAATTTCTTCTTCACAAAGCAAATAGTCAACCTGTGGAGCTCCTTGCTGCAGGAGGCTGTGAAGGCTAGAACTATAACAGAGTTTAAAGAGAAGTTAGATAAATTCATGGAGGTCCATGGAGTGGTTTTAGCCAGGGGATAGAAATGGTGTCCCTGGCCTCTTTTTTGGAAGGCTGGAGATGGATGGCACGAGACAAATGGCTTGGTCATAGTTTTCGGTCCATCCCCTCCGGGATAGCTGGTGTTGGCCGCTGTCAGCAGACAGTCTCCTGGGCTAGATGGACCTTTGGTCTGACCCAGTACGGCCATTCTAAGCTCAGGGCTCAGGGTCGGGGGTCTCAGTGGACCATCTTGATTTTCATGCCAACCTGCTCCTGGGTGGCTAGGCTGGCAGCTATCCTGCCCTAGACGGCCCCTTTCCTGTGCCTAGTGCGGAGGTTGTGGATGAGGTCTAGACCAGGCGGGCGCCCACCTCTTGCAGCCCCGGGCAGGCTCCTGGGAGCCGGCAGCCTGGTCTTGGGAAGAGGCAGAGGGCTGGGTGGCAGCGGGTGGCTAGTTCGTGCCGTGCCAGGTGCAGGGTCTGCTGGCTGGGTGCTGGCAGGCTTGCACCTGGCACGGGCACCATAGCCAGACCGTGCCCCTTTAAGGGCTCCGGGGCCGGGAGGGGGGCAGAAGAGTTTCCCTGGTTGTGCCCAGAGTGGCCACCAGGGCAAGCTGGGGAGGGCTAGCCTCCCACTAGTTCGAATTAAGTGGCTACACAGCCCTTAATTCGAACTACTTAATTTGAACTAGGCGTTAGTCCTCGTAGAATGAGGTTTTCCTAGTTCGAATTAAGCGCTCTGCTAGTTCGAATTAAGTTCGAACTAGTGGTTTGTATGTTAGCGCCTATCAAAGTTAATTCGATAGGCTGTTAGTTCGAATTAACTTTGTAGTGTAGACATACCCTTAGAGACTTAAAGGATAGAAGCAATCATCATGATAATTTAATCTATCTTTCTGAATATCACAGGCCACAGAACCTCAGCAAACCACTCATATTTCTGGGTGAGTTACTGAACTCCTCAAATTATACAATTCAACAAATACTATCGTTCAAATCAGCTGCATTAGGATCTATGCTTTAATCAGTTCCTTACTCACCTTTTGATTGTTGTGTTAATGTTCCACTTGTCCAATTTAACTAATAATTTCCCAACTTTTTTCCTATGTGATTTTGTTTTGTCTAGTGATTCATCATTTCAGTTGACAAAGGAAGGTATTGTCATTGCAGCCTGAGTTCTATATTCTCAAGCCTGTATATTCTATATCAGTTCATTCTTCTCTAAAAATTTTTTAAAAGTCCATACGAGGACAACTGTGCGTCATCAGCAGAAAATAAGGCTGTAGTCTGCCCATAGGATCAATTGTGGTCAATGAAGTACTTCCATATTCATCCCTATCTTACTAACAGAAACATTTGGCCAAACATGTTAAATGTAACAATGCAGACCAAAATCTGAAGTGTTTATTCAAGCACAACTTCCTTTGACAGCAGTAGAAAATTTGCTAGAGTAAGGATTGTGGGATTTAGTCCCAAGACAAACAACTCTGAGCAAGATGCCAACACACAGCATTTCTGAGGCTATCAATAATGTGTTCTACCCTTTATTGGTGCTTTTTGTAATGTATCTTTCACACTCAATTTCACCTTCATTTAAGTGATCCCAGACTGACTTTTTTTCCACATGAGCCAAAGTAGAAAACAAAATGTAGACATGAGAAGTGAACTGTTACATGAAAATATTTGCCTTTTTTCATTTGTCTTTCACTTGAAAGACCTGCTCTTCTGAAATACTTTGGCAATATGGAGCAATCAAACATCTGTGAGGAAAATGTTTGTATTACTGATTCTCTCCACAGTCTGTGTCCTTGAGCAAAGAACAATAAAGCAAAGGTGTCATGGAAACACTGCTGCAAATGGAAATGTTGTGACAGAACACTATTGGGAAATGTCTGATCCACACTAGTGGATGGCAGGGCTATCTTCGAATTTCCCATGCAGGTAACAAAAAAAGAGAACCTCTGATTAGATGGGTGTAGGGAGTGAGAAACTAATTTTACCTTTGATCAAATACTCTCAATTTCCTGGCATCATTGCCTACATCTCAATTATATTCTGCTGGGAACAAATGAATTTGGCTATTATTTTAACTGACATAAAAGGGTAGAATTGAAGGGTTCCAGCATTCACTAACTCCTGCAGACAGTGAAATGGGAAAATGAGTGGCCCCAAGAATTTACAGCCTCTTACTTATTAGAGGCTGTGACTGCTACAAGCACAGAGGGGATAATCAGCTTGTCAAGAGCCTGCTGCTGAGAATGCCAACATCTAATCATGTCTATTGCTTGAGAAGACTTCTTAGGAAATGGTGGCATTTTATTTGCATTTAAAAAGCCATGTTTTGCAAATGGGAAGAGAGTTTGTTAGGTAAAATAGTGCTTAGAATGATTAATGTTCATTCTTCCCTGTGAATGCCATGTGAAAAGATCATAAAATGTGATCACATTATATTGCAATGCAAGGTCAGAGTCCATAGAATAATGGAAATATTCAGAAGGGGGAAAAAGCATTTTTTGGTGTTCATTTAAAAATGTGTTGTTTCTTGTTCAGAGCTTGGTCTGAGTCACTTTCCAAGGAATAATATAACTAATTTGTACTACGGCATGCTTATATTATATTTTCCATAATTTCAGTGATACTCCATAAAAAGTGGGGGATCTTGTTGAGAGCTTTAGAGCCATCAAAACAGTTACAGAATGATCTGAATCTCTTATTTAAATTGTCACAATTCAAAAAACCTAACCAAATGCTACTTAATATGTTTTGGAACCCAGAACACTGGTTACACTTATGGGATGGGAGATTCTGTCTTGGAAAGCAATGACTTAAAGAAGGAAGGAGAGGTCTTTGCAAAAAAGGGCCTGAATATTAGCTTTCAATTGAACCCAGTGACAACATAGGTTTATTGCGATCTCTGGATGTATGAAAAGGGGGACGATGAAGTAGAAATAATGAAGAATTCTTTCTTCTGTATGTAGCACTGATGAGATCACTGTAAAAATATTGTGTCCCACTTTTAGTGTCCACACTTCATGGTGGATGTGGAAATACTGGGCAGAATGCAAAGGAGGGCCAAAAAAAAGTTTGCAGCCAGCTAGCGACATACCCTTACAAGCACAGAGTTTGAAACCCCATGAATTAATGTATTTACCCTATCAAATTAACACTAGCACTGAGTTTGAGGCCAGAGGAGACCATCAGATCATCTAGTATGACTTTCTCTATGTCACAGTCCATTAAATTTCACTCAGGCACTCCTATATTAAGCTCAGGTACTCCTATATTAAGCTCAAAGACTTTAGATGGGCCAAAATACCTCAATTAAACTGCAGCATGACACAGGCAGACAGCAGAAGAAACGGAGGTACAAGTTCCCATAGTTCTTGCACTATTAGGAACTGATTAGGGGAAATATGCTCAGATGATCCGAACTGACAATCTACAAAGTATGCTGCAGAGAAAGGTTCCTATCTATATTACTCAAATTTCTTTCAAACCTGAAGTCATGTGAAAATCAGTAAGATTGAGTATGTGAGCAAGACACATTAGCAGCCAGGCATTGTATAAGTGATTATTTTTGCTGCCACATAATACAGGTGCACCCCATGCAGTGACTCCTGTATAGGTGGTGGGGATGGGAGTGGAATTCCTCCTAGATCTCTGTAGGTGACCAGCTGGAATCCTGAAGCTTAACATTTGATTATATATATTATCATAGTGCAACACAGAAAGTCTTATAAATATGTTGGGTATAATATTTTCCTGATACCATGTTAGGAAAAGGATAATTAGGGACACCCATATACTCAAACTTCCCATGTCAGAAGGGATCACTATAACCATCCAGCACCCCCATGCCACATGCCTATTCATTGACGGGAATGTAAATTACTCTTCTGTCATACTGTGATTTATATAAAAACAAGAAGCTCCATGAATCTTGCCGTGTACTTAATATAACAAAATTTCAAATAAAACTGATTCAGTCTATGTTTCTTGTTTATTTGCTAACTTCAAAATAATTGGAATAAATTGATCCCTGCCGTAACTTCACTGATTCGCTGACTTACACAAAGAATCAATTTGGTCCAGTCACTACTAAATGAAAACTCATCATTGGCGATATCCTAGTGTTCATTTTACATCATTTGAGATAAGACACCAAATAATTTACTCAAATGATATTTTATTTGAAAAGGGTTTTTTTTTCAGTAGTTTTTGTACCTACATACCTGTAAGCCGGATGATCAAATCTGGGATTATATGTTTATGTATATAAGGATGGTGTTAGAGCTCAGAGGTAAGAATCTGACAATTTTTGTGTATAGCAACTTTCAAATGTGGCTGGTAGAGGCAAAGTGTAAGGTTACCTGCATATATTTGAAAATTTGCAGATAGAATAAAATGTACAACATAACTAGAAGGGTACAAGAAGTAAGAGGACTGCAAGAGAGGACTGAATTAGGGTATTTCCAGATTTTTCAGAGAACTGGAAGCCTTTCAAAGCTGTAGCTCAGAGGGACAGTGGAAGGATTGTGAGGTGGAAGGTACATATTAGGTTTGGAAGGAGATTCTGAAGTTGCCAGAAGCCATTCAGAGAATGGACTAGGACCCTGTTCATAAGGATGTGAGGAAGAGGAATGGGGCGGTCTGTTGATATTCACAGGCTAAGAATAATGTGGTATTGAAGAACAGCTAGGTGGAATCAGAAGGAGAAAAGAACCAATGAGTACTCGTTGTGTTTAGATAATCTTCTGAATTGTTCAAAGCTTGTCACAACAACAAAACCCTTCTAATCTATTTGAGGCTACTTAGATATGTTTCAAGGGGACAGATGTAGTACTTTGTGTCCCATATGACTCAAGTTTCCTGGTCTTTTTTTTATAAATTCCTTTGTGTAATGTAGAACTATGGGAAACTCTGACATTTCAACATCTGTTTTCAATCCCAAACAGGAAGGAAAAGTTGAAATTTTGATAACTGAAATCAAATTTTATTTGTAAATGTCAAAATGAAAATGTTGTTATTCCTGAAAGGAAACTTTTATTTTGCTTTGTTGAAATGGCCCAGAGTGCTTCGATTTCAGTCATTTCAACATTATATTCCCTCCCCTCCCGCCCCTTTTTGGTGCTTTGCATCAAGGAAGTTGTAGTTTGGGAACCTGCTGACGGTAGTATCACCTACGACTGGACTAAATGTCTTATTATACATAAGACTCACCTGTTACACCATGGGACAAATCATCATTATATTATAGGAAATATAGCATTCTGGGGAGCTTTGTCCATAGGAGACAATAAGAGCCTGACTTATAACTTCCATACAAATTTCAGGGAAATTCATTTTTACTTTTTTTAAAATTAGATTAAAAAATGGAGATAAATTCAACAAAATGAAATTTCCTGATTAGGGTTGAATCAACTCAAAATGGAAAATGTAACTGACTATCTTAATTAAAAATATTTCTTTTACAAAAATCATGATCTTCCTCACAAAATCTTTCATTATGGTTATGACTAGACTGCAGGCTTTTTGTGCAAGAAGCTTTTGTTGGAAGAGATCGTCCACAAAAACTTCTTGCACAAGAGCGCATCCACACTACAAAAGCGCATTGAAAAAGTCATGGGTTTTTGTGAAGGAGAGCATCCAGACTACATGGAATCTCTCTCAAAAATAAGCACTGATTAGTATACACAGAATGGCCACCAGGACACCCACGCTTTTTCCTCTTTTTGCGCAAAACCCCCTCTTCCTCATCCACACACACCTTTTTGCAAAAGAACTCTTTCGCAAAAAGGCTTCTTCCTCTTTCTTCCTCGTAGAAAGAGGAATACCAATTGTGCAAAAACCTCTCTGTTCTTTCAATTTACTGTCAATTTACTGTCAAAAGAACATGCTTGCAGTGTGGACGCTCTGCGAGTTTTGCTGAAAAAAAGCTGTTTTCTGCAAAAACTCTGTTGTGTAGACATAGCCTATGTAAAAACTGTATTTTACTTGTAAAAATCATTTGGATGGAAAATTCCTAATCAGTGACTTAGACATTCATAGGATGCTACAACAAAAATAATTACAATTTAAAAAGAGAGAAAGAAAGAAAAGATAGCCATTAAACTGTAATTTTTTTCCTTGCCAGAATATCTCTTTGAAAGCTTAGGGAAGAAAGTTTAAAACCCACTAAAGAACAAAGCTAAAAGACTACTAAAAACATATGCCTAAAAAAAAATCAAATTGTGACTACAGCTGTCATTTCAAATAATATATCCAGATGTCATCTGTCTGATAATTCGGAACTTAACTTTAGAAGATACCTGATTCTAAAGCCCATTTAATGAGTCAGATTTTGGACACATTTCTGGGCTAATTTTATTTTCTCTTAAATCAATATCACGCTGCTATGGCACAGTTACCTTTTTGGGTAATATAGAAGCGTACAGCATGCATCTTGAAAGTGATGGATCACTGAACCTTTAAGCTTTCATCACACCTCAGCAGAAGATTCATAAAACTTTCTGAACCTTTGCAACCTTTGGTGTATCTCACTACTTTGCATATCTCAAGAGAATATGATTATTTCTAGACCCTGAAACATACTTCTCTTTTTCAAACAGCAAATGCGTGTGGAAGAAAAGCCTCAAGCTGCTTGAGATCTAACTAATGAGTAAAACCTCCTTGAACTGACTTTCAGAAAAAAGTCATTAATTACAGAAAGGTCTCATAATAATTATGGTATCTTGAAACATATGTGATATCTTGGCTATAAAAGGGGATTATACAATCAAATTGTTACAGAAAATATTTAACCAATAGATTTTTCTTTTCTCCTAATATTAATATGTTCCTCTAGTTAGGCAAAAGAATTTTCTTCTCAATGATTTTGTAGTGCATGGGATTGTGCTGTCCTTGGGTGTGACTAATAGCGTATCTTACTGAAAATGAGCATGAAAGTGTCAGTGCTTTTTAAATACTCCATGAAAATATCCCTACCAAATCCCTAGTGTTTCAAAATGAAACTGCTCCCAAGAGTTAATGAAAGTCCAATGGTTTCTCCATTGTGGAAGGAAAATCTAAACAGCAACAATTGGGTACTTTATCCAGTTATGATAGGGAAATGGTAAGGAGACAGACAGCACATCAACCAATAAATGTCCTGAAAGATTTCAGGGTAGCCAAACAGTGCTATGCAATTTCTGTGCAATGAGTAGTTGGAAATCCTGCAGTGGCACATGAACAGACATAGTGAAATAGTTTGTAAATTTCTATGAGCGCATTTGTGGATTAAGGAGAAAATATGTCAATTCCTTCCATATTCATGGAGGGCCTTATTGCTACAGTGCAGCCCAGGAATTT
This sequence comes from Pelodiscus sinensis, assembly GCF_049634645.1. Taxonomy (NCBI): domain Eukaryota; kingdom Metazoa; phylum Chordata; order Testudines; family Trionychidae; genus Pelodiscus; species Pelodiscus sinensis. The sequence goes on from NC_134711.1 coordinate 275,179,032, forward strand.
CCTCTGCAGACCAAAGGAGCTGGTCATGCAGGATGCATACCTGATGCATTGTGTGGTGCTTTCTGCATGATGCAGAGTGGAGAAAGGGAGCAAGACATTGGTGGGTGAAACCACTGATCACATTTGTGAGAAATCATGTAAAAGCTGCTTGAAGGGACAATCAGGCTACATCTACACTATAGGGTTTTTGCTCAAAAATGGCTGGTTTTGTGCAAAAACCCATGGAGCATCCACACCTTGGGTATGTCTAGACTACATCCCTCTGTTTCCAGAGGGGTATAAATTAGACATACTGAAATTGCTAATGAAGTGGGGATTTAAATATCCCGCACTTCATTAGAATAAAAATGGCCGCCGCTTTTTGCCGACGTGGCAATTTGCCGGAAAAAAGCGGCAGTCTAGACAGGGATTGGTCAGCAAGGAAAGCCGTTTCCGACCAATCCCTTATGCCTCGTGCAATTTTTAGTGTAATGAAGAGCAAGATATTTAAATCCCCGCTTCATTAGCAATTTCAGTATGTCTAAGTTACATCCCTCTGTCGCCAGAGGGATGTAGTTTAGACATTCCTCTTGTGGTTTTGAGCAAGAAAATTCACAGTAGAATGGCAGAACAGAGGGCTTTTTGTGGTGTAGGTATACCTCTTTCTATGAGGAATAACTCCTTTTTGTGCAAGAGTTCTTGCACAAAAAGGCATGTGTGGACGCTCAACAGGGGTTTCTTGCACAAAAAGAACAGGTGTGCTTACATTCTGTGAATGGCCATCAGAGCTTTCTTGTGCAAGATTGTCCATGCAGTGTGAATGTTCTATCGTGCAAAAACGCATCCCTTTCACAATGCACTTTTGTAGTGTGGACACGCTTTTGCACAAAAAGTTTTTGCGAAATACCTCTTCCACAAAAGGCTTCTTGCACAAAAACCCTGTAGTATAGATGTAGCTTCAGTTTCCTTCCATAAGTAAAGGGTGAGCTCTTTCAAAATTCTTATTTTTTATTTGTTGGAGGTGGGGAAGTGGGAAGGGAAAAGCTGTTAACAAAATGAAAATGTGAGACTACCCAGCCAATTTTGCCATCAGCCACAATTTGTTTAGTTGTTTTTCTGTGCTTTTCCCCAAGACACCTGTTTAGACTATTTCAAAAGTCCTAGGATTTTTGATGTGTCACTTGTCTGTGTGACCAGCATATTAAAAAAGGAAAGAAAAAGTGGAAAAAACTTTAATCTTTCATCATTCAGATGCAAAATACAAGATTATTTTTGAAAGCATAAATAAATGTGTTATTAAAACAATGCTTTGCTGGTAAACAATTGGAAAACTATAGTATCACACTTGAATTACATTTGTGTGTCCAAGTATAAAACTATAACTTATTTGCAAGACAATGTTAGATAAATTTGATTCTGTGTATTTCTCTTTATATCCAAGTGAAAGATTTTTATGTCAGTAACCTATACAAATTATAAAACTCGTAGAAAAAATATGTTGGGAATTATGCCTAGCTGTCACTTTGTGCATTTAATTACTGTCACTACTCAAAAAAAAAAAAAAAAAAAAAAAAAGAAAACATTGATTTCAGCCCTGCTTTTGCAATATATACATACTGTATAAAGTACCTCCCTCGGACTTAATACCAGGTTACACAAATACCTTTAATAATCTTCAGCGCTATCTTTTTTTTTTTTTTTTTTTTTTTTTGCTATTTAATAGCATATATGTTGGTAAAGAAGATTCAATATTTTAAAGCAGCAATTACACAGATTTTTAAACCTTCTGACAGGTAGTTGGTAGCAGCAACAACTAGGTTCAATTTCTAGGGCTTCTTCTTAACTTTCAAAGCCCCGAACCAGAAATCTGTGAAAACTAAAGATTACACCCGTTTGCCTCTAAGGGAACGTCTACATTACAACGTTAATTCGAACTAACTTAGTTTGAATTAGTTAATTCAAACTAAGCTAATTCGAACTAACGGATCCACACTAAAAAACTACTTCGAATTAGCATTTTGCTAATTCGAACTAGCATGTCCACATTAAGTGGATCCAAAACCGGGCTTAAGGATGGCCGGAAGCAGTGCCAACAGGGCATCAGAGGAGAACTTAGAGCATGGAGATGCTGCCTCAGGCTAGCCCAGGGCTGCGCTTAAAGGAACCCGACCCCTACTCCGGACAGACAGTTCTCAGGGGTGCCCCACTTGCAAATCAGTCCTGGCTTGGAGTGCCCGGACTACCCACACTGGGCACATCACAGCACTCGGCCATCAGCCCGGCTGCACTTGCCGCAGTCTGCCATCTGGGAAGAGGGGGTAATTGGGGGGCTGCAGGAGAGCTTCCACCCCCAGAAGCCCGCAGAGCCAGCCCAGTCCTCCCCATTGGGGGCTCGTAACCCATTCCTCCCTCACCTCCTTCCACTTACCCTTCCCTAGCCCCTCTTCTTGATGTACAAAATAAAGATAACGTGTGGTCAAAACTAGAAACTCTCTTTATTTAACAAAACTCGGGGAAACTGGGAAAAGGAGGTGGGAGAGGGGAAGAGAGAGGGTGGGAGAGGGGAGGGGGAAAACTGGGAGGAGGGAGCTGAAAGGGGGAAGCAAGGGAAAGGAGGGGGTGGGGAAACTCAAGGATCAGGGGTGGGGGTCTCGCCGGGCCAACCGCCTCCCTGCACGATGAGGGAGGAAGCCCTGGCATCCCCGGAGGGATGGGGTGGAGGGTGCGGAGGTTGAGGTGGGGGGTGTGGACATTGAGGGAGAGGTTGTGGGGGTTGAGGAGTAAGAGGTGCGAGGGGGGACAGGAGTGGGAGGAGGGACAGCAGGCGCAGGACCAGCAGGCGCAGGACCAGCACGGGGCACCATGCTCTGCAGCAGGAGCTGCAGGTTGGTGCTCAGCCCCCGGACCTCAGCCATCAGCTCGTGGCGGACCTGCAGGTCTTCCCGCATCTAGGCCTGCAGTGTGCGGTGCATGGCTCGCAGGGCCCCCAGGTGCTGGTCCCGGTACTCCTGCTCTGTGCTGGCGGTCCGGAGGAGGCCGCGGGTGCGGGAGCATGTCCCGGGCGGGGTGGTGCGCCCTGCACGAGCAGCTGGTGCAGCTGTAGAGAAAGAAGAGAAGTGGTCAGTTCTCCCTGGGGACGCAGAGGATGATGCCCAGCCCCCTCCCCCACCCCGCAACGTGAGGGTGACCATGTCCTGCACCGTCACAGCCGCTGTGCTTGTACAGAGGCCATGGTCAGGATGTCTGGCTCTCCCCGGGACTGGGAGCTGCCCCAAGACCGCACCCATGTCCCTGTGCCATGTATAGTGTGGCCGGGGCAGTGGGGGGGAGGGGGAGATGTCCCCTGCCTCCATGTAGAGGGGACATGTGAAGGGAAAGCATCCTGCAGGGTCCTGCCCTGGGGTTGGGAGCATGTCATGTCTCTTTGCACAAGCATGTGCCTATTGGGCAATGGCCCCTGGGTGTCACACAGCTGGAGCCACCTGCCCAAGGGTGGCATGACACGTGCTCGCACATGCACAGGTGTCTGTGTGATCCATGGAAGGCATGGCCCACGCGCGTGGTCTCCCTCCCACCTCCCCCGCCCCCGAACTACTTAATTCAAACTACTTACCCGGTACGGTCTCCCTGGAAGACCCTGCTGGAACAGTTGGTGGTGGCCCCTCCAGTGCGCCCAGGTCAGGGCCCTCTGGTCCCGGCTCGCTGTCCCCCGGGCTGGCACGGACCGCCCCTCCCCCCAAGAGTTGGTGGAGGGCGGGGAAGTAGGGGCAGGTGTCATCCCCTGCAGCGGCGCCGCCCCTGGTGGCCCTGGCGTACCCCTGCCGCAGCTGCTTCAGTTTGATTCGCACCTGCTCTTGGGTGCGCCTGTGTCCCTTGCGGGCCATGGCGGCTGCTATGCGGCCGTAGATGGCCATGTTCCTCCTCCTAGTGCGGAGATCTTGGAGATTGGGGGCCTGCCCCCAAATCTTAATGAGGTCCATGACCTCCGCACTAGTCCATGGGGCCGCGCGCCATCTACGGCCGCTGGCTGGCCCCTGGGTGCTCAGGGACTGGTCAGGGGACGTCTCGCTGCCACTGGCTGCCTGGCTCATGGTGGGGCCACTGGCTCAGGGGTAGACGCTGCTGGCAGGGCTGTCTGTCTCCAGTGCCATCTGGCCAGAGTCTACCCCTTTAAGGGCCCGGGGCTGGAGGAGAGGAGAAGAGTTTTCCTGGTTGTGCCCAGAGAGGCCACCAGGGGGAACCCGGGAAGGGCTAGCCTCCCACTAGTTCGAATTAAGGGGCTACACACCCCTTAATTCGAACTAGCTAGTTCGAACTAGGCTTAATCCTCGTGGAATGAGGATTACCTAGTTTGAATTAAGCGCTCTGTTAGTTCGAATTAAATTCGAACTAATGGAGAGCTAGTGTAGCGCCTATGAAAGTTAGTTCGAACTAACGTCCGTTAGTTCAAACTAACTTTGTAGTGTAGACGTACCCTAAGAGGCAATACTTTCCCTCTCATAAACACTGAGTCTGCTTACAATAAAATAAAACTTTTATTAAAAGGAAAAAAGGGGCCACAAGTTTAATATGAGAACATACTACAATGACAATTCAAAAGGAAGGACCACAAACAAACACCCCATATAGTAATGCATTGGGCAGTGTGCACTTTGCTTCAGTTTCTTACTTTTCATGTGAAAGTCCAACTGACAAATGCCCATTAACACAGCAGTCCCTTTCCATTCATGGTACCTTAGTCACAGGTTGCAATCCTGAGTTAGTGACGACCCAGAGTTCAGAGGTGCATTCATGGAGGGGTTCATCTTCTCTCCTAAGATGGGAGAATTGAGCAATCTATCTCTGCAAGTGGCTAACAGCTGGCACTGTCTCTCTAATGCTGCTGACCACTTCTGCTGCTACTGTAACAAATGTTTCTGCACCAGCATTCTGAGAATCTACTACGTAACCCAGCTCTTAGTGATGTCAGCAGGTAGTGGGGAACCTCACTGCCTGCACTGTTCTGTGTTGGCTTATCCTGCAACACTGTCCCCACACAAGATCTAAGAGGTTCAGCCGTTAGATTTCATCAGCTGTGACATTAGCTATAGGAATCACCAACCGGAAATAAAGACTCTCAAGTGACTATAATCAGCTCTGTCTTCAAAATGCTAAAAAGGAGTAGGTCAAATAGTGTTTGCTCTTTAGGCAGAATCCATATCCCCAGTTAGAAACATTTGCCCTGCCCATTCTCATGTTCACTGAGCTTTGTCATCCCTACCCCCAACTTACCAAATGAGGTTCTGCTCCGGGTGATTTCCTCAGTCAGGGCAGGCTACGCACATTTCTCATACAACAAGAATAACATTTCATTACCTTAACCTTGAAATACGAGAGTGATTTGTAACCAAAATAACCCCATTTTGGCAAAGCAGCTCTATCTGCTGCACACATAGGCAGCATAATCATGTCTACACAAACAATATCTGCTCCTGAAATCTTCCCCCCAGCTCATCATCACTAGATGTTGAAGGACAACTCATTCAGACTCTGCTTACAGATTGCCTAATTCCATTCCTATCAATCTAAAAAAGTCCGTGCCATGCTCAAATGCTTTCACTGCCTTTCACCTCAGCATCAATTTCAAGCTGCAGGGGCTCACTTACAAACCAATATAACTGTGTGGTTGAGAGGTTTGTAAGCAATCACAACTTTTTCTATTAAGCGATCTCTCATTTTTAGCTTTGCCATCCTTTCCTCCTGATTCTTTGGGTTGGCCCTCCATGAGGACAAAAGACCATGAGAGTGCAAGGATTTCCCTCACTATATTTTTCAGAAGCCAACTATAATGTAGCTTGGGAATGGATTCCAGCTTCATGCTAGCCATTGTGAAGATGCTAGCACCCACGAATGGGTCAGCAAGAGGTGATAAGTAGAGTGGATCCTGCATTTCATAAAACTTTTTTCCCCATCAGAAAATATTGATTGTCATAAATTAGAGGAATTAGTGTAACAAATTAGTGGATTTGTCATAAATCAGTGGAAAGGGTTGAATTAAAATAATTTCCTGTTTAAAAAGAAATTTGTCCAAAGATCCCACTTGAATATGTTCAAAATGAAAAAGTTCAGGATTTATTGCTGGAGAGGGATGGGTCAATGTTTGTTTTGATATTTAAGTTAATTGATATTCCAAGAGTAAGTAAATAATGAAATTGCAAGCTTAAAATCTTATCAATATGTTTCAAAATTTTGATTTGAATTTCTTTTTTGTTTTTTTCAGTTATTTGGCTAGTAACATTTTTCTTGATTTCATTCCACCTTTTATGCAGTTTTCAATAAGCATTTTGTATGTTCAAAAAAAAGTAGGATCAGGCTCCTAGTATGATTGGGTGCCTAAATTGAGGTTGAAGAGCTATACGGACCAAACCATGCACAAAAAGAAGATTCCTATATAAACTGATGGAACGTCAATAAGCATTATTAAAAAAAAAAAAAAAAAAAAAAGCTTTGTTCTGTAACACTTCTTAGCAAAAAGTAGAAATAAATTATGTTATTGTGTTTTGTACATGGAAGGGCAGTATAAAAAAATGTGAAGTGAAGTCTCATGATAAAAGTGGACATTTTCCAGGTATCAACCCCTGTAAAATAATGTTATAGAACTCTCTTCAGTGCTTGCCAGTAACATTTGAGTAAACTATTCCACCTGTAATGTTGAATAGCTATCTACCTTTTAAAGTCTATTACTAAAGTTTTGAAAGTTGCTGTACACTTGCTTAAAGTAATGTAAGCATTTGGAATGTGCTGTCATGCAAACAGAATCAGAATGTGGATTTACATCAAAATGTATGAATAAAAATCAATGTGGCTTTCGGTGATTATTCTTGTGTCACCTTTTGGGAATACACATATACATGGTGTGTATTTAATTTATTTGAAACTATAAATCTTTGAAAATGAAAGATGTAAATGGTGCAGCAATAATACAAAATTATTTATTAATGTTACATGCCGTTGTCCACCTTTTGATGTGAAACAGCTAAAATAATATTTCTTTTCATTTTGAATTCTTTACAAATGTTACACAAAATCATATCAGAACTCAGAGACAATCTAGAACCATTTTATGCAAACTCCATTGGCTGGACTACAGCTGGTAATGGTCTGTAACAAGCAAGTCAATTTGCCCCTTGAAGATTACTATACCAAAATTAGCAAAAAACTATGCAAAATGTGACACTTTTCTTCGTGAAAGAGTTTATTCAGTTTCTCTTCTTGTGAAAAGTAAAGAAATAGGTCTGGCTTTCTAATTATGTTAATCCTCTTTTTAATAAAACAATACCTTTATATTCTGCTTTATATTAATATCTAATATAATGATTATTTTACTCCATATATACAATTACGTAGTTATTTACAGCTGTTTTAATCTTAATGTTTAATATTTGTTCTGCGTAAATTAATTGTTCAAATGATGAAAAATTTTAGCTGACGGTTGGAATTTAGAGCTAACTTCATTTTTTAGAAGTGTGTGGTATTCCCACATTTTGAAATTGGTATTTCCTGTGTTTACAACTTTTTTAAACATCACCAAGAAATGTAGTATGTGTACTCTGATTCTCAGAAATAGAGCTGCTTAAGATTTCGTTGTGATTGATTCATATTACATATTTAGTCTGTTTTTCTCCATACTTAAATAATCTCGAACAGGTTTTAAATTTATTTGTCATTTTGAAAACATGCAAAAAATTCTAAATATTTTTTTCAAGTGAAAACTACTTTTTTATATAGAGACTGAAATAATGACATTTAGGTACCATAATATGATTAAACACAGAGGCCTGCTACTTTACATACACCTATTGCCTCACTGAGAAAACCATGTCCACCAGCCACAAATGTAAGTCTAGAGTGCAAGCTTCTTTCGACAGAAGCTTTGTCAAAAGAGCTCTTTCAAAAAAGCTTCTTTCAAAAGAGAGCATCCACATCTCAAAACCAGATCGAAACAGCCATCTGCTTTTTCAAAAGAGAGCATCTGGACTGCATGGACACTTTCTCAAAAGAAAGCCCTGATTGCTATGCACAGAATGGCCACCAGGACACCTGTGCTTTTTTCAATTGCCTCTTCTTTAAAAAAAGTCCATGCTTGAGAGCTCTATAACCCAGTGGGCTGCTTGGGCATTGTCCCAGGACATGGTAATGAGCAGGGAAGCCAACAGACTTGATGGGTCTCTGGGAAAAGTGGAAGGGGGGCCTGGCTTCGTGTTCCTGAAAGGGCCTCAGGTGGAAGAGGCAAAGTCGGGGCAGCCAGTCCTCAGCAGCACCTGGGTCATGGTTCAACCTCCCCTCTCTCCCCACCAGTACTGAAAGCATCCAGAAACACATGGTGCAAAGCTTCAGCAGCAATTTAAATGGCTAGGAACCCCAGGCCCTTTTGAATTACCAAGACTTGGTGCAATTACCACCTTTGCCCCAGCAGTGGGCATAGAGGTGACGGGTTATCTCTATGTCCCACACAGATGTGGCTCCCCCTAATCTTATCTCTTCTACCTTCAGATGTGGAATAGGGGAACAGGTTGGGAATCTGACTTCTAGTCAGGGTCCCTGGGCAAGGCTGAGGGTGTAGAGAGCCTTCACACACACCCTCAAATTTAGAGTCCACTCTGGCCATGGAGTCCAGTTAAAAACTGTTACTGCCAGAAATTTGAAAAAGTTATCCCAGACAGATAAATACTGCTGTGTCCAAGTCTCACTGGTTCGATGTCTAGATCAGTAGCAACTTTACCATTGCCTTCAGTGGGGCCAAGCTTTCACTCCTTCAGTTTCTGACACATTATGGATTAAAAAATAAAGCTGTCACTGATTTCAGATGTATGACCGTAGTAATTTTGAGGAGGGAAAATTCTACATTTGAAGGGAAGAAGAATGGATTTATTCTAATGTTCCAAACCCAAGAGAAATGGATTAGTGGAGAGAGGTGAGTCTGTCAGAGGAGATTTACAAATTCATTTATTACATGGTTCTATAATTTATCACACAGCTATCACCACCAGAGACATGGTATGTGTGCGCATGGACTAGTAACAGCTTTTTTTATACATAAACTATTAGAACTTTAAAGTCAAATCTTGTTGACATGTGTTTTGTATTTAACCACTCCTATTACTTTACTTTACTTTACTTACACGTGTTCCAAACAAATCTGTACTAAAATTAAAAAAAATACATAACTCAGGAAGGGATAATTTAAACCAGTGCCACAAAATCACTAATTTTGCCGTCCTTAATGCCCCATCCAATGCATCTACTTGGACATGTTACTTGGGAAAAGTGGGTGTTGTCTATTTGATGGATTTGCTACAGCTATTAGACCTAATAAGGCAATTCCTTTGTGAGTGACTGACAACAAAATGACTTAGAGCCCTATCCAAACTCTCTTGCTAAGTCCCATTGACTGTAATGGGGCTTCTATTTGGCCTTTATTGAAATCAGCCCTTTTTTTGTGTTATGAATACAGATTAGTTAAAGATTAACCATAACGGCTTACTTGTGCATATATGTCCATTTTCCACAGTATACAGGTAAGTCACAATAGGTACATCTTCGCAGCAGCGTTATTTTGAAATAATTGGCGTTGTTCTGAAATAACAAAGAGCGTGTCTAAACTACAGGCCTTTATTTTGAAATAATGTCAAGCGGGAGGATTTCTTACTCTAATTCCTGTAACCCTAATTTTATGAGGAGTAAGGGAAGTAAAAGGAAGAGTATTCTTCTGACTTCCTGCTGTGTAGACAGCACCTAAAGCCAAAATAAGTTCTTTTGACTTAAGCTATGCAATTAATGTAGTTGAAGTTGTATAGCTTATTCCCACTTTAGCCTTGCTATGTAGATATAGTCCATGAAAACTGCCTCTGCTTATAAACTATATTACAAATTCTTAGGTATGAAAAGCTAACACTGAGTGGAATTGATTATCTTCCTTTCCTATTATTATAATACCATGAAACTTGATTTAAATGATCTTGTAAGAGGTTGACAAAAAGTTTTGCTTAGTAGAGATGGCTGTTCTAGTAAATATGTAGCAAAACTATAAATGTTTAGAGACTGTTTTATGTGACATCCAATGATGGAAAGTTGCTTAGTAAGAGTCAAAGCTTGTCATCTGGGCTACCTCCAGACTGCATCCCTCTGTCAGCAAAGGGATGCAAATCAAGCACTTAGAAAGTCAAATGAGCCCGGGATTTAAATGTCCAGTGCTTCATTTGCATTCCTACTTTCAGGCACTGTGCCGATCATGCGCCTTTTTGAAAGTGAAAGTAAAGTGTAGCTATGGCTCTGCCGACAGTGGGGAGCTTTTTCGGCAGATCCTATACTCCTCAAGAAAGGAAAGAAAGATGAACTGGGGACACTTAGCACCACTAATAGAAATGTAAGGCTGGAAGGGTCCATCCCCTTGCACTGAAGCAGAACCAAGTATACTTAGATGATCCCTGACAGGCATTAGTTCAACTGTCCTTAAAATCCTCTATTACTAGGAATTCTACAACTTCCGTTGGAAGCCTATTCTAAAACTTATTTTGGTTCTGCACATCCTAAACTCAAAACTCCAGTTGTGTGAAGAAGTGGCTTGTGCCCACGAAAGCTCATGATACCATCTACATGTTTTGTTAGTCTATAACGTGCTACCAGACCATTTGTTGTTTTTTAAGTTTATCCTGTACAGACTAAATCGGCTACCCCCTGAAGCTTAAAACGTAAGTAGTTTGACATCTTTTCCAATATCTAACCTAAAATCTCCCTTGCTGCAGATTAAACCTATTACTTGTTTACTTACAGTAAACAAAAGGAACAATTGAATCTCCATCCTCTATATCCCATTTGAAGATTGTTATAAGGTCCTGCATGAGTCTTGTTTCTAAGGTCTAAACATGTCCTTTTTTAAAAAAAGAACACCTTTCTTCATAGGTCAAGTTTTCTAAATTTTTGATCATTTTTGTTTGTCACCTCTGGACTCTTCCCAATTTCTCCTTATCCTTCCCAATATATGGGGCCCAGATGTGTACACAGTATTCCAGCTGAGGCATCACTAGTGCTAAGCAGAGTGGGAATGCTAACTCTCATGTGTTACATATGGAATTCTTTTTAATACACCTCAGAATATTACCCTTTTCCACAACTGCTTCACATTGACTCAATATGTGTGCTAATATTATGTTCAGATCCTTTTCAGCAGTGGCACCATCTAGTCAGTTATCTCCCAATTTGCAGCTCTGCATTTGATTTTTCCTTCTGTGTAGTACTTTGCACTTATCCTTTATTAAACTGATTTGGTGTTGTTGTTGCAGACCATTCTCTAACATGTTCAGGTCATTCTGGATTCTTATCCTGTCCTCCAAAGTGTTTTCACAACCTGTACTCAGCTGGTGTCATCCAAAAATTTCATAAGTACATTCTCCATTATCCCAGTCATGACTGAAAATATTGAACAGTGCTAGATCCAGGAAATATTTATTGCTTTTTAGAAAGAAGTCTAATAATGGTCTTTATGTCACTTGATATAGAAAAATGGCACTTCATAATGACCAAATCAAGATGTTATCTACATCTGAGATTATTTTCAATAAATACAAGAAGGGAAAAATACCACTAAAACTCTTTACAATAAGAGATATCATGTAAAAGACCATCTAGTCATTTACATGTTACCAAAGAAAAACATATTTACCTCAGTCTCTTTGAAAAATGCAGCACTATGGGCATCCTTTTAACAACACAGTTAATTTTTAATAATTCAAAGTAATGGAAGTGAAAATATTTATAAATTGATGTAATTATTTTAAATTTTATATAATCATAAAATGATGTGCTCCCTCACCTATGGCAAGAAGAGAATGAGTAATGCTTCCAAGCATCTCACATCCGCTACCTCATTGTGCTCAGTTGTAGCTCAGAACTGTTTTTTTTTTTTTTTTTTTTTTTTTTTTTTTTTAAAGAATCTTGTTAGGCTTCAATTTCTTACACTGACATACAGGGAATTAGGTAAGCATCATTCCAGATGTGTCTCCACTAAGGAGGTATCACAATTCTTCATTGTGCAGTTAAAGTTAATGGAATTAGAATACAACATTAGACACCTCAATCCTACTGACTTTCAAGTCACTTAGTCAATTATCAATGTTTTGCGCATCTAATCTGATCATTACCTATTGTACATTAAGTAATATTTTATCCAGTCTAAATTTAATTATACTAAATGATGGCCACTACTACTCTTGAGAGTCGGTTCTACAACATAATAGGTCTCTCTGGTTAGATGTTTTCCCTGAAAGTTGGCTGAATTTTTCTATTTCTTAATTTCATATCATTGTTCTTAGAGGCACTCCCTTCTACTAGCATAAATAATTATTCTCCATACCTGATTATGAAGTTTGTTGTTAACTGCTATCATATGCCCTTGGTCCCATTAAGTCTTAATCGTATCAGATCCTTAGTTATTCTTTAGAATATTCTAGAATATTCTTAGCTAAGCTTTCCCTCCAATATCTTAATCTGCTTTGATGCTTTTTTTTCTGAACTTAGAGCCATCTGTCAGCATCTTCATTGTAACGAAATACCTAAAAATGGAAAGCAATATTCCAGGTGTGATAGCAACTGAACTCTAATGCTTCCCTTCTCCATGGCCTGAAATGTTGCATGTGCAGCTCAGAAGTGCACTGACATTTCTCCCCCAACAACATAAAAAGGTAAATTGTGAAGAAGGATGAAATGATACAAGGTCCTCTAAAGCACTTAGGGTATGTCTACACTAAACTAAGTCGTTAGTTCGGATTAACTGTTACGCCTCCTGGAATGAGGTGTAACAGTTAATCTGAACTAAGGATTTAGTTTGGATTTACTTTAAACTGCTGCGTGTAGCCATGAGCAGTTCGTTCGAATTAAGGGGGATTTAAAAATGGCAGCTGGATGGGAACATGCAAATTAAGCCCAGGATATTTAAATCCTGGGCTTCATTTGCAACTCCAGTTGCCTGATTTGCCTACCTAGCTCGAATTAATGAGCTAGTGTAGACATACCATTAGTCATATGTAGGAGCTTTGTAAGGGAGTGCCATGTTCTATGTTTGCCACAGAAAGGAATCACAAGGTATCTCTACCTTGAAAAGATGGTCATTGTTAGGTTTGGGAATAAAGCTGGGGATCATAAATGTAGAGTTTCACTACTAAGTATTTCTACAGTAGAAATTAATTGTATCCTGCTGGATTATTATGGGCACAATGAGCACATGAGCACTGAAATGGTAGAAACCTTTCCATTTGCATCCCAGGACAAACTAGATGTGGTACCTTTGGTGTGGAAAACTAAGACATTATCCCACCATTCCACTAAAAATATTCATTTGTTAGGCTTCCATTTCTTACTGTGATGCATAGGAAATTAGGCAAGTAATCACCCCCAACTATAATGGTACTTTTATGCATAATTTCCCATGTGTCATACTAAATAAATCTTCAACATTATACACTTCAAAGCACTCAAGAGGTTAACTAGGTATAATAATTTACTTGGTGTGGGAAGCAAATTCCTTACTGAAGAGAGATTTCTTGAAAATGAGGTTTTAAACATTGTATAATAATGATGCTTGATACACTGTATAACTATTTTTTATATATTTAAAAAAGCTTCTTATTGAAAAAAGTGAATGCAATCATTACTAAATCAACACTAAGTTTTAAAACAGATGAAGAGCATCACATTGTTATCTTAGTAACTAGAGAAGTTTTCTTTGAAGAACTTGGAAATTGATTTTTCCCCAAATTAAATTAATTCTTTTTCTTCTCTTTGTGATAGAGTTCACTCACCACTACAGCACCTCCTGCTGGATGTCCTGGGCATGGTCCTAGACAGTGCATCCTCTCTTGGTGGTGTCTTACCACCATCATTTCTGTTTCAGGACCCATGTAATTCAGAGGATTATCTCATTGTCTTCATGACACAGCACTCTGCATGTGTCCCATTCTGTTGTGCAATCAGCTATTCTGTTGGGCAGTCAGAAGAATTGCAGTCAGTTATTCAGCCAGTTCCTCACTGACTAGCAGAAGGGAATGGTCCAGTATCATTGGTAAAGATGTTCAGGCAAGCTGTTTGTATTTGCTATTAATGTTAAGGCAAGAACAGGCCTGAAGGGTCTTTGTGACTGACTATGGTCATACTTTTACCCTTAGGATTGCTTTCTTTTTAATGTAAGAGTGTAAGAATGTCTTTTCCTATGGAAGTATTTGTAATAGTAGCAGTTACCTTAATCTTAGAATATTTTGTACTAAATCTGTTATTTTACAAAAGCAACTATGTAATCTTTGCTTGTGTGAAGTAACATATATTTTTTGTTGTGTGAGTGTTTGAAAAGAGATTGTGCTTCCAGCTGGTGAGAGAAGGCACCAGAGACTTGGGGACCCAAAGGAACTATCAAATGTGCCCTTTGTATTTGGTTACAAGTGAGGGGCAGATTGACCACCCAGCACTCCCAATGTGTGAAGATAACAAAATCCATCAAAAAACAAAATCCTTTTGGCAACACCCAGAAAACTCACCAGCAAACTGATAATAAACATCAATGAAAACGATCTCCAGCTAAACGTATGTTGCAAAATAACTGATTGCAACATGATGCCGCAAAATCCATAGATTTGCATGAGAAGGGATTCCTATAAAAGGTGGAGTGTCTTATCATGGAGCTTTGGGTTCCATCCTGCAAAAGATTTGAATCATCAGGCCAAAACAACAGAGTTAATCTCTTGACTCATACTCGGCCCAACTAGCCACTAGGCTGATGAGAGCAACAAGCTAGAAACTATAACAAAGGTGTGTGTGTGTGTCTGTGTGTGTGTATACAAATGCATATAGCTGTTACTTTGTAGTCTCAATGAACACAGCATATTACCTTTTCCCTTAAAAAGATCTTGTGGGCTTCTTATAAAACTCATAGGCTACATCTAGACTGCAAGCCTCTTTCGAAAGAGGCTTTTTTGAAAGATACTTTCGAAAAAGCCTCTTCTGAAAAAGAGCATCTAGACTTCAAGCAATACTTTCTAAAAAGCAAGCCGCTTTTTTGAAAGAGAGCACCCATGCAGTCTGGATGCTCTCTTTCGAAAAAGCCCTGTTTGCATTTAAGAACGCCTTTTTTCGAAAAAGCACTTTCGAAAAAAGGTGTTCTTCCTCGTGAAATGAAGAATACCACTGTCGAAAGAAAAGCCGCGTTCTTTTGATTTAATTTCGAAAGAACACAGCTGTAGTCTAGACGCAGGTGAAGTTTTTTTCGAAAAAAAGGCTTCTTTTGTCAAAAAAAATGCTGCAGTCTAGACACAGCCAAACTGAAAACAAGGCTGGTGAAATATACTTTGAGTTGCCCATGTTAAAAATTCTAAAGACCTTTCCTTTAAATATTTTGGGGAAGAGCACTGGAATGTGGTGTACGCTGGCCTTATGCCACAGATGTGCAGTTCCTGAAATGCCATCCACCAGAATCTGGCCAAATTCAAAACTTCTGAAAAAATCAATTGAAACATGCTCAGGACTGATTTTTTTGGAGGGGGAGGGGGAGATTTTAGTGGCTTAAATTTTGGGGTATGTTTGAGCATCACAGCCTCTAATGCTGGGCAGACTGTGTATGAGAACCAGAGCAATTCAGCATACTCCTGAACAGATCTACAAGTGCAAAGCAAGACGTTCCTTGTAGTGACTGCTGGAGCAAAATGGGACTAAACACAAGAAGGAAGAGAAGGGAACCTGCCTTTCCTGTGTTCCCATTGATCCCAGTACTAGCACTCAGGCTATGTGAAGGGGGAAATAATCTGATATGAATGCAGAGGTACAAAAGACAAACCAGGGGAGCTAAAGGAGTCTGTAAGACTAGGACTGAGTGTGTGGGGGGGGGGGGGGATGCTGGGGATGCTAAAGAAACTAGGGCTCTGTCCAGACTCAGGGTTTTTTTCGAAAAAAGTAGCCTTTTTTCGAAAAAAACCTCACCTGCATCTAGACTGCAGCCGCGTTCTTTCGAAATTAAATTGAAAGAACGCGGCTTTTCTTTCGATGGCGGTAAACCTCATTTCACGAAGAAGAACGCCTTTTTTCGAAAGTTCCTCTTTCGAAAGAAGGCGTTCTTCAATGTAAATAGGGCTTCTTCGAAAGAGAGCATCCAGACTCACTGGATGCTTTCTTTCGAAAAAGCAAGCCGCTTTTTCGAAAGTTCAACGTGCAGTCTAGACGCTCTCTTTCGAAAGAGGCTTGCAGTCTAGACATAGCCTAGGAGTGTTTGGTGAAGAAGAATGGGAAAAGGAAATAGTTGGTGGGGAAGGAAAGCTGAGACAAGGTACCAAAGTACGTGGAGGCTGAGATTAGTGAGAAGGCAAGAAGGATTCTAGGTGATGTAAACAGACATGGAACCATTGGACTAATGGAACTACAATCTATACCACCTGAACATCTGAGACCCAAGTTATGAATTTACAGCATGTCATTTTTTTAATTTGCTGTGATATTATGCAATCATACTGCTGATATAGTACATTGAAAGATACTACTTATACTGTAGTCCCTGTCCAACTTCATCAGTGGCTAAATTTACTTATATAAATTAAGGGTAAAATATATAACAATTTATTGTTCACCTACTTTCTCTTGACCAAATGTAGTAATCTGAATTTTCTTATGCTCATATCTGCATCTCCTCTACTTCATGCCTTTATTCTGTAGTTCAGCATCATACTTGTTCCTGAGCTCTGGTTTCAACCACTAAACTATTTTTCTCATATGCCAATACTTTGATTCCACCTCTAAATATTTATATCTATTGCTTTCATATTTTTTATTTGATTCAATATCACCATTTGGCTTTGCAACTTCCTATTCTATCATTTCCTCCTGCTCTCCAGCATAAGTAGAATATTATTTTCACTCATAGAAATTTAGCACGATCATATAATTGAAGTAGAACATTTCTTATCTGTTTCAAGATTTTTTTCCAAATTTGTCTTACTTTTAAAATTCTTCAAAGATTTGCTCCAACCCACTGTTGTGCTTATTTCAACAGATTAAGTGATCTCAGGGGGTCAAAAATCTAAACATGACCCTGTCGATGTACAACATTAAAAGTTAAACAAGGCTCATCATTTGGAAATACACAGACCTTAGCCTGCTTAGTCCCATAGAAAACACACCATTAAAATGTTGTTTATAAACTTTTTTTTTATTCAAGTACTGGAGCATGCCTCTGAAAACACAGTGAGGACAATAGCTTGTTCACAGTTGAGAGCATCATTAACATTCTAATAATAGGAACAATTTCATTTGTTTCCTGGAGCAGAGTCAACCCCTTTTCGTTTGGTCATGGGTCTTATCAATTTCCTGGGCAGGAATTTTCAGAGCCTTTTTTTTATTAAACTTATCCCCTTGAAATGTAAAGTTTTAAATTATGTTTTTGCATAATATTTCATGTTCTCTTTAGCTATAGAGGGTTTTTATAAGGAAAAACAGTCCTTTTTTCTTACATGACATTAAATACGGTTATAATCGTTCTTTTGGAGGAAAAGAGACAAAATTAGTTGAGAAGGGCTGAAGCTGTTCTTGTTAAAGTCCAATCCAGTTTCCACAAAATAAGACAGACACAAAAGGAGAGAGAAAAGGACAGTAAAGATAGAAAATGCAGTGCTGACTTTTACTTTCTATCTCATTCCTGGAGGTACAGGTCATGGCCCTATCAGTCAAGACCTGGAAAATATGTGTTGGAGTCAAGCTACTTATAGCATTGCTTTTTAGCAGCCTCCTTCTGATCACACATTCACTGCAATGTTGGCTAGTTAAGTCATAGTTATTCAAAGAAAGAAAGGCAAAAGAACAAACATTGGAAATAGGAAAATAAGATGGGGAAGGAAAAAGAACACTTAAGAAGTCTCATATCCCAGGTGATGTTTGGCATTTAGTTAGAGCTGGTGGACATGGAGATATTTATCTATTTCATTCTCTCTGGATTGGTCTGATTATTGACAAAATGATAGAATTCAAGTAACTAAACCTGTGAGCAATCAGATGTATGTTATTAATGGTGATTGAATGTTGGTCTAGTAATACATTGCTAATACTTCTTCCTCTTTTAACTGCCTTACCTAGTCCATTAACAATACTGTTGATTTTCAGATTGAGGTTCTCGGTATCTTCAGAATTTCAGATAGATATACCAAGAATGTAGCCATCCAATACAGTTAGACCTCCCTTTTCTCTTTCTCACCGGTTTGGCAGAGTATTTTGAGAACCTTTCCAAAACTGTAATTATATTTCAATTTCCTATTGTTGGAAGAATTGAATTGGTATGGTCTTATTGGCAAAATTAAAGCTTAGTGGCACATATTCCCATCCTATAATTTCTATCATAAACTCCACAGCAAGATGTAAGAAAATTTCTGAAGTAGGCCATGGTTGTATTCACATTCCCTTATGGGGGCCAGTGTTAGTGTCAGGAGGAGAGTGGAAGGGGGTCAGATTAGTGTTTGTGTTGAACAATCTCCTTTATACACTTGCACATTGTGAACACATTACTAATACTTTGGTTCATAGACCAAGCTCCTGTGTATGTTCCTGCATCTTTCAGTTGTGTGTGTGAATGGATACACTCCCTTTTTCCTGTGCAATCCACATAGGTTTTTGTAATTCTCTCCAGATGGCTAATGATTGGATCTATTACTTGGAACGAATCCAAAGCACTTTAGAAATGTCACATGTATGTGCTTGACTATCACATACAGACTAAGATCCTCCCCCGCTACCACTGTAATATGTTGCTCTACTATTCAATTGGGTGCCTTCTTTGTGTATGTATGTGCTCACTGCATGTCTTGAGATTAAGAGTAGTACTGGAGCGTGCCTCTGAAAACACAGTGAGGACAATAGCTTGTTCACAGTTGATAGCATCATTAACATTCTAATAATAGGAACAATTTCATTTGTTTCCTGGAGCAGAGTCAACCCCTTTTCATTTGGTTATTGGGTCTTACCAATTTCCTGGGCAGGAATTTGCAGAGCCTGGCTCACATCTGCAATAGTTCAGGAACAGGAATCTGATATTCAAGGGAATGGTATCTGTTGCATGCCTCCATTTGATTCCTGGTGCCCAAAACCAAAAAGGCTGTTTTCCCACTTGATCCAGGCTCCAAACTGATGTGTTTCTGTCATTCTACCTGATAATAATCACATTACCAATCCCCCATTCAATTTACCCCCATGCAATTTATCTTGTTGTCTTACAGGGAGAGGCCTATACGCCTCGAATGTCCTCAACTGACTCCAGGCAATATGGATTAAGAATCAAGGTGCAGAGGTGGCTTGAAGATTAAAGTTCATAAAACCGCTATCATTCATTTGAAATAATTCCATTAGACTTATCTGAACCACTTATCCTTTATGTTTATTCTGTGGAGAAGCACAAAACACATAACACAGGTTGGACCTCCCAAAACTGGGATTTGCTCATCCAGCAACATCCAGGAGTCCAGTCTGGAAGCCAGAGTGGCAAGAGGGCTAGTGACTCAGAGCTCAGCAGGGCTGGTGCTAGGACTGGTGCTGGAGCCCCAGTAGCACAGAAGGGCCCGCGGCAGCCCTAGTAGCAGGGCCAGGACTGCAGGTGGTGGCTCTGATAATGGGGCTGGGGCCAGGGCATTCCAGGCTGCCGGGGCCATAGCAGCACAGCAGCCGGGGGGTGGGAGGGAGAGGCTTTGGAACCAGCCATAGGTAGGGAAGGTGGTCTGGAGAGCAGGTATTGGGGACCTCCTCTGGTCTGGCAAATTCCCTCATTTGGGACTGGTCAGGTCCTGCGAGTGCCAGACCAGAGAGGTCAAACCTGTACAAAGTTTAACTCACGTTCTTCTAATGCATGGAATATTTTTATCAAGGTTGATTTTTTTATCCTCACTAAATACAGTGAGTCGTTGTCCCCCCCCACAATTTATCTAAGATTGAGCAAAGGTCATAGCATGTCTCTTTTGGAACATTTTTCTTCGGAGCTGAATCAACTTTAACCATTACCTGGCTTCCAATTTGTCATTGTCTAACATAACTGCTTTCATCAACTGTATAATTCATTTTTGAGGTTCAGCAGCTTTTTTGTTGCAGCTGCTCCTTGGACCATTTTCAACCAATGCCTTACATTATTCATCCAGGTTATTGCTGCCATTGATGCTTTGTTTCCCAGTTTGGCAAGTTTTCCCAGCCAGGCATGGGTCTTTAAAAGAGTTTTTCATAGAGTTAGTCATAGGGACTAAATCCAATCATATGATTGGTACAACAGCAGATTCTCATAAGGACCCAAGGGAGTAACATGATCCAATTCATTTCCAATTCAATGCTTACTTTGGATAGATTAATTTTAAGAGGCTTTACCTCCTGTCCCTTGTTTGTGGGTGGCAGTTGATGTGTAACATTAGTGGAATACTAGCCCATATATCCATGCTTCAGTAAACGTGTCCGATGATGGCTGGACCATTGTTAGAGTCAATGGTGTGGATAAACTCCTATTAGGAAAGATTTCCATTACCATGATTTTAGCAGATGCCCAGCTGTTTCTTCTCTAATAAGGAATGCTTCCACTTACTTAATGAAACTACAGGTTGAACATCTCCTGTCCAGCACTCTGGTCTGGCAACATCCATGGTCTGGCATGATTTTAGTTCACTGGCTGTCCACATCTGTGGGTGTGGCCAAGCTTCCCATGGTTTCATAAAGTTTGTTTACAGTCACCAGTCATGACTCTGAGGCTATGTCTAGACTGCATCCCTCTGTCAACAGAGGGATGCAAATCAAGCACATTGAAATTGCTAATGAAGCAGAGATTTAAATACCCCGTGCCTCATTAGCATAAACATGGCCACCGTTTTTTTTAAATGGAGTTTTTTTGAAAAAAATGGCAGACTAGATGCGGATCTGTTAAAAATAAAGCCTTTTTAGACAGATCCTGTATTCCTCAAAAAATGAGGTTTACAGGATCTGTCGAAAAAGGCTTAATTTTCAACAGATCCGCATCTAGACTGCCATTTTTTCGAAAAAACTCCATTTAAAAAAAAAGGGTGGCCATGTTCATGCTAATGAGGCAGGGTATGTCTACACTACAGAGTTAGTTCGAACTAACGGCCGTTAGTTCGAACTAACTTTCATAGGTGCTACACTAATTCTCCACTAGTTCGAACTTAATTCGAACTAGCGGAGCGCTTAGTTCGAACTAGGAAAACCTCATTTTACGAGGATTAAGCCTAGTTCGAACTAGCTAGTTCGAATTAAGCAGTGTGTAGCCCCTTAATTCGAACTAGTGGGAGGCTAACCCTCCCCAGCTTTCCCTGGTGGCCACTCTGGCCAACACCAGGGAAACTCGTATGCTCCCCTCCCAGCCCCAGAGCCCTTAAAGGGGCACGGGCTGGCTACAGGGCCTGTGCCAGGTGCAAGCCTGCCAGCACCCGGCCAGCAGACCCTGCACCTGGCACGGCTCGAGCCAGCCACCCGATGCCCCCCGGCCCTCCCCCTCTTCCCGGGACCAGGCTGGCGGCTCCCGGGAGCTTGTCCGGGACCGCAAGAGGCGGGCACCCACCTGGGCTAGTGCAGACATCATGGACCTCGTCCACGATCTCCGCACTAGGCACAGGAAAGTGGCCATCTAGGGCAGGAGAGCTGCCAGCCTGGCCACCCAGGAGCAGGTGTGCATGAAAATAAAGGGGGTCCACTGAGACCCCCGACCCTGAGCCCTGAGCTTACAATGGCCGTCCTGGGTCAGACCAAAGGTCCATCTAGCCCAGTAGCCTGTCTGCCGACAGCGGCCAACCCTAGGGACCCTGGAGGGGATGGACCGACGACAGTGACCAAGCCATTTGTCTCGTGCCATCCCTCTCCAGGCTTCCACAAACCTTGGGCAGGGACACCACTCCTACCCTCTGGCTAATAGCACTCCATGGACCCAACCTCCATCACTTGATCTCACGTCCCTTTAAACTCTGTTCTAGTTCTAGCCTTCACAGCCTCCTGCAGCAAGGAGTTCCACAGGTAGACTCTTTGCTTTGTGAAGAACAACTTTCTGTTACTAGTTTGAAGCCTGCTACCCATTCCTTTCCTTTGGTGTCCTCTAGTCCTTCTTTATGGGAACTAATGAAGAACTTTTCTGTATGCACCCTCTCCACCCAACCCCTGCTTTTAGAGACCTCTATCCTGTCGCCCCTCCGTCTCCCCTTTTCTATGCTGAAAAGTCCCAGTCTATTTAGCCTCTCTTTATATGGGACCTGTTCCCAACCCCTGATCATTGTAGTTGCCCTCCCCCTCCCACCCTCTCTCTTCCCCTCTCCCACCTCCTTTTCCCAGTCTCCCCCAGTTTTGTTCAATAAAGACAGATTCCATTTTTAACACAATTGTCCTTTATTTTGTACATCAAGAAAAGGGGCTAGGGAAGGATAAGTGGAAGGAGGTGAGGGAGGAATGGGGTACGAGCCCCCGATGGGGAGGACTGGGCTGGCTTTGCGGGTTTCTGGGGGTGGAATCTCTCCTGCAGCCCCCCAATTGCCCCCTCTCCCCAGATGGCAGCCTGCAGCAAGTGCAGCCAGTCTGATGGCCGAGTGCTGTGATGTGCCCAGTGTGGGCACTCTGGGCACTCCAAGCCAGGACTGGTTTGCAAGCAGGGCACCCCTGAGAACTGTCTGTCTGGGGCGGGGGTCGGATCCCTTTAAGCGCAGCCCTCGGCTAGCCTGAGACAGCATCTCCACGCTCTAAGTCCTCCTCTGATGCCCTGCCAGCACTGCTTCCGGCCATCCTTAAGCCTGGTTCAGGGTCCACTTAATGTGGACATGCTAGTTCGAATTAGCAAAACGCTAATTCGAACTAGGTTTTAGTTCTCGATGCGTTAGTTCGAATTAGCTTAGTTTGAATTAACTAATTCGAAGTATGTTAGTTCGAATTAGCGCTGTAGTGTAGACGTACCCGCCGAGAATATTTAAATCCCTGCTTCATTAGCAATTTCCATGTGCCTAATCTACATCTCTCTGTCAACAGAGAGGTGTAGTCTAGACACACCCTTAGTGTTCTGAGCTATTATTTAGCTCTAATTTACCCGTAAATGTCTTCTAAGAGCCCAGTAAATGTCAGAAGAGTCGGTAATGCTGCTAGATAATATTGACCTCATGTGGTTTGGCAAATTCTCTAGTTCAGCTCCAGTCATGTCCCGAGGGTGCTAGACTAGAGAGATTCAGCTACAATTAGAGATAAAAATGTTTTTTCCTTGCTGTGGACGGCAAGCGACCTAAAAAATCCACATATAAATGCTGGAAGGACCTTTTGATGTTTTCCACATCTCTTTTGTTTCCCTGCAGTGTCTTGTTAAGCACATGTTAACCAACTAGGAATATGTATATTCAAATCCTCTTTCATTTCAGGCCACCATCCTAGTTTTTAAAGTTTTTCCAGAGCCTCTTCCAATTGTGGCTGTCCTCCTATGACTAAACTATGTATTCACCCAAAAAGAAGATATTGCAACGAATACTAAAACCCATTTATTCTCTGGTTTTGGCAGAATTAAATTTCCCTTTCTCCTCAATGGAACACTCTTCCATTATAAAGGGCATTATACTATCCACTGCATCCTTCGTCTGCATATCCTGTAATAACAATCCTACACAATTGTTTTCCATGTTCTGGTCTTTATTAGCCTGTGCCAGCTGGTTAGTGCCACTAGGATAAGCTCCCATAGGGTATGTCTACACTACCCTCCTAGTTCGAACTAGGAGGGTAATGTAGGCATACCGCACTTGCAAATGAAGCCCGGGATTTGAATTTCCCGGGCTTCATTTGCATAAGCGGGGAGCCGCCATTTTTAAATCCCCGCTGGTTCGAACCCCGTGTAGCGCGGCTACACGGGGCTCGAACTAGGTAGTTCGGACTAGGTTCCTATTCCGAACTACCGTTACTCCTCGTGAAATGAGGTGTACCGGTAGTTGGGAATAGGCACCCTAGTCCGAGCTACCTAGTTCGAGCCCCGTGTAGCCGCGCTACACGGGGTTCAAACCAGCGGGGATTTAAAAATGGCGGCTCCCCGCTTATGCAAATGAAGCCCGGGAAATTCAAATCCCGGGCTTCATTTGCAATTGCGGTATGCCTACATTACCCCGCTAGTTCAAACTAGGGGGGTAGTGTAGACATACCCATAGTGTTCCAATAAGTGCTGCTTCTTTAGCAAGTTGGTCTGTTCATTTCCACATTGCAATGAACATTTCCCTTTGTGGGATTTTATTTTAACCATTGTGATTCTTTTGTAACGCACTGCCAATTTTTCTATTTACCACCACAAGATTTTGTGTTTAATTTCAGATCCAATCTATTCCTGTGAGGTCTATAGTGTTCCACCATGGAAGGCAGATTGTGGTTCCTTTGCAAACACAGTCCAAATCATTCCCTAGTATTAAATCAGATTGTTTTTCATTCCGTCCAAAATGGTTGACACTTATGCAGACTGCATTCCTCCTTTGTTTAATTTGTACTGGTGAGTCAATTCTTTGCAGATTTCCAGCTAGACTACATGTGGCCCCTTTTCCGTCATTTTAGTATGAACTAGCATCTACAAACCAAATTGTTTTCCTTGCTACCTGGTTAATGGGTTTGCCTTAAAGACATGATCTGCTCTAGATTCCTTTTGGGGTTCATAAAGCTGTTCTTAGACACTTAAGGTCAGACCCCACACAGATATTTCAGGTTCACTGTGTGCCTCTTACTCCACTCATCTGAAGAAGTGGGCTGTGCTCACACAAGCTCATGATACTAAGTAATTTTTTTTGTTAGTCTCTAAAGCACTATAGAACTACTTGTTTTTTAAGTTTTTTGAAATTTCTCTGTCATTAAAACAAAGATCCATTGTTTGACCTTATGCACTTTCACATGCCCTTTGGATAAATTTTCCTGACTAAATAGTTTTCCTATGGCATGATGCCTTTTTAAATTACTTTTCTTGCTCGATAATTGCCTGAGGTTTCTGTAATAGACAGCATGAGCAGTTTGCTCATAGATTCCCAGATTACTTTCTAGAGCTGTTAATGCTCTGCTGTAGTATGCAATAGGGCTTTCCCCAGCACCATTATCCTCACTGAGCATACCAATGACATAGAATTATTTTACACAAAGGAGAATTAATTGTTAGTGGCAGCCTCCATTAACCCCCTTTTCAAGCTTTCACACACACTAGTTGCTTCCTCTGTCCAGATCCACTGTTTTTTTCTTTACTATTCATAAGGGACCTGCCTCCTCTGCCACGAAGCCATGGCTCTTTCAAGGCATTTCCTATTTTCTGAGTTGCATTTTCAATGACTACCCATATTCTCTTTGTAGTAAGGAAGATTTTGGAGGTGAGTTGGAAGGGCGGGGGAGGTGATGTGCTCATTCTCCAACTCAATGCTCCTTCTCCCCTCATACTTTCCATTCCAATTTTAACAGGAATTGATCTAGCTCAGCGATGGGCAATAATTTTTAATAGGGGTTGCATTGAGGGGTTGTGGAGCCTGGGAAGGAGGTTGGGTGCAGAATGGAGCTTGAGGTAGGAGATTGAGGTGCAGGAGGGGTATGGGGTCTGAGAGAGAGATTGGGTGAAGGAAGGGGTTATGGTCTGGGGCAGGAGCTTGGGGGCAGGGTTGAGGAGCGGGTAAGGGTGCAGGAAAGGCTTCTAGTCTTGGGAAGGGGCTCTAGCAGGGGGCGCAGGGGCTGGGAGGGAGTTGTGACTTGGAAGAAGGGGGTGCAGAGGGTTTGGGTGGTGTTCAGATGCAGGAGAATGGGGTGCAGGATCAGGGAAGGGGTATAGGTTCAGGAGAAGATTCTAGAGGAGTTTAGAAGAGGGTGCAAGATCTGGGAGAGACCTGTGACCTGGGAGAAGGGGGGGAAGGGGTACAGAGGGTTTGGGTAGTGGCCGGGGGCAGGTAGTTGGGGGGAAAAGGCGGGGGGGGGGTGCCAGAGGCAGGCTCAGGCTACGATGTGCTTACCTAGGCAGCTACCAGCCAGCAGCCCTTTAGGAACTTAAGGAAGGCTCTTCTGAAGTCTCATTCAATTGGCTGCTCCACATGAGATCTACTCCAGGAATCGGAGGAGGGAAGGAGAAAGCTTCATATGCTGTCCCTGGCCTCAGTAACTGGCTAATGGGAACTGAGAGATTTTGCTGGGGGCACAGAGCAGCATGCAACGTCTTCCTCCTCCCTCCCCAGCAGTCCAGAGTGGAGACCAACCCATTGTTTAATGAGTGAGCTGCTCTCTGGGTGAGAGTTCTGGCAAGGTGGGTGTGGGCTTGGCAGGCCGGATGCAGCCCTCTGGGAGCCTTTTGTCCACACCAATCTAGGTTTTAACTTCATTTTTTTTTTCTAAAACCTGGTTTTTATCTTAAAGTGTCAGTTGTGGTACAATAGCCCCTGCCCATGGGCCAATAGAAAATGAACCATCTGGGTCATTACACATGTCTCCAGTGCAGCATCCTTTCCAATTGTCCCATCTTCCATCTTTTAATTTGGCTAGGGCTACTTGTTTCCATTTCTGTCCCTATCTCTCAGGTATAGTGAAAGCACTTGAAGTCTGTTGCTTAGTAAGAGGGGACAATGCTTCTCTATTTTGCAGGTTTTCCATAGTTGTTTCCAATTTTTTATTTCCCTGCATTATCTGTTGGAGCATATGATGTGTCTGGACTGCCTGTTGCCCTGCTAAAAGAGCTTGGGCTTTTCTGTGCTTAACTGCCTGGGTAACATCCTCGAAATTTGGGTTACCACTTCTACTTGCCTGGATTTTTTCCCCATTACTTGCCTGGCCAGTGTTGTGGCAGGTTGTTTAAGACATTTTACTGCCATGGGTATTAATTGCAAGCTTCTAGGGGTTTTTTACTTTTTTATTGTGTTTTTGGAGCTTCACTTTTTATCATTGCTTTATATATGCCATCCATATCTTCCCACTTTCTTTTCAAATTCATATGGATCTCTCTTTTTGGCAACCTAGCTGGTCCACATTTTATCAACACTGTGGGGATTTGAAGGGAAGAGAAGAAGGCATTCCCTATCTAGTGATTTTCTGTCATATTAGATTGTGATTCACACAATGGACAGTTCGCTTACTTACCAGATCAGTGGTCAGGGTCACCAGTGTTGACATTTGTTGATGGTTGGTATCAGTCATCACCAGTGCAGCAGTGCTCAATTAGCTGTTATGAGAAGACTGGCTGCAAGTGTGTTCCTAGTGTATGTCTCCTCAGTGCTGCACAGATAGCCAGCGATGCAAACCTCAAAGAAACTGCCCAATGACCACCGGATCAGATAAGGTATAAAGGTGCCAGGGCAGGTTTATTGTCAAATGCAGCACAGTAATAGTTGTCAGCAGCCTCTACTGAACCTGCCCATGGGCCAATAGCAAATGACCCACACGGGAGGGATAGCTCAGTGGTTTGAGCATTGGCCTGCTAAACCCATAGTTGTGAGTTTAATCCTTCAGGAGACCATTTAGGCATTGGGGGCAAAATGTGTCAGGGATGGTGCTTGGTCCTGCTGTGAAGGCAGTGCACTACACTCAATGACCTTTCAAGTTCCCTTCCAGTTTTAGGAGATAGGCATCTCCATTCATTTCAACCACATGCCATTGTCTCATGACCAGGGATGGCACTTTCCCTTGCCCCTCTATGGTACATTTTTACACACAGACACAAACTAGTTGCACATCATTCCTGACATACCAGGATATTACCTTCTGACATATATGGGTGCCATATATATGTTGATTCAGTCAAAACGTTATTATTCATCATGTTGTCATCCTGACCCTTGCCTGTGTTGGAAAATAACAGGAGGATCCAGAGGCAGATGCAATAGATTAACTCCTTTATTGCAGACATTTGTTCTGCCTTGAACCCCAAACCGATCCAGTGAGCAATAAAGTAACCACAGGTATACTCTTTTATCCAAGTTAGTATGTAAATACACATATCTGTTATGACTTCCCCATAAGCCATTTTTAGTAATACGAAAGCCCATACAATGAACAGTAATAGCCATATAATTAATATAATTATACCCCCACCACATTCTCATTTACTGTTCACAGCACTTTTAGCTGAAACATGAAGTTTTTACAGCAAAAAGTCTGTATATCAGCAACTTACAGGGAGGGAGAAGGAGTCATGATCCCGAACACATTTTATGTATCTGGGAAGGGGAAGAGAGGGTAGAAAGATAAACACTACTTTTACACACTACTTTTACATACATCATCTGATTTTCCGGGAAAACTTACCAGCTGTCTACACTGGCCCCTTGAATTTCCGGAAAAGCACTGATGATCTCATGTAAAATCATCAGTGCTTTTCCGGAAAAACTATGCTGCTCCCATTTGGGCAAAAGTCTTTTTCCGAAAGACTTTTGCCCGAAAGGGCCAGTGTAGACAACACGGTAGTGTTTTCCACAAAAAAGCCCCGATGGCGAAAATGGCGATCGGGGCTTTTTTGTGGAAAACTGCTTCTAGATTGGCCATGGACGCTTTTCCGCAAAAAGTGCTTTTGCGGAAAAGCTTCCTGCCAATCTAGACGCGCTTTTCCGAAAATGCTTTTAACGGGAAACTTTTCCGTTAAAAGCATTTTCGGAAATTCATGCCAGTGTAGATGTAGCCATAGAGTATTCATTAGAAAGCTACATTCCTTGTACAGCTGCACCCTCTTATCTATCCTAACAAGCAGGAAAGGAAAGGGTAGCAAACTTTGTCTATCAAGCAGAAGAAATAGTGATATCTTTGCTATTCTTCTCTATATCATGGTAACGGTTACCCAGGCCGTTAACCCTTACATACCACAAAAGCCTTAACATTTGTCAGTCTGTTCCTGTTATCTATGGGGTATTTATTGGTAACAAAGTATTTCCTAATGGTGTGTTCTGGTACCAACCCTCCAGAATGTGTTTACATAACCTGTGCTTAGTTTCTTTTAGGTATGTATGTTTCTTCGGTATCATACCTATTCCTTCCAGAAGCTGTGAGCGGGGCCTGCCTTTTTCTAACAGCTCAACTTTGCTTTATATTAGCAAAGTCTTGACTACTTTTGTCTAGCCTCAGGCCGCACACCAGGCCTGAAATATATGGGCTTTTGTTTCAGGCTCTCTTCTTACTACAATCATTAAAAACATGGATCACAAGAGTCCTTTCATTATTTTATGGATGATAAACAGATGAAAAAAGTGTTTCCTCTCAGAAGTAATGTCCTCATGGTGTTCTCCTCCCCTCTCTTGCTTGCATTTGTTGTTTCTATCAGGGTACATCTACCCTGCAGAGTTATTTCGGAATAACTGATGTTATTCTGAAAAATAACATAGTGCGCATCTACTCTGAAAGCCTTTATTTTGAAATTATGTGAAATTGGAGAACTTCTTACTCCAATTCCTGTAATCCTCATTTCGCAAGGAGTAAGGGAAGTTGAAGGAAGAGTGTTCTTCCTTCGACTTCCTGCTGTGTAGACAGCTCCAAAAGCCAATTAAGCTATTTTGACTTAATTTACACAATTTATGTAGCCAAAGTTGCGTAGCTTAATTTGACTTTAGCTCTGCTGTGTAGACATAGCCTCAGTGTGTTAAGCCATACTTCATCTCTCCCACACAGCTACAAGCAATATCCAAGTATAGTGCAGCTGTGGCTTGCAGAACATAAGAAACACATATCTTTATTTAATTAGGCATTAAATGTTTATTCTATTACCACAATCTTGCATTATTTAATTCAACAATAGATTTGTTTATACAGTGTACATAAAAGAAACTACACTCAATAAAGTCAAGTTTTAATGCACTGCATGTTACTGACAAATAGTATACTAAATTAAGAAACAGACAGATCTTGTAATGGGTTGTATATAAGGAAGAAAAGCATGTCTAGGTTGATGGTAAACTGCGTCTTTTCAGTATATACTTTGAATTTTGATTGATTTGAAGCTTATGATGTTCAATAGCTCTTAACTGAACTAGCAGTGTTAGTGGAAAGCATCCTGCAACCAGGCACTGACAAATCTAACGTCACATTGGAATCATACCAAGTGAAATATGAAACAGATGAAACATGTTCCCTAAAATTATAGCTAGAATATGCAAAGGAGAGGTTCTTCTTGTGATAGGGTAAGCAATATCACTTTTCACAACTGACACCTACACAGCCTGGGAAGTTCCAAAGTAATGAGACTGATTTCTTGCAACCCAGCTAAGATCTATGCAGGAAAATTAATAAGTAAATGCCTTCATTTCATCATGATGGCATTTGGGAGTTTTAGAACCCTGTAGTCCATTAGTCAGTTTTGTTAATGACTGTGCTTATCCTTTTAATCACGCACAGCACATTGACTGAGCTTCATTTAGTTCAAAGTGCCTTTCAGAAGCCTGAAAAGAATCTGAGTGGTGTAAAACTTTGCCTTTTCTGAGTACAATATACATTGAGACAAATACCATGATTTAAATAGTGATGTAAGATGTTATTTTTTCTGTCAGAAAATACTTTTAATTCTCAAAGTGATAGAATGTTATTAGAAATTAAAAAGATAACTTGTGCTCAAATGCTGCTAGTCTTCCCTATGTGAGTATCATTTGTCATCATCAATAACTGTAATAGTTTTATATAGTACAGTAATTTACAAATATAGGGCCTACACCTTTAAATGCTTAATTGAATGAATAGTTTTATCTGCATAAGTATAATTACTCAAGTGTTCAAGCTATTCCAGTACTAGACACAAAAATATTGCTGCTTCATGGAGAATCATGTCAACCTAGTCTTCAGTAATGAAGCCTAGGCTTGACTTGATTTATAGCCTTCTTGTACATGGATTTCACATACCCCCCACCATCTTGTATGGTCAGCCACCATAATCTGGAAACAGAAAGTACAGTCAGGGAAATTTAGCCTTGGCAAAGGTAGACAGAAAAATAAAAGCTATAACTGTAGCAATGTGTGTGTGTATGTGTGAGAGAGAGAGAGAGAGAGAGAGAGAAAGAGAGAGAGAGAGAGAGAGATGTATTCAGAAAGTAATAAGAATGGGGAAAGAATGGACAAACTAATCTTGTGTGTGAGAGAGAGAGAGAGAGAGAGAGAGAGAGAGAGAGATGTATTCAGAAAGTAATAAGAATGGGGAAAGAATGGACAAACTAATCTTGAGTTTCTACAGCTTCTTTCTGATAATAAAAATGTATGGAGTTTTGCTGTTGCAAGTGTATTCTACTAAAAAAGCACGAAGATAAATAGACCTTGAGAAGTTTTTACTGACTTCGAAAAATACAAAAACTAATCAGTAAGTAGTTTTAGATGTGTGAACCCCAGTGTAATGAGAGTGATCCGAGTGTTTTTGTATTTGTTTTTTGTTTTTGTTTTGCATAATTAGGTGTACAGGTTAGATGAATCATCATTATAACTATATAAAGAGGGTCAGAAAACAAGCTTGTTGGAACTCAAATCTGGGGTCCAGCTCAAGACAAAGTGTTAGGAAATTTAACTCTTTCATCACCAGAATATGTAGAAGCTGGAGTCCAGATAACACAACCTTGGCTGGCCACCAGTGGATATCCATCTTATTTGGAGCAGTGAGGATAAGATGCTTGGTGTGTGTATTCTGAAGTTGTATTGCTAATTGATAATAAATATTTGTATATATGGGAAGACTCATGTACTGGGAAAAGGTCTCATAGACATGTGGAGCCCTTGGTCCACTGGGAAAGGGTGTTTTCTCTGACTCCATTGGCAATGGATGTTAGCCCTGAGCCCATGAAGGGGTAAAATTGGGTCCCTTATGCTCTGAGCACCAAGAAGAATGGGTAGAAGTAGGAGCCATATATTACATCCTGAGTTCAGTCTTCGGTTGGCCGAGGGCTGAATTTGCCACCTACTTAGGAATGAAGCATTAATAAATCCATCCAGCAGCTTAGCTCATTTGTAACAAATCAAGACTTGGTACATGGCCTCAGAAATTCTTTACTTTCATATCATTCAGGGCTAGTTTGACCAAGGAACTTTGGTTCTGTTGCCTCTTTTGGTGCCCAAATCATTGTTAGTTGTCTCTGGCATTCACAAAACCCTCACTCAGTTGCTGCCTAGTCTGGAGGTACCTACATTTCCCAGATGCCTGTATTTCTGCTATTAAAATCTTAACAATTTCAACAACTGAGTATGCAAACATCCATCTAGGTCCTAAAATTGCCCAGCATCTGGGTGCTTATACTGTAGCAGGATTCAGAAACTAGGCATTACCCCTGCCTTTAGGACCTATTCTTCTGTTTATATAGTCCTCAGAGGCCTGCACCTGAGATACCTAGAAGACTGATGAATGCTCCAGAAGGAGGAACATGGTAGACAACTCTGTTCCTCTGAACTGTATACTGAAGAGTATAATTAGTCTGTGCAAGATACAGAACAGTCCTCCTTCCCATGGAATAAGCTTATGTATAGTCAAATACTTGGCACAAGACTATTCACACTCAGAAGCACATTTCTTTAGCTCATCTGTATTTAAAATCCTCAACATCCCACCTCTTCTACTGCAAAGGTGGGGACCAAAGAAATTAACACAATGTCATACATGCTAAGCAATTCTTGCATCCTTAGAAGAGGCTCAACTACCACAGGGTATGTCTACACTAGCCCCCTAATTCGAACTAGGGAGGCTAATGTAGGCATTCAAAGTTGCAAATGAAGCCCAGGATTTAAATATCCCGGGCTTCATTTGCATCTTCCCAGGCATCGCCATTTTTAAAAGTCCCTTAGTCCGAACTCCGTGCCCGCGCCTACACGCGGCACGGAGTAGGTAGTTCGAATTAGAGATCCTAAATAGGGTATTCAGTGTTTTTGCCACCATGTTTCTCCCAGGCTATTAGAAAGACAAAATGGGTGAAGTCATATCTTTTATTTTATTAACTTGTGTTGTTGAGAGAGACAAGAATTCAAGCTTCCACAGAGCTCTTCTGCTCAAAAACTTGTCTCTCTCTCAGCAACAGAAATTGGTCCAACAAAAAAAAGTTACCTCTTCCACTTTGTCTCTCTAATAGGAAGTGTGAGAAAAAGCCACTAGTATTATAGATCTCTCTAAGGATGTGTCTAAACTACAGGGTTTTGTCGACAAAAGTGGACTTTTGTCAACAAAACTATACCTGTGTCCACACTGCCTTTGAGTTATGTCGACATAACGTCGACAAAACTCATCAGTTTTGTTGACGTATGTAAACCTCATTCTACGAGGAATAACTCCTTTTGTTGACAGAGCTCTGTCGATAGAAGGCATTATTGTATCTACACTGTCCTTTGTGTCCACACTGTTATGTCGACAAAGAGGCTTGCTTTGTCGACAGAACTGGATGTAGTCTAGACGCTCTTTGTCGACAGAAGCTTTGTCGACAGTATCTGTTGACAAAACTTCTGTTGACAAAACCCTGTAGTCTAGACGTACCCTAAGATTCCCTGAAGTTTTAACCAATACCCACATAGGAGTCCTCATGATGAGAAAGGTTGCTGTCAGACCAAAAGTTTCAGCATAAAAAACATGTAATAAACATTTTGAAAATGACATTGTTTTATAACACCTAAATATGTAATGCATATTGAAGATTTGAGACAATTTAGAGTTTACATTGCCTTACATTTGTAGTCCCCTAAAGGTGCCTCTGTTTATTCTCTGGGAAGAGCCTGTGTGCTACAATCTAACCCCAGAAACTACAATTCCCATGAGCCCTGGAGGGAACCAGGAAGGAAGTGACCTTTGCTTTGGGTTCTGAGTCTCTCACGTGTATGAAGGAAGGCTCAGCAGTCTGTGGACTCTTCCCTTTGGGTTCTGGAAAAAAAGGAGCCAGGCTGCTGTGGAGGAGTTTGATCCAGCCCAGGAGCTGAAAGGTTACAGCTACAGACTTGGACTAAGAGTCTTTGGGACTGGAATCTAGCAGACCTGATTGCCCTTTGGCTGTACCTGTGGCTAGAAGTACTACTCTGCATACAGGACACAGAAGGAAACTAGAATGATCCACTCCAGGTGCAAAATCTTCAAGTGCGCCCACACAAGCATGTATATGGTACTGTGAGTTCTGAGGAGTGGGATAAATGGTGGCTGTGCACATGCCAGATAGATAAGTTTCCTATTATTGCTGTGTATTTAGTTAATGTTATTCATTGTAAATCTGTTAAACCCTGTTCCTTTAAGTTATTAAGTAAAAGTTGTTTATTTTAATGTAATCTATTAGATGTATTTTAGTTATAATTTGTAATTGTTGTTTTCGAGTTCGATCCAGTTTATTGCTGGAATAAGTTTATTCCTGTAGGTTCCCAGGGCACACCAGTAAGTGTATACAGGGCCAGCCAGGTAGAGGCATGGCCATTGTATGTTCTTTATGAGCAAGGGACTGCAGCAAGGGGGTGGATAGGAAACCCTCAACTAAACATCATCACCACTGGGGTACTCAGGATCTCCTTTTATGTCAGGACCATCAGGCACCCAGGCACACCTGTGTGACCTGCTCCTGAATAACCCAGGAAGGAAAAAGGGGGTTACACATTTTAATGTATTGACAATTTATTATTCAGGCACATGCTTGATCAATAATGTATCTATCAGTCATTTGTAGGTACCTATTGCCACAATTTCAAGATTCCTTGGTAATACTATTTATTCCTATTCTTTACTTGATTTAATTAATAGTTCTTTTTTGATAATGAATTGAATTTGAATTGATTTTAATACATACATAGAAACAAAACTTAGTGCTCTAATTCCTGCTATCCTTGGATCCTCATGCTGTTATCTTGTATTTTGGACCACCTGTTGGATTTTGCTTCCTTATAGACACTGAACTAGTGGGAGTCCATGTGACTTTATGGGTCTAGTTTCAAGAAAAAAGTTTGTAGAAATGGGGCATTGGATTGTAAACTCCCTTGGATTGTCTCTTATTTTATTTGTACATTACCTGACAGAATAAGACACCTCTGCTTCTATATTTATTGAAGCCCTGACACTACTATAATAAAAATAGCTTGTGTGTGTAGACAGACAGACAGACAGATAGGAATTGGATTAGACAAAAATCCCAAACAGAGTAAATCAGGCTGTAACTAGTGGAAATTACATGTGTAAATTTTAATTGTAGTTCTATTTCACATGTATACTGTATATTTAAAGTAATTTTAAATGAATTTATTTTCTGGAATGGCAAATAAATTAGCATAGATAGTTTTGGTCAAAAAGATTCCGAAAAGGATTTGATAGCTGCAGGGGTTTTGACTTTCTTTGAACATTGAATTCATATTATGCAAATTCATTAGAGTAAAATTGAAATCAGTTTTTTAATTGTTTTTCATCTAGATATATGCAGAATTTCAATGGGATCTAAAATTAATAAAAAACAGAAAGGGACAAATTCTGCTCTTGATTACACTAATGCAAATCCTTTGAAGTACCTCTGGATTTACAGTGTAACTGAGAGCAGAATTTGGCCTCTTTTTCACACACAAACTTATTATTCCCATCACAGAGAAAAAGAAAAAGTCTGATTGTTTTGACATACTCTTCCACAAACTTTGCACTTACTGTTGTAATCCAGCTTCCCAAATGGTTCCTCTTTGAATACAAAGATTCCACCCATGAGGAAACTTTTTTGGTGAGCAGAGCAGGGGAGGTGGTGATGTATATCATATGTCTTCTCTTTCTCCCTCTTCCTCCCTCTCTCTCTCTCTCCTTCTCCTTCCACAATTTGATCTGAGGAAGTGGGTCTGGCCCACAAGAGCTCATCACCTAATAAACCATCTTGTAGTCTTTAAAGTGCTGCATAGTCCTGTCTTTCGTTTCAGCAAGACCAGACTAACACGGCTACTTCTCTGTTACTTCTCTGTAAAGGGTGTGTAGAATTTGTCTACATTATGGAAAAGATTGACCTCGGGTGGTCAATCTTCTAGTGTTCAATTTAGTGGGTGTAGTGTAGACCCCCAAATCAAACTGCCAGCGTTGTGTGCTCCTCATTGTGTGAAGAGTAAAGGAAGGCATCAGGAACATGTGCTCCCCTCTGCCTCCCAGAACATAGACACTGTGGTGGCTTGGATTAAGGTAGATACGTACCTTAATCCAACCGTCCTTATCTAGTGTAGACCAGGCCCTAGTGAGTTAATGTTTACTGTCTTTTAAACTGAACAGTCTCGGGTAGCTTTAGAATGAACCTTTAAAGGAATGCCAGAGAAGTTTCATATAAACTGTACAAATTTGTAAAATAAATGAAGTATTCCGAGATCAGATGTAACTGCTTTAAAACTGGAAAACAGCCACTTACTCCAATATATCCCAGAAGGTGAAGATTGCTTTCTTTAAGTGCCTCCAGGCTCTAAATTCTTCAGCCAGTTATTAACTGCCAGGAAATGACCTCCTTGGTTGTCATTGGAATTTAATTAGTTATGCCCATATTGAACTCCTACTGAAGTAAAAGGACACTTTTCACTGTCTTCAGGGACTGTTGGATCAGGCCCTTGATTCCTTTCCAGAATTTGACATGATAGGCTTGCTCTACTTATATCATTGTAGAGTAGCATAGCAGACATTGTCTCTCCTCCCTTCTAATAATTTAAGTTATAGGCTATTAATGTATTCCATTTACATACTGAGGCTCTTCTGCTGCTCACCTATTCTGGCTTGCCTCCTGATCATGTGAAGCTGATTAATGGCCCTTTCTGCAGTGCCCAGAGTAACTGTTATTGTTTGTATAAAGAAGAACACAGGTAAGGTGTGTGCCAGCTGGACAGCCAGTCTGACTGCAGAACCTCAGTGACGCTTCTATATATATTAAGGAAAACCTTTCATAGATGTATAGATTTTAAGGTCACGAGTAATCATTTTATCATCTATTTTTATCTTTTCTGTTATAGACACCATAGAACATCATCCATTTACTCCTCTATTGAAATAACCTGTGTTTAACTAAAGCATATATTCTAGGGAGGCAGCCTGCCTTGAACTGAAGATCTCAAGAGATAGACAGTCCTTCACTTCCACTGTTAGGTGCCTTGCACTTACCCTTCAAAGCAAAAGTGAATCCCACCCCCTTATCTGAGTAACTATTTTGAGCATGATGAAAATTGCTCATCCTACTCATCATATTCATTTGCAGTCCCCTCCCCATCACTGATGAGCAAAGAAAGAACCCTCTTCTTTACTTCTAAAGCCAAGGTCTCTGCTTCTTGAGCTAAATGAACAATTCTGGTAGCAGTAGTAGGCACTTGTCTTTTTCTGAATTAGCCACTAGAGGAGGACATGGTAAATGTGTAACACACATACACATACTAAATTAAAGTGAGACAAATTAATCTACATTCAAGATCAGTGAACTAAAATCAAGGCCTATCCTGAGTGTTTGAAGTTTGAGCCAAGTGTTTCGGGAAGCTCTCTATATTTCCTAATATCCTTTCAGTTAAGATAATTTGTTTCCCAATGTATACACTTTCTGAATAACCTGGGTTATTAAAGTTACACTATTGATACACATGGATTACATCTCGACTGGCATGATTTTCCGCAAATACTTTTAACGGAAAAGTTTTTTCATTAAAAGCATTTGCGGAAAAGAGCGCCTAGATTGGCACGGACGCTTTTCCGCAAAAGCACTTTTTGCGGAAAAGCGCCCGTGCCAATCTAGATGCGGTTTTGCGCAAGAAAGCCCCGATCGCCATTGTCGCGATCGGGGCTTTATTGCGCAAAACAATACCGTATTGTCTACACTGGCCCTTTTGCACAAAAGCATTTGTGCAAGAGGGCTTTTGCTTGAACGGGAGCAGCATAGCATTTCTGCAAGAGCACTGACAATCTTACATGAGATCGTCAGTGTTCTTGCGGAAATTCAAGCGGCCAGTGTAGACAGCTGGCAAGTTTTTCTGCAAAAGCAACTGCTTTTGCGGAAAAACTTGCCAGTCTAGACGCAGCCATAGTGTCTCCTATGTCAATGCCCAGTAAGTAGAAGCAAAGTGAAAGACTTGTATTCTTTCTTATTTACCTAACATCTATATATGCTTGATATACTTTGTACTTGAATCTTTTCCAAATGTTATTTGTATCATAAAGTTCTGAAGGATTTCATTTCATAGAATGTATTGGGTAATGCTAGGTGATAAAACATACTTGTTATATATCAGCTTTGTTCCACAAGACCTTTTATAAGCTCATATTTACCACATTTTCTGTTTACTTTAAAGTAAACTTTAGACCTCATAAAGGTTTTAAGAACCCCAAGGGGATAATGTGTTTAAAATGGGAACATACAAAAATGAAATGTGCTAGAGAGGAACTTTCTTTTAGAGAGTGCATTTATTGAGTTGGATTTACAGGAATGTGTTTTGCTCAGGTATCATTATGATCCCAGCTCTGTGCTTTACAGTTGCATAGCTGATAGCCAAAACAGAAGAAGAAAAGGTATGAGATGTTATACCGAGATTGAAATTACATTTTAATTATACAGTGGTGTTTTGCCTCATTTCCAAAGTGCACTTTGAGAAGAAAAGATTGCAGCTCTTTAGTTCTGACTAATGCACATTTAACACTTCTGCTTTAAATTCCTGATACAGTATGTCTTTAATGAACTGCGAGTTCTCCAACAGAATATTGTCACTTGTCAGAACTGTTACCTACTGCAAAACAGAAGGTACAACAGACTATGAACAGTGTAGAATTGACACAGGGACATATTGCACTAGTCTTTCTCACAATGAATAGGATCTTTCAAGGCAAGTCATTTCTTTGGTGGAGCAAAGTACTAAACGTGCAAGATAAGTAAGTGTGGCCTGGTCTGGAGTATAGTGATTGTAGCTGTCAGTCATGAATTTGCAGGATGTTTTATAGAAAATTATGTTTGCACATGCCAATTAATATTTAAGGAGTTGCGTCTTCCTGAACATTGCTGAAAAGCATCATTCATTCTAAGTGTAACACAAAATGAATAAATGAAGATGAGCTCTTACGAGTCTAAGAGAGCTACTGCAAATGGATCATGAAGAATCTAGTTCAAATTTAATTTCTGACAGACATTCCCCGGAGCACATTCTGCCTTCCATTATATGCATGCAATTTATTTTCTTCAATGGATTATTACAGGTGAAACCAAAAGATTTTCTTCCTAGAAGCCCACCAGAATTTACTGGATTTGTTTAATCTTAATCTAACAGCAGGCTTGGACAACAGATTATAAATATTGTTCTTTTCATTCTAGTGCAGGGCTGGGCAATAATTTTCACAGAGGTGAGAGAACTTAATTAATTTTGGGACGTTGTTACTGACAGTTCCACATCCCCCTCCCAGAAGGCTCAGGGTGTGAGGAAGAAGGGGTGGGGCTGGGGCTTGTC
The DNA here is from genome assembly GCF_049634645.1 of Pelodiscus sinensis. Taxonomy (NCBI): domain Eukaryota; kingdom Metazoa; phylum Chordata; order Testudines; family Trionychidae; genus Pelodiscus; species Pelodiscus sinensis. The sequence goes on from NC_134711.1 coordinate 275,218,374, forward strand.
TGGGCTGGAGACTTTGAATTAAAAACACAGTAAAGGGTTCCCAGCTCATGGCACCACAGCTACCATGTTGTCTGGCAGCCTCCCAGGGCAGCTGCAACTATTTAAAAGGCTTATGGCTCCGGCCCCTGTTGGGGTAGTGCCGTGACTGTAATCCCTTTAAATATCCACAGAAACCCTGAGTGTGCCAGGCAACACAATGGCGACATTACCGGAGCAGTGAGCCCTTTACATGGCAGCAATTTAAAGGGCTTGAGGTTCCTAGCCCCACGGCTACTGCATTGCCTAGCAGCCGCCTGAGGTTGCTGTAGCTATTTAAAAGGCTCATGGCTCTGGCTCCTGCCAAGGTAACACTACAACCATGAGCCATGAGCCATTTAAATAGAATCCTGCTGCCTGAGCCTGGCACCACATGCAGAATATAGATAGAAAATGGCTAGATGCAGTCCATGGACCAGATTAAAGTGTTAGGTGAGCCAGATTTGGCTCCCGGGCTGCATCTTGCCCAGCCCTGTTCTAGTGCTTGGATCAGTCAACTGCTGAAAGTTTTGCCTTGATATCTGGATCAGGCCAGGTTATGCTTTCTGTATGGCTGGCAGAAAGGGACAGAAGGACAAAGAAAGGTACAAATAACTGTAATACCATATGGATTCATGTACTCCTAGGGCCAATACCTCTCTTGATGTACATCAGAACTGCCTAAAGGGATTGCCAAAACAGCAGAACTTCTTCTAGGCATGCCCCCAAAATGGCACACACAGCCCACACTGCAAGGGGGACATGTGTACAGCCAACTATGTTCATTAAATATGGGATCTTCAGCTGTACAGTCATGTTGGTCCATACCAGCAGCACAAAGTAATGTTAAAACAAACAAAAACAGCATTTAGCAGTCTGGAGCCCCACTATCATTTGCTCTGAAAGAGTGGATATTCTCATTTGCACTTATTCCCTGAACATTCTAATTCTGTTTCAGCACTCCCTGTTTGTATCATGCTCTGAGGTTGACTACAACAGTTGTCTGCCTCTTTACATTCCAGTTTTGCCCAGGTAGAATATGTCTGCTTTGCTGCAGAAATTATTCATTGAGACTTAACATTCCATTCAGATCAATTTACAGGGAACCCATAGGAGAGCTGCGCAGTATGTATGACCAACATTAAAATGATTAATGAGGAAATGTAGAGAACAGCACAGAAGGAAAGTAAGTAGGGGGGAATATACTTGCGGAAATAATACCAAGCGGGGTCCAGCCTGTGAAAAGAGACAATATTTTTTTAAAAAGTATGGAGATATGAAGAGAAACAACCCATTTAGATTTGGAAGTGAAGTAACAGTATTTACTATTTCTGGGTTGTTCTTGTTTATAGTAAGCATTTAGCTGTGTCCTTGATCACTCAGAGAAAAATAAGTTGTTCATGTACCAGAATCAGTTCTTGAGATGACTTTAGGACTTTGTTAAGTGACAAATGGTGGTGTTACTCTACTTCATCTATCATTCATCATTTACAGCAACAAACACTCATTGACTTTACCCTAAAGTAAAAAAGGCCTTAAAGGATTTAGATAATAAATTATTCTCCTTCCCCTATTCTTCAGGAATTTGTCTGGGGAAAAAGAAATGATGCTATATTTAACACTGCAGAGAGAGCCACTGTTCAAAGTTTAAGAGGTCTGTATGCATCATTGGCCCCACCCACTGTCTATATGGGCAGCATCAGGAAATGAAAGGTCTTCTTTCTATAAGCAGCAGAAACAGGTGCCAGAAATACTCATATTCAAATGGAAAATAGTGATGGTAAGTGCAAAACAATAGTAAAGCAAGATTTTATGAATATTTATTGTCTTTGAGTAAAGTGTTTAGTTGATAAAGACAATTCCTGCTCAGTTCTTCTCTTTGCAATATTTCATAGGCATCTCCCTCGGCAACATTTTGCTGGAACAATGGTATCTTTATTAGGTAATTGTCCATGATACTACACCTGCTGTTATAGTTCTCACTTTCTCTGGCAGGGGTCCCAGGAATCTTATACACAGACATTCTATTTATCTAATTTATTGCAAAGTATAACATGGATATTGCAATTTGAAACTGAATAGGCCACTTGTTAGAAGATTCATATTAACAAATACCTGCAAATAGGCTTTCATACAACAGGCATGCTGTGTATTTCTTTGTTTGTTTGATTAAAGACATCTAACCATGACTCCATACACTTTTAAATGATTTAAGTACAGACAAACAGAAGAATAATTATTCATACTTGTAAAGGTATCCTCTCCTCCAACACCAACATAATTCCTCAAAATATCATTTGCTCCCTCAATCAATTATTAATAACATTGGGCATTTCTACACTGCACAGTTATTTTGAAATAAGCTATTCCAGAATAGTTATTCAAATAGTTATAGAAATAGTACATCTATACTCCAGGGAAGCCTCAAAATTAGTCCATGGCAGGCTTCCCTAATGTAGATGTGATATCTCAGTTTAGAGTCCCAGGAGGCATGGGGGAGGAATAACTTAGAATGGTCCTGGTGAGGGGCTATTTTGAAATAGCAGCAGTGGAGTGTCTGCACACAACTTATTTAAAAATAGCTATTTTGGAATAGATATTATTCCTCGTAGGATGAGGTTTACAGATTTTGGGATAAGCCGTCCATTATTTTGAAACTATTTTGAAATAACGGAGTGGTTGTGTAGATGCTGGTACTGTTATTTCAAAATAATGCTATTTATCTCGAAATATTGGTGCAGTGTAGACATACCCATATTGTCACAGCCATAAGAGGTCTAAATGAGAAAGTTGGTGTCAATATAAAACACTGTGGAAACTCAATCCTCCTCCCCGCCCCCTCACAGATCTCTGGCAATCATCAAGTTAAGAAGCATATCTATCTATCTATCTATCTATCTATCTATCTATCTATCTATCTATCTATCTATCTATCTATCTATCTATCTATCTATCTAATTTTACTTCTATAGCCTGTTTCATCTTAAAGAGTCAAAAATGCTTACTAAACATTAACAGCCCAATCATGCGTTACTTCATAAACACCTGCATGACTTCAGTGGATGTTATGATATTTTTGAAAACATGGGCCTAGGGTGCAATAAAAATCTTAATGTCCCTATGTAGGGCTGCATCATGAAATTCACCCTTTTAATTAATTACTAGCCAATTAGCCCATCATAAGACAGGATTTTCAGGTCTCTCCTCCACATCGGTCTTCTCTCCTGAGCCTCCGGTCTCTCGCTCTCGCTCTCTCTCCTCCTCCTCCTACTTCCTCCCCCTCTCTCTCTCAGCTCTCCTCCGCCTTCTCCTTCTCTCTCCATCTCTTTCTTTCTCTTTTCCTCCTCCTCCTGCCTTTCACTCTCTCTCCGGTCCGTCTCTCTCTTTCTCTTCTCCCCCTCCTCCGTCTCACTCTCTCCTCTCTCCTCTGTCTCCACTGGGGATGCACACGCCCGCGTGAGTCTGGCTGCCCACCAACCGATTCCCTCTCCCCACCCCTCACCAGCCAGTTCCTCCTTCTGATTTCCCATGGTCAGCCTCACTGCCCCTAACCCTCCATCCCTGAACAGCTTTGCTTCCTCCTTGTTTTCCTTCAGGAAAAACTTGCAAGCTGTCTACACTGGCCGCTTGAAATTCTGCATAAGCACTGACGAGCTCATGTAAGATTGTCAATGCTTTTCTGGAAATACTATGCTACTCCCATTCAGGAAAAAGTCTTTTTCTGAAAGACTTGTGCGCAAAAGGGCCAGTGTAGACAGCACAGTACTGTTTTCCGCAAAAAAAGCCCCAATCGCGAAAATGGCGATTGGGGCTTTTTTGCAGAAAAGCGCGTCTAGATTGGCCACGGACGCTTTTCCGCAAAAAGTGCTTTTGCGGAAAAGCGTTCTGCCAATCTAGATGCGCTTTTCTGAAAATGCTTTTAACGGAAAACTTTTCCGTTAAAAGCATTTTCGGAAAATCATGCCAGGGTAGACGTAGCCAAGTGTGTTTCTATGTAAAAGTGTGAATGTGTGCATGTGTGTGTGTAAAGGAATCAGTCTCTGAAGCCAGCCTGTCTGGAGACCAGCTGCCAGTACCACCTTGATGGCTGAAGAACAATGCAGGTGAGCCCTGAGAAAGAACCCACCCAAGAAAGAGAGAGAGAGAGAGAGAAAGAGAGAGAGAGAGAGAGAGAGAGAGAGAGAGAGAGAGAGAGAGAGAGAAAATCCCCATCAAGAAAAGGAGATCAAAGTCCCATCTGCTATTAATGGATGACCCATAGCTATACATTGTCCTGGGGCAGTGGGACAGGTCAGACTCCATGGACTAAAACATATAAAAAGATGAGTGGAAAATTATAGAATTGGGTCTTTCAGTTCTACAGTCATCCTCCAGGAGCATCAGTGAGCACTGACATGACCCAGCTCCCCTCCTCATATGTAGACTTCTTGGTCAGTGGACTAGCCTGAGCAACTGAGGCTAGTAATTATATCCCATCTGCAGAACGTGTGTATGAGTGTGTGTGTGTGTGGTAGTTAATTTTAGTAGCTAGGGTTAGTAAGTTAATTCTGTCTTCACAATAAACGTAGCCGTGACAGCGAGTTGGGGGTTCCCCCAAATCTGCAGCCCTGTAGCAGCATGAACAGACTCCACCAGCCAGTAGAATAGAGGGAGTTTATTGTTCCTTCAGGGTACAGCACAGCATAGATGTGATCTGATTACAGGAATTAGGTCTAGGATGCCTCAGGCCCCCTTGAGATGGGATGACTGGGCCCCTACAACCCCAACCCCCTCCTCAGTCTCTCCCCTTTATGGCTCCAGCTTAGCCTCTACTCTCCCTCATTCCCCTGACAGCCCCTTCACCCAAAACCTCCTGTTGGTCTCCGCCCCCCCCTCCCCCGCCTTTGTCCCTCTCTCTCTCTCTCTGGGAGGCTGAGCCTAGGTTTCTGGGTTAATACACATTTGGATGAGTCAGTGAGAATCTCACATCACGGGTAGGGGGACACCGGGTTACAGAGCAGACCGCCCCCCACTACGCCACATCTCTCTAACAAGATTCTGTTAGTTCTATTTGTACAAGAGTAACATCTATTAAATAAGTAGAATTATTACATGTATATTTCAGATGAGGAGACAAAGACTTAGAGTGATTTGCCTTAAAGTATAAAAGTACAAAGTGATAGAGGCAGAGCTGGGAATAGAAATCTCAACTCTGTGGAACTGAGCATATATATACATAAACAATTCATAAACAATTAAATTGCTTTTCATTGCCTTTGAAAAGTAGAGAATGAAATGTTCATGGGGCAGAGAGGGTTGCTACAACTTTATTATCAATACTTTTCTCATCAGTCTATTTCCTATTTTAACAAAATGGTTTTCCTCTGAGTTTGAGTAGCCATTTCAGATTAGTGTCTGAGTGGGAGAAAAGAGGGAGGGATACAGAAAGGACGAGATAGCAGTGAGACAAAAACACTACTACTATCAACCTACCACTGCTATGAGTTACTCAGATGAAATGGTAATCTTGCTGAAGAACTCTAATCTTGCTGAAGAACTGCATCATGTCAATAAGTTTGAACTATCTTTGCAGAAAATATTCCTTTAGGGAATGTGGTAATAAACCATCTACTAATTGCCTGAAGGTAGGAAGCGACTTTCTAGTTTTTGGGCTTTTAATTTATATAGTTCAGAAATGTTAAGATAGTAAAAGCAAGTCCCATAACCTTTTCACTCACAGAATTTCCATTGATTTGACTAAGAGTCCCAGGAGATGGAAGGCTAAATAACAGATATAAGCATAATATTAAATATTAATATTAAATATGAATAAAATATTAAATCTCACTCTCATAAAACAATGCAGTGATTTTTAACCCCTGTCAACATATTTCTTAAATTTTGGGAAGTATTGAAAGGTGGTTAAATTAAAATGTGTTTTCCATTTTCAGCAAATGAAAACTGAAAAAGCATGTCTACACAGAAGCGTTATTTCAGAATAGTTGATGTTATTTCAAAATAAGAAAGATCACATCTACACAGTAAGCCATTATATTGAAATAAAGTTGAGCTGGAGAACTTCTTACCCTGATTCCAGGAAGCCTCATTTAACAAGGATTAAGGGATGTCGAAGAAAGAATGTTCTTCCTTTGACTTCCTACAGTGTAGACAGTGCCAAAAGTTGAGTTAAGGTACTTTGACTTCAGCTACACAATTACCGTAACTGAAGTTGTGTATCTTAACTTGACTTTGTCCTATAATGAAGACATACTCAAAGGCTACATCTAGACTGGCCCCTAAAAACGGAAAAGCGATGCAAAGCAGGTAAGTCAGCATAGGGAAATCCGCGGGGGATTTAAATATCCCCCGCGGATTTAAATAAACATGTCCGCCGCTTTTTTTCCGGCTTGGGGAAAAGCCGGAAAAAAGCGTCTAGACTGGCCCAATCCTCCGGAATAAAGCCCTTTTCCGGAGGATCTCTTATTCCTACCTTCAGAAAAGGGCTTTATTCCGGAGTATCGGGCCAGTCTAGACGCTTTTTTCTGGCTTTTCCCCAAGCCGGAAAAAAAGCGGCGGACATGTTTATTTAAATCCGCGGGGGATATTTAAATCCCCTGCAGATTTCCCTATGCTGACTTACCTGCTTTGCATTGCTTTTCCGTTTTTAGGGGCCAGTGTAGACGTAGCCAAATTGTTTCAATTAAAGGTTGTAAGAGACTTTGTCCTCTATCACATGGGCTTTTGCCAGAAAAGGCAATGCAAATGAAGTGCAGTTTAGCATTTTCTAGTGCTTCACTTGCATAATCCCTTTTGATCCGTTTTTGCGCAAAAACATGCAGTGTGGACATTTCCGTTTTGCACAAAAACCCCTTAAGCTCCTTTTTGCACAAGATCCCTATGCCTCCCTGGGAGCATGAGCCATAGTATAGATGTAACCACCACCAGGCGGATTTCAACCTGGGACCTCTGGAGCTGAGTATAGGAGCCTCTACCCTCTAAGCTAAAAAGCCAGATGGCTCCCAGCCCATGATGTAGAGGTCTCTTGATATTAACTGTTGCTGTGGTCTAGGTAACACTTGCATTGCTCAGTAACCACACTAGGGGTATGTCTAGACTACATGGCTCCATTGACCGAGCCATGTAGATGAGTTTACTAGATATAGGAAAATGAAGCGGCCATTTAAATAATCACTGCTTCATTTACATCAAAATGGCCACCGCGCTGTGCCGATCAGCTGTTTGACGGCACAGCGGGGCAGTCTGGATGCACTGCAGTCGACAAGGGAAGCCTTTGTCGATCGCCCCGGTAAACCTCATTTCACGAGGCATACCGGAGCGGTTGACAAAGGCTTCCCTTGTTGACCACAGTGTGTCCAGACTGCCCCGCTGTGCCACCAACAGCTGATCGGCTCAGCACGGTGGCCATTTTGATGTAAATGAAGTGGCGATTATTTAAATTGCTGCTTCATTTTCCTATGTCTAGTAAACTCATCTACATGGCTCTGTCAACGGAGCCATGTAGTCTAGACACACCCAAAGTGTGTGGGTTACATAGACATAGCCTTAGATGTTTTGTGTAAATTTGTCTAACAGACCTGATTTGGTAAGTGTGCCTATTCGGTTTGAGATCTTCCATACAACGTGGGAATCAGACACCTATCTTTCTCTGTTATGAATTTCTCTTTGGCTTTGTGAAAAATTGGTCTCTGGCTACATATCACAAGGCAGTAGTGCACATACTTAAGCAGGAGATAATTGTCAAGCATTACCAACTCTCCAGAATTGGTCTGAACTCTGCTGGAATTGGGCATCAACCTCCACGTGATTACTGAAAGCAATCATGACAATTTTAATAGGATATTTTAAGAAAATCACATTATATCATGTTGAGAAAAAATCTTTCAGAATAGCTTCAGTCACAACCCTATAGTTGTCTAGGCACCTAACACAAGGCTGCAGGTGGCACCTGCAGAAAAAAATCCCCAAATGCTGAGTTTAGGCACTTTCACAGTAGCACTTTTGTGGATTGAAGTGGAGTCTAAAAATGGGACATAGCCATCTATACTCTTTTATGAATACTACCCTTAGTTCTTTGACAATTCAGAAGTCCTCCTCTCTTCTTGCATATAAAATCCCAAACAGAAAAAGCAAAAACAAAAAGACTCATCCCCCCAAAAAGCTTAAATTATTTCCCCATGCAATTCCTAGATAACAGAATTTTCTCCAAAATTATAATGGTTTCAATTTCACCTACATGTGTCACCACAGGGGAGCCAAACTTTGCCTCTACTCTTGGCTCTGTTTCAGGAACCTAACCATGCTATGATGAAGTCCAAAACCTAGGTATTTATACAAATAACACATTCTAACTCTTGGAAGATTGTAACAAATACATTGTGCAGAAAGAAAAAAAATCTTAAACAATGTCTCAATTAAAGCGCACTGAAGCAAATTAGAATATTTCCACTGACTTCAATAGACTTTCAGTCAGTCACACCATCTGCATTTTAAGTTGTACACATAATTATTAGCCCACATAGTTGATTTTTAAAATAAAATAAAAGGAGCCACTATGATAACAAACATTGTATAAACTTGAAAGAATCTTGCTACTGCCTTATTTTACTGGCTTTCAGATTACTCACCAAATACACTTCTCATTCATTTCCAGTTATTTAAGTTCTTTCTCTTTTTTTATTTGTGTATGTAAGTAGCAGCCTTTAAAGAATGAGGAATGAGGACATTTGTTCATTTAGTATTGTATTCTAGAGCATTATGAATTATACTCATTAGATATGAGTGATTACTGTATGTTTTACAGCTTTACAGGAAAAGCTAGACAAATTAGATAATTAAAGAATAGTGGATATGTTTCAGTACTGATGAGCAAATGTGTTCTTCATACTGTATTAAGTGGATTAATACTTAGCGAGAGCCATTCGATGGAATTAACGATTTACAGTAACCTATGAGAGTGTTTTGATGGAATTTGGATATAGATATCAAAATATGAAGAGTTGTGGAAAATGATATACTAAAACTAGTTTCTGATGGTCAAAGTTTTTTTATCTTTATTCCGAAGGATACTGAAAAATGACTGAATATTAAATGTAAGTGTCAAACTTTTCATTATCCTTTTACTTTCAAAATGTCCATACTACGGCTGTGTCCAGACTCAGGGGTTTTTTCGGGAAAAGTAGCCTTTTCCCGAAAAAACTTCCCCTGCGTCCAGACTCATGCCGCGTTCTTTCGAAATTATTTCGAAAGAACGCGGCTTTTCTTTCGATGGCGGTAAACCTCGTTTCACGAGGAAGAACGCCTTCTTTCGAAAGTTCCTCTTTCGAAAGAAGGCGTTCTTCAATGTAAATAGGGCTTCTTCAAAAGAGAGCATCCAGACTCGCTGGGTGCTCTCTTTTGAAAAAGCGGATTGCTCTTTCGAAAGATCCGCCTGCAGTCTAGACGCGATCTTTCGAAAGAGCCTCTTTTGAAAGAAGCCTGCAGTCTAGACATAGCCTACATCTGAGGGTGCATCTACACAGCACACTAAATTCAAAATAAGATACGCAATTTTTCATTGTACAAATTGCGTATCTTATTTTGAATTTATTTTGAAATAGCTTATTTTGAAATTTGGCATGTCTACACAGTGCCAAATTTCACAATAACACACTATTTCAAGCCATCCCTTATTACTCATGAAAAAAGGTTTTCCGGGACAGTGAAATAGCACACCACTTATTTAGAAAAATATTTTGAAATACTGGGTGGCTTGTGTAGATGCAGGGTAGCTATTCTGGCATGCCTCCAAAATGGAAATTATTTTCTCTTTCTGATATGATTTGGCTGTGCCATGCAACAACCAAAATGTTATGGTCTGCAGATAGCTAAAGTAGCTTTAGTTTTGACATTCACAATTAGGTGATCAACTGGTATCCTGAAATAGCCATGCAGTGTAGACGTACACTGAGTGCCTAAACTGTATTTGATAATGTTCATGTTGTCAGTTGGTATGCACATGTATTTTCTCTTTGTATTATGTTAACTCTGCATAGACAGCTAACTCAGCAGATCTCGATAGTACTTGCAAGAATGACCACCCACTCAGTTTGATGGGGAATGTGCTCATCCAGGTTTAATGTCAGCAAACTACTGTACTAGTGCACTAGTCCCATGCTTATGGGCACAGTAGCACAAGTATGCCTGTCACAATGGATTCTACTAAGTCAGCAGTGGGCCCTTCTGCTGCCCCTCAGCTGGACAAAGGTGCCCCTCCAATACTTTTTCTTTTGCATATTGGAATAACCACGTTACTTATTACACTCCTGACCTGGTGAGGCACCAAACCTGCATTGTGTGTTTTCTTGTTCAAGCAAACCATTCCAATTCACTATTCTGTTCTCCCATCGTTTTCTTAAATGGGGTCAGTATATTCCTATCACCTCCCAGGGATGTACTTACATGAATATCCAATACCCAGTATTTAGGCATGAATATATTCTAGCAAAACTTTCCATACTTTTGCCAAATTCATGTACCAGACAGTGAAATTGTAAACAAGTGTCCACCTTCTGACAGGGCTTGATTTGGCTCACAGCATGACTTGGCTTTGCAGACAATAGTTCAAGCCTCAAGTCACGCCCCAGACCCAGTGCTCCAGGCTCTCTCTGGCTTGCTCTCTCCCTTTCTCTTCTATACACATCACCTAGAGCTTTGCTAAGCTTAGAAACAGTGAAAAATATGTTTTCAATATTAGTTAATGTTTGTGTGTTTTAAAATGTTGTGAGTCTGTTTGCTGACTGCAACATCTGGCATGGGAGTGAACTGTTTCCTGTTTTAAAATAACAAAAGGATGTTGGTTTTTATTTAGGTTCATTTCAACCTTCTATTTGACCAATTCTAATGCATCCTCAACTCAATGCTTTGTATTATTTTCTAATGTATGTTTCCTAGTGTTTCATCAGATACTTACACAGATGGGTATAATTCCTGAAGCAATTTTTCAGTCCCTTCTGCAAAGTAAAATTCCCATCGATTTCCATAATTGAGGGCTATTTTCTGCTCCTTTGCTTCTTCAAGATGAGGGCTCATCATATGATTGAGGACTGAATATATCATCTTCCAAGTAGTGGTTATTTTGTTTGTCAAATCGGATTTCATTGTCCAGAATGTTTTCCTGTTTTTCTTGCTGAACCTATATAAGCTTGAGTCCCAGAGCTGTGAGAGGAAAAAAAGAAATAAAGGAGAGAAAATCAAATTCTGTCTCTCGCTGCCAATAGAAGAAAATGGAATGAGAGATGCAACAGTAAATTGCATTTGCTAAATATTGCTTAAGAAACTTGAATTCAGGTCAATTTTTGTAAATTCCCTTCCCAGAATACTTTGAAACAGTTGATCACCTAATTGTGAATGTCAAAACTAAAGCTACTTTAGCTATCTGCAGACCATAACATTTTGGCTGATGTATGGCACAGCCAAATCATATCAGAAAGAGAAAAGCATTTGTTTGTGTTGGCTGTTTTATTTTTGGTTCTCAACCAGAGGAATAGGATTTTTATTATGAAACTGTGTTATAGCATACAGCTGAGCTATAGCAGGATGGAAGAGAAATATGCCTGCTCTATCCTATTTTTCTCCCAGAAATATCCTCCATCAGCACTGACAAGAGGAACAATGCTGTAAGCATCCATCTTTCCACTATTGGAACTCCCTGGAATACAACCAGTCCACTATGAATTTCCAGAATGATTACGACCAGCTACACATACTTTCACTGTACCTGACACTGCTAATGTGAGAGTCTGGATTTCAGCATTTAAAATTTCACATTCTTCTGTTTAATCAGACAAGGATACCCAAAGTCTCAGAGAATAGTAAGAGCAAGGACCACTACATTTGAAAACAGAAAAGAGACAGAATCACCAAATTAAGTTCAGTCCTCATAACTGACAGAACAGGGTAAATGTTGAAAAGACACTAAACCAAGAGAAGCCAGAAAAAGAGGATGAACCTGAAATACAATTGCTTCTCAATAAACCTTACAGAAAAAAGAGAAAACAGAAATTTGGAGTAGTGCTTTATTTTGACACAGCTAAATCAATGTTTAAGGTTTGAAAACTAGAAGGAAATTTTATTGCAAACCACATAGCCCCTCTTTTTTTGTTAAAACATATCACATACTAAGAATTTATGGGGATGAAGAAAAAATATACTAGATGGAATTCTCATTTTAAATAAAAACACTTAAATGGAAAAAAAAATTAACAATTTAAAAATTATTTGAATTAAGGACCCTAAATATTTGCAGTTTTCATCTATATACTTTGGATTCCTTACAATTGAATAAGCACTGATTAATCCTTTGGAATTTTGAAACAGTTAATAGGAATTACAAATAAATTATACAACAAAAATGGCAAATGCGATTAGAATTCCATGAATCTATTTACAATATTATTGAATATATTCGCTGTTTTTTTTCAAATGTGACTCTTTAAAAATGCTTATTCTATTGATTACCGAACTCTTTGCTGCAAGTATTCACAATGACATACTCAAAATTTGAGTTCTATTGCTGAGTTCTGATTAGTCATATATATCACATTGCATTTCTGTTTTCTGTGTCAATGTATGCAATTTTAATAATCAAAAAGAGACCTTAAAAATACAGAAAAAGGTAGAAGATAAGCATTGGAATTAGGAAATTTAGAAAACATTTAACTTGTTCCTCTATAGGCCACTAAAGTCTTGCCTAAGGGGAAAAAAGATATATGTAATATTTATTAGCTTGTGCAGTTTTTAAAATTATTTTTCTCTTTACACATTCATACAAAGTAATCCATATTTATAAGTATTTGTGTTCCCCAGTAATGCATTGGGATATAGTAGCACAGAGCCCTTTACCCATGCTATGTCACAGTAATGAAAATTATATACAGAATAAGGGATCCCAGTTCATGATGAGAGCCTAAGATAAAAAAGCCACGGTCAGGTTCTTGTGAGGCTTATTTCATAATCTCTGTGGCAGGGCTCTGTGAAGGAATTTTGGAAGTCTTGCCCTCCTGCTTCACCACAATGTCTTAGCATTACCAGTGCAAAGAACTCATTATTTGAGTTTAAAAATTGTTGTTCACACATAGTTAAGTGTACAGGTTTAACATTTGCAATTAAAGCAAGCATTTATATGCTTAAAGTCTGATTGATCAAATATTAATGGGAAAATATGGAATAAAAGCCACCCAATCCCCACAAATGCCCAAATATTTCTTAAATTAAATATTAATTTTAAAAATAAATTAAGCAAAATGGAATGACTCTTTATGAGACAACATTACTATTACACTTTAAAGGCATGATTCAAAGGAAGTGTTTTCATTAACTTACTGGGTTTTGGATCAGGTGCTAGGTTTTTAAGAATTACATAGCAAAGCTAGATTTTAAAAAGTACCTTTCTGGCTTTTGTGACAAGGTGTCCTCTGGCACCTTATAGACTAACAGATGTATTGCAACATAAGCTTCCGTGGGTAAAGACCCTCTTCGTCAGATGACATGCATCTGACAAAGTGGGTCATTGCCCACTAAAGCTTATGCTTCAATACATGTTATTCTACAAGGTGCCACAGGATTTCTTGTCGCTCTTGCAGATTCAGACTAACACGGCTACCCCTTTGATACTTTTTGGCTTTTGTCATTCAAAACCAGGTATTGCTTTGGTGTCATTTGAAACAAATCTAGTCACAATGGACTTGTGTTGTTATTATTTATAGTATCATGATGCCTACAAACCCTAGTTTTCAACCAGGACCCACTGGTGTTTGGCTTTGTACAAACAGAACAAAAAGGCAATCCTTACCCCCAAATGTTGTTTGATAAAGATGAAATAGATTCAGAACACAGATTCACCTTTCTTATGTTCCCAAATTCTCAAGTCAGTAAGTAATGCAAAGCATGGAGGGAAGAGGGGAATGTAGGTAATTTTTCATTGGCTAAGAAATGACTGCCCAAGTTTTAGAACAAGAAGCCACTCATCAGCACCATTCAGAGGGTATGTCTACACTACCACCCTAGTTCGAACTAGGGTGGTAATGTAGGCAACCGGAGTTGCAAATGAAGCCCGGGATTTGAATTTCCCGGGCTTCATTTGTATCTCGCCGGGCGCCGCCATTTTTAAATGTCTGCTAGTGCGGACTCCGTGCCGCGCGGCTACACGCAACACGGAGTAGGTGGTTCGGACTAGGTTTCCTAGTCCGAACTACCGTTACTCCTCATTTCACGAGGAGTAATGGTAATTTGGACTAGGAAGCTTAGTCCGAGCTACCTAGTCTGTGTCGCGTGTAGCCGCGCGGCACAGAGTCCGCACTAGCAGACATTTAAAAATGGCAGCGCCCGGCGGGATGCAAATGAAGCTCGGGAAATTCAAATCCCGGGCTTCATTTGCAACTCCGGTTGCCTACATTACCACCCTAGTTCGAACTAGGGTGGTAGTGTAGACATACCCTGAGGGCATAAAAGAGGAAACAAAAAAGACTTTGAAATAAGAAAGAACAATAAGAAAGATGGGCAAGTGGAGAAAGAGAAGCTTCTTACACAGCCGTTAGACTCTTCTTTCCTAATATGGAGCCTCTTACCAATATGCTGTAGTGTAAATGAAAGGAGCAGCATGATATGTGCAATAGATGGATCTGAGATAAGGCACATGCAGGTTGTTCCTGTCTAGCACAAAGATGCTTGAGCTTTAATCTGTGTTTGAAAATACTATTTGTATTCCTCTTTCTTTTTCTAAGTTCAGGATTGTAGAATAAGATATTGCTCTAAGTCCTTGCCTGTGTGTTTCTTTAGTTACAGCTGTTTAGGACATCATAGTATTCAGTGAAAAAAAAACCCTGTAAAACAGGCCAGTCTATGGCTCCATGCCACATGCAGAAACTTGGTGTGTAATGCAGGTATTTGTGAAGGCAGGTAATCCTCTTCACAAAAGGTGGGCAGCAGGATAGTAGATATATTCTGCTGCTGGTACTCCTGCCTCAGGGCTGGGATAGAATCCATTTCCCCAAGTCCTTTTTCTAAAGGAGCAATAGGCAATTTTCCCTGAGCAGCCAGGGAGAGAGATTAAATTTTTTGCACATTCAAGGTTGACTTTTTAACCTAAAATGACCACAGATGATGCATTTGCAGAGAAGCATGAAAAAGTGAAAAGACCGACAGGAATAAATAATTGGATGACTTTATTTTTAATGTCTTGATTTCCTGAAGGGGTAACTATGATATTTTGATATGTTGAGGTTGGTAATTCTGTTACTAAGGGTTCTTTTAACCCAAACTCTTGGTAGATTTACTTTGTTTGAGGTTGTTGGAGAAATAGCTGTCCAAACTATGGATATCTTGCACAAACAGTACTATACAATAGTGTTCTTGCTTAAAGTTATAGTTAATTTAGTTTCAATCACAAAGGCTAGGTCTACACTATAGCTTTTTCTGATTGCTTTTCTGGAAGAGGCTTTTCCACCATTTGGCCCCATCTAGACAGTGGATGAGGTGGAGCCCTTATTCCTCGTAGAACGAGGTATACAGGTCTCCCTGAAAGGGCATGTTTGTTCTTCCACAAAAAAAAGGGGAAGAGCCAACACGTTCCCTAGACACAGTGGAGTTTTTCCGGGATACCTCCAGTATCCCAGAAAACCACCGTAGTTTAGACGTACCCTTACACAAGTCCATTGTAGATTGGCAAAATGCCTTCATCCCCTGATAATTATGGACATTTGCTGTGGCTCTCAAGTAGTGCAATGGCAGACTTATGATTGGTTCATCTTTCAGCTGCTATTTGGTGATCCCAAAGTATGTCCATGAAAAAATGTGAAGAGTCCAAACCTTTCCCTCCTTGTTTATCTTTTTTTATACTATGACATGCCAATCACAAGACTGTCTGGCTATGTCTAGACTGGCAAGTTTTTCCGCAAAATCATCTGCTTTTGCAGAAAAACTTGCCAGCTGTCTACACTGGCCGCTTGAATTTCCGCAAAAGCACTGACGATCTCATGTAAGATTGTCAGTGCTTTTGCGGAAATACTATGCTGCTCCCGTTCGGGCAAAAGTCTTTTTCCGAAAAACTTTTGTGCAAAAGGGCCAGTGTAGACAGCAGAGATTTGTTTTCCGCAAAAAAGCCCCAATCGCGAAAATGGCAATCGGGGCTTTTTTGTGGAAAAGCACGTCTAGATTGGCCACAGACGCTTTTCCGCAAAAAGTGCTTTTGTGGAAAAGCGTTCTGACAATCTAGTCGCGCTTTTCCAAAAATGTTTTTAACAGAAAACTTTTCCGTTAAAAGCATTTCTGGAAAATCATGCCAGTGTAGACGTAGCCTCTCTGTGTACAGAGCTGGGGTGCATGGGTCTGGCAGTTCTGCTCTTTTCCCACTGTTACTCCCAGTGAGGAAAGGAGTAGAACTCCAAATCTTGAACACAAGTGCCATGGCTCCATGGATGAGCAGAGAGCGGAGCTGGGAATTCTGCTCCTTTCTCTTTGGGGAAGGGCAGTGGGGAAAGAAGCAGAAGTGCCAGCAGATTCTTTGGCTGATGTACTGCAACCAGCTCCCCTCCTCTCCCCCCGCCCACTCCCCCAGGAGTCTGGGACTGGGGGGTGGGGCAGAGTGACATGGGAGGTCACATGGGGAGGTTATGTGTCCACCCTTAGCTGATGTGTCCTCCTCCGATACCAGTAAGAACATGTGTTTACTTACACCACTGCCTGAAACCCAAAATTTAAGGCTTATCTCCAAGACAGAGGAAGATCTTAGAACACATCCCTCTCCCTGGCATCTCCCATTGGCTAGCTTAGGCAGTTCCACACCTAACATGATGAATTTTGTGTGTCTGATTCTCAGGTGCCTATTTCTCCTCATTCATTGTAGAGGGGCCTAGCGCAGACTTCATGGATTGCACTGTTGTTCCATTCATTTTCTAGATCCCTAAACTCCTTTGTGGATCTCAGCTTAAGAGGCGTCAGTTTGTATAGCAAAGCTAATTAATACACACTAGAGGCGCTTAGAGAGACCGGCTTGGTGTTTTCTAATTAGCACAACACAATCTGCAATATGTAATTACAATTATAAATTAAGTGTATAAAACATGTTTAAACTGTTAATATTTTAAAATGTTTTGATCTTGAATTTATATTAAGATCGTCAGTGCTAAAACACTGCAGACCTGTCCTT
Source organism: Pelodiscus sinensis (assembly GCF_049634645.1). Taxonomy (NCBI): domain Eukaryota; kingdom Metazoa; phylum Chordata; order Testudines; family Trionychidae; genus Pelodiscus; species Pelodiscus sinensis. The sequence continues at coordinate 275,235,571 of NC_134711.1, forward strand.
ATGGAATTTTTTAAAATAAAAGTTAACTTCTTATTTGTTTGGAAAAAAATGTTAATTGATTATACTTTTTAAACAACATACTTAGCCACTGTACTTTGGGACTCACCAGGAAGTGTTTTGTAAAGTAAGAAGTGCATTGGTTGAGGAATTAGGAAGAAAAACAGCAGTCTCAACCCTACCTAATCTATACATAGTTCAGAACGATCCTAGAGCTCTGAGCATTTGCCCAGGTGTACTTATTATACAGGGCTGGTGACAGACATTGACTGGCCCTGGGCAAGGTGGGCAGGGGCTTGCCTCTGGGACCCCAAGAATAGGTGGGACTTCAAGCTATAGCCGTAGGGCTGGGGGCTAACCTCCCCCAATCAGCTCTCAGAGATGCCTGGACCATGCCATGCAGGGCTCTGGTGGTAATTTTAAAGGTCCTGGGATCTGACTGCTGCTGTTACCATGGTAGCAGAGGTTGCAGCCCAGAGTTCTGGGCCCTTTTAAATTGTCAGGTGCTGAGGCAACTTCCCCTTCCCCCGCCCTCTCCTGTTGGTGGCCTTGTGTACATTGGTTCATATAATCTTCCAGAATTCAAGAGTCAGATAAAGAGTTCCTAATTCTTCCCTATCCCACTTGCCACCCACCATCTCCAGGCTCAGATGCCCTTACACTCACCCCTCCCCATCGACTTGTTCTAGAGTCTAGATATCAAGAGCAGAGACAGGACGTGCATGTGGTAATAAGCAAGCTTGTGTTCCCTGTTGCGCATTCTCACTTTTCAGCCTGCTGAACATGCACTGCAGGACCAAATGCTCCCTTGTGACAGCCATACCTTCAGGGCTCTCACAGCTAGAGCAGCTAGTGTGCCATCAGGAGACTCCCAGAAAAAATAATTCATACTGGACTCTTCAGTATATCAGTTTCACTACTGAGCTGAGGAGCTTCACTTCATTAGCCTTAATGACTAGCCAACCATGTGAGTAAAGCACTACACTCTCAAATCTTTTCATTAAAGAAATGCAGTCTCATCTACCTCTCTTACTAGCTTTTGCCTCCCTTCAGCGCTGGTTGCTTCAATCAACATCCTAAAATGTGAGCCGGGGGTAATTCTTGTCAGGCTGTAATCCAGGACAAATGCAGAGGTCTCTGGCTGAATGATACCCCTGTGGCTCAGAAGTCCATTTCTGAGGTTAATCTAGGAAAGTGTCTTATGCCTTGCTTCTCCTTCCCAGAAACACGGGAAATCAAGAATGGGATCTGTCAGGGCTGTTTTCCACTCTGGCAATTGGAGTGCAGAAAGTAGAGGCCTCCAAGAGACTTGCCTCTAGAGGCTTCTGTTTTAAAAACTCCCCACAATCACAGATTCTGTGACCTTGTTAGGTATGCTACCACCACCCAAGTGAAAAAACAAACACCCCTTTTCTTCTTGAACCCATGAAGATTAATTTAGGAACTTCTTCCAGGTGGGTGCCCTATGATCTTTTACCACAAGAGAGCCTGAAAAAAAGAAAAGAAAAGAAAAGAAAAGAAAAGAAAAGAAAAGAAAAGAAAAGAAAAGAAAAGAAAAGAAAAGAAAAGAAAAGAAAAGAAAAGGAGCTGTAATCTCTGATAGCTAACCTCTCAGGGTATGTCTACACTACCACCCTAGTTTGAACTAGGGTGGTTAATGTAGTCAATCGAAGTTGCAAATGAAGCCCGGGATTTAAATATCCCGGGCTTCATTTGCATCTTGCTGGGCGCTGCCATTTTTAAATCCCCGGTAGTTTGGACTCTGTGCCTGCAGCTACACGCAGCACGGAGTAGGTAGTTCGAATTAGGCTTTCTAATTCGAACTACCGTTACTCCTCGTGAAATGAAGCTAGTTCAAACTAGGGTGGTAGTGTAGACATACCCTCAGTCTTAACAAAAGACAGAACTATGTAGCACTTTAAAGACTAACAAGATAGTTTATTAGGTTATGAGCTTTCGTGGGCCAGACCCACTTCCTCAGATCAATATGTGGAAGAAAATCGGCACAACCATATATAGCAAAGTGATACAATTAAAAAAAAAGTGAACACATGTGAAATTGACAAATCAAATTTTAGAACAGAGTAGGGGTGAGGGCGGAAGGTAAGTTTCTGTGAGATAGTGACATAGGGGTGATAATAGGGGAAGTTTCTGTGAGGTCTGGCCCACAAAAGCTCATCACCTAATAAACCATCTTGTTAGTCTTTAAAGTGCTACATAGTTCTGTCTTTTGTTTCAGCTACACCAGACTAACACAGCTGCATCTCTATCACTACTCTCAGTCTTAGGCATACATACACAAATCTCCTATTACTTTCCAGTACACAAGAATCATGTCTTAAAAAAGGTGATTGTTATTAATAAAATCAAAGATAACCTTGGTAAAACATACTTGGTGCTAGGTGTTATAGAGCAAGTGATTAAAGCATTGAGTATTGCTTCCCTGGGATTTAACTTTAGTTACAGATGGGAAGGCAGGACACACATGGACTCAGGCGCAGAGGAATTTAAACAAAGTACAAAACAAAGAAGGTAACCTGATTGCATCTAAATAAATATTTCCTATCTACTTACATTTGTTGTTCTCTTAGACATAGTTATTACTGTAAATTTCATTTCTACTCTTCAGGCTTATTCCATCTCTCTCACAGCCCCTGTGGCTTCTCTCACACAAAGGAGACTGAAACAGGCAACCTGTTTTTTAACTCAAATTTTAACATTTTATTCCCTTTGGCTCTCCTGGCTCCCTGCCAATAGTTCCTGGATTTTTTCAGGCATTCTCTGAGTTTAACAGTTTACAGTCAGTACTCCTCCCAGTCATCACAGGATCATGTATGGTTGTGTCTGAAGAGTTAAACAACACAAATATTCCTTAGTAATCACAGCAGTGTAGGAGAGCATTAAGCTGATAGTCAGAGGCAAATGAAGACAGCAGACTCTATGAACCTGTATTGAAATCCACAGCTCTTCTGTTGAGTCATACTACAATAAGCATCAGTGCAAAGTCTTTGCATTAAGATTCAGGCTAATTAATGCTCAGCCACATTGTCAGGTGGATCTATTAAGCTTAAATGTGTGATACTGTTGCAAAGAAAGCAAACATCATTCTAGGATGTATTAACAGGAGTGTTGCAAGCAAGTCATGAGAATTAATTCTTCTTCCCTATCCTCAGCTGATTAAGCCTCAACTGATATATTGTTTACAGTTTTGGGTTCCACATTTCAGGAAAGATGTGGACATATTGGAAAAGGTACAGAAAAGAGCAATGATCTAGAAAACATGAGGGAAAATTGAAAGAGCTGGGATTGTTATGCCTATAGGTGCAGGGGACACTTTATGTATGAGAACCTCCAGGAGGTAGCATGAAGGTCCTACTCCTGATACGGGAACTTGCCTCCTGTGAGGGTAACAAGGGGGGCCCAAATATGTTGGGCCTCTGGGGAGCCCAGGCACATAAAGAGGGAGTGTCTCAATGGAACCTTCAAGGCTCAAGCTAGCCCTGAGGGAAGGGATGAACTAAATAGTGTTAGTGGGAGGCCTGTTGCCAATGGAAGGCAAGGGAGATGCTTTGACTGCCACTGCAAGAACCATATAAGAAGGCTCTGTCTCCAGAGAAGATACAGAGGGTGTCAAAGAAATGGGTTTAATATGAGATTGCCTCAAGGGAATAGGTGGTAAACACTGATGCCCAGTCAGAGAGAGAGCCAGCAGAGGGATGCCCCAGTTTAAGGGAAATGAGGGAACCAATCTGGGAGTTGACAGGGCTACAGTGGGGACCCAGACACTGAGAGCCAAGAAAGCTGTACTGGGAACCCAAGGAACAGCAGGGATCCATCTGGAAGGTGACAGGACTATCGTAAGGATGCGAAGTTTTAAAGGGGGAGCCTATCTAGAGGCTGAGAGGGCTATGATGGGAACCCAAACAGAGGGAACCAATTTGGGAGCTGAAAGAGCTACAGCAAGGACCCAGACTGAATGAGGAACCAACCCAGGAGCCAGAACAGCTACAGAGGGATCCCAGGTAGGAAAAGGAATCCTCTCAGAAGCCAAGAGGGCTATGGTGGTGACCGAAACTTTGAAAAAGTGATGAAAGCCACTTGCAGGCCACCACTCAAAGTATCAGAGTGGGGGAACAGCCCTGACAGATCCTATTTTTGATTTCTCATGTTTCTGGGGAGGAGAAGCAATGTCATCAGATGCTCTCCTTGATTAATCTCAGAAACAGACTTCTGAGACAGAGGGGTAGCATTCAGCCAGACACCTCTGCATTTGTCCTGGCTTAGAGACTGGGAAGAAATCCTCCTTGTCCCTTGTTTTAGGATGTTGATTGAAGCAACCAGTGCTGAAGGGAAGCAGAAGCTTGTAAGAGAGGTAGATGAAACTTTATTTCTTTAGTGAAAGGTTCTGAGAGTGTAGTACTTTACTCACATGGTTGGCTAGTCATTAAGGCTAATGAGGCGAAGCCCCTCAGCTCTGTAGTGCAACTGATACACTGAAGAGTCCAGTATGAATAATTTTTTTCTGTGCCACTGTAGCTGCTCTAGCTGTGGGAGCCCTGGAGGTATGGCTGTCACAAGGGAACAGGCTGCAAAGTGATAATGCAAAGCAGGGAATACAAGTCAGATATAGGCCCTATAATCTAGGGCAGGATAATTATATTCAGATACAGACCCAGACCTCAAATCTCAGATAAATAGTTCCTAATTCTATCCTACCCCACTTGCACATTTGGAAATTCTGCAGCCACTTCTGGTTGTCCCACCTCTCCAGGACCAGCTGGTCCCACCAGTCCGAACTGGTCTCCAGCATCAAAAAATTCCTCTGTACACTGGGGTGCAGCAGCTAGGCTGGAGCAGAGGGTCCTGAGAAGGAATTCAGAGTCAACGTCCAGCATGAAGATGTAGGCAGCTGGAAGCAAATGCTGCAAGAACTGCAGCATGGCCATGTGGGGCCTGCCCAGGGACAGCTCTGGCTCCATGGCACACACAGAAAAAAAGCTGTGCCATCCCAAAAAAAGAACAGGGCAACTACATCAGGCACTGTTGAAGCTTTGCTGTCCCTCAAAAGAGGTCCGCAAGCAGGCAGCAGAAACAGAGAAATGGCTGTGCGGGTAGGGGGGTCCCTTTCATAGAATCATAGAATACTAGGAGTGGAAGGGACCTTGAGAGGTCATCGAGTCCAGTCCCCTGCCCTCATGGCAGGACCAAATACTGTCTAGACCATCCCTGATAGACATTTATCTAACCTACTCTTAAATATCTCCACAGATGGAGATTCCACAACCTCCCTGGGCAATTTATTCCAGTATTTGACTACCCTGACAGTTAGGAACTTTTCCCTAATGTTCAACCTACACCTCCCTTGCTGCAGTTTAAGTCCATTGTTTCTTGTTCTATCCCCAGAGGCCAAGATGAATAAGTTTTGTCTCTCCTCCTTATGACACCCTTTTAGATATCTGAAAATTGCTATTATGTCCCCCCTCAATCTTCTCTTTTCTAAACTAAACAAACCTAATTCTTTCAGCCTTCCCTCATAGGTCATGTTCTCTAGACCTTTAATCATTCTCATTGCTCTTCTCTGGACCCTCTCCAATTTTTCCACATCTTTCTTGAAATGAGGTGCCTAGAACTGAACACAATACTCCAGTTGAGGCCTAACCAGCACAGAGTAGAGCGGAAGGATGACTTCTCATGTCTTGCTCACAACACACCTATTAATGCATCCCAGAATCATGTTTGCTTTCTTTGCAACAGCATCACACTGCTGACTCATATTCAACTTGTGGTCCACTATAACCCCTAGATCCCTTTCTGCCGTACTCCTTCCCAGACAGATGCTTCCCATTCTGTATGTATGAAACTGATTGTTCCTTCCTAAGTGGAGCACTTTGCATTTGTCTTTATTAAACTTCATCCTATTTACCTCAGACCATTTCTCCAATTTGTCCAGGTCATTTTGAATTATGACCCTATCCTCCAGATTAGTCGCAACCCCTCCCAGCTTGGTATCATCAGCAAACTTAATAAGCATACTTTCCATACCAATTTCTAAATCATTGATGAAGATATTGATCAGAGCTGGTCCCAAAACAGACCGGAACCCCACTTGTTATGCCTTTCCCCCAAGATTGTGAACCATTAATAACTACTCTCTGAGTACGGATATCCAGCCAGTTATGCACCCACCTTATAGTAGCCCCATCTAAGTTGTATTTACCTAGTTTATTGATAAGAAGCGTGTGTCTCTGCAAGGCTCTGGCAACAGCACTCAAGAGCAACTGGTGACCTAAAACCTGGCTAGAACTGGTTCCGGGTGGCTTTATATGCGAAAGACAGTCCAATGAGTGTAGATGCTCTCTTGCACAAAAACGCATCGCTTTTATGATGCATTTTTGTGTGTGGATGCACTCTTGCGCAAGAAGTTTTTGCAGAAGATCTCTTCCGCAAAAAGCTTCTTGCACAAGAAGCCTGTAGTGTAGACATAGCCCCATAGAAAACAACCAGAGGAAGCACAAGAAGGATACAGCCAAGAAGCCCAAAAAATTCTTGATATGTAGCCATATAAAAGTTAATGCTTGAGTCTCAGTCACAGATGGTTGTTCTAAAATACATGGCAATTGAGAGGTTAGACATGTGGAAAGTGGATGGTTTATTTGCACAAGTTTTAAGCCATCTGGGTCAATGAGTCTGCAATTTATTGCTTTAGAGATGAACGGTAATTTGCAGGAGGAACTTTCCAGTGTAAGCCAAATTTCCTTCTGAATATATGATATAGTGAAGACCCAGAATCTACTGCTTTCTGGGGTAGTTTTGGTTGAATAGGTTTCAAAGTCCTTAGAACTCCTTTGTCTTCAACAGATAATTATATTTTAATAATAAATAACAGTAGTATGCATTAAGAAACTATGCAATACATACATAGTGATTTTATTTGTAAAGATCCATCTCACCCTTGTCAAGTTGGTGCCCAAAATTTTAAACATATAGTGGAATTAAAAATCATCAGAATTCAACTATAAAACCACATTATATGTTTTAAAAGACAATCAGTGTGGAATCATTAAAGCAAAATTGATTGTGTCCATAAGAACTGGGACATGTTAAAGCTCAGTATAACTCCAGAAAGAATGTTCTACTATTTCCTAAAATGCTAACACTCGGTTTAGATAAACCCACGTACAAATCAAACAATATTGTAGGTATGATTCTGTGTGCTCTAATTTCTAAAATCAACTCATTAACTCTAGTCTTATACACACTACTCTCCCTGGATTTCATGGAGAGAAATTATAAATAACTAAATTTTGAATATGTGTACCCTTAATTTTGTATGTAACTGCAATATACAACAAATACGTAATGGCTTATCTGAAAACATGAAAGATTGCATATTAAGAAAAGCATATATGAGATGTGTTTGGTAGAGAATTTGGACCATAACCAAAGAAGGACAGATGCAAATACAAAGTAAAGGAGCAGAAACTGGAAAAATCTGGCTTCATTAGAATAGCAGGGCTGAGGAAAATCACATCCATATCTTCTTTTTAAAGACAGGGGCCTGATCATCCACTATCTTCTACCAGTGTAAAGTGGGGAAAATGGAATTCGCAAGGAAAACAGAGGACCCAGGTATCGGGGGGAGAAGGGAAATATGTGCATACAGAACCCTTAGGATATGGCAGAAGGGAGAAATGGAGAGAAGGGGACAAAGAGAACCACTGATATGGGTGAAAGAGAAAATAGAGATGATGGGGCAGAATGTGGATATGAGGGAGAAGGTATGGGAGTTATTCAGAAACTTTTCCACTGTGGGGGTGAATGGGAAACTGAAAACCTGCACTGGAAAATATAAAGGACTAACGTTTAACTTATCAAAGTACAATGGTGCCACACATCATTGAATTCAAGAGCTCTTGAATTCAAATTGTGAAAAAGAGACACATTTTTGTTATCTCTGTACTGGAGCCATATATTTGAAGGCAACAAACAATGGAGATCACTTATCTCCCATTAAGAGAGAAAGTATGAAAGAGACTCTAATGTTTCCAGTGAGGCTGTTTTTTTCCATACTCAGCATCCAAAGACTAAAGGTATTGGGAAAGAAACACGTTGTCTTGTCTTAATGAACGTACTGCAAAGATAAAATGGAGAAATGATGCCATAGGAAGAGGAAAAAATGATATCACAGTTGAAGGTTAATAGGTGCAGCTACTTTTTCACCCATTGTTTTAATCTTAACAAAAGACAGGAGGTATACACACTGTGGAAATAAAGTGGTCTACTGGGATGTGGCTTACAAGCAGTGTTTTGCCTCCCTCAAATTTTGTCCCTTCTAATACACAAATGTATGGTACTTCCAATATATCCAAGTAATATTTCATTTAATATCAGTCAACTACAATTTAAATGGAAAAAATAATCTGTGATGTGAATAAACAAAAGTGATTTACATAAACCACTTGAACACCCACAAAAACATCAGTTATGCAAACAAATGCATAATACAAAAACATTGGCATAAAACTAGTATGAATTGAAGCAACTGGTCTACCCTTGTAAAACAAAACATTTCATCAATAAATGTCGAAAACTTGAACTAATCTGAAATGAACATGAATTCATTAAGGGAATATGCATAACAAAAGACTATATAACACAATAAACACTCTTTGATTGTGGCCACTTTGTAATTCCTCAGAGAAAATATTCAAAGTTGTGAATCTTTCTTAAATATTCTCAGTCACAATAAGTGCTTCTTGTTCAGACACAAACAAATCATTGCTAACTAGCCGTTCTCAAGCTAGTTGTATTCGAAAATAACACACTCTAGGCTATTCTGCTGCTGTGATGAAAATTCATCTGTGTGTTTGCCAAGGACCTTAATGAATAGATAATCATCTAGATTTCATTAGAACAAGAAAAAAGAGAGAGCTTTATTTGGTTTGTTTGAAAACTTTTCCCCTTCCAGCCTCAAAATACAAATCCACCTACCAATATTTTCTGAAACTTGGGAAAGGTTATAAAAGTGTGTTCTGATTGGTACCCTGTGTATGTTGTGTCATTATAGCCAGCTTGATTCTGTTTTAATAACTCTGTAACTACGGTGATTTCTAGTACACTCAATGTAAAGTGATGTGAAAATGGAGCCAGGCTTGCTGAAGAGTATCAGTTGGTCCTACACAGATATGCAAGGGTGAGGGAGGGATGAATAAAGGAGTCTCTTTACTGAGTTAATCCACTGTTCCGGGATCAGTCACATAATCAGAGAAAGGTCAGTCAGTACATTAGTTAAGTGCTGTTGCAGGCACTGTATTCCGTAACATGCTCCTGCTCTTTCTACACTCCCCAGTGAACCCTCAGATAGAGGAAGGGAGCAAAGGCCATACCCTTGGCAATGCTTTTCTTTAGCCCCAGAAATTATTCAGAGGGAGTTATGCAGGATTCCTCTTCAGATTCCCATTCCTGTGAATTGCCTCTATCCCTGTATCCCATTCCTCTCATTCTCCTCCTCCTCCTCACATATAGCCTGTTCCTTCGTCTCCTGATATTCACATTATAGCCAATTAATTAAAGCCACAATCTGTCCCATAATATATAGCACATTATGAGCATACCTTTTTGGTCTTGATATGCTCTGTTATATACAGTTGCGGATGCTGTATTTCTGCGTGTCAACTTTTATAGCAATAATGTAATTACTTTTCAGAAATGATTCATTATAGTGGGCAGAATGCTAATTTTCATTGCTGGAGGATATACAGATAACTGGCAAAGACAGTCTAGATTCACAATGAAGTCAGGGCATCTTAAAATGTCAACTGAGTAATTTGAAACATGGCTCAGGGTATTAATGTTAAAAATTCTTTCTTGCACAACTAGAGTGGCCTGAATACCTTACTCTGACTCACTAAAGTTCTTCCAAAGGTAAGTCCTTATTTCCTTACATCCACAAGAGTCAATTACACTTGCTGAACTTTGGTGATAACAGCAAAATGGTTCTTAGCACTGACTCCAAAGAGGATGCATGTGCACAATTTTTTATGTTAATAAGACACTTTGGTTAATGAAATCTGAGGAATTTTGCTTGTTTTGTGGATGATGTTAGTATCGCATATGATATAATTGATTTTTCCATCACACGGATTTGTTTCTAATATTGATTTATGGATGCAGAAGTAAAATATGTCTGTACAAAAGAAAAATGAATGTTGGCAAACACTAGTAATCAATAACGGCACCACAAGATTTAAAAGACTGGCCCACATTTCAATGCAGTTTGGAGCTGGACATGCAAATTGTATGGGAGTTTTGTATTTTCTCTACATATTTTCAAAACTGGCCATTTATGAGATGCTTAAATCAAGATTTTGGTGCCAAGATTAGACACACAATTTTGAATATTTTTGTATGGAATCTTAATGCTAGGCATTTAACAATCCATGTAAATTTTGAGCTGAAGGTGTAATATTTCCTTCAAGGAGACGTACCCACACTAGGTCTGATCAAGGTGCTAGGCACAAACTCAGATTGGATTGCCCCTCCTGCCATTTGCACCACCGCATCTACACATCAATCTTGGGTAGGCTAACTCGATCAGAGATTGTAGGCTGCAATTTACATATCCAGCTTGAATTATTGGCAAACCCTTAGTTTGAAAAAGGAGTCCTGGCTCCTTAGGTTATGTCTGTACTTCACTTAAATAGCTCCTAGTCTGAACCCTGTGAAGCCTGTGTCAGCCTGCATGGGCCAGCCATGGATCGATAATTGCAATACAGACATACATTTAGCCATTTTCAGTTGAACTACGAGAGCTGTGCCTCACTGAGGCAAAAAGGAATTTTAGTTTATGAGCTTGATTCTGACCTTACTTGCTTCTAATACAATGTAATTCCACAGACACTGTAATTATTCCTGACTTGCAGTAAGGCAACAAAACTCAGACTTTAGGTCCTACATATTTACTGCTCTTCTTGTCAAGAAATGGTTTCCTGAGAGATTGACATAACAGGGACAACATCCATTTGCAATGTTTTTTACAGAAAAAAGGGACAGACATATGCATTAAAAAAGGAGTCTATACATTCTGGATAAAGCATTAAAAAGCTAAGATTATAAATCACAGTAGCCTTAATTTGTGCATGTACCTGTGATATTCTACTGTGTTGTTCAGTAAATTGCTTTTATAGTGGCTATGTTTTAATTTTTATCACAAGAAGAAACTTATTCTTCTCCTTATGACCTACGGTGTCTCATCACTATATAGCTGAAGCAATGCTTGCTGAGTTATTTTGGCATTAATCACATTTATTGTGTGCAAGACTACAATTCTCTTGTTCTTGGGTACTACCCTTGGGAATGCAGGTCACTGTTATCTAACAGCGGTATCTACAGCTGCTCACACTGACTTGAATTTGAGACTTACTTCCTTGACAGAGGTCATATAGAAGCAATTGAAGTTAATTTTATGAGACATCTGTTATACTTGTGGTTATACTCATTCTTCAAGATTGCCCTCCAAAGTATCAGTTGCTAACAGAAAATGAATGGAGCAGGCACCCTAAAATGAAAAACAGTATAATGAATTATGTTTTATATAATAAAATGTGAAACGACTTTAAAGAAACAAATAAATACATTTGGAATTGAAATAAGCTGATGCCGTTTATTGAAAAAAATGTACACAGATAGAATGGACTAAATCTTGCCAAATCATGCTGGTGTAAATCTCAATTAACTAAAGCTTCCATGAATCTCAGTTATGAGATACAGTTAAAAAAAGTATATAACAAGTGCACAACTTTTAGATTTTGTGTTAAGTAATTATCACACTTTATATTTATATTTTCCTTATCATCTGATGGTTCTAAAGATGAGATGTGTAAATATTATTTTCCATTTACAGATCAGCTGAGTTACACCTTGTACTTTTGGTTGTCTGCAGCAGAGTTGAAGCAGAACTTGATCTGATTGCCATTTTCCTGGTTACACACTAGAAAATGCTGCTTAGAATGTTCAGTTATACATACTGAGAATCTTATACATTTGACATGGATGTCTTAGAATACAGACAATTTGGCTGTGTCTAGACTGGCAAGTTTTTCCACAAAAGCAGCGGCTTTTGCAGAAAAACTTGCCAGCTGTCTACACTGGCCGCTTGAATTTCCATAAGAACACTGACTTCCTACTGTCTGAAATCAGTGCTTCTTGCGGAAATGCTATACTGGTCCTGTTTTGGCAAAAGCCCTCTTGTGAAAATGCTTTTGTGCAAGAGGGCCAGTGTAGACAACGCAGTATTGTTTTGCCCAAAAAAGCCCCAATCGCAAAAATGGCGATTGGGGCTTTCTTGTGCAAAACCACGTCTAGATTGGCACGGAAGCTTTTCTGCTAAAAGTGCTTTTGCAGAAAAGTGTCCGTGCCAATCTAGACGTGGTTTTCCACAAATGTTTTTAATGGAAAACTTTTCCGTTAAAAGCATTTGCGGAAAATCATGCCAGTCTAGACGTAGCCTTTTATGTCTTCAGCTGTCTTATCTGGATTTATTTGTGGATGAGCTTCTCTGTTAGGAATTAGATCAATTTTTTTCCTCATCAGATACTAGTGCAAATTTCAAAGACAAAGAATGACCCAAGATATCAGAGTTTATTAGCTGGTGGAAAATTAAAATGATAATTTGGGAATCTAATAACCCCTAGCAAATATGAATTGGGTGTTATGAGGTTAACTAGAGATGCAACTGTCAGGAATGTAAACTTACTAAGCTACTTTGACTACAGGTAATTAAAACTTAGAAATATATATCCATATATTGAAATGTCAGACATAAGGTTGCCCATAGAATCTCAATTTTGCCTCCTGTCTATCTATAATGTGCACTGACTGACTAAGAGAAAGTCCTGTAGAAATTGCTCCAAGCTGTCTAAATCCTGCTGACAGTCCAAGTTGAGGAACAAATGTTTCCACATACTAGAATGTATGGTTTTGGGGAAGGATTTTATTAGGAATTTACCCTTAATATACTACATTAAAAGAATAATATGTTTGTGGAGTCAAGGAGTCAAAGTTAGAAATACTGCAATAATCTACACTGCCATTAAAAACCTATACACACTTCACTGTTACCCTGAAAACTCTCAGGTGTTCCAGGGACAATGTATACTTCTGCGGCTTTGGCATCAAAATGGTCTTAGAACATTTGTATGTTTAATTATTACTTCAGCTGTTTGCCCACATGTTTTGTGAAGAGCACTAGTGAGAGAAGGAAAATGGTGATTTTTTTCACAGATTATATCGTATCTGACTGAAATTTCATGGGACAAAGAAAGGATACCTTTGTAGCCTAACAACTTTCTCCCTATAGAATATCAAAGGCCTCTTGGAAGTAATGGAATTAAGAGAGCTTCTCAAAGAAAATGTCTAAGGAAATTGGAAAGTACTAGAGAACTATACTAAAGATGTTAAGTATCATGTAATTGATTAATCGAGTAGTGGATGCATTTTTGTGTCAACTATTCAAAGGGCAGTGTTGCACAGCTGATCCCGGACTCTGCACTACACTGCCCTTTTGAAATTCAACAGTGGCATTTCAAAGGGCCAGTGCTGCATAGCTGATCCTGGGCTCCACGTGGTGCTGCCCCTTAGAAACTCCACTGAGGTGATTGAAAGAGGCAGCGCCGCACTGAGTCCAGGATCATCTATGCGGCGCTGCTCCTTTGAAATGCCATAGTGGCGTTTTAAAGGGGTAGCACAGTGCGGAGCCTGGCTTCCCGCCCTTGCTGCCTCTATCTGTTAGAGGCAGCAAGGGTGGGGGGGGGGGAAAGCAACTAGTCGACTATACTGTCGACTATCTGATAAGCATTTGATTATCCAATAATTGACTAGTCAACTAGTCCTTAACGTCCCCAAACCATATGAATTACCAGCTTCTCTTATGATACTGATATTTTCATTTAATGATTGAAAGGCAATTGAAGATGTAAAACAAAGCATCCAAAAAGCTATGACATTTACATTGCAATTGTCCATAGTAAGGGTCAACTCCATGACTTAATCCTCAACCCAGCTACCTGAGCAGATCCTGGACAGATGTGTAAGGAAGGGGGAAAGGCTGAATCCCTCCCTCAGGCCTGCAAAACCATTAAGTTGAGTCTGTGTAATGGCTGAAGTCATGTCTGGAGGCCTCTACACAGCAACATAGCTGTGGATTATAGGTGGATCCATGTAGTAGAAATATCTCCCTCCTTTGGCCTGCCTATGCATTTTGCCCACCTACCTCAGAGTGCAGCAGTATATGGAAAGTCATTCCCCAGGTCCCCCCTTGTGTATAGGTTTGGTTGCTCATTCACTGCCCCCTCAAATCTGGCCTCTTCCCATTTTATGCATAGCAAACTTCAGCAGTTCTGCTGACAGACCCCTTTCAACAGTCACAAAAAAGTGTCTGATTTGCATTACAGGTCCTAATTCTGAACTTGTGATTACCTAGAAGTCAGAGATAAATTCCTTGGTTCTTCTGGCACTGTGCTAGGGAGAAATTTTAGACCTAATGATTAATGTTATGCCACTAATCTGGGTATGTGATGATGGGGTCCAATACAGGGCTTCCTAAAGAGCACAAGTGAATTGGATGGCAACTGATGGAGGGATGGTGCAATCACAGTGGGGTATGTTAATGTGGGAAGAAGCTACTAAGTCTTCCCAATCTGTAATCAGTATCCGATCTTTAAGTGCTACTGGTTTTGTATTCAATTCCAACTTAGCTCTACTTGGCTCCATTTGAGAATTGTTGTCTTTGCTTCTAAAACTCTCCCTGAGGCTTTTACCAGCTCCCCTCTGAACTTTTCTTTCACTACTTCCCATCCAGCCTCTCTAGTTATACAGTGCTGCCCTGCCTTTGTTGGGAGGAGAGTCTATGTCCTCTGTAGCTCCTGCCATCTGGAACAGCCTTCCTCACTCTCTCTGCTTCATCAGCTCTCCATCTCATTTCAAATCTCAGCAGAAAACATATCTTCTCTCACCTGACAATTTTTCTTAATTACTTCTCTCTCTGGTTTTATTACTCAGCTCTGCAAAGCATGATAGGTTACAGAGTATATGTGAAATCATATACAAAATAAAGTTGGGCAATATTAGTCCATTGCAAGTATCTGGAAAGATTTGCAATTCAGCTGTAAGATTTGTTTTTTCAGGGCAGATTAGCAAATCTGTTACCTGTCATTGGACTTTATTTAGAGGTAATTTAGCTCCATGGCTGCAAACTCACAAAAAGAGAAATCAGGCATACTGGAGAGGTGATATACTCTCTCTCTCGATCTGGGAGGGAAGGCAGGGCAAGGTGCCAATTTAGTAACCAATTGCTGGAACAACATTAACAGTGGCCTTGGAGAAGCTTGCATGATTTCATCTCCTTGTTGGAGGGCAAGTGTAGTTATATAATAAGAGTTGCTTGAGAGGAGGGTGAGGAAAGCACATTGAGGGAAGATCACATTTTAATAACAGAGTGAGAAAGAGAGATTGTATATTAAAATACATGTATCACAAAGGTATAATAGTTTGAAGTTAATGTATCAGAATTCTTTAAAAAGCCCATGCATTATATATGAGACTAAAGGTAATGCTAATTAATTCAGGAAGTAAATACAACTTCTGGTTATATTAACTTGTAGTAAAAATATTAAAATTGGTATGCCCATCATGTAACTACATTGTAACTATACTGTAGTTCAGTGTTTCTCAAAATGTGCCTTTTGCTGTGGCTCCCCTTGGCTGGAAATGTTTAACTGGGGCCAATGGGAGCTGCAAGGCTCTATAACTACGGAACCTGTAGGTAAACAAAGCAGTGAGGGCCTGCTAGCAGCTTTCCCAAAGTGAGGCCATGGCCCACTTTGAGAAACACTGCTGTAGTTAATGGACTATCTTTAACTGAAGTAAATCTAAGGAGGGAAGAAATACTTCATGAATGGAGAATATGAAAAACAGAAAATATAAAAATGAAGATAACATCACTAATTTTATGTGTCAAAGAGACGGCTGAAACACACCCCATGCAATCCCATAGAAACAAATTAAGTTCTACAAGCCTTAAATCAATATGGACAATTGTCCTTACACATGCAATAACAATAACAATAACAAAACAAAACAAAACAAAAACAATAACAATAAAACCAACCAAAACCAACAAAAATGATTTCTATAAACCTACTACTATATATTCAGGAGACGCTAGCTGAATAAACTTTGATTAAGAGTACATTTCAGTCTTAAGAACGTTTTTTTACCTAGTAATTTGAGTGCAGTGGAAGTTATTCAGCCATTTTTTAAAAAGTGGCTGGATGTGGATTTTTTTCTTTTTTATAGCTAGTAAACTGTTGATGGTAATTAGGTTTCTCAATCATTCTGTGGAGCGAACTATAATGGAAGTTTTTATAGGATGATCTGACTTACTGAACAAGGTTTATTCCACATGCAAGTGAATTCGATATCAGAAGAAATGATCATATAGTTAGAACAGAGCCAGCCATCACCTAATTTTAGCAAATGTCTGTACATCAGTTTTCTTTTAAATATGTGTATTCATCTAGGGCAGATAACAGATCATCTGCTTTTCATCTTCTTATGGAAAGTGACAGTCAGCATTTCTAATGCTATTAATGGCACACAGAGAATTCTTTTTTCCTGTCATTTTTTCTTGACTACATTTCTATGCTTTTTAAAGCCAAAAATGTGACCCCTTGGATTTATTTACTGGATGTTCCACAGATGCTGTCTCACTTACTTTACAGATGCATGTTTATAAAGGAATTAGACAAAGTTTCTTTTCTGAGGATTATTTAATCAGAGCAAGCAAGCGGTGAAAGTAAATTTATTTTTTGCCAGTAAGGGGGAGGTATACCAACTTAGAGGAGACATATGCATCCATATGAGTCATTCCCACTCCCAGCCTAAGACCCTGATGCTCTTTCCTTCTCCTCTCAGTCACATTCTTGTAGGTGGATGGAGTACCAAAGGGGCGGTACAACTGCCGGAGGAGCTACCAATGTTCTGCTCTGTTGTCCCTCACAGTGGGAAAATGAGCAGAACCCCCAGTTCTGCCCCTTACAGAACTGCCTTTCCTCTGGCTCTGTACAGTAGCAGCCCTGCTGAAGGACAAATGCAAAGTACTCCACTTAGGAAGGAACAATCTGTTTCACACATGCAGAATAGGAAGCGACCGTCTAGGAAGGAGTACTGCAGAAAGGGATCTAAGGGTCATAGTGGACCACAGGCTAAATATGAGTCAACACCTTGGCCTAGTGAGTGGCCTTACATGTTCCAATGAACCTGAGAGCAATGTTGTAGAGAGTCTTGTACTACCGGTCACTCATGGTGGCAAGATCATGAGGGCAGGACGAGATGAAGAACGATCCTAAAAGTCCTCAACAGCAGAACAGGCGGAGGATAGCAAGGGTAATGCTACAACAGCTGTGAAGGAGGATGAAGGCTGAAGTGGACAGGAGACTCCAAATGGTCAAGGACCCGGACCTTCTATTCGTCAAGGATCATGTGGTGGCTGAAGTACAACAATCCCCTCACATAAAAAGAAGTCACACACAGGCATCTTCCTTACACTACTCTCCTAAGCCTAAGCCCTATGGTGACTGCAGAATGGCAACAAGAGCAGGATTGTGAAATCTGGAAGCTTTTAGTTATGGACCAGCATGTAGGTGGCGGATGTGTGTATCAGTCATTCCATTTTAAGGACTGAGGTAGTAGAATGGTCCAGCATCCATTTCCTGACTCTCAAGATCTGGAATAGGGAGCAGATACTGCGATAGTTCATAGACACATAACTTCGATCATGGAGCTCCAGTATGTGAATGATAATATGGTCGCTGCTCTTTCCCCATAGCTTTTCAGAGCATCTTAAGCACCTGTGCTGAAGCATACGAGAATCTCAGCCTCACCAAACATCAAAAAGACGAAGGTGCTCCATCAGCCCTTGCTGCCTCGACAATCTCATCTCTCCGCCAAAGTTGATATTGAAGCAGAAATCCAGCATCACCTGAGCTGTGCAAACTCTGCTTTTGCCTGCTTGAGATGAAGGGATATCAGAGCCAAGACAAAGCTCCTTGTGTACTGTGCCTGTGTGGGATCCCAGTTTGGGCCCAATCCTTCCCCCCATTCAGTCTTAGGTGGTAAGATGGGGGTCTTTTTGTTGTGTGGCATCTGCTAAGTCTCTCTATTGGTTTACGACCTATAAATAGATTTTGCTCAAGGTGCGAATCCTTTGTGTTCAGCTTCATCCCTTTCTCACCCCTATAGGAAAGTACTACATTCCAAATGAGTTCCACCCTCAGGTGATCTGGCCACATGTCTTTGCAGTACCAACCCTAGTCCAGGCTAGTCCAGGCTTTCAGGCTTTCAGGAAGGCTTTCAGGAGGAATAATGGTAGTTTGAATTAGGAGCTTTAATTCGAACAACCTTGTCCGTGCCGCGTGTAGCCACAGGCAGGTAGTTCGAACTACGGGGCATTTAAAAATGGCGGTGCCTGGGAACATGCAAATGAAGCCTGGGATATTTAAATCCCAGGCTTCAATTGCAAGTTTGAATGCCTACATTAGCCACTCTAGTTTGAATGAGGGTGGCAGTGAAGACATACCCATATAGTCTATGCTGCTCTGTTCTGGGCCTCCTTCAATATCTAAAAGAAATGGAGGTGGTCCAGATGAACATCTAAAGGCTGATAGAATTTGTAAAGAAATCCAAATAATTAATGAAAACTAGTTCACTTCAAAACCTTTTAGACTTTTGTATTTCTTCTCATATACAATAAAATAGTGATGAGGGTTATTGGATACATATAACCTTTTGTCTTACGCTGACATTTCTTCTGTTGGTGAAACATAGGCATAATCAATGAGCCGGAGTAGAGCATCTTCTTCTTACTACATATTGCAGATGGAGAGGACAGTATTGGGTAGCCTTTATTTTTTTCTAACAATAATATTTCCCTGGGTTTAGCTCTGATCGCCATAGTCTCAAGTTTGACAAAGTTGCTTCTGTTGGTTCTAGATCAGGATCCCATAGGAACACAAGAAATTGTAGACAAATAACATCTCTCTGTGTCTGGGATCCCTCAGACAGAGTAAGATTTCCCCTTGGATGCCTATAACTGATGAGTACGTAGATGAGAGATTAAGCCAATTCTAGCAAGGAACACTCTCTGGCAGTGGCTGCATATGAGATCTCTATCTCCAGAGGTGCCAACACCAGCAGTGCCAATACGGGCCCACTCACACTCCTTACATCGGGCTCTCTGATCTTCTCCATGGAGACATCGCTTAACCTCAAAGTGTTAGGCACTATTCTTGATAGTGATCTTCCAGGTTACCCAATCCTTAACCTGCCTCTCCCAGCAACATCAATACCACATTTTACTGAGTGTTCTTCAGAACATCCCTATAGCTCTTTCTTTTTTACCCACCATGAAACCTCATCCTGGTCCTCAGCTGAGCATAGAAAATCTGTTTGGGAAAGCATTTGTTGGGCATCCTGACCAGATGACCAGACCATCATAGCTGTTTGTGAGCGACTATTGCCTCAATGCTGCAAGAGTCAGCCTCTGTGAGGGCACTAATGTTGGTCTGTCTGTCCTGCATAAGATGCCCAATATTCTCCTCAGGTACCTTTGGTGGAATTTCTCCAGATTTTTAATGTGTCATCTACAGGGAGTCCAGGCTTTAGCTCCACACAGCAACGTTGGGATGACTACGGCATAGTAGATGTCTTGCTCTATGTCTTGATGTCACAGTCATTGAAGACTCGCCTCCATAAACGTCCATAAGCTGCGCTGACTCTGGAGATTTGATGGCAAATTTCATCATCAATTTCAGTATTGCTGGACAGAGAGCTTCTGAGATAAGGGAAGCTGTAGACATTCTCCAGCACTTAGTCTTCTGCTGTGATGGTTGGTTCAGATAATGGTACGGCAGGTGTTGGCTGAAAGAGAACGTTGGTCTTTTATGCACTGAGAGTCAGTCCTAACCTGTGGTAGGCCATGGCGAAAACTTCAAAAATTGCTTGGAGACCATCTTCTGAGGTGGCACTGACCTGGGCATCATCAGTGTATTGAAGTTCTACCACTGATGTTATTATGGTTTGGGTCTTGGCTATGAATTAGTTCAGATTGAAGAGGCAACCATCCATCCTGTAGGTTAGTTCAACTCCGCCTGGTAGGTCATCTCCAATAATCTGGAGCATTGCTGCCAAAATATATTAAATAGTGTATGGGCTATCACACACCCTTGTTTAACCCCAGTTCTTACATCAATTGGCTCAGTTGTGTTGCAGTTGGTGAGTATCATGCATGCTGTTGTGTAAGAAACATATAATACTGATACATTTTGATGGACAACCAAAGTGTGACAGGGCCTTCTAGAGGGCTCCATGGTTGATGGAGTCGAATGTTTTTGTCAAATCAAAGAATGCCATATACAGATGCTGACATTGCTCCTAACACTTCTCTTGTATTAGGTGGGCAGAAAAGAGCATATTGATCATTCCTCACCCAGGTCAGAAGCCACACTGATTCCAGAAGGACTTCTTCAGTCAGTGGCAGGAGATGGTTCAGAAGGACTCTGGTGAGAATTTTATCTGTGGTTGAAAACAAGAAGATCCCTTGGTAGTTTCCGCAGTCCGTCCTGTCACCATTCTTACAGATGGTCACTATGATGGAGTCTCTAAAATCACTGGGTATGGTTTTCTCTCTCCAGATTATCAGAATGAGGGAGTACAGGCATAAGAGCAGGGATGGTCCTCCCTCCTTGAATATCTCAGTTGGGATTCCATCAGTGCCTGTTGCCTTGTTGTATTTCTTTTTCTTTTCTTTTTCGTGGCTTCTTGGATCTTGCAGATGGAAGTTTCACAGTCCATATTGATATAGACAGGTAGACTGGTGATCACATTGAAAATGCTGTCGACGGTTGCATCATGGTTGAACAGGTGGCTGAAGTGTTCCTACCACCAGCTGTTGATGCCATCTTTGGTCTTAATAATCAATGCCCCATCTGCTGATTGTAAGAGTGATGCCCTGTTTGGATGGTCCATAAATAACCTTAACAGCGCTGAAGAACTCACAACTATTGTTGCAGTCAGCATAGGCCTATATTTTCTTTGCTTGATCTCTCTACCATTTGTTTTTAAGGACTCTAATTCTTTGCTGGACTTCAGCCTTGGCAAGCTTAGAATCATTTTTTTACTGCTGAGATGTGGAGTTGCTATTCCAGGCTTGGAATGCTTTGCGTTTAACATCAGTTATGTCCTGGATCTCCTTATCATTAGTATCAAACCAATCCTGGTTCCTTTGCTCGGTGTATTCAAGGATTTCACTGCAGGTTTCCAGGACAGTGATTTTCAGAAAGAACCATGTCTGAAGACAATCCTCTGGTGAATCTTGGTTACATAGCTTGTCACTAAGGCTTTGTTGGAAGATAAAACTCATCTCAGGATCCTTTAAAACCTCCATGTTGATCTTCTTGTGGTTGATCTTTTTTGGGTGGCAACATGCCTTGGCGCTAGTTTGAGTGACATAATGGAACATATTAGTTGGTGGCCAGTCCAGCAGTCATCAGCATTGATCAGAGCTCAAGTAATGCAGACATCAGCACGGTCCCGAGACCAGACAATGACATAATCAAGCAGGTGCCAGTGTCCTGATCATGGGTGTTGCCAGAGGACTTGAAATGGTTCTTCTACTGGAACAGAGTGTTTTTATAACAAGACCACGGTCAGCCCAGAGTGTAAGAAGAAGTTGACCATTAGAGTTCATTTTTCCTACACCTTCCCTCACAATGACACCATAGTCAGTGCTCACTCTGGCACTTAAATCCCTGTCTAGTATTTTCTAATTAGCTAAGTTTTATTATTATTAGGTGTATCAGTCCTTAGCTGTGAACTGCCTGGCTGGTAGATGTGCTCATGTTGCCTGAGTGTGTCTGCCAGCCAGGTAGTTCACAACTACTCAAGGGAGGGTATGTGTGTGTGTGGGGGGGGGCAAAATGGAAGCCCCAGGGCCGGACTCACTCATGTGCCCGGGTCTGCATGTGCCCGGGTTCATCCCACTTCCCTCCCTGTTCTCCTCCCGATCTCCCCTGTCCAACCCTGCTGCCCCTGTCCAGTCCTGCTTCCCGCGGCCGGTTCTCTCCCACCCCCCACCGATCTCCTCCGGTCAGCCCCGCTCCCCCGTCCAGCCCTGCTTCCAACAGCTGATTCTCCCAGCCTTCACCTCCCAATCTCCCCCATCCAGCCCCCCCCCACCCCGTTCCCTGGCCAGCCTGCTGCCCTCATCCAGCCCTGCTCCCAGAGGGTGGTTCTCCACTCCTCCTCCTCCTGATCTCCTCCGGCCACCCCCCCCCCCCGTCCTCCAGCCAGCCCTGGTTCTGCCTCTCACCCTCCCCAATCTCCGCGGGACAGCCCCACTGCCCCCAACCCTGCTTCTGCAACCCCCCCATCTCCACAGGACAGCCCCACTACTCCAAACCCTGCTTCTGCCGGCTGTCCACCCACCTTCCCCAATCTCCACAGGACAGCCCCGCTGCCCCTAACCCTGCTTCCCAGCAGCTGGTTCCCCCCCCCACACACACACCTCCTCCCAGTCCTCCCCACTCTGCTCCCCTCCTGGCAGCCACTCTGAGGCTCGGTATTTTTTTCCCGAGGCCCAGTACCGGGCTGCAGCCCATAGTTTGGGAAATCCTGCCTTAGGGAACTAGGTCACCCATTTCTTGTATCCAATGCTTAAAATAGCTATGCTATATTTTTCAGGCTTCCTCTAAATATTACAGTTTTTCTTTAAATATTGTTCACTCATATATTTCTCAAACCTTTACTTTTATATTTCTATAAGTTAATTTCAATTAACATATAGTGAGTATATAGAATATGACATGTCCTGACCCAGAATATGCCACTGTGTACAACAATGGCATTCTTCCCTTTTACTCATGTGGGACTATTTAATAGGTGGAGAATGGAGACTCAAACGAGCCAGATTCATCTAATAGAGAAATAAATTAAATCACGCTTCCTCAAGCATGGAAGAAGAGAGAAGAGCACCCTCTCCATGGACAGAGAGCACATGGGAGGAGCAGAGTGCATCCTCTTCCTTCCAGCGGGAAGGGGACACTGATTTCCTATTGGGGAGATTGGGCATAAATGGGAGGCAAACTATATGGGGGAAATTCAGAGAAAGGACCAGCTAGAAACACTGGAGGACATGAAGAGATACAGAGCTCAGAAGGTAAAAGAGAGCACAGAACAGGAGTTGTACTGGGAATAGACAGAGTGCTGAACCCACACACACAGCACATTTATGCAAACACACACAGTTTTATAGCATTATGGGACTTGGTACTAGCCAGCGGCAAGAAGAAGGGATCTGTGGTAAGCTGTAGAAAAAGACCCTTTGATCATCACAATTTATAGGCTCTCCAAAGCACAACACTGTAGGAACTGCAACAATGATATGGAGTCATGTTCCAACATAGTATATTTTCATCTTTTACCTCAAAGATGGAGTCATTCTGTTGTCATTAATATAAAAGATGATAGCCATAACACAATTTGGTCATTGCCTACCATAACAATGCCTCATTTTCAGAATATCATGAGAGATCACCTCATGTGTCATTTTTCTGACAATCATGACACTCTCCTACACTCCTTCTCTCTCTTAGGTCATGCCTCTACTCAGCAGAAAACCAATGCTACAATGACCAATTTTCCATAGTTTGATTTAGCAGCTCTAATTAAGACCTGCTAAATTGAATTCAGAGTACCTGTTGGCAGCTGGTACTCTTGCCCCTGTGAGGAGTAAGGGAAGCCAATGGCAGTGTTTGATCCCATTAGTTTCCGCCTATGAGGGCAGCAGGAAAACTCAAATCAAGGTACATCAAAGTAATCACATAGCTGGAGCTGCTTATCTTGATTCAGCCTTCCCCTTCAGTGTAGACTCGCCTTTAGTTTGTATTGAAACTCGTTGGGAATTAAGACAAAATGAATCTAACAGTCATGAATCATAACCTGAATCCAAATCAAAGGATCCTTTCATATCTTTGTCAGAGATTTCCTTTGTTATTTCTTAAACATTCATTAGTGAATTTTAAATGTTAAATTATTTCTGAATCATTGATTTTAGGTGCTTAGAGACAGCAAATTCTTTCACATGCTGATAGACTCCCTTGGTCTTGTCAACTCTTGCTGCCACTACAGCTTGAAAAAGAAATTAATGCAGAAAATAATGTTTTTATGCAGCATTTTTAAAATTATTTAATCAGATTCCAGTTGAGTTCAAGTACATATACAGTAATCCCAAGTGATAAATGTGAGCAGACCTAATTGTTCTGGATTCTTTTAAACATTTCACTAGGAAATGACACGTAAATTAAGACTGTATTTAGACCTGTAATAGGGGTCTCCAGACTACTTTATATCTCTACATGGAATGATGCTCACACTGGTATATATTTTTTCTTCCCAGCCAGCCTCATTTGAAGTTGTATTACATTAGCATTGCTTTAACCTATACGGATTTTCTATTTTTGAATGTTTATGGAAAGACTAATAGGGAAATAGTATGAAAGACTTTCAGCTCTTAACTGTACTTTCTCTTATGTACTTCTTATTAAATATTTCCTACAGTGGGTTAAATAGACATTGAAACTACTCATTTCTCCCCCTTCAATATTGTTTTTTCTTCTTAAAATATAATTACAATACAATATTCTAGGCTTTCAACTGTGTTGTAAGCTAGTCATAACAAAATTAAAAGGCAAAAGATTAAAAGGAAAAGTGTTTGTTAAAAATAATTCACATTACAAAATGCTAATTGTTATATTTTAATATTTAAAGGAACACAGTCAAGATAACAAGCCCTTAATTTAAAAATAGTTACTTATTTTTAAATAGCACCTTAAGTTATTAAAATTGAAAATATGTATACTCATGTACACTTGTACATAAGTGCAAGTGTTTATATAACTATATTGCTTTACATTCTTTGCCACTCTGTTCTTTAAAGTAGCACCCTGAAACCTGCATATTCATCACTATCATATGATTATAATATGTTTTGTACTATAGCTATGTTTACACGAGCAGGTTATTTCAAAATAAGTTATTTGAAATAATAACTCCCAAAATAAGTATTTTGAAATAAGCTTATTTCGCTTCACAAGCAGAAGTTATTATTATTTGAAATAACTCCTCAGTGTATACATGCCCTATTACTGTATGTACAGTTATGACTTATTACTGTATGTGCTAATGAAATGCTTTGAGGATGGGAAACACTCACAGTGTTTCAGTTGCAACAAAGGAGTGCCAGACAGGCATTGATGGCTCAACAGAAAAAAAACATAGAATCAGGGAACACCAGAACTGGAAAGTACATCAAGAGGGCATCAAGTCCAGTCCCTTTCACTCATGGAAGGACCAAGTAGCATCTAGATTATCCCTGACAAGTGTCTTTCTAATCTGCTTTTAAAAACCCCCAAAGATGGAGATTCCACAACATCCTGAGGCAATTTATCCCAGTGGTTAACCACCCTGACAGTTAAGAAGTTTTCCTTATATCCAACTAAACCTCTCCTTGCTGCAATTTAAGCCCATTGCTTCTTGTCCTATCATCAGGAGCTAAAGAGAATAATTTTTTATCCTTTTCCTTGTAACATTTTTTGTTAGATACTTGAAAGGTCCTTTCAGTCTTCCCTTTTTCTTCTTTCATTCTTTCCTCACAGGTCATGTTTTCTAGACCTTTCATCATTTTTGTTGCTTTTCTCCGGACTTTTTCCAGTTTGTCCAAATCTTTCCTGAAATTTGTCACCCAGAATTGCCAAGTAGTACTCTAGTTGAGGTCTAATCAGTGCAGAGTACATTGGAAGAATTACTTCTTGTATGTTTGCTTACAACACTCCAGTTACTACATTAGTAGAGGGGCATCTGCTCCACTCTGGCTAGAACTGGTTAAAGCAGTTAACTGCACAAAGCTCCAGCCAATTGGGAAATGGCTTTTAGGGAGTCAACCAGAGAGTGGCTTGCCAGGGCATCCCTGTTTATAAGGAGCAAAGCAGGCTCAGAGGAGCTGGAAAGGAGCTCCAGCCTGACTAGTTATTTCCTTTCACCCTTTTCATCCTTTCTCTCTCTTTCTCCTACTTTCTCTGTTCCAGAGCTCTCTCTTTCTTCAACCTTCCATTTTTCTTTCCCTTGAGCTCTTTTCCCTATGCTTCTTTGTGTGGTGCTCTCTCTCTCTCTCTCTCTCTCTCTCTCTCTCTCTCTCTCTCTCTCTCTCTCTCTCTCTCTCTCTCTCTCTCCCCATACACAGTTTATTCTGCCCCACTGATCTTCAATTTTGAAGAGAATATGAAGTTCTCTAGCTAGTATCTTTGCATCTCCCTAGGCACTGCTGAGTATGAATCTCTTATCTTTGTTGTGTAGATTCTATGGTAACTAGCATCTTCAGAACTGATCAGCTGCAACTAGAAGCGGTCTTTTCATTATCTATTGTATGCTGCCTTCTGCCACTATACATGCATCAGTGGAATATAAGGATACATAAGCACTGACAAATGCAAATACTTGCAATTTTTGCCTTTAACTGGTCCTTTTGCTCAGTTCTTAGGATAAGAGTCACATATATTTTCTGCTTATTTAATCTTTAAGGAAAAATGAGTAACATTCCACAAAATATCCCTTACCTGTATAGTGATATCATTGTACCATTCAGAGGGTACGTCTACACTACAGAGTTAGTTCGAACTAACTTAGTTCGAATTAGTTAATTCGAACTAAGCTAATTCGAACTAACGCGTCTAGAACTAAAAACTAGTTTGAATTAGCATTTTGCTAATTCGAACTAGCATGTCCACATTGAGTGGACCCTGAGCAGGGCTTAAGGATGGCCGGAAGCAGTGCCGGCAGGGCATCAGAGGAGGACTTAGAGCGTGGAGATGCTGTCTCAGGCTAGCCGCGGGCTGCGCTTAAAGGGTCCCGACCCCCACCCCGGACACACAGTTCTAAGGGGTGCCCCGCTTGCAAAGCAGTCCTGGCTTGGATTGCCCGGAGTACCCACACTGGGCACATCACAGCACTCGGCCATCAGCCCGGCTGCACTTGCCGCAGGCTGCCATCTGGGGAGAGGGGACAATTGGGGGGCTGCAGGAGAGCTTCCACCCCCAGAAGCCCGCAGAGCCAGCCCAGTCCTCCCCATCGGGGGCTCGTACCCCATTCCTCCCTCACCTCCTTCCACTTACCCTTCCCTAGCCCCCCTTCTTATTGATGTACAAAATAAAGATAACGTTTCTTCCAACATTGACTCTGTCTTTATTGAACAAAACTGGGGGAGACTGGGAAAAGGAGGTGGGAGAGGGGAAGAGAAAGGCTGGGAGAGGGGAGGGCAACTAACATGATCAGGGGTTGGGAACAGGTCCCATATGAAGAGAGGCTACAGAGACTGGGACTGTTCAGCTTAGAAAAGAGGAGACGGAGGGGGGACAGGATAGAGGTCTCTAAAAGCAGGGGTTGGGTGGAGAGGGTGCATTCAGAAAAGTTCTTCCTGAGTTCCCATAAAGAAGGACTAGAGGACACCAAAGGAAAGGAATGGGTAGCAGGCTTCAAACTAGTAAGAGAAAGTTGTTGTTCACAAAGCAAATAGTTAACCTGTGGAACTCCTTGCTGCAGGAGGCTGTGAAGGCTACAACTAGAACAGAGTTTAAAGGGAAGTGAGATCAAGTCATGGAGGTTGGGTCCATGGAGTAGTCTTAGCCAGGGGTAGGAGTGGTGTCCCTGCCCAAAGTTTGTGGAAGGCTGGAGAGGGATGGCACGAGACAAATGGCTTGGTCACTGTCTTCGGTCCATCCCCTCCAGGGTCCCTAGGGTCGGCAGACACGCTACTGGGCTAGATGGACCTTTGGTCTGACCCAGGACGGCCATTGTAAGCTCAGGGCTCAGGGTCGGGGGTCTCAGTGGACCCCCTTGATTTTCATGCACACCTGCTCTTGGGTGGCCAGGCTGGCAGCTCTCCTGCCCTAGACGGCCACGTTCCTGTGCCTAGTGCGGAGAACGTGGATGAGGTCCACGATGTCCGCACTAGCCCAGGAAGGTGCCCGCCTCTTGCGGTCCAGGGCAAGCTCCCGGGAGCCGCCAGCCTGGTCCCGGGAAGAGGGGGTGGGCTGGGGGACATCGGGTGGGTGGCTCTGTGCCGTGCCAGGTGCAGGGTCTGCTGGCTGGGTGCTGGCAGGCTTGCACCTGGCACGGGCACCATAGCCAGCCCGTGCCCCTTTAAGGGGTCCGGGGCCGGGAGGGGGGCATAGAGTTTCCCTGGTGTTGGCCAGAGTGGCCATCAGGGAAAGCTGGGGAGGGCTAGCCTCCCACTAGTTCGAATTAAGGGGCTACACACCCCTTAATTCGAACTAGCTAGTTCGAACTAGGCTTAATCCTCGTAAAATGAGGTTTTCCTAGTTCGAACTAAGCGCTCCGCTAGTTCGATTCAAATTCGAACTAGCGGAGCGCTAGTGTAGCGCCTATTAAAGTTAGTTCGAACTAACGTCCGTTAGTTCGAACTAACTTTGTAGTGTAGACATACCCTGAGATATGACAAAGTAACATTTTAACCATTTACTCTTTATTCCGCATCTTACTCCCTCTTTAGGTAAACTTCACATTTAGCAGTAAACAGAGTAGAAAATATGATACTGATGCAAAAACTGTTGCTAATGACATGATTTGCTCTCAGTCTCATTATTTTTTGAATAATAATGACAGCTAATTTAAACTTAATGCACAGGCAATTTCTTAGAATATCCATGCCAACAGCTTTAGAAAGACAATGATGCCAAGGCTGAGTTAAGAAAGTGAAGCATAATTTAGCAGATTTTCAGCTCGCTGAGCAAAGATAAAAATTCTTTCAGAAGAAGCTATAGTGCTGTAAATGTAAAATCATTCATTATTCACCAAACATACAAACACTTCAAGGACTCATTGTAATTCTGGTATCTTGTTCTATTAAATGCACTTATGCATGGATCTCTTCAGCTCTAATAAAACAGTGTTTTTTGTGTATTTGAAATTGCAGCCATTGTATAAAATGTATAGTTGGATATAGCCATTATTCATCAGTTATAAAAAAAAAAAGAGTGATCAGAGATATCTAAGGCCCATTAATGACACAAGCCAATTTGTACATGACCTTGTAATTTTATGTATTGAACTGAATATATCAAATGAATAAAACATTATTTTCAAATGAAACCTCTTGCCTGTTAACTATAATACTATTGATAATTCTTGAATATCTGATTCTCCTCTTCCTTACACTGTGATAAATCAGACGATAAATCAGGCACAGGTCTGCTGAAGGAAATAAACTACATGAATGAAATCAAGAGTGAATGGAGTACCAAGTCAAATTACCACCTCAATCTAGATTCTCCATCACCTTGTACCTTTATATTTAGTTAGGACTAGATTCAATATCAGGATTTGCTGACAGTTGGAAATAGATACAAAATGAAAGAGCATAAACAATAATGCTTCTTTTACTTTATTCAGCAGAACAACTATGGGTCTAACTTTAATTTTGGCACATTACAAACTCACATTGTCCCCCATCATGTATTTCTTTACATGGTTATCCCTCTATAGCATGCATAATCTTTCTTCCATGGTTGATATTTCTTTATCCCTTCTTGATATCCAGCAGAAAACAGAAAATCAGTACATAAATCCAATAAAAGGGTTACATCAAATTAGACTTCACAATTATAAAATATTCGGAAAGGTTAAAGAATAAGCTTTGGAATGAGGACTCAGGTACTTGCAAATGGGTATGTGGTAGTTTCTGATTGATACAAGTGGTAAGATGCCAAATCGATCTTTTTTGGACCAAAGGTCAAATTATGTTCTCATACTGGTATAAATCTACAGTAATTGCATTGATTTCACTGGTGTAACACAGTGAAGTATATACAGAAAATGAAAAGAGAACGGATCTTTAAATGATTTTCATTCTGTAAATTACCTCTTCCAAATTTTGTGTATACTAAAACATATGTATAGATATAAGATAATGACTATAACCAATTTACGTGCAAAACTGAGTTTTATATATGCAAATTGATTAACACACTTTTATCAGCCAAAAATATTTAAAAGCTGTGGCTACAACTTTGCTCTTTATATAAAAGATCAAGAATGAATATGCAGTATAAGTGGAAAGAGTACAATGGAAAAAATTGTAGATTATTTAAAACTGCGTCCATAAAAAGAATTGTATCCACATCCTAGAAATAGACAAGTTGCATATGAATAAAATATGAAGAAAACAATGCAAGCTTCCTGAAACTTCCCTTGGCCAGGAGCAGCAAATTGCAGCAACTGGGATCTGCGAGGTTCCGTGCCTGCAGATGCTGAGGTAAACAAAGTGTCTGGCAGCACACCAGTTGCTGATCTTGATGAACCACATGCCATCTCCGGGCTGGAGGTTTAAAGATAAACAATGTACACCTTTAAATGTTATGTGCCAGTTATAATGAAAATTGAGTATAAACTATACTTGACAAAACAGTAAAACTTTCAAGGAAGGGTTTGGAAGAAACATAATTCATCATTTAATATTGTGGGATTTTTTAAGAAACCGAATACAGGACATAGCATTTGACGGGGCATCTGCCACACACTGACTTAGCAAGGGTTAAACTCAGCTCTGGGTGGAAAGGATCTGGCTGCCAGAGAAGCTAGAGGCTTCCTGAGACAGAGCAGTACTGAGGAACAGAAGGTGGAGCTGTAGAACTCTGGCCTAGCCTCACTCCCAGGCTGCAGGGCCTGAGGCAAGGCCTGAATATACTAGGTCTGTAGGGAGAGAGCTAGGATAGAAGAAGGTAGCAGGTCTACACCCCTTGCTTGTGATCAATGGCCATTTCACACTGCAGTTTCCCCCCTGAGTCAGGGGCTAGATGATGACTGGCATTGGGTCACAGGGGGTGGGTATAAGGAGCTATAAGGGAGGCATAAAGGGGCTGAAAGTTCCCTGAAGGGGACAGCCCCAGAGTGTGGGGGCACTGTGGCAGGGCAGTACCCCGAGGGAAAGGCTCTATGGTCTGGGAGAGACAGGGGTCCTGATACAAGGCAGAGAACAGACAAAAAGATAAAGCAAGTGAGACATGCTCCCAAAAAGGGTGCTCCAGAGCTAAACTGGAGGTACCACAGCAGCAAGTCATGCCATGTTAGAAGGAACTACCTTAGCATTCTGTAAAAGTCTCACAAAGTTACATGAAACGTTATGCACAGTTCTGTATCTCTTCTCTGGAAAATCAAGGTAAGTGCATATGGCAGAGGGCAATCCAAAAGACTCTGCAAACCTATTCATACAGAACAGCTAAAGAAACTAAGCATGGGTTCACAGGGAAAAGCATAAGAGGTCACCTAATTGAAGTATATACAATTCTGAAGGGAACAAAAAAGATAGCTGGTACAAGACTATTTCAGACGTGTCAAATGCTAAATCCAGGAGGCAGGAATTAAAGATAAAGAAAGGTCAAGGCTCTTAAGGGTTTTAAATAGAATTTCTTTAGACTGGGAGTAGATACATGTAGAACAGACTTTCAAAGGCTAAAAGTAAGACATTTTGATGAACCACATGTCAAAACTGTAAAGGAATTAGCACTTTTTAAAATTTATTTTGATGTAAAAATATCAATTATTCCTCCAATGTTTTGGACAACCTGAGAAAATTTGAAAATTCACAACACCAGCAACAAGTGAAGCATCAGATGATACAAGTGTCAGTATCTTCTCTGCCCAGTCACCAGTTACACTGAGGATCATTTGCTAGGATCTCAGAAGTCACATGTAGCATGAGTAACTTTATTGGAAAGTCCCAGAGACTATAGGGGTCTGACCATGGGGCTTTTTATGGGCGGAGGTTATTAAGATTAAGGAAATAAATATGAGTCTGTCAGGGCTGTTCCCCACTCTGGGACTCTGAATGCAGAAGGTGGGGGCCTGAAAAGACCTTAAATAATTTGCCTACCTGTTTACAAAAATTCCTCAGGATCACAGATTTGCGGATTTTGGGGGGTAGCTGTCACCGCCAAGTGAAATAAAAGAAAACCCCTTTCTTCTTGAACCCAGGAAGAAGCACTTAGACTTCTTCCAGAGAGGTACCCCCCAAGCTCTTTTACCGCAAGAGAGTTTGAAAAACAAAGAGAAAACAAACTTCAGTTTCTGGTAGTTGACCACTTGTATTAGATTGGCAGACAAACACACAGACCTCCTGCTCCTTTCCAGGACACAAGAATCAAACCATCACCTTAAAAAGTGATTTTTATTAACAAAATAAATGACATACCTGATCAAGTATACTTAATTGCTGGGTGTTACAGAGCAACCAAGTAAAACAAATTAAAAGACAGATAAAATATCTGGGAACAACTCTTAGATAGTGAATGCGGGAGGGAAACCATGGATTCCCACAGAGAAGTTTAAACCAAACAACTAAAATAAAGAAAATACCCTGATCACGACTAAATACACATTTTTCCTTCATTGACTCACAATCCCTTCCTGGTTCAGTCCTCTTCCATGCCCCGAATTCCTTGGAGGCATGGTAGTTCTGTCTGAGTTTAACTTATTCTGTGTCTCTCAACTCCTGGTTTAACTTCCCCCACATAAAAAAAGCAGGCAAGGTATCTTATACAATTCAGATTTCAGCACTGTATCCCCATTGGTTCTTCTGGCCTCCTTTCAACACCTTTGCTAGCTGCCTGAGTTTAACCCCTTATTCACTGGGTGCTGGCCAACTCTTCTCCTATTCATCACAATGTCCGTGATATGAAGTGAATCAGAACTTGACGTTATTGTTCAATGTTTGACTTTAAAGGTACAATTTAGAACAGTGTAAGAGGTATGACATAAATGGGCTGAGGGTTCTCTTCTAATCCCAATTATCATGAGAAACCTATCAGATATTCCTCTAAAAATTATTGAAATTAAAAAGAAACCTTCACACACAATTCTTTCTCTAGCAACCTAACTCCTGTGCCCTTCCTACTTAAGCACAGAGCTTAAGTTTCCTAGCCCTATCCCAATCCTCTCCTTCCCACTGCAAGGATGCCCTCTTTTCCTCCTATCCCCAAACATCTCCATCCTCTCTACTTAACCCTACTATCTCTGACCTCAAGTCTGTGACTTTCTAACTAATCCCCTGCTCTGATGACCCACACCCATCCCTGACCAGCTATCCTAGCACATATCTTTATCTCATTTAAAGTATTTCCAAACGATTTTTTCTTTTAATCATTCTCAGTGCCTCTCTCAAGCTCACCCTATGAATCCCTATAGCCCCAAGTGTCTTTTCGGAGGGACTATCCTGCCCTTTGTGACCAAAAACACCCCATATTCACACCCAGGGCTGGATTACCCAATAGGCAGACTAAGCATGTGCTTAGGGCACCAGAAAAGCAGGAGCACCAAAAAAAAAAAAAAAAAAAAAAAAGAGAGAGATTTTACGGTATAGTATTGTTTTTATTTTGAATTACATAAGGGGGGGGGGCACCATAATCTTTTCAGTGCTTAGTGCCTCTAAAGGTCTTAATCTGGCCCTGTTCACACCCTAGATCCCACTGCAATAATCTTTCTACAAAATATGCCTTGTAAGAAATCATTTGAAAACCAATAGCTTGTTAGTCAACACTATCATGGGAAAATGTACGTAGCATCAATATTTGTTAAAAACATAAGATGGCATTAGGTCTGGTATGTGTTTACCAGACCAGTCTGCGTAAACCAATTTCTCAAAGACAAAGACCAAAGCCTCATGTCATCAAAGTTTATAGGCACTCATTTATCAAGTGACCATTGGCTGGCAAGGGAGTAGTGCTGCACCAAGCCAATCCGCATTTTAACAAGCAACATGGAGACTTTCATCACCTGACCACCTTGTCTCCATCCTCAGAGCAGGAATATTTTTTATCTAGGAAAAATGGGTTTTAAGTAAGGAACATGGATTTTCAAAGGATGGCTGAACTATAAAATAAGGGATAAAATATCCCAAGTTTTTTTTTCTCTCTCTCTCTCTCCCTCTCTCCCACACTTTCATGGAAAGACAAAAGAAACAGTCAGACAATGCATGGAGAAGCCGTAGCTTTGGAAGTCTTCTGGTTCCAACACAGAGCTGTGGTAGCTCCATTATGGGTTCAGATTTGTGTGGTTTCCCTAAGTACCTGTGGGGGGCTTGTTAGGAAGCTGTGCGGTCATCCAGCCACATAGATTAGAGGGAACTTAGGTAGCAAACTATTGTACATTGCAGGACCTTAGTGTTGCAATGGTACAAATATATCTACACTGTCCAGAAGAAGGCTGGAAAGAGCAGAACACTTATTTTGGGAGAAAACTCTGGGACTTGAAGTGTGTTGGGTCACCCTACAAATCATAACAAAAGCTGGAGGAAGCCAGAATGTGATTGAGGTTTGCCTGGTAGGGTGTTTCCTGAAGTCTGTAAGGCTGCTTGTGAATGACTCAGGTTGGAGCTACAAGCATCAAAGCATGTTGAGGGACACAACTTTGCAGGGCAAGGGTGACAACACATCATTGGTGTGGATTGCACTCCAGAAATGTCATAGCCTTCTACCTATTGGAAGTCTTCTGTGGAAGCTGGCATGTGTTGTTTGTCAGTCATGCTCACAGCATGCCTACTGACCCAGATCCCAGTGGATAGGTAGGCAACTCTGCACCTAATCCACACATAAGTCCCAGCAAGATTCACAAATACTGGATAGTCTCTACAACAAAGGATTAAGGACACAAATCAGATATTGAAAGTGGTTACACACACGGATCTGTTGGAGAATATTTTAACTTGCCCAGGCATTCATTTAAAGATGGCTATTGTTTTACAAAACAATTTCAGGAATCAACTGGAGAGAGAATCTGTAGAACTAGCCTTCATATGCAAATTTGATATTATCTTCCACGGCTCAAACAAAGACATGAACTGGATGGGCCATTATATTCAAAATGCAAATGACATCAAAAGTTAAGTATCCAGCACTTACAGTCTACTCTATTAGCCCCATTTAGCATGGACACGTTAATTGACAGGTTTTCTCCCCCTCCCTCCTTTCTTTCTCCTCCTCCTCTCCTCTTCTTTTCTGCTTTATGTATCACTCTGGACCCCTTGTCCATATTTGTCATCTATAGAAGTGGGTTGTGCTCACAAAAGCTCATGATACTATTTATATATTTTTGTTAGTCTCTAAAAAATACTACAGGACAAATTTGTATAGGACTATTGTTTGGTTTTTTTAGTTTTTTATAGTTACCGACAAACACAGTGAGATTTTCTCTTTTCTAACAGCCTCAGGGCATAGGCGATTGTGTGTATGCTCACCAGGGAAAATCTAGGTGCTTGGTGGAATTTATCAATGGAAACTTAGGTGCCTAAGGAATTTAGACACATCCAGGATTAAGAACCAGTTGATTAAGAGCTTTAAAGATCTCTAAGGTGCCTAAATTCAACCCTTCAATCCACAATACCCTTCTATAGCTTCCACCTCAGATTAAGGCTTAACAGCCACTTTAAATATCTAAATCTCTTCGGGCCTATGTCCCCCTTGTGAATGGCAGCCTCAAAACACTGGATATAAGACACATCCTGATCTGCTTTGCCTACACTCCAAAGATTAGATCCACTATTAATTTATACTGTTAGCAACACACAGGAATTGGCATCTTCCAGCAGAACCAGTCTGAGGCTGAGCCTACATTGGCATGATTTTGCGCAATAGTGACCACATGAATTTCTTGCGGAAGTCCGATGGCTAAAATGGCCATTGGAGCTTTCTTGCACAAGAGAGCATCTACACTGGCATGGATGATTTTGCGCAAAAGCACATCTCTTGAGCAAAAGCACATGCCAGTGTAGACGCTCTCTTGCGCAAATACTTTAA
This sequence comes from Pelodiscus sinensis, assembly GCF_049634645.1. Lineage (NCBI taxonomy): Eukaryota > Metazoa > Chordata > Testudines > Trionychidae > Pelodiscus > Pelodiscus sinensis. The sequence continues at coordinate 275,271,537 of NC_134711.1, forward strand.
CGCAAAAATGCTTGTATTAAAATTATTTGTGCAAAATCTTGCCAATGTAGATGTAGCCTGAATGTAAACATCAAGAAGTATTCCAAGGTCAATGTACTTGGGCATTACAATTCTAAACAAGCTTACTTACAGTATATTGTATATATAATGCACTGATATGACTTCAATAAAAAGTTACATTTTAACAATAAGAGTTTCACATTGTCTCATATTAATCCCAAATGTTCAAATTTGAAAGTTTAAAAGAAAACAAAATGAACAAGAACTCTTCCCCAGTTTTATTTGCCTGTTATGTTTATATAGCACTACCACCAAAATATATAAGTGGTATATATATCTTAGGTTCATTTTTCTATTTCATGTGCAATTATGATCTTGTGATTAGAAAAGTAAGTTCCTAGATGCTTACACTTACTTTTCTAATCAGACCGCCCCATCTGAATTTAAAAGTTCTAATACTGGTAATCTGCAAATACGAACTAGAATTCTTTCTGCGTCTTTATAAATACCAGTAATTAGGAGCTCATGTATCATGCCTAATGAATTTAAATTAAATAATCATTATTTTATGATACATTCGTTAATGCCGAAGTAGGATTATAGGTAATAAATGGCATTGTTGTACTTTTATTGTAATTAAATAAGAATTAACCTATGGTGTTCTCATGAATTCTAGTGCAAGAACCATTATTATAGCGCATTCATAATTATCCAATTAAGAACAAAAGTAACATATTCTTGATTAATTAAAACATTTTTGTGTATTATTGTGGAGAAGATGTTAAGGTAAAACTGAAGACTTCAGTAGGCGTTAGACACACAGGTCCTTTTGAACATCTTACTCCCTTCCCAGGAATCTATCTACATTTTTAGACACATAAATAACTTTAGAAATCTGACCCAATGTCCTTTTATCCTGTGAACGCTTATGATGAGCATAAAGTCACATGTGTTCAGAAATGGTTGTAGGATCAAGGCCAAAAGTGATAATCACTTCCATTATGCTCAGAGCTAACCTCAGTGCCCCAGATGTGGGGTCTCGGGCAACTTCTTCACCACAGGCCCAGCCTAACACACTCCACCCATTCCCCAAGCCCCACCCCTACTCTGTTCCCTTGTCCCCTCCCCGAGCAACACAAAAGCCAAGTGCAGCAGTGTAAGTGCAGGGAGGTGACCCCAGCTGTCATCTATGTCAAGTCTCCATAATTCCCCAGGTCCCTCATGTCTATAGTATAGATGGGGCGGTCACTGCGGGACCCCTAAAAGAGTGGGACAGCTCTAATTATGATGGAGTAATGACAAAGGTAAACAGTGGGGTCTGAGAGGAAGAGCTTAGTCAGCAACTTCACTCCTGTGGCACAGTGGAACTTTCTACAATTAGGGTAAAGCTTTTCTGTGTAAGAGATAAAGCTGGGACATCATGCAGTACTGAAAGGCAGTCAATACTACAGCAATGAGTGTGGTACAAATCACCTTGTAAAAATAATTTTCTAAAGCTCACTGAACTACATGGAAATCTTTCTACTGCAGATAAGACTTTCAAATAATTTAACAAAATACTGCATTGTGAATGTTCAGGATAAAATTTATAAAAAAATTAATTCATTGAAATCAGAACTAATTTCCATTGAAGTACACTCATATGAGGAAGGTCTATTTCTATATCAAATTTCAGCTTTTGAACACCAGCCCTTTTGAGTATAAGGCAGGTTAGGGAAAAAATAGAAAAGCTTGGACTTTTTTTTTAATAAGAAATTCAGATTTGTTTGTTTGATTAACCATTCAGTGACTCAAAAGTGTTTTAACTTCATTTGTTTACACTCTTCAAACAATTGTGTCTAAACATGGAAACTTTTAATCAAAACCCCAAATTATTTATAAAGTTATTACCATCTGAAAATAGCACTTTACTAAGGAGTCATCTGTACCACAAACAATAGAGGTAACTGTTATCCAGCCACAATATATTTAACATTACTTTATTTAAGTTCACTAGGAAATATGTTAATACCTATGTAATTTCAGCTGATTTACAATCACTTATTGTCAACTGTTACCATTTTAACCATTTAGAAATCTGAATGGATCATTACACTGGAGACTAAGATTGTCTTCCAATTATTTACTGAAAGTCATTTTTTCCCTGAAGGGAAAAAAAGACACTTAGAAGAGCTTTTAAACATCACCATCACCTGCAATAATATGAAAGATCTTAATAATTAGTAGCTTTGAATCTGATTTGGGCGAAGTAATACAAATTTATTTTTGAAAGAAATTAGCCCATTATGCAATACTGTGAAACTACCAGACTATATTAAAGAAAATAAATGTAAGACAAAAGTGTCATCAACTAGAATATATAATAATCCTTAGGAAAGAATTTCAGTCTTTTAAATTAAATGGGATGCCTTAGTGTGCAATAGATTGAAATGCACTAATCTAATTCAGTACTCAATGGATATAAAAATAGCCATACCAGGTTAGGGCAGAGGTCCATCAAGCCCAGTATCTTGTCTTTCAAGAATGGACAAAGCCAGGTACCCCAGAGAGGATGAACAGAACAGGTTTCACCAAATGATCCCTGTCCATTGTCTATTCCCATCCTTGACAAACAGAGGCAAGGGATACCATGCCTTCACATCCTGGCTTATAGCCTTTGATGGACCTATCCTTCATAAATTTATCTAGTTCATTTTTACACTGAGTATGTCTACCCAGCAACAAGATTTCAAAATAACAAGCATTATTTCAAAATAACTTAATCCGTGTCTACACAACAGGCAGTTATTTCGAAACGAGGTGAAATACTGTCAAGCTGAAGGACTTCTTACTCTGACTCGTGTAACCCTCATTGTTTGAGGAGTTAGGGAAGTCAGAGGAAGAGTTCTCTATTCTGAAATAAGCTATTTTGAACTAAGGCACACAACTGGCGTAGCTCAATTTCAGTATCTTATTTTGAGTTAAGCTCTGCTATGTAGATGTACCCTTGGTGTTCTGGCCTTCACAACATCTGATGGCAAGGATTTCCACTGATTGACTGTGCATTGTGGGCAGAAATACTTCCTTTGTTTGCTCTAAACCTATTGCCTTTTAATTTCATCTGGTGACCCCTAGTTCTTGTGTTGTGGGAAGGAGAAAATAACTTTTCCTCATTTACTTTCTTCACAGAAGTCATGATTTTATAGACCTCTGTCATGTCCCTTATTAGTTGTCTCTTTTCCAGGCTGAAAAGTCCCACTCTTACTAATCTGTTCCACACCCTTACTCATTTTTGTTGCTCTTTTTTAATCTTTCCCAATTCCAGTATATCTTTTTGAGATGAGGCATCACATCTGCATACAATATTCAAGAAATGGGAATACCATGCATTAACATAAAGGCAATATGTTACTTTCTATCTTACTATGTATTCTTTCTTAATGATTCCCATGGTTGCCAAGACCAGAGCATGTGAGCAAGTTATTGTTTAGAAGCTTAGCTCACAACAAAAAATAGTATAACGAGGCTCATAAAATCTATATACAAAATTATATCGTTGAAGTTACATCAAACCATGTTTATATCGTTAGACTCTATAGATGTATGAGCTAAATTTAAAATATTAATGTACTGGATTGCCTTCACAAATAAGTGCTAAAATGTAAAAATGTACTAGGTATAAATATGCAAGATAGAAAATACTCCCTTTTTGCTGTATTCATTAACATAGATGATGATCATCAAACAGAACAGGAGAAAAATTATCACATGGCTTATAGAAGAATTAGAGGATATCCACATAATCCTTTAAAAAAAGTTTATAAAGAATAACAAAACAAGAAGTCCCATCTTTATGTATACTCTCATGGGCTATGTCTAGACTGCAGGCTTCTTTCTAAAGAAGCTCTTTCGAAAGCATCTTTCGAAAGAGCCTCTTTCGAAAGATCGCGTCTAGACTGCAGGCGGATCTTTCGAAAGAGCAATCCGCTTTTTCGAAAGAGAGCACCCAGGAAGTCTGAATGCTCTCTTTCGAGGAAGCCCTATTTACATTGAAGAATGCCTTCTTTCGAAAGAGGAACTTTCGAAAGAAGGCGTTCTTCCTCGTGAAACGAGGTTTACCGCCATCGAAAGAAAAGCCGCGTTCTTTCGAAATAATTTTGAAAGAACGCGGCTTGAGTCTGGACGCAGGGGAAGTTTTTTCGGGAAAAGGCTACTTTTCCTGAAAAAACCCCTGAGTCTGGACACAGCCATGGAGAGTTTCCTTCCTTTCTTTAGCTGTAATAACTTCCATTCACTCTAACTGCTCTACACATATCAAAATCACTTTCTGGGTAAATATGAAATAATACATGTAAAGTCAATTGACATAACACATGGAAATGCTGACATTTTCCTCAAGAGGATTGGGGATTTACAGTTAAAATGAAAATACTTTTGTTTCAGAAGGGCCAAAATGTAGATCCAACAGCTCGATCAAAACCAATAACAGCATTTGTGGCAGAGTTAGCCACAAACCTTTCCTGAGATCCTTTTTACCACCCCCCCCCCCCCCCGCCCGCCAAAAGGGAAGCAGAAACATTTTTCTTTTAAACCTGTGAGGAATCAGTGATAATAGTTCTATGAAATAACATTTTGATTATGACTGACAGTGAATCCTTTGACAACCCTTGATAAAAATAAATGAACCAGGCTGAAGAAGGTTTTTTTTTAAATCTCTAACGTTACTGTAGAAGTAAATGATCACTATCTGTTCCTCCTAAATATCCTTCTTCATAGTCCACTACTGCTGTGATGACTACAAGAAATACCAAGTAAGGCTGTGATCCTGCAGTTTATTCCATGTTGGTAGATTCCTACACTGGAACAGTGACTCTAGTCACAGAAGCTGCTACAGTACAGAGAAGGCTATGAGTGTAATTGGGGCCAATCAACCTGTCTTTTGTGTTGTGTGTTTTGATCTGAGGAAGTGGGTCTGGCCCACGAAAGCTCATCACCTAATAAACCATCTTGTTAGTCTTCAAAGTGCTACATAGTCCTGTTTTTTGTTGGGATTGCTAACACCTTGGCTGTGTCTACACTGCTAATGAAGCTTGGCATGGAATATCGCCACACTTCATTTGCATAATTAATGAGCAGCCATTTTTGTACAAGAGGCTTTTGCGCAAAAAAGAGCTGTGTAGACGTCTACATGGCTCTTTTTTGCGCAAAAGCCTCTTGCGCAAAAATGTCTGCTCATTAATTATGAAAATGAAGCACGGTGATATTCCACACCGAGATTCATTTGCATATACTTTTCTTCAAGAAGGCTACAGTATAGACATAGCCTTGGGGATAATTGCTTGACTAATAAGACAATTGACCCATTAATTGGGAAAATAAATAATTGGATGGAACAGGAAACAAGGGGAAGATCCAAGGGTGAGCTGAATGGAGGGGAGAGAAATGTGAAAGGTTCTTATTGCTGTGCACATGTGACATGTCCCTCCCGTGTTTGGAAACAGATGCTTAAAAGTGAACATGGTAGAACAGAAACAGAATGTGTGTGTTTGTGACAAGGAGACCACAGAAGGCTGCTCACTGGTAGCTAAAGAGGCACCCTTTGATAGTCCCCCATGAAGGGTGTGTGTTCAGTTTATCACTTATAGATTTCCAAAAACCCTTGCCATAGTTCTGAACCACCAAGTTTTGCCTGGGAAATTCATTGTATATTTAAGAATTGGCAAAGTGCCTAGAGCTAATGGATGAAAGATTTATTTTACTGTTTATAAAGCCAAATAGATTAAAATAGAATAAAACTAATAGAATCACATTATAGGCCTGTGCATCTATGTCATCTTACTGCTACCACCATAATTTTTCTACAACATTTTCTCCTATTTTCGCCTTTATACTCTCTGTTGTATCTTCTTTCAAACCAGACTGGAAGTTCTTCAGGTCATGGCTTTATATATATATATATATATATATATATATATATGAATCACACACACACACACACACACACACACACAGAGATATCATACAGATATCTATCTATCTATCTATCTATCTATCTATCTATCTATCTATCTATCTATCTATCTATCTATCTATCTATCTATCTATCTATCTATCTATCTATCAGGGTATGTCTACACTACCCCGCTAGTTCGAACTAGCGGGGTAATGTATGCATACCGCACTTGCTAATGAAACCCGGGATTTGAATTTCCCAGGCTTCATTAGCATAAGCGGGGAGCCGCCATTTTTAAATCCCTGCTGCTTCGAACCCCGTGCAGCGCGGCTACACGGGGCTCGAACTAGGTAGTTCGGACTAGGGTGCCTATTCCGAACTACCGGTACACCTCATTTCACGAGGAGTAACGGTAGTTCGGAATAGGAACCTAGTCCGAACTACCTAGTTCGAGCCCCGTGTAGCCGCGCTGCACGGGGTTCGAAGCAGCGGGGATTTAAAAATGGCGGCTCCCCGCTTATGCTAATGAAGCCCGGGAAATTCAAATCCCGGGCTTCATTAGCAAGTGCGGTATGCATACATTACCCCGCTAGTTCGAACTAGCGGGGTAGTGTAGACATACCCTCTGTGTGATATCTGTGTGTGTGTGTGTGTGTGTGTGTGTGTGTGATTCTTAGTAAAAACTTAAGGGAGAATCTCAATCATTATCAGTAACCTTATAAGAACTGTTGTAATAGAATATATATATGTGTGTGTGTGTGTGTATTAATTGCCAGGCAATTAGAAATTAATCGTGATTAATCGTGCTGCGAAACAGTGCTCACTTTATATTTATTTTTGATTACACATATTTGCACTGTAAAAATATTTTTAATTCCCCCATTACAAATTCTGTAGTACAATCTCTTTATCATGAAATTTGAAATTACAAATGTAGAATAACGTAGAAAAATAATTGCATTCAAATATAAAGCACTGTAAAATATTAGAAATTATGAGTCCAGTCAGATGTACTTCTTGTTCAGCCAAATGCTCAGATAAACATTTTGTTTACATTTGCAGGAGATGATGCTACCCACTCTTTGTTTACAATGTTAGCTGAATGTGAGAACAGACATTCATATGGGACTGTTCTAGCCAGCATCTCAAGACATTTAGATACGCTAAAGATTCATATGTCCTTTAACTACCATTCTAGAGGACATGCCTCCATGCTGATGACAAGTTCCACTTGATAATGATCCAATGCAGTGTAGTCTGATGCATGTTCAGCATCTGAGTCAGATGTTATCAGCAAAAAGTTGATTTTCCTATTTGGTGATTCAGGTTCTGTAGTTTCCACATCAAAATGTTGCTCTTTTCAGACTTCTGAAATCATGCTCCACAGCTCATACCGCTAAGATTTTGGAAGGCACTTCAGATTCTTAAATCTTGGGTTGAATTCTGTCGCTATTTTTAAAAATCTCATGCTTGTACTTTCTTTGTTTTTTGTCAAATCTGCAGTGACAGTGTTCTTAAAAGAAAAAAAAAACATGTTCTGGGTCATCATCTGAGACCGCTATAACATGAAATATAAAGCAGAATGCAGGTAAAATAGAGCAGGAGATATACAGTTCTTCTACAGGGAGTTCAGTCACAAATTTATTTATTATTTTTTTAATGAGTGTCCTCTGCCTGGATGTCCTATGGAATGGAGGTTGAAGCATGAAAGGCCATATGAATGTTTACCATATCTGGTATGTAAGTATCCTGCAGTACTAGTGTAATGATAGGAGGAGTGCTGCCCAGCACTCGGTAACTAAGGGGTTAAAAACAGGTAGGTAGCAAAGGATCGGCAGGAAGCCAGAAGAACCAATTAAAATGCTGAAATTTGAATTGGCTATAGATACCTTGCCTGCTTTCTTTGTATGGGAAAGTAAAACCAGGAGTTTATAGACACAGAATGATTTAAACCCAGACAGGACTACCACTCCTCCAATGAATTTGGGGCATGGAACTGGACTGAACCAAGAAGGGACTGTGATTAAATAAAGGGGAAAAGTGAATCTAGTTGTGTTCAGGCTATTATCTTTATTTTGAGGTTTGGTTTAAACTGCTCTATGTGAATATATGATTCTCCTCCCCCATTCACCATCTAAGAATTGTTCCCAGAGATTTTCTCTGTGTTTTAATTTGTTTCTTTTAGTTGTTCTGTAGCACCTAGCAATCAAGTATGCTTTATCAAGTAGGTCTTTTGTTTTGTGTAGTGGGGCGGAGTGGCTGCCCACTGACGCGGAGGAGGAGAAACCCCTCCCGCCATCATGTTGGGCTGAGGCTGACCCTGACCAGTCACCTGACCGGAATCCAGGGGGTGAGGCCAGAGCTATAAAATCCCAGCCAGCAGCCTCAATCACGGCTGAGCCTGCAGAGGGACCAGAGGCTTACTCAAGGCACTCAGCCTGGGATGCGGAGGCAGAGGCGGAGGACTGGCCAGGGCCTCCTACCTTTCGGAAGCCAGAGGCCGGCTACCTGCTCCCTGCAGGGGAGGCTGAGGCCTGGCCCGGCCCACCTACATTCACAGACCCTGCCCAGGACCCAGAGGACCAGCCTTACCTTGTGCCCCAGACCCTGCTCAGGCACCGCGAGAAGCCACTGCCAAGATAAGTGCAGTGGCCCAAGACCCCAACAGAGCCTGCCCTGGAAGCTTGGTCCAGATGCCCAACACCGCCTGCCCCAGGAATCGAGCCGTGGAAGGGGGAGTATGGAAGTGGCCCAGGGATTGGTGGGTGCTGTTAAAGGCCCCTGGACTGGAGCCCCCACTGAGCCCGTAGCAGCCTGTCTTGCTGCTCTCAGGGCCCTGGGACAAGGCGCAATGGAGTGGGTGGGCCTGCGCCTCCCCTGCCACCCACCTATCGGGTGGCAGTCTCCCCCCTTGCTGCTGCCACAGGTGATCAGCCTGCACCCCTCCTGAACAAGGAGATCCAAACTGTGTTTGCTGTTGCCACGCCCTGAACCAAAGGCCTAGTCTGTTTATAACTAAACTCTGTTTGCTGTTGCCAGGCCCCGAACCAAGGGCCTGGCCCACTTATAATTGACCCTGTCTGCTGGTTGCCATGCCCTGAATCAGGACTTGTCCTATCCCCAACTGGGATGCGGTAGACTTGTTGTCCCTCCCTGCACCAGGATCAGGCCTGTATATAAAGAAAGCTAAACCGACTCTGTGGTACGCGGGCCGGCTGAAGGAAGGCCCGGCATGGACTTGGGCTTGGCTTAAAGAGACAGGACAGTGGGGTGGAGTGGCCGCCCACTGACGCAGAGGAGGAGGAACCCCTTCGGAAAGCCAAACATACTACATTTGTAATAAAAATCACTTTTTAAGGCAATAATTTGATTTTTGTGTCCTGGAAGGTAACAGGAGGTTGTCTATGTCTGCATGCCTCAGACCAGAAGTCAGCTACCAGAGACTTCAGTTTTATTTTCTCTTCTCTTGTTTTTGAAGCTCCCTCATGGTAAAAGAGCTTGGGGTACCTCTGGGGGAGAATTCAAGTGTTCGCCCTCTGTTTTTAGGGATAAAATCACTTGATGCTGGCAGCTACTGCCCAAAAGTCAGTGCATTTTGTCTTTGGGGAGTTTTTGTAAGCAGAATCCATAAATGCAAAGTATATTTTTTAAGGTGTTTTGCAGGCCCCCACCTTCTGCACTCAGAGTGCAGAGTGGGCATTAGCACTGACAGCTGACTACAAAAGTGTCATGCAAATGACTGTTTACACATTCAGGTGACATTATGAATGAGAAGTGGACAGTATTATCTCCCATAAATATAAACCAACTTGTCTGTCTTAAGGCACACCTACATTGCACCGTTATTTTGAGATAACTAGTGTTATTTCAAAATAACAATGTGAGCATCAACACAGCCATTCCATTATTTTGAAATAATTTTAAAATAAGAGACAGCTTATTCCAATATCTGTAAAGCTCATTGTACGAGGAATAACACCTCTTCTGAAATAGCTATTTCAAAATAAGGCATGTGTAGCTGTTCCACTGCTGATATTTCAAAATAGCCCCTCACTAGGGCCATTCTAAGTTATTCTTCACCAGTGTCTCCTGGGGCTCTAAATCATGATAACACTTCTACATTAGGGAAGACTGACTTGGACTAATTTTGAGGCTTCCTTGCAATGTAGATGTGCTATTTCAAAATAAGCTATTTCAGAATAACTGTTCCGGAATAGCTTATTTTTAAATAAGCATGCAGTGTAGACATCCCCTTAGGGACTGGCTGAAGAGGAAGAAAGACTGAGTGGACTCAAAAGCTATAAAGTTTTACATTGTTTTATTTTTTAATGCAGCTATTTTTGTATACAAGTCTATGTTTGTAAGTTCTTAATTGATATGATCAAAACAGTTTGGACTAGAATTTGTATTTTTATTACTGCACAGTACTAGTCTTAAAGTTGATGCCTAATGATTTGTGATAATTGGTACAAACTATTCCTGAAATCTCACATCCTAACTTGTTTTTACTTTTAAAAGAATTGAGTCACAAATCTCATTTTTCTCTGTTATTGCACACTGGTTTTGCCTGGGACCAGTGCTCCAAGTTCTTTGTCTTCTACTCAAATATAAGACTACTGTCTCTTTAAAGTGTGACAAAGAGCAAATATTATGCATGCAACAAAATGTAATTTCAGAAGAATTTTTCGTTTAGGTCAATTCTTTTCCTCAGCATATTTCAGTATTTTATTCTTTGAATTTCAAAAGTGTTAATTTTAATAAGTTTTAGGAAAAACATGATGTGTGGGATGAACATAAATATAGCTCTAAAAATGATTGCATACTTAACAATGAAGTACATTTGTAGATTATGCCAGGGACAGAAATTACTGAAATGAGATCAGCTTATTATCTTGTGTATTTCAGCCCTACATACAGCTAATAAATACTGGTTTGCCAGAATAACATTTCTAGATTGAACAATTTTGGTAAATCATAAAAATTACTCCAATGAATGGAACATACAAATCCTTTCAGATTATTACTTTAAGTATCCATTTACCGTATATACTCGAGTATAAGCCGAGTTTTTCAGCACATTTTTTGTGCTGAAAAATGCCCCCCTCGGCTTATACTCGAGTCAGCGTCTCGAGAACTGAGGAAAGTGAGTACGCTGGTCAGGTTCTAAGGCATCCAGGTTGTCGTATCTGTCAGGAGCTGTTATTGTCATGGACTGCACTGTAAATTCATCATCAAAGTATCTCGTGTCAATTTCTGAGGTCTGAAAGCTCTATGTATGTGCGATGAACAGCGCACATACATAGGCTTGTTGGCTGCACAGTGACTGCCAGTGATTGGCTTGTCACTGTGCTGTGGGCAGGGGGCGGGTCCGGAGGCAGAAGCGCGGCTCGGCGCAGGCTGAAGAGAAGAGATAAGGTAAGGGGCCTGAATGGAAAGGATAAAATCCTTATGGAAAGCAGGATCTGCCCAGGGATTGTGGAAATATTTTATCCTCTGTGTCGGGGGAATGGTATATGTGGAGAGGGAGTTGCCATCTGCAAGTTTCCCTCAGCTAAAAACACGAAAACAGCTAGGAAGCCGGGACACCTGAGGAAAAGAGCTATGGGGAGCTGATTGAGCTAAGGTTGTTGTACTTTTAAAGTTACGGTATTTTTGATACCATATTGTTTTTGTTGACCCCCTTTTCCACTTACAGAGCTAGGTTATTGTTTTTCTTTGAAATAAATATTCATGTAATTTTATTGGTATCTATCTTCATTTTTTACATTTACCAGTAGCTGCCTCATTTCCTACCCTAGGCTTATACTCGAGTCAATATTTTTTCCCAGTTCTTTGTGGTAAAATTAGGTGCCTCAGCTTATATTCGGGTCGGCTTATACTCGAGTATATAGGTGCCCAAATAGTCTGAAACACTCTAGCTTACATTAGTCATATATTTTTGATCATCATTATAAAACATTATATTTATTATGTTATAAACCATTAAGGGACTTCCAACCAGGGGTGAAGCCATGGGTGGGCCTAAGCAGACAGTGGCCAACCTGCTTTCTATCCAGGCCCACCCTCCTCCCCACACCAGCCTATATGGAACCCTACCAGGGGAGCAGGGTTAGGCTTCTCCCACCCTGCTCTAGCCTAGGAACAGATCCAAGGCTTCCCGGGCCTTCATCCGCTGAGTGCTAGCTGCGGGAAGAGCAACTGGTGCTGTTGGTTCTAACTCATAACATTTAACTCAACAGTTAGAAAACTCACATGGGATGTGGAAGACCTGGATTCAATTCCTTTTTTCCACCCGAGGAGGAAAAATAGATTTGATCAGGCGTCTTCCTCACTTCACAGGCGATCACCACTGAACTACAAGTTATTCTGATTTGAGGCTCCCTCATTCTGTCCTGTTGGTTTTGTTCCACTTTGTAGATAAATAATGAAAGAATCATTGGTGCAAAGACAATATCAGTGATTGTGTAGCCTAGTGGCAAAGGCATCCATCCAGTAGGTGGGAGATCGAGGGTTGAATCTCTCTGGACCAATGACTCATTATTTACCCATAATGGAACAGCTCCAGTAGGAGAGAGGTAAAAGAGCCCAAATGAGCACATCTAAAGTTCAAAGCACTATGTGGGATAAAGCAGAACACTGTTCTAATAATTTCTTCCCTTCTGTGGTCTTTCTCAGTATATGTATGTGATATCATGGTCATCAGTAAGGGATATTCCACCATCAAAATAAATCAGTGGGCACTCATCAAGGGTATATGACACAGTTGGAAGTTGATTGCTTCTACATTATAAGTCATTAGAGAAAACTCATTTGAAGAGACTGGCTGCAAATTTCCCTGTAGTATTCAAATCCAGTTCAGGAATGACCATACATGCCTCACAAGCTCCCTCACAGTAAATAAGAGACAATGCCATGTTTCTAAGCCATAGCAGTGGAGTTGCAGGTAAGGATTCAATAGCAGTGTGCATAGCTTTATTAAATTCTACTTTGAACAAATTTGTGTGAGATGAACACAAGGAACACAGTACTCTGCTGTTCAATAGCTGAAATAGCTGAAACCCCAGGTTGAGCAACCCAATTTTCTTATCAAGTTGTTCCAAGTGAGAACTTTGGTTGTTATCTTCTTCAAATGGTCATGGTATGCCACTGACAATATGATGACACACCAAAGTAAATTCGGTTTGGGTGATGCTGCAGGCATTGACTGTTTAAGAAAATATTTAACTTACGATCTGTGTTTCCAGTATGTGGATGAAATGTGCTAGAAACTATCTGGGAAAAACTCTGATGCAGGTGCTTCATATCATTCAAGACCTTTTCAGTTCCTGTGGAGGATGGAGCTTAATAGCTACAGCAGATGTTGTTGGTGTATTACCCTAGCACCCTATAGTCACCAGTGACATTCTGAAAGTCTTGATCTGTTGAACATTCATATCCTGTTGGATTGTATGTGAAGTTTTTACTTTTTGCTATGTGTCAGTTACTGAAAGATTTTTGAAGTTTCCACAACTAGCCTTTCAGATACAACCATAAAGAAGCTAGATTGTGCTAAAGGTCCATCAACAAAGACAATGGGCCATGGAGAAGTCTTGTCTTCACCTGCAAGTGTTTCAGGAAGCCTATGAATAATGACTGCTGTGACTGAGCAAGGCATGCAAGTGCATGTGACTAAAGCACAAGATACTGAACTCCCTTTTGGGTATGTTTTTTCGGAAAAATGGCTGTTTTTCCGACAAAACTTGAGGAACGTCCATTCTGCAATTGTGTTATTCCTCAAGAAAATTGAAAGAACAGAGGGGTTTTTCTGGCATTGGTAATCATCATTCTATGAGGAAGAAGCCTTTTTGCAAAAGAGCTCTTTTGCTAAAAGGCATGTGTGGACGAGGAAGAGGGAGTTCTTTCAGAAGAAGAGTAAAGAGGAAAAAGCACAGATGCCCTGGTGGCCATTCCATCCATAGCAATCACAGTTAACATGAGACATAGCATCCATTCAGACTGGACTCTCTCTTTTGAAAAAGCAGATCATTTTTTCAATGCACTTTTGCAGTGTGGATGCTCTTTTTCGGAAGAAGATTTCTTGGAAGATCTCTTCCAAAAAAAGCTTCTTTCGAAAAGCCTGTAGTCTAGATATAGCCTTTGGAACCTGTATTTTTTTCCCAAAATACAGACTGGGCTAGGAACGTGGCTCAGAACAAACTGGTTCTACCATCTTGGAAAACTATAAAAGGACAAAAATACATCAAGAATCTTCACACCCCTACAACTCAACACCTTAAAGAACCTCTGGAAGAGAAAGTACTTTGAACAAAGAAGGAGAGTCCAGGTTGCAAAGCAGATGCAGCCTGTGCCTCAAGAATCTGTAAGCTTGTTATGTCATCAGTCATGGTGAGAAACCCCTTGATTCAAATCCTATGTTTGTATTAAGTCTTTGATTTTGATTTTATTTGATTTCCTAAGTAATCCACTTTGACCTGTTATCACTTATACCTATGCAAGACTTTACGGATTGACATACACAGTTTCCTCAGCCCCCAAATTTTCAAACTGAGCTGTAAACATCTGGATTAACCATTGTCCACGGTGATTGGGGAAACTCTGTGTTGGAAATAAGCCAGGACACTCTGGATGAAGGTGAAAACAAGCGGAGGATTTATTATACATCAGCTGATGGAGTGACACGCAGGGGTTACCCTGGTGAACACTGGTTACTTAACACTATACAATAGGTTATATAGTCAGCAGGTGGACGGAGGAAAAATGATTTGATAGGTCTAGCGGCAAGACGAAATGAGCACATAAGCCAATAGAACTACTAAAGATTACATAATATCTCCGCCTATTGCAAAGTAACAGCTCGTTAATTAATATACAGGTGGTTATTGTTCAAATGCCAAAACATGTCAGCAAAACAGTAATAACATTTTAGTCTGCATAGATGATGATGTTGCTATAGCTGGCGGGTATGGCCTTGAGTTGGTGCAGCACTTGGTTCTCAGGCTTATTATCTAGGAGTGAAGCAAGACAGTTTAAGCAGATTTTATGAATGTTATCTTAAGCAAAATGTGTTACGTTACCAACTGAGACCCTGTCCGAGTGTTTTAGAACATGGTTGCTATGGTGCCCATGGGTCTTTTACTGTCTGCAGTTCTTATCCTGACTGTGGTGTTCCCAGGCCTTAATCCTAGAATGGAGTTATGCTGTTTAGAGGCCTACTAGCACATTTAGGGCTGCCTCAGTTTACCCTACAGTTCCCTCCTTTTGACCTTAGGGTTCTCTGACCCGCTAGGTCAAATACAGTAATTTCAGGGTGTTCATTCTACGCTGGAAGCAACGGCACAATACCAGTACCAGTATGAATGTTATGCTAATTTGGCAAAACACTACGTAAATCCACCCCCAGGGTATTTCTTCGCCGGGTAAGGCGCTGCCTATGAATTAGGTTTGACATCTACTGCTTGGTCGAGTGCCTCAGAGGTAGGTGTTTGGCATGGTCTATGGTGTTTCCTTATCTGTGTGTACCTCAGATGGCTAGCTGTGCTACTCAGGATCTCATGTTAAGTTACTCATCACTGCCTACTAGCACATTTAGGGCTGCCTCAGTTTACCCTACACTCTGCACAGATTTTTCTTCTTCCTCATTCAGAAATGATGTAACCATGTCTCCAGTGCCACCCTATTTCACCAGTCGCTATATGCATTCCTGGTCTCAGCTCAGTAAAGTTCCAGAGTTAGCAGATTCTTGACCAGTTCTGAGAAATCTCTCCCTCAACTACTAGGTTAACATTTGTGCAAGCCACTTGAGAATGTGATTTCCCTAACCCTGGCTCAGAGAGCACTTAGCCTCTGGGAAACTGAAGTCACCAGTCTTCTTTCCCCCTTTGTTCCAATCTACATCCTATTCAGCTATCTTGTCAGCAGCACCTCTCCCAATACTTGTTTTCCTTCTACATTGCACAAGCTCTTTATCCAGTTGCTCCTATTCTCCCCTGCAAGGCTGACCTCCTTACTCTTTCCCTGCTCCCCTTGACATTCCTTTCCTACTGGTGACCTCTATTCCTTGATGTTAACTCCAGTTTCTTTATCTGCTCTTAACTTAATAGCTTTCCAGTAGTCCCAGAGCCACCTATAGTTTCTCTGGCTACAGCTGGAAGGAAAATTCCAGTGGTCAGCCTAAGACACCTGCAGCTAGAAGCTCAGGAAGGGGTGGCAATTTCCAATATGAGCATATTTGAACTTGTTGCTGCACACTGGGGATTCCCAGTCCTCAGCGTTAGCCCTCAGCCCTTTTCCTCGTTTAACAAAGTTTATGATCTAGTTGCTCACAGTATTCTTGACAGTAAATTAAAGAAATACGGCTTGGATGAATGGGCTATAAGGTAGATAAAGAGCTGGCTACATGATTGGGTACAACAGATGATCAATAGCTCAATGTAAGTTGGTAGCAGTTATCAGCTAGAGTTCCCCTGGGACTGGTTCTGGGACCAGTTTTGTTCAACATCATCATTAATGATTGGGATGATGGAATGGATTGCACCTTCAGCAAGTTCATGGACAACATAGATGAGCTGGAATGTAGGTATAGGGTCCAGAGTGACCTAGACAAATTGGAGGATTGGGCCGAAATAAATCTGATCAGGTTCACAAAGGAGAAGTGCAGAATCCTGCACTTGCAATGGAAGAATCCCAAGCATTGTTATAGGCTGGGGACCACCTGGCTAAGCAGCAGTTCTCCAGAATAGAACCTGGGGATTACAGTGGACCCAGGACTGGAGGAAGACAGGGCAGAAAGGAGAGGTAGGGCAAAAGCAATGGAAAGAGACAAGGTGAAGCAGAGGAATTGGGCTGGTATCAGAAATAGATAAGGGAGATGGTGCTATAGCAGGAAGGAGGGTGTGCAGAAGCAGTAGCTGAGAGAACAGCATTAGGAAAGGAGTAAGTTGTAGTGGAGAGAAGTTATAGGATTTGTGGAACAAGTTGTGGGAGAAACAGGGACAGAAGATTCTGTAATCAGTAGGCACACTCTATTCCATACTGAAATAGAAATCATTATTCCTGCTTATCAACATTCCTTTCCCTGGCTAGGAAATATACATGAAACCCACTTGCAAATTACATGTGTGTTTCCATCCGCGTCTCATTTCTATACAGAAGATAACAGTCTCCCACTGTTACCAGTTAGGTAACATTGTAGGTGTATGCATTGTGGATCTAAAGATCTCAAGGCTGCCAGTGGCCCACATGGCAGGTCAGCATGGTTCCACGTGATGACATTTTTGTTTTTAATATTTTAAGTATTTTACAACTTTTAAAAATATATCCAAAAAGCCTACTACAAAGAGTGTTAGGGTTGCAAAGTCAAGCACTCATAAATTAGGAAGTGCCAGAATTAAGATTGCTCAAGCAACAGGTGCTTCATTATGTAATTGAAGGCTGTCTCCTAATACGTATGCACAAGGGGGTTGAATTAATGTTTCTTGTGCTGCATTCATTTTGGCATTCCCTGACTTGAGAGTTTTTGTCTTTGTAACCTTAACATACTTTTAGCAAAGTGGGGTTTTTGTTTTGTTTTGAATATAATGCAATTAATGATTCTTTAGAATTTTTGCCATTATCTTCAAATTTTGCCATTATCTTCAATTTTTTTTATGTGTTTCAAATCCCTTAAGAGCTACAGGGGAAAAAAATCTTAGCACTTCACCTTCCTCAAGAAGATAAAGTGATGGAGTTTAATGGCTTGACTTAATTTTTCGAGTGACTACTTTTTTTTAATTACATTTAAGTTCTCAAAAATCCTTTGCTAAAGATTTTAAAACATGCTGAAGAATTAATAACTCCTAGAACTTCTAATCTGTTGTGTATAATAAAAAATAAAGTAACAGCTTTTTGTTATCAATTTATTACAGAAAATGTTAATTAGCCTTGGTTTGAAAACAGAGTGTACAAAAGTTGTCCGTGGAAAGGGCTTTTAAAGTAATTTTTTTCATAAGGGATATTAACCATAATAGCAAACATTGTGGGCAATGCAGCAGATCATCAAAGAGGAAAGCATGCAATTAAATATGATCTCCTGTGGCTATATTTCTTTTTTCTTTCTTATTCCAAGGGCCATATTTATTTAAAGCCGCATGCCCCATTTTTCAGTTCTTGGTAATCTGGTGTAGTTTAACTGAAAAGAGTGTTAAATGTGTGTTGTGCTCTTAAAGGGACTGTTGCCAAAAATTATGTCACATATTCAATACAGAAAATAGCTGAGTAGAATATCTTTCTTACCTAAAACATAATTTTCTATGATTCTTCTCAGTATGTACAGCAAATAGAAAGCTTTTCAATATGTGAAAGCAGTAGTCAATTGTTCCAAAAAGGAAAGGGGTAAGGAGAGATAAGAACAATGAAAATTGATATTCTAGACAGAGAGAGTAAGAAAGAAAATATTAAAAATGAGAAAATGAAACATGTAAAGTACTGCAGTACTGGCAGCTGCTGAAACATACGTAGTACTAAATTATATATGAGTTTGCTTCAAGACTTATTTTGGTCTTCATCAATAATGAGTAATTCTATGAAAAAAAAACCCTCACATCAAATGCACACATTTTATAAAATAAAAAAGAACAGATGCCAGTATAAAGATGTTTTTAACACCATTTATTGTCATGCTAGTTATATCAAAACAGGGGACTCATGATTTCACAAGGTTATTTTTACAAGTATCTTGGATCTTTTGTTACTTCGTTACTACTTTCAGAAGCAAAAGAAAGTTGCAAAGAGGACTAGATTGAGTTTACCACTTCCTTTTATTATTCCCCTTGAGCCTGTTCAAAATAAAATCAGATATGCACACAGAAGAGAAGGTTCATGTTTCTTACCATCTTCCTCTCTTAGCTGTAGGCAAACAGCTTAAGTGCTGAAAGAGACCAGTCAGAGAACGATTTTACTACTCATTAGTACAGTATGTAGTTACATATATCCTCAGCTAGAATAAAATTAGCATAGCTCCTTTAGTTTAAATGGCCCATGCTGATTTACATTCACTGAGGAACTGACCCAAATTGTTTACACTCAGTACATATCTTCTTAGGTGATGCCAAACCTATTCCTTTACAATCACCTATGCCTAGATCCTCAAGGCACTTTTCTGCCATACCTTTTCTTTTTCAGAGGCTATTTGGTCAGAGGATGGCAAGCATAAAAAATCTTACATATGTCATCTAAGTGATAAAGGACAATTCTGTTTATTATATATCCTGTTCTGGAGAAGTTAGTGAGAATACAAGTGTCTGCTGCTGAACTGATAGCTGAAAAGAATAGTCTGATTAGACAACTTGCCCACAGTTCCAGTTAATCTCGCAAATAAATGTTAGATATTTGTTGACTGAGTTCCTTTAACCAAACATAATCTGTGCTATGTGGTTTGAAATTGATTGAGTTGGTCTTAATTGATTGACTATTGGGTGGAATATAAAAAGATTCGCTTGCAGAAGAAGCAAATAGTTTTGGCAATGAGGAGCATTTAAATTCCTGGTATGCAGGGTGAGGGTTATAAAACAGCACTAAGCTAATTCTCTTTTAAATAATTTAATTTTTGCATCTGGTCTGGATCCACAAAGGTACTTAGACATCTCAGATGAACTCCATGAAGGTACTTAGGAACCTACATTCTATTTTTAGGTATCTAATATTTGGTTTTAGGTACCACTGTGCACCCCAAAACCCCTGCTGAACTTCCGACTAACGCAGTAGGGGCCTAAACTCAGTACTAGGTTTACCATGGCATCATGGCAAAAGGCCCATGTTCATGAAGTAGCTAGTTCGGATTAGGCTTCCTAATCCAAACTAGCTACTCCGTGCCGCGTGTAGCCGCGCGGCACTGGGTTCGAACTGCCGGCATTTAAAAATGGCGCCGGCCGGCTTCATGCAAATGAAGCCCGGGAAATTCAAATCCCGAGCTTCATTTGCAAGTGCGGTATGCCAACATTACCCTCCTAGTTCGAATTAGGAGGGTAGTGTAGACATACCCATAGAAGATATGGGTTAAAGAGACCTGAGGAGGTCATCTAACCCAACTGCCTGCTTAAAGCAAGACTAGCCCCACCTAAATAATCCCTAACCAGGGCTCTGGCAAGCATGGCCTTAAAAACCTCTTGTGATGAAGATTCCACCACCTCCCTAAGCAACCCATTCCAGTGCTTCGCCACCTTCCTAGTGAAGTAATTTTTTCCCAAATAATATCCAACCTAGACCTTCCCTATTGCAACTTGAGACAATTACTTTTTGCTCTGTCATCTGCTTCCACTGGGAATAGCCTGGCTCCATCCTCTTTGGAACCCTCTTCAGGTGGTTGAAGGCTGCTGTCAAATTCCCATTCATTCTTCACTTTTACAGACTAAACAAGCCCAGTTCCCTCAACCTCTCCTCACAAGTTATGTGTTTCAGCCCCTTAATCATTTTTGTTGCCCTCCATTGGTCTCTCTTCTGTTTATCCACATCATTTCTTCAGTGGGAGGCCTAAAATTGTACACAGGATTCCAGATGTGGCCATTCCAGTGTCAAATAGAGGGGAATAATCCCTTTCCTCAATCTTCTGACAATGCAGCCCAATATGTCTTTAGTCACCATTAGATACTACTACCTGTACCAATTTCAGTAAGTGAAAGAGTGCCTTCCGGTAATGAAATCTTACTTAACTTGTTATGAAATGCAGCAATAAGGGTAATATAATGCTGGTGTGTGTGTGTGTGTGGGGGGGGGAGAGGATGCAGGAGCCATGTGGCATTCCCTACCCCACAGACAGGGTGTGATGGGTAAAAGAAACTACAGACAGAAACCAGCCAGACACTCCAGCTGGTAGGAACAGCTGCAGAAGCAGCTAAAGCAGGGAGCATCAGGCTTCTATGATGTCAGAATGTTTTTTCTATGTTTTTACTGACTTTATCTGCCCAATACTGAACGATTATTTGCTGCAGCCCTTTCCCTCTTTCCAGCAGTCTTTCCACCACAGCCTTACTCACATCTCCTGCTCTTTTACCCTCTTCTCCCTGTTTCCCCTCACTTTTTCCGATCATTTTTCTTTTAATTTAGTCTATCAATTATCAACTAAACCACACCTCATCCCAATTCTCCCTCAGAAGACAAACAAATCAAAGAACTAACATGGCATTTGCTACCATTACATTGTTCACTCTACTTGAGCCCCAATCTTGTCTTTTTTATTTAGGTTGTGATATCTTTGGGCAGGGACTTTTTGTTACTCTTTTTGTGTAATGCCTCGCACAAAGAAGCCATGCTCTCATATGGTTCTTAGGCACTACTGTAACCAGAAAAATTATAATAAAATAGCTAATGCATAAATAAAGTTGGAGCCCGATCCTGCAAACCGTTCCTCGCTGTTTCATACATAAATTGAAGCTGAATGCAGATTAAATTGAATAAGTGAATCTCTGGGCATGTCTAGACTACATCCCTCTTTCAAAAGAGGGATGAAAATTAGATCGAAATTGCGAATGAAGCCAGGATTTGAACTTCCCATGCTTCATTTGCATAATGGTGGCTGCCGTCTAGATGCGGTTCTTTTGAAAAAAACCCTTTTGAAAGATCCTGTACCTCTCTGCCCACATGTCTGATTTTCTTCCAGCCTGAGTCCCTGGCATTCTCTTTTCCACATCAGTAACAGTCCCTCCAGGGAACATGGATCCTCTGATTCCAGATCCACTGATCATGGTACATCTTCCCTATATTAAGATGCTTGTAAAATAAATGCTAAAAACAAACAATTGACACCTAGGCCCCACACCCTGTTCCTCGAGTCAGATATCATTAGCACATCGCTAAACTGTCTTGTCTTTAAGGCAGAGTGAGCTGCCTGCATAATCTTCAACACGTAACCACACAGAGGGTCAAGCTAGCTCTGTTCTGTGATGATCTTTGTAGGCTTTCTCTCTGGGAGTTATTTTGCTGGTTTATAAGTGCCTACTCTTCCCTTGGACCACTTGTTCCTCTTTGGTATTCATCTCATGTGACCTGCATGCCTCATGGGTCCGTTAGTCCACTCCTTCTGGTGTCACTGCAGTGGTAAAATCCTCACAGGAGTTTCTGAATTGAGGATCTGTAGGCCCCTGGCTGACCTCTTGTACTCTAGTGCCTGCTTTCTCTGACTGTTATCCATCTCTGAGTGGTATTTTCATCTTTTTTGGTAGCAACAGACCTCTTCACTCATTGGCAACAGGATTTTGGGCTTTCGCCCTATCAGTTCCTGTGCTGGACTGTTTGGGAACTTTCATTTTGGGGTATTCCTGTTCACTAAAAATGCTAACAAGGGATTTAAACCAAAAGAAAGAGACTTGTGTTACACAGCTGATTCCATTCTAGTACTACTGTGGGGGTAGGCTAGAGAGGAAGTGTGGTGGGTAAATTCTCATTAGAAGGCAAATTCCTTGAAGTCTTCTGAGGCAAATTATGTCCATTATTGGTGTCTGGAATGTGAGACTTAAGGCAGTTGTGAGTTTAAGATTGCTGTAGATCTCTCTGCTTTGTCTCCCATTAACATAAAGCAACAGCTTTACTTCCCTGCTGTTCTCCTTCTGTATAGCCAGATCTGCATGCCAAACTCCTCTGTCCACTGGGTCCATTGCTGGAATAA